>NC_039364.1:148930790-149582304 GCF_003573695.1 Papaver somniferum | reverse complement strand
ATCATGATATCGATGTATTCCGTTGTAGGTTTCTGTTGGGGTGAGCTTGTGTATTCTGGGAAATATGGCATAATATGATGTTGTGCCCAATCGTATTCTTCGTACATCGTCAGAACTATTATCTTGATCTGTTGCGGGGTTTATCAAACTTTCTTGTAAACCGGCATGTTTTTATCTAACCATAGATGCCACACCGTGAAGCAATATATTGTTTCCGTAGTTATTGCCAGCTTCCTATCAAGTATTTCATTGATATTTGTTGGTATGCCAAAGTGGTGATTTTAGTATTGGTTGTGATGGGGATGATGGTTGGTAGTTTGGTGGTGGTGGTTGTAGTTGTGATTGTGGTTGTGGTGGTTGTAGTTGTGATTGTGGTTGTGGTGGTGGTGTTGATGATGATGGTTGTGGTGGTGGTGATGGTTTTTATTTCCATTGTATGGGATTCTTGGTAAATGCGTGAGGATTAGCCTCCATACTTGTGGTGCATATGTGCACTTAAAAAATAGATGTTATGTTGTTTCTACCTGGTTGCTACAAATTGGACAGATATTTGATGGGGTGATGTTGATGTGGTGGAGTTTGTCGAAGGTTGGTATGCCTTCTAAGCTGACTTTACATAAGAAAAGCCTAATTTTTGATGGACAATTGAGTTTCCAGATGAATTGAAAGTCCACATTGGTGGGTGGTTAGAGGGTTTTTTGGTGGGTGTGTAGTGGGGCTATGATGGTTTGGGTGACTGGTGAATCTGTAAGAATTTGATAACCAGTTTTTGTCGTACAATTTCCACATTTTGAGTAAGGCCAGATGAAGGTTTCCTGGGTTGATTCTCTGGGGAGGTGGATATTGATGATGCTTTGGGAAGTTTGGGTGTTGAAGGCCATGAAGATAAGGTTATGATTTCATGTGTTTGAATCGGAGTTGATGAGTACCTCAACCTTTGTATCTAGTGGAAGATTGGTGGTGGGAATGGTTGTTTGTTGAGGTATCCAGTTTCTCTTGATGTTTGTTTTTCGGTCGTTACCTATTTTCCTAAAGAACTTTTCCTGCAAAAAAAAAAAAACAAGTTAGTAAGATGGTCCAGTATGGGCTTGCTGCCTGAGTTCTTGAGATGGTACTAGTATTCTCCAAGATAGGTTCATTGTGACGGTATTTCTCAACGCACATGTTTTTCCAGATGTATTGTCGATTGTTGTGCATGTGTCATACTCGCTTGAGTAACAATGCTTGATTGTGTCGTTTGCTCTTTTGTATTCCTGCACCTTCTTAGCATTTTGGCTTTGATAGTTTGTCCCAGCCTATCAGATGGAACTTTCGAGTTTGATGGTCATTACCCCAGAAGAAATTCCTTGTGATTCTGTCTAATTTCTTGTGAACATGATCTGGCAACATTTGAGTTTGCATCAGGTGGTTGTCTGTAGGGGTGAGTGCAGTATTGATTAGCATTAGTCTATCTGCTTGGTTAACACATTTGAAGATCCAACCTTGCGCTTTCCTTTGGACTCTGTTGAGTAAGTCCATGTGAATGTGTGTTGAATTTCTACCTTTCTTGAAAGGTACTCAAATATATATTTGTAGGTCTGAGGTAGCTATGATGTTGAATGTGCTTTCCAGAGCTTGGATCTCAGCTGGGAGGAGTTTTGGTTGATGGATGATGGTGGGTTTGGTTTTGTTGATTTCTTGGCCACCTGAAGTGCAGTAAGCATGGAGGATTTTTTGTAGGATGGTGGTTGTTTCTTGGTTTGCATTGCATGTTATAAGAAGATCATCGGCATACACAAGATAGAGGATGGGTGGTTCCTTTCTCGAAATACGCAAACCAGATAACTTTCCTTGAATTTCCAGTACCCCGAGATTAGTTGATAAAAATGCAGCACAGATGATGAAGATGTAAGGGAATAATGGATCCCCTTGCCTCAATCCTCGATTTGGTTTGATGTTGCCCTACGATTTTCCATTGATGTTGATCAAATATGACACTGTCGACGCATATGTCATCACATATTCAACAAACTTAATAGGGAATCTTATTTTAGTAAAAACAGTTCTAATGAACCCCCAGTCGAGACTACCATATGCTTTCCTGATGTCCAGCTTCAATGCTACTTTAGGGTGCTTGATGCCGGATATGGTGGAAGAGCTCGCCTTCTATGGAGATGTTATCGTGAATTGCTCGGTTCGGAACAAATGCACTCTGGTGAGGTTTATTGATGAACTGGAGTATTGGTATGATTCTGTTTACCAAGATTTTTGCAACAACTTTGTAAACCACATTGCAGAGCCCAATCGGTCAGAACTGGGATGGGGTGGTAGGGGATGATATTTTGGGGATGAAGGTGATATTTGTATGATTGAGTGGGTACTGAAGGTGGTTGTGAGTAAAGAAGTGGTTCACCATTGCTATGGGATGATAACCTGATAGTTGCCAGAATTGTTTAAAAAAACTACTTGTGTATCCGGGCCTGGGGCTTTGTATGACCCAATTAAGAGTAAGGCTTATTTGATTTCTTTAGTTATAATTTCTTTGGTCAGCTCTAGGAATTGGTGCTCTGTTAAGCATGGTTGTATGCACTCGAACAGTTGCATATCAATCCTGGTTGGTGGGGCCCTGTATTGGTTGTCAAAGAAATGGAGCAAAAGATCAGCTACTTCATTAGGAGTTTGAGTCCAAATACCTTGATCAGATTGTAGCTGGTATATGTGATCAATTATCCTACGGACCATAGCTTGCATGTGGAAGTATGCCGTATTTAGATCTCCTTGTTGTAGCCATTGCATTCTTGACCTCTGCTTCCAGTACATCTCTTGACAATGTGCTAAAACTAGGTGTGTGTTTTTATCTTCCTTTTCTTCATTTTTCCAGCCGGTGGTGTAAAGTTGGGATTGTTGATGTTTCACATAAAGTTGGACTTGGTGGATGTGCAGTTCTGCAGCTTTAATAAGGGACGGTAAGTTGCCTAAAGAGGTTTGGTTCTATTGTTGTAGGACTCCTGTTGTGTGAAACATTTTGTTAATGAGGTTCTGTGGTGGTAGTTGATGGTGAGAGTGATTCCAAACCATTTCAGCGGTTCCTTTGAACTGTGGGTGGAGGAACCACATATACTCAAAATTTCAAATGTTCGAGATGTTGGTTTTTTAATAGCTCTGTGTAGCAGCATGAGTGATGCATGGTCTGACGAAATTCTAGGAAGATGCTTAATAGTTGCATGAGGATACAGGTCCAGCCATTGATTCGACAATCCTCTATCGAGCCTTTCTAAGATGAAATTTTCTCCCATTGATTTAGGTTCCCCTTGATATCCTAAAATCGGTGAATCCATTGATGTTGATTAGATCGACGAAACTTTGAGTTTGTGCAGGAGTGACCTGATTTCCTCCCTTTTTTTTCCTCTTGAAAAATGATGTCGTTGAAATCTCCCATTAGGATCCATGGTGAATTAGGAGTTGGGATAATTGAGTTGAAAACATTTCAAAAATATTTTCTCTCCGGTTGGTGTGGCGGTCCATACATACCATAAAAGTACCAAGGTTGTTGAGAATAGTCAAACGAGATGCAAGCATGAATTATATTTTTATTTGCTACTAGGATTTGAACTTTAAGGTGTGCCTTCTACATTAGGCATATACCACCTTTCCGTCCAATACAAGGCATTACAAAGCAATCATGAAATCTAAAATCATTAGATGCATAGTAGAGCTAGAAGCTAGAGTTTCTGACAAGAAAATTAAGGAAGGTTGATAAGTGTGTGTATACTCACGCAGGTTTTGAATTTTCAAGGTGTCGTTGATGCCTTGACAGTTCCAGGCCAACTGGTTTATAATTCTTATGAGTGTTGGTCTTGGCCAATAACTCTTGCCTCTGTCTTGCTTCTCTACGACTACATCAGTCCCTTCATCCAAGGATAGATTTCAGGACGGTTTGGTTGTTGTGTGTTTGGGTTGCTTGTGGATGGTGGTGGTCTGGTGGAGTGGATGGTATTGTAAGAGTGCAGAAATCTAGTGGATCTGGGTTTGCGGGTACTGGTGGTGTGTACTTCATGTTGTGGTTGAAGTGATCTGGTGGACTGAGGGTGGAGTGAGTATGGAGACAAACTTCCTTACTTTTGGTGGTGGAGGTGGGGCTGCAAAGTCCGGTGTTGGAGATATGTTGAGGTGTTGTGGAGTATCTTTTCTCTTATGAGTTCTGAGAATGGATGGAGGGTTAGGTGGGTTTGGGGTAGGTACAATGAACTTGTTATGAGCGATGGACACCACCATATTTATCTGAGTATATTTCTCCTCGAGCAAAGACTCCAAAAAAATTGAGTACTACAGTGTAAAGAAATGTCCAAGTGGTTTGCTGGTGCAGGTGCTTTATGAGTGAAACATGCTCTGTTGGGATTCTCCTGTGTGACTTTGGAATTGTTTAGGTTGGCCCACTGGATTAGGTGTCATACCTTTGGTTAAGTTGAAAATACTTGGTCTGCCAACACTTAGGACTATGGTATCTATGATCGGGACTCTAAAATGAATAGGGCCTTGAAAGTGGGTGCGGATTTCAAACCTGTTGTTGGTGTGTGTTGCTTGACCTTCTTTTGATGGTGTGTAGGGTATGTTTTCAGGGTCGACATTCTCAGGTACTTGAATGTTGTTTTTTGGCCTCCTGCAGCAGCCGAACCTATACCCTGTCCAAGGACTGAAAAAATATCCGTATTAAAAGGTGTTTTTTTCCCCAGTATTTCCTACTTTTTTACAGATGTTTTTGTGGAACTGGGGTCTATTTGAGGCCTTGTTGAGTCATGATGCTGGAGAGGTGAGTCGGGACTTGTCTTTGAATTATTTGATTTCGCTTTTGACGCGGTCTTATATGTTGAGCTGACTTAGTTCCCTGAAACGCATATTGCATTTTTTCTTGCCTTAGATGTGGTGGATTGATCTGTGTATGGCATAACTGTTGATTTGGAGATGATACTCCTGCAAGTGGAGTTGATAGTGGGGAGGAGATGGAGTTGGTGTGATTTGGACGTGGATTTTGGGTTTTCATTCTGGCATTAAGTCTATGCTATAGGAATAAAGGGAATCTTAAGTCCGGTAGAGCATGCTCTGTACTGATGAAGTTTGGGCAGTGTTGATCTACATGTCCTGTGAAACCGCACTTGAATATAGTTGGGAGATATTCATAAGAAAAATGGACTCAAGTCTTCCCATCAACATCTAAGAGAACCCGGGTAAGAAAGGTTTTTGCAAGTCCATCTCCACCTTAGCTCTAACCAGTTTTCCTATCAGATCAACATCTAGTTACCTTCAAGTATCGATTATGAGTTGTTCAATAGCAGTTTTATCAACAAGATAACCAGGAAGATGCAATACTTGAATACAAAGCACATCCTTAGTAAAACAGTCATTAGGGTTTTCCAAGTACTTACCATAATCTTCAAAAAGAAATACCTGGTTGTCGATGATCCATGGCTGGTGTGCAAGAATGATTTCTTAGTCACTTTCGTGAAACATAATGACTTGATAAGCTTGTATATTGGGTATTGTTTGGATGTGCTTGTAGCATAGGGGGTGCCAGTTCCTTGTTATTGCCGCCTTCAGATCAGAGTGTGAAAGATTTCCTGCTAGGATATGTGCTGCTAGGCAGTTTTTCTGGTGCTATTGCATGAGGTCTTTCATTTGCAGTGAGCTGGAAGATATGAGTTTCTTTGATGGTTTCTTTTTGTCTTGGATTCCTTGCACTTTTAGTGAAAAGTTTTCAATTCTCTTTTTGCTGGAAAGGTAGTCGAAGCTTTTGGTTTAGATTCTGGTTATATGTGCTACTTTTTTCTCTTCTTATCACACGGTGTTTATGTTTTTCTTTATGAGAAAAGTTAGAAGCAGTGGAGTAGAAGGAGGAGGAAGATGTGAACGATATCGAAGCTGATTTTTGATTATTAAACTCTGTCGTGGAAGGAATGGAGGGAGTGTTTGCAGTGTCAAAATCATTACATGATTCTTCTAAGAATATTGTTGGATGTTGTGAAAGTGAATCAGACGTGGGGGACTGTTGGATGGTGTTGTTATTTTAGTGGTGGAGTTGTGTATCCATGCATTTGTGGAGTTGGGCGACGGTGATTCTGTCATTGGTTGAACTCGAATAGAATAAAATCCGACAAAGGAGGAGTAGTGAATGTGTTTGGTGAAGAGTAACCTTAATTTTACCATAAATGGAATTTTATGAAATTTAAAAAAAAATAAATAAAAAAAAATAAAGATCGGGGTGCAAATTGAGTAGTGAATGTGTTCAGTGAAGAATAACCTTAATTTTACCCTAAATGGAATTTTATGAGATTAAAAAACTAAAAAAAAAATTAAAAAAAAGATCGGGGTGCACAATTTTCATCGTGCAGAGTAGCTTGGCGTGGCATGGTGATAACCAGCCCATTAAAAAGTGGGTGACAAAGTAACAGCTCAAGAAGGCATCTACGTATCAATTAAATTAGATTACCTGACTCATCATCTGACATATATTCATCTCATTCACGTAAATAACTCCAAGAAAAAAAACAAAAAGAACAGATCATGTCCTTTTCTTAGATTCAACTAATCCACTGTATGTAGCACCCAAAACTTACCAATCCAAATTAAGTATTACAAAAGTATCCTTCATTGTTAAGATATATACCATTACTATCCATGCTCTACTCTTTATAGAATCACAAAATCATTTTTGCTTCTCTAGCAGACAGACTTAGAGAAGAAAGAAGAGCCATGGCAGATGAAACCACAGAAATAAGAAACAAAGCTCGTCTCAAAATCTTAGAACTAGCCAACATGATAAGTGTACCAATGTCACTCAACGCGATCGTACGTCTCAATGTTCCTGATGCTATCTGGGCAAACGGGTCAAACATTCCTCTATCTCCTTCTCAGATCTTGACGCGTATTAATCTTCCATCCGGAGGAGGAGATCCTGAAAACCTACAACGTATTCTTCGTATGCTAACCAGCTACGACGTTTTTGAAGAGCACATTATCGTCACCCCTTCATCAGAATCAGTAGAACGGAAATACTCACTGACAGAAGTCGGAAAAACACTAGCGACTGATGAAGATGGATTGTCGTACGGTGCTTATGTTATCCAACACCATCAAGATGCGTTGGTTAAAGCTTGGCCGTATGTACATGAAGCTGTTGTGGACTCTACGGTTGAACCATTTGTGAAAGCGAATGATGGAAGACCAGCTTATGGATTCTATGGTGATAATCCTGAGATGAATGAACTGATGCAGAAAGCTATGTCTGGTGTATCTGTACCGTTCATGAAAGCTATATTGGATGGTTATGATGACGGGTTTAAAGAGATCAAACGGTTAGTTGATGTTGGTGGTAGTGCCGGTGATTGTTTGAAGATGATTTTACAGAAATACCCTAATGTTACTGAAGGTATCAATTTTGATCTGCCGGAAGTTGTTTCTAAAGCTCCGATTATTCCCGGTAAGTTCTTTTTTCTTTTTAAAGAACGTTTTTATTGATGTGAAAATGTTAGCAACGTTATCTGATAAACCATTCCGTCTCTTGTAGGGGTGAAACACGTGGGTGGGGACATGTTCAGGTCAATTCCCAAAGCTGATGCTATCTTCATGAAGGTAGGTGGTTTGTCTCTCTCCAACTTTCACTGATTTCTTCTATATAATAATGGTGGTAGTAACCTGATAATATTGATAGAGGTCGGCCGATGTCATTGTAGGGTAGTATGATGATAATATAATTGGGTGATGATATAAATAACGTGAGCTCAAAACTCGTCTGTGGATGGATCTAACAAGAAATACACATAGAGATAAGAACTTAGCAAAATGTTTAATTACAACATCATTTCTGAAATGACTCGTAATGACAGTGCTGCTAAGCCCAACACAATGACGTATTTGGGCTTATTCTCAGAGAATAGGCATGCACTATTTGAGATTTAAATCGGTAACATAGATGTTGATGTTGGTTGGTGTGTGCTGTTGTTTATCATTGCAGTGGGTATTGACAACCTGGACAGATGATGAATGCAAAGCTATAATGAAGAATTGCTACGATGCACTTCCGGTAGGGGGGAAATTGATCGCGTGTGAACCAGTGCTGCCTCATGAATCAGACAGCAGCCATAGGACTCGAGCATTGCTTGAAGGGGACATATTTGTCATGACTATCTATCGTGCTAAGGGTAAACATAGGACCGAGCAAGAATTTCAGCATCTCGGTCGAGAGACTGGATTTCCTCATTTCCGAGCTATTTATATTGATTACTTTTACACTCTCTTAGAATTCCAGAAGTAACCAACTTCGAAAAATTAGATTGTTTCATGAATAATTCTATGCAACCTGAGTTCTGAAGACTCTTGAACGAGACTAGTAATTGTTTAAAGAAGTCAAAGTTGGTATTCTACATTTACCATTGTGCATGAGTTGGTATTACTTGTAATTCATGCTGAAACTTAGTTGGAGATTTCTTGAGATTTTATTTACCATCAATACGAATGTGGGCAAAAAAGGTTCAGAAATTAGTACACTGTTTGGGGAAAAAAAGTTTCGCCGAAGCAATCTTTTTTAAAGTGATTAAAATTGCACATGGCTTGTTCTCTGGAGGCAGAGATACAAAAAAATGACTACTCTGCAGAAGATTCTTTTCAAGCTTAACTGCTCAAGTACTTTTTTTTAGATAAAAGGAAATTTACAGACTAACCTCATCGGTAAGTGGATAACTTAGTCAAATGAATGATTTCTTTTTAATTCCGACTTGAATAAAGAGACTAAATGAATAAAAAAATATAAATGAACAACCTTGTTAAATGAATAAAAAGATATAAATGAATAATCATTGAATTTCTTATAAAAAAAATAAAATAAATATATGTGTATATATATATAAACAAATCAAAATATTTTGTCTAATCAACAATATTCGTATAAGAAGTCACATTTCTTCTCAATATGCGTCTAAAGTCTATTGTTTTTACCTTCTAACTAAACCAAAATGCATACGCTCTTTAATATTTTTGTAATGTATGAACAATCTTTGGAATATTTTGCTCGTATTGTGGCAAAACATTTTTTAAAGGTGATTACTATTTGAAATGCCTCTTTTTGTGGCACATTTAGCATAACGTTACTATCATCTAGTTCAGCATGGTTCTCACTATTTATTATTGGCTCGATAATTTCTTCGTCGGTGAGCGATTCTATGATTGCGTCATTCTCATTACGAAAGCTCAAAAGATGTTCGACATTCATCATATTTCTATAGAGTAAATTAAAAATGATATCAGTTAATTCTTGAATATCCTCTTCTAATTGACCATTTTTTGATTCGAAAACAACAAAATTAGATACATAAAAAAATAAAAATACTCTTTAAATAAATAAATATTCATTTACCGATAAATGAATATATTATGAACGCGCGATTTGGGGGTAAAAAATACAATTGGGGGATATGCATTACTTCCCCCAACCAGTAGTGTCTGTTAAGGGGTGATTTTTGGGTATGGAAATACTAAAATACCCTTTGGTTAATTAAAAACATTATGAAAAGACTATACTACCCTTTCCCCTAAAACTTAAAATCTAAAAACCAAATTCATTTATCCCCCATTCTCCACAAATCAGTACAGACACTCTTAGAGTTAGGTTTTGAAAAAAAAAAAAATCTTCCATCTTCTTCTTCATCCGTTCTTCGTCGACGATTAATCGTCGATTCAAAAATTTCTTCGTCGATTAACCTACCCGAATCATAACAATGCCTCCACGAAAGAAACCAAATGCCCAATCGAACTCAAAATCGATTGGTGAACATAAATTAAAACAAAGACTTGCTAAGATTGCTCAAGAGCAAGAAGAAGAAGAAGCAGCAACGAACGCGGACAATCAACCTCTCGCAAACATGGCTTCTGTGAGAAGGTAAGTGATTTTAAACTACTTAAACAGTCAATTTATAACAATGTGTTTGGGTTAGAATCGCGAACCCTAACTCAAACAGTTGAGTTACAGAGAGTACCAGCACTGAAATATGTATGAATACAATGCCGGTATTGGGTTATGACATTTAATCTAGAATGAATACAGTGCCGGTATTAAGTTACGGCATGGATGCAATGCCGTTTCCAAACCCAGAGTCGTCTGAAACTGAATGATATGTACCAGCGTAGAAATTGGGTTGAATACTATGCCGGTTTTAGGTTACGGCATTCCTTAATAATAATTCGGATATGTTGGTAGTGGACTTAAAACTTACAGGAACACCTATGAATTTGTCACCAGTACCGGCATAGGTTGCATTGTACGCCGGCACCCAGTTACGACATGGAATTGATTAATTTCGAGAGTGCCGGTAGTGATCTTTTGGTATTCAGGAGAATTACATATGACTACCGGCATTGTCGATAGTTAATGTTCACTGCCGGAACAGTGTACCGTCAAGAGTTATTTGCTAAGTTTCTATGGCGGGAGCTATGTACCGGCGTGTTTTGTTTAAGTGAGTCTACGCCGGTACTAAAACTGAAAATGAGTTGTCTTATATTCATTTCGTGTGCTTATGATATAGGTCAAAATCCAAGGAAGCTAACAAAAGAAAAACTAAAGATGTCGTCACTAAGAGAAGAATGAAGGACGGTCTTGATACTCCTCAGTCTCTTCCTCCTCGAGGGAAAAATGAAGGTCGCAACAAGCATGTGGGGCTGATACAAGAGGGATAATTTGGGAGAGTGATGGTGACCGTAGTCGACTAGTAATCCGTGAACCTACTGGAACTGTTGAGGACGATGATCATGATGAAGAGGAAAGTGAGGAGGAAGATGATGAGGTTCATCCAAGTCAGTTAGCAAGCCAAAACGAAGTTGGTGGGCCAAGTCAACAACCAACACAGGGCAAGGGCAAGAAGGGCAAGGGCATAGTTAAAGTAAAAATTAAAGATGATGATGATCCTTACGTTGTTGGTATGTACTTCTTGTTCATTTCCTATTCTTTCCATCTATATCTATGAACTTATATAAGTCTACACATACTAATTACATTTTAAAAAATATGACAACAGCGTCAGCGGATAGGAAGTTTGTCAAAGTTCTTTAAGAAAAAGAACAAGAACGGAGATGTGTTGACCCTGAAAGAAATTGAGAAAGTCGAGGAAAAGCTTGACAAAATTGAAGATCCGGGGCAAAAGAATTGTGGGGCGAAAAGAAGAAGAGGGCACACAAGAATCCATGACCGAGTGATCGTGTGTTTCTTCTATAGTGTTAGTTTGGTCTTGAACAATCTAGTGTTGGTTTATGTTTGTTTGTGTGTATTGCTAAACTATTTTCTTGATTTTGTTTATGTTCAATTTGTTTAGGTTTGGAACCTCTTAAATTGGAGTTTGTCATTTTATACAATCTAGTGTTGTTATTTGGTTTATTATGTTGATAAACCAGTGTCAAATTTCCTATTTTACAGAGTTTGAATGTGCCAAAACTTAACAGATTTCCAAGTTTTTCTTAAGTACCGGCATGTTCGAAAGTGGAAACATTAATGCCGGCACTCAGAATTTTCAAAATCCCAAAAATTGCAGAGTTTCGGCATTGAATGTATTTTTGCCAACCATGCCGGCAGTCTGTAACTCCAGGTGCAAAATATTTTTGTCTAAGTACCGGCACTGTTTTTATTCTACTTCCAATGCCGGCGCATTTACTAATATCTCTGGATGTTTTTCAGGATTTTCGGCACTGTTTCAAAAGGTAAGTTATATGCCGGCACCTAAGTCCCGGCATTGTCATAATGAAACATAACCATGCCGTCATTGGCATCAAAATATGATTTAATGTTTACGATTCACACTTCCAAAAAGAAAACAAAATGTTGTGTATTAGTGAATCAAATATATCCAAATTACTCATCATCGCTTCCACACGTATGAAGTTGCATCTCCTCCTCTTGGAGAGGTTTCTTTGATAAGGCCAACACATCCCAAAATTGGTGATTCTCCTCAAACAATGCCATCCATACCTTCCATGATATTGGGATCTATATCCTTGATTTTAACCATCCCACAAACAGGTGGAAATGGACAATTTTCCTTGAGTTTTAGAATAACAAAATGATTATCTTTCACGAACGCCAAAACAACTCTTCTCTTCTTAAGGGGTCCTTCGCATTTTTGCCACTTTGGTGTAAATGTTACTTCCATGGTGGGGGTAAAATAATGAACAACACAATTAAATATATCCGCTACTAGATGCCCACAAAGAGGGAATTCTAATCCAATATTCAGAAGGAAGAAACTTCATCTCCTGCTCGGGTCCTAACACTTGAGCATACATATCATCAAACCCCTCGCCTTGACCAACCAATTTCTCATAAAATATCCTCTTTTTCACAAGTTGTTCGGCCATCCTCTTTCTAGCATATCGGCATGGTGTCATTCCTCTACTAACCGCCGTCTCGAAGATTCCTAATATGACAACCACAATTTCCATCTCCATCGACATCATCCGTATATACAATATACTCGCGAATAACCTCAGGAAGTTGCTCTACGTAAGACTGTATTTTGGTATGGTAATGTTTATAAGTCTTACCTGTTTTGGAATCCTTAAACATTTTCATATTACCAACTTTTAGCTTAATTATATCCAATCCATCCTATGCAATCTCTACATTTCCAATGTCTTCTGTATGTGTTGGTAGTCCGTACTTCCTTGGCCTACCCCTTCGCCTTGGAACCGAAACCACATCAACTTTAGTCGTTCCTACGGAGTTTCCACCATGATGTTGTTGTTGACTAGATATGGGTCGCTTACATTTGCTATCACCTACTATGGGTGGGGATTCAGAATGCTCACCTTGTTGTTCTTGGTATCTCAATGTTGGTACCTTTGGCGGCCTACCCCTTTTCTTTGGAACCTCCGCTACATCAACTATGGGTGTGGATACGGAATGCTCACCTTGTTGTTCTTGGTAGCTCGATGTTGGTACCTTTGGCGGCCTACCCCTTTTCTTTGGAACCTCTGCTACATCGACTGTAGGTGTGGATACGGAATGCTCACCTTGTTGTTCTTGGTAGCTCAATTTTGGTACCTTTGGATGCCTACCCTTTTTCTTTGGAACCTCCGCTACATCGACTATAGGTGTGGATACGGAATCCGTTGTTTGTTGTTGACTTGATAGCGGTTCCTTCCTCGGCCTACCCCTTTTCTTTGGAACCGGCGCTTCCGCGAACCTTTCTTCCAAAATCTCACATCCGGTTAGATCTCGTTTCTTACTTGCACGGATTTCATTTCACGTTGACTTATTTCTTTCAATTCTTTCCTTTGTTTTCTCCTTGCTATTTTGGTTTGTGGTCTACCGGGAGGATCTCCCTTTGTTGGCTCTTCACTTTGTGTTGTCCATGGGCGTGTAATTAGCCTTAGTTGGCTCAACAAAACTTGCCGGCTAACCGAGTTTTCACGGGATTAAGCTTCGTAGAATTCCTTTGTTTCGTTCATATCCCAAAGTGATTGTCCGGGATCTTCCGTAGTGGAGGGGTCGAAAGATTGTTGCTTCCAAAACGGATCGATAACCTCAATATGTATCACTTCTTCATACTTCACAAGCATATGGCGACACATAAGCCCCAATGTAGACATGTCGGGACAAATACACACATCACCCAGTTTGCCGTAGTGTATCTCCCATATCATTTGTCTCGTCATATGTTTTATTGCCCATTGAGATACGTTGAACTCTATTCTTTGGAGCAGCTTAACATATGGTAAATATGAAGTCATCCTTTCCATTGAGCTTTTCTCAAAAGCCTTGTTGATCCTATCGATATCACTCTTAAAGTATTGCTTCATTGCCTCGGTGACAGTGACCACGTTTCCTTGGCCGGACCGGATTAAATCATTTTAAATCTCCCATGAGCGGCCTCCGCTATACTAGTTGCTTCATTCCCGTAGTGTCTATACCGGTTTGTCGATGCACGCACAAATTTTTCCTTGAACTAATCCAACCATTGAGTCCGACAATATCAGATGACATTCGGATAAACTTCATTCCAATCGGCAATAAACTTGTCCAATCTCTTTTCATACATATCCTCGGTAAGAGACCAATAAACTTTCTCCCAATCTCTTAGAAATTCCAACCACTTTTTATGATTTTCCTCGTGTTCTTTGTCCACTCGCTCTTTGATCTTGCCTCTTACATCTTCTTCTTCTTCGGGTGATAGTTTGTTCTTGCGAACATCTTCTTCTAGTTGAAAAATCATTCTCTTCTTAATATCCGCCTTTGTGGGTTCAAACAAGGCATGACAAGTTTTTATCACATTATTACATATACGGCATGTACATAGGAAATTTTGTGCATTTGGGAAGACGTCGGATATTGCATTCATTAATGCATCATCTTGATCGGTTATGATGACCCTTGGAAGTTGATTTTCCCGGAAGAATCTTTTCAATTGACGTAATGCCCAATGATAATTATAGTCCCTCTCGTTTTCCATTAAACATCAAGCCAATGTGAGTGTTACCTTGTCCGATGTGTGCCCCACGATGGTCAACAACGACATATTGTATTTGTTTGTCTTGTAGGTGCAATCCATCATAAGAACACCACAACATGTATGAGCCAATTGTGAAAGAAAAGGATGCGAAATGAATATTTGAAGGGGATTGTTGTCCGGACCTCTTTTAATGATACGCGTGTAGTTGTAATCCCAAACTATCTTCTCAAATTCTTGCATAACGCTCCTCCCTTCCATTCCACCCTTCTAATACTTGCTTGTGCACTATAAATTGTACTTAGAGAAGACACGTTCGTCTTATCCTTTTCCTTGAAGCCTCAGAGAATTTGTCTCGGTTTGATAAATGCTTTGGTCAATCTCTTTACATCCTCCATTTCATGAGGTTTTAGCTTTTCCACTAGGGAGTGACCAACAAAATCTTTAGGATCCCGGTGGTTATGACGGCCGAACGAAACCTCACAATCCCATTCATTGTTCTTGTCATTTAAACGGAATACAAGCTTAAAGGGGAAATTATCCTTCCTCGTATGAGTCTTGTATACCCTATTAGTCTTCTTTGGATATACATAATCCTTTGTCTTGTGGCTATTCTTCTCCTTGTATTGCCCACTTCTCTCGCAAACCATCTCAAAACGGCTTTTTGAACCTTGGGTATTCCTCACCAACACATGTTCTTAAGAGCAGTCTCTTTAGCCCAAGCAATTGCTTCCTTTGGATCTTTTATTCCCTACATAAGGACAAAAATGGGAGATTATAAGGTTCATTACAAGCAACCCATTGGTAATATTCAAGATACTAGGTGAAAAGAAATCTTTGGTAACATACCATAGGCATTTTATAGTATTCCGACGTATCCCGACCGAGCGATTGCATTTGTTGGATCAATATATGTCACAACGTAAGGATCGAAGGAAAAGAAAATACATTAGTTCCAAAAAAGAAAAATTTAATACTATGCCGGTATGCAGTTCTGGCATGCTCGATCACAGTCCCGACATATTCGAACTACACCGAAACTGAAGACCAATTTTGAGACGCTTACGGCACTCTCAATATATTTGAAAGCAACGCCCGAAATATTGGTTCCGGCATGCTCGTAATCTAAGTGACCACGCCGGTAGGAGGTTTCGGCGTGGCACATACTTAATATACCATGTCGGTATTTGGCTTTGGAAAACACTCCTTCATGTATGTTTTTTTGTAGGTACCGGCATGGTAACGTTAAAACTGAACTGCGCTGGCAGGTGTTCCGGCATACTCGTTATCTATGGTTCCACGCCGGTACACAGTTCCGGCGTGGAACTATAGATAATTTTATATGCCGGTATTTAGCCGCGGAAGACACTGCTTCCTGTATGTTTTTCATGCAGTAGTAGCATGGTAACCTTACAATTCAACCATGCCAGTAGCATATTCCGTAGAATATTTTGTGCTAGGTAAAAAGTATCTTTTTTACCGGTATAGTAATTTGGTTGCGTACTATACCGGTTTTAGTTTAAAAATGGGGGATATCAAGGTTCCGACATTCGTTGTATGAATACTATGTCGTTACTTGTGGTTCTGTCATGGTATTCATACTTTGACCATGCCGGTACTGAGCTTTTACAGCAGCAACAATGGTGGATTCTAAGAAAAAAATCAATTTTTCAACATATTCGCAGCTTTACCTGAGTATTGGGAGTGCTTATATGTTGAGCTAGTTTACCCTCTTGGGTTGGTTCTTCATAAAACACTTCATGCTCATAAAATTCATGTTCCAAAGGTGTTGGTTCCACAAAAACTTGCAATTGTGAGTTGTTGTCATTGGCTGAAGATTCAAGATATGCTCCTTGTTGTAGTTGAGCTAAAGATTCAGCAGCAGCAATTCTCTCTTCACAATCATCCTCCATTTTCACCAAAATAATTTCCCTCTCAAATTTTCTTTCCCTCCTTCTACTCTCACCCAAACACAAATAAAAACACACACTAATCATTTATCAAAAATCTTAAGAATTTACTAATTATTATTAATCACTAATCCTGATTAGTGAGGGGTAGATTAGGAATTACATAAAATACTTAGATAAGGGGTGACCCTGATTTGATATTTGGATCATGTTTTTGTCTTTTTCATATATCCCTCAATTATTTTTTATATCCCCCAATCGCGCGTTGTATATTATTCACTTATCAATAACTAAATAACCTCTCCAAACGAATATTTTTTTCGGTCCCAAGGGTATTCACTTATCGAGGTTAGATTGTTTAATAAACTCAACTGCTGCTTATTTTACAGATTCTCTAAGCTATATTATTGACATCCCTACTAATATAAGATACTCTCCAAAAATTAAATGAAGGTGGAATAAGTTTTATTTCACTAATAAACTTCCTATTTTCTCATCTAACAGTGTTAGGTTACAACTACTTCAGTGTCAGCTACAATGTAGAGTTTGTTGATGTTTAAAACTTTAAACAAACTTAATTCCTTTAGAATAGCCATACATTCTCTAGCTTATGGATCTGAAACTCCATCTACATATGTTCCTTTGACTCCTGCAAGTTCACCTGCATGATTACAAAGCACCATTTCATTGTCTATATCATTAGTAAGATAGTCAAAGGAAGCATCAATATTTATTTTTGCCACATCACGGCTATCTAACACACTAGTGTTATCCTGAAAACTAAAATTAGGTTGAGTATTAATAGATATCTGTCTAGTGTTGGGTTGTTTATACAAACAAAAATTGAGCAAATGATTTTTGATTCTAGAAACAATGCTTGTTGGGTTTAAAATTTTTATCATGGAAGATGCATTCGTATCTTTACTTCCAAGTAATCCAGCATCCCACCATGAGAGTTATCCTCTAAGTATTCAGCTCAATAACTCTTATATTGCTGACATTAATAAACCAATACAGGGTCTAATCTATGGCAAACTGACAGTGATTGCTTGTCTGATCAATAATCCATACATCTTTGGTATGATCACAATTAATGAGAAGATGGTATAAAGACTCTTCTTCATGATTTCAGATACCATAATGAGTTTCAATAGTTCTATTATATTCAGAGAGCAGATCTTTGAGACATTTCCAAGTGAAAAGTTTAATCATATGAGGCAATGGCATCTACCTTAAAGTTTTCCACACTTCTTTATGAATAACATTAAGAGAAATTTGATTATTAACCCTTCTTTCTACTGGTTTGTTATAAGCACTTTTGAAAGGAAAAATAACTTCATCTTTAGTTAAATAACTTCATCTTTAGTTGGTCTCCATCTGATGATAGCATCTTCATCCTGAGATATATGCATCCTTTTAATCTTTCAATAACTTCATTGGAGAACAAAGTAATGAGAATATAATCATTCCAACAGTTTAAACTAGGAAGAATCAATTCAATAACAAAAACATACTGAAGATGTTCAAGATGAAGTGGTTCAATCCTGGTGTTTAAACTGATTATCCAAATGTCAGTCCAAGTTCTAGTCTTCTTCCATTATTGACATTTATGCAATAGTGATGTTGATCAATAGATAAACCCACTTTTATCCCTTTCCATATACAAGATGTGTTGCTTTTCTCTGACTTAATGTGTAAGAAGTTCTCATTTTTGAAGTATTTGGACTTAAGCACGCTCAATTGCTCAAATTAGTAATAAAATTTTATAAATAAGATTTTTCTAGTTTGATTATATATATTTTATGGTTTCATCCATGTGCACTTATAGATTTATTGTCAAGATCTTTTTGCCAAATCCAACAAGTAACTCCAGGATTTTCTAGAACTTACCCTTGAGAGTTTAATATTTAAGCCAACACAGGAATATGTGGATAAAGCTTGCAATAATGGGATAGCGAAATGGAACAAAAGACAAGGTCTGCGACATAGGTGGGAGGCATGTGCAGTAACCTAGTTATATGCTCGATTTGTTGCCAAGGGATAGCTGCCAAGCCCATTTACATTTTGTGCACATATCCTCATCTTGATTAGGGGTGATCATTTGGCCCGAAATCCGAGGATTCGATCCGGACCACTTGTATTTTTGCGGATGGCTGCCAGGAACATTCGCTAATGGGCTGAATGCGAATAGGATTTCTGAAATCCAACGAATTACGAATTGGCTCGGATGCAACCTTTAAAATCTGTTGGACATCCCGACCCGTTAGATTAATTTGAAAAAAAAAATTCTCTCTTAAAACAAGAGTTCTCCTGATGTGTTTTCAAAGTTGTTGTAGTGATAAGATTCGTTCAAGACTTGTGAAAGCATATTTTAGACTTAATTTTAAATAAAATTATAGGAAACTTAAATAAAAGTGATATGAAAAATATGGAGAAGACTGGGGCTACGGATTCCACTAATTACCAATATAAAAGTGATTTATATTTTCTAATTATAATTATGCAAATCCTTCATTCAAGTTGATTCTTAATATTACAAAAGTTGATTTTTTAGAAATAACAATTGTAAATCGAAAGTATGGGACATCAAAACCCTAGGCTAGCATGCTCCATCAATTGAAATAACAATTGTTTAACAAAAACCATTTTATCTATTTATTTATCAAGGCAAATAATCATATAATAATTGCATAAATTAAATAAAATAGAGATTACCACATTTCATTGGCGAAATAGCTTCCTCTGTCTCCCCAGAGGATGGGTTTAGCTCATCATTGTATAAACTTGCTCAAAATATTGATTCATGCTCAAGATTTGTTTACAAAGATGAAATGGAGATAAAATAATGAAAATCGGGTGTTTGCAATGTTTATAATTGTTGCAAAACACTGTTACAAAGAACGATAAAAAGGAACTGCTGTTGTTGTATCTCTACGACGCTCGTGTGGCTGTCGTTGTCACTGTTGATAAACGAATGCCTCTGGTGGTCTTTTGTTCTTCGTGTTCTTCAGCAGCAGCAAAAATGGTGGTTCTCTGGTGCGATTTTTTTCTCTTCTGTTGTTGCTCTCCGCCTCTCCCAAACTCTCCGTCCTTTATTCTGCAACACCAGAACCCTTTATATATCCAGTAGCACCAAGAAATCTCGCTATAACTCAAGATAATTCTCTCTTAACTCGGCCTTGATGAAAAATATTCTGGGAATATTTTCTTCCCTGATTTAGCTTCTCACGCTGTTTCCCCACGCCAAATTACTCTCAACGCATCCAGTCATTGTCCAGAAGTGTTCCAACATGCAGTAGCCACGCGAAAATCTATTGGTCACTCAATCAGGACTCGGAATGGAAAACCAACCCGTGATGCTCTGATTTCATATCTTGGGTTATTTAGTCAAATTTGATCGAAACAAACACCCGTAACAGCTTTGTTCTAACAAATCATATTTACCCATGAAGTTTCAGCGATTGAATCACACAAAAACTTCTCCAAAATCCGATCGAAATTCTGCTAGTGAAGTGAATATTTTTCCCGCCATTTTTTATTTTTGAAATGTTGAAGATGAAGTGCCCCTATCCTTTTCTGGGGTGGGAATAGCAGATGGGTGCTGAGGATGAATTTGGGCTGCGCATAACCTTGGGTGTCCCTTAGCCAAATCTGGGGTCCGTGTAGCAAATGTCCTCCAGGGGGTCCAAATAGCACTTTTTGAGCAACTTTTTCCAAACAAGTGTATTTCTCCAAAAACACCTACACAAACATAAAAACACCATAATAAGTACAAAATCAAGCACTAACAATAGAGACATTGAGGACAATTCAGACAGAAAAATGTGTCTATCAAATACCCCCAAACTTATTATTTGCTAGTCCTCGAGCAAATCTAATCTATAAAATAAAAATGACTACACTTAGCACGTGCAGCAAGCCGTTAAACCACTAGGTGGCCCTAGTGGCGGAGTGTTTTCTCCGGAGGGTTTACCAGAGGTGTACCCACAAAACCTTTACTCCAGACCCTAGCTATCTACGCAGAACCTTTTAAAGAACTAAAGAATCTCCTTGGTTGGCATACTCTCATTGACTATAGGAGGAAGTACCCTGATGCGAAATTCCAATTGATGTACACGAGTTTGCACTCAGCATACTAAAATTCATATATAAGTGACAGAGCTCTCTCAGATAGTTTTTGTACATCATAACTGGAGTCAACCAATCACATGGAAAGATTAAGAAGATGGATAAAGAGATTGAACGGTGTTTCCCATATCTGTCTGAAGGCCTCTGCCAAGGTGAACCTATCCTAATGGACTGAGATACCGGTCTGACTAATATCAACATAAATGGCATATACAAGGGGACCAATGGTCGATAAACCTAACTCTAGGTCAACACAACTGGCATATACAAGGGAACCAGTGGTCGACTTTATTGAATTTATTCCGGTTGGTCTAATGGTCTGGTCTCATTTTTTTTTTTTGGTATCTCAATCACTCTTTTCCACCCTAGCAAAGATAAAACTTGAATCGTGTGCCCCACCAAATCACTTAAAAAATAAAAACAGAAGGATTAGGATTCAACGAGATATGGCGAAACTACCATGTTTTTTTTAATTCTAACACCTGAGCTCTGTGCTTTTATGAATAGACTCTTTAGATGTTTCCATCTAATCAGATTGGTTCCTCAACTCCTACAACCAAGATGTTCCCATCCACTTAGATTGGTTAGTGCCAACCTTAATAAGCATAAATTTCTAGGCTCTGGAGTTTATTTATTGCAACCAAAAGCTAACAAAAAGTTTCTTCCCCACCCCCAAACCTAAATCTAACATTGTCCTCAATGTTTCTAATGAAAGAGCAATACCAAACAGTAAAGTAACATGAGGAATTAGTAAAGAGAGAAGTCGGAAAGATAGTACCTGGGTGAGGAGAGAAATCAAAAACTAATATACAACATACAATCGTCTCGATGGTCAATCAAGGGTAAACAGGGTCCTCCAGAGGGACCTCCTCAATATCACCTGTAGGAAAGGGCTCTAAAAAGGGTTTCAATATATGACCGTTAACCTTCGAAGAACTACTACCATCCGGTGTCTCGATCTCAACAGCTGCATGAGGAAAGACAGTGCGAACAATAAAAGGACCCGTCCACCGAGAATGTAACTTCCCAGGGAAAAGATGCAAGCGGGTATCATACATAAGAACTTTTTGACCTGGAGAAAATGACTTTCTTAAGATATTTCTATCATGCACAAGTTTCATTTTGTTCTTATACTCCTTAGAACTATCTTATGAATCTCTACGAATCTCTTCCAACTCATTGAGCTGGAGTTTCCTATGGGCTCCTGCCTTGTCAAGTGAAAAATTTAGCTGCTTAACAGCCCAATAAGCTCTATGTTCTAAGTCAACAGGTAAGTGACATGCCTTGCCATACACAAGTCGATAAGGTGACATTCCAATGGGGGTCTTAAACGCAGTACGGTGAGCCCATAAGGCATCAGTAAGCCTAGACGACCAGTATTTCCGATTAGGATTAACTGTTTTCTCTAATATACGTTTTATCTCCCTATTGAAAACTTCTACATGACCACTAGTCTGTGGATGATACGGGGTATCTACCTTATGTGTAATACCATATTTCTTCATCAAAAGCCTAAAAGGTCCATTACAAAAGTGCGACCCTCCATCACTAATTATAGCTCGCGGTGTACCAAAACGTGTAAGTATATTCTTTTTCAAGAACTCAATCACAACCCTATGGTCATTGGTTTTACACGCAGCCGCCTCAATCCACTTAGAGACATAGTCTACAGCGACAAGGATGTATAAGTTACCAAAATAATTAGGAAACGGACCCATAAAGTCAATACCCCACACGTCAAAGACCTCCACAACTAAAATAGGGTTCAAGTGTATCCTGTTTCTACGGGAAATGGTTCTTAATATCTGGAAACGTTCACAAGTCACACAGTAACTGTGGGAGTCTTTAAACAACGAAGGCCAATAGAATCCACACTGCAATATCTTAGAAGCAGTTTTCTTAGCACTAAACTGACCCCCACAAGCATGATCATGACAAAAGGAAATAATACTGGACTGGTCACTCTCAGGTATACATCTCCTAATAATCTGGTCTGGACAATACTTAAACAAATAAGTATCATCCCAAAAGAAGTGCTTAAACACAGCTAAAAACCTAGAACGATCTTGTTTACCCCAATGTTGGGGAATTCGACCAGTAACAAGATAGTTCACTATATTCACATACCAAGGTAATTGGGTAACAAAGAACAATTGTTCATCAGGAAAGCTATCCCTTATAGGAAGGGAATCATCAGGGGAACTAACAACTAGCCTAGACAAGTGGTCTGCTACAACATTTTCGGCACCCTTTTTGTCTCTAATGTCTGGAGAAAACTCTTGCAACAAAAGGATCCACCTAATCAATCTAGGTTTTGTATCCTTCTTAGACAAAAGATATTTGAAAGCATCATGATCAGTACATATGATGATCTTAGAACCTAAGAGATAGGGTCTAAACTTGTCTAAGGAAAACACAATGGCTAACAGTTCCTTCTCGGTAGTGGTATAGTTCAACTGGGCATCATTCAGAGTTTTTCTAGCATAGTAAATCACATGAAGTAATTTGTTTTCTCGCTGACCTAGCACAACACCAATATCATAATCTGAAGCATCACACATGATCTCAAAGGGTAGGTTCCAGTTGGGTGCCTGGACTATGGGGGCGGTAGTGAGTAAATTCTTAAGCTTCTCAAAAGCCTCTAAACAAGCATCATCAAAGACAAACTTAACATCTTTTGCAAGCAAATTGCAAAGAGGTCTAGAAATTGGGTTAAAATCCTTAATGAATCGACAATAAAAACCTGCATGCCCTAAGAATGACCTAATATCTCTTACGGTTTTTGGAACCTGTAAAGTCTTAATAAGGTCAACTTTGGATTTATCTACCTCTATACCGTTAGAAGATACGATATGCCCTAAAACAATTCCTCAACGAACCATGAAGTAACATTTCTCCCAATTAAGCACTAAATTTTTTTCCTTACACCTAGTCAACACTAGTGACAAATGATGCAAGAACTCATCGAAAGACGAACCAAACACTGAAAAATCATCGATAAAGACCTTTAAGAACCATTCTACCATGTCAGAAAATATGCTCATCATGCAACGCTGAAAAGTCGCAGGGGCATTACAAAACCCGAAAGGCATGCGTCTATAAGCAAAGGTACCAAAGGGACAGGTAAAAGTGGTTTTCTCCTGGTCTTCTGGGGCAATAACGACCTGATTATATCCAGAGTACCCATTTAAAAAGAAGTAGTGACTATGTCCAGCTAATCTCTCTAGCATCTGGAGAAAACTCTTGCAACAAAAGGATCCACCTAATCAATCTAGGTTTTGTATCCTTCTTAGACAAAAGATATTTGAAAGAAGCATGATCAGTACATATGATGATCTTAGAACCTAAGAGATAGGGTCTAAACTTGTCTAAGGAAAACACAATGGCTAAAATTTCCTTCTCGGTAGTGGTATAGTTCAACTAGGCATCATTCAGAGTTTTGCTAGCATAGTAAATCACATGAAGTAATTTGTTTTCTCGCTGACCTAGCACAACACCAATAGCATAATCTGAAGCATCACACATGATCTCAAAGGGTAGGTTCCAGTTGGGTGCCTGGACTATGGGGGCGGTAGTGAGTAAATTCTTAAGCTTCTCAAAAGCCTCTAAACAAGCATCATCAAAGACAAACTTAACATCTTTTGCAAGCAAATTGCAAAGAGGTCTAGAAATTGGGCTAAAATCCTTAATGAATCGACGATAAAAACCTGCATGCCCTAAGAATGACCTAATATCTCTTACGGTTTTTGGGACCTGTAAAGTCTTAATAAGGTCAACTTTGGCTTTATCTACCTCTATACCCTTAGAAGATACGATATGCCCTAAAACAATTTCTCAACGAACCATGAAGTAACATTTCTACCAATTAAGCACTATATTTTTTTCCTTACACCTAGTCAACACTAGTGACAAATGATGCAAGAACTCATCGAAAGACGAACCAAACACTGAAAAATTATCGATAAAGACCTCTAAGAACCATTCTACCATGTCAGAAAATATGCTCATCATGCAACGGTGAAAAGTCGCAGGGGAATTACAAAGCCCGAAAGGCATGCGTCTATAAGCAAAGGTACCAAAGGGACAGGTAAAAGTGGTTTTCTCCTGGTCTTCTGGGGCAATAACGATCTGATTATATCCAGAGTACCCATCTAAAAAGCAGTAGTGACTATGTCCAGCTAATCTCTCTAGCATCTGGAGAAAACTCTTGCAACAAAAGGATCCACCTAATCAATCTAGGTTTTGTATCCTTCTTAGACAAAAGATATTTGAAAGACAAACTTAACATCTTTTGCAAGCAAATTGCAAAGAGGTCTAGAAATTGGGCTAAATTCCTTAATGAATCGACGATAAAAACCTGCATGCCCTAAGAATGACCTAATATCTCTTACGATTTTTGGGACCTGTAAAGTCTTAATAAGGTCAACTTTGGATTTATCTACCTCTATACCCTTAGAAGATACGATATGCCCTAAAACAATTCCTGAACGAACCATGAAGTGACATTTCTCCCAATTAAGCACTAAATTTTTTTCCTTACACCTAGTCAACACTAGTGACAAATGATGCAAGAACTCATCGAAAGACGAACCAAACACTGAAAAATCATCGATAAAGACCTTTAAGAACCATTCTACCATGTCAGAAAATATGCTCATCATGCAACGCTGAAAAGTCGCAGGGGCATTACAAAGCCCGAAAGGCATGCGTCTATACGCAAAGGTACCAAAGGGACAGGTAAAAGTGGTTTTCTCCTGGTCTTCTGGGGCAATAACGACCTGATTATATCCAGAGTACCCATTTAAAAAGAAGTAGTGACTATGTCCAGCTAATCTCTCTAGCATCTGGAGAAAACTCTTGCAACAAAAGGATCCACCTAATCAATCTAGGTTTTGTATCCTTCTTAAACAAAAGATATTTGAAAGCAGCATGATCAGTACATATGATGATCTTAGAACCTAAGAGATAGGGTCTAAACTTGTCTAAGGAAAACACAATGGCTAACAGTTCCTTCTCGGTAGTGGCATAGTTCAGTTGGGCATCATTCAGAGTTTTGCTAGCATAGTAAATCACATGAAGTAATTTGTTTTCTCGCTGACCTAGCACAACACCAATAGCATAATCTGAAGCATCACACATGATCTCAAAGGGTAGGTTCCAGTTGGGTGCCTGGACTATGGGGGCGGTAGTGAGTAAATTCTTAAGCTTCTCAAAAGCCTCTAAACAAGCATCATCAAAGACAAACTTAACATCTTTTGCAAGCAAATTGCAAAGAGGTCTAGAAATTGGGCTAAATTCCTTAATGAATCGACGATAAAAACCTGCATGCCCTAAGAATGACCTAATATCTCTTACGATTTTTGGGACCTGTAAAGTCTTAATAAGGTCAACTTTGGATTTATCTACCTCTATACCCTTAGAAGATACGATATGCCCTAAAACAATTCCTGAACGAACCATGAAGTGACATTTCTCCCAATTAAGCACTAAATTTTTTTCCTTACACCTAGTCAACACTAGTGACAAATGATGCAAGAACTCATCGAAAGACGAACCAAACACTGAAAAATCATCGATAAAGACCTTTAAGAACCATTCTACCATGTCAGAAAATATGCTCATCATGCAACGCTGAAAAGTCGCAGGGGCATTACAAAGCCCGAAAGGCATGCGTCTATACGCAAAGGTACCAAAGGGACAGGTAAAAGTGGTTTTCTCCTGGTCTTCTGGGGCAATAACGACCTGATTATATCCAGAGTACCCATTTAAAAAGAAGTAGTGACTATGTCCAGCTAATCTCTCTAGCATCTGGAGAAAACTCTTGCAACAAAAGGATCCACCTAATCAATCTAGGTTTTGTATCCTTCTTAAACAAAAGATATTTGAAAGCAGCATGATCAGTACATATGATGATCTTAGAACCTAAGAGATAGGGTCTAAACTTGTCTAAGGAAAACACAATGGCTAACAGTTCCTTCTCGGTAGTGGTATAGTTCAACTGGGCATCATTCAGAGTTTTTCTAGCATAGTAAATCACATGAAGTAATTTGTTTTCTCGCTGACCTAGCACAACACCAATAGCATATTCTGAAGCATCAAACATGATCTCAAAGGGTAGGTTCCAGTTGGGTGCCTGGACTATGGGGGCGGTAGTGAGTAAATTCTTAAGCTTCTCAAAAGCCTCTAAACAAGCATCATCAAAGACAAACTTAACATCTTTTGCAAGCAAATTGCAAAGAGGTCTAGAAATTGGGATAAAATCCTTAATGAATCGACGATAAAAACCTGCATGCCCTAAGAATGACTTAATATCTCTTACGGTTTTTGGGACCTGTAAAGTCTTAATAAGGTCAACTTTGGGTTTATCTACCTCTATACCCTTAGAAGATACGATATGCCCTAAAACAATTCCTGAACGAACCATGAAGTGACAGTTCTCCCAATTAAGCACTAAATTTTTTTCCTTACACCTAGTCAACACTAGTGACAAATGATGCAAGAACTCATCGAAAGACGAACCAAACACTAAAAAATCATCGATAAAGACCTCTAAGAACCATTCTACCATGTCAGAAAATATGCTCATCATGCAACGCTGAAAAGTCGCAGGGGCATTACAAAACCCGAAAGGCATGCGTCTATACGCAAAGGTACCAAAGGGACAGGTAAAAATGGTTTTCTTCTGGTCTTCTGGGGCAATAACGATCTGATTATATCCAGAGTACCCATCTAAAACGCAGTAGTGATTATGTCCAGCTAATCTCTCTATCATCTGGAGAAAACTCTTGCAACAAAAGGATCCACCTAATCAATCTAGGTTTTGTATCCTTCTTAGACAAAAGATATTTGAAAGCAGCATGATCAGTACATATGATGATCTTAGAACCTAAGAGATAGGGTCTAAACTTGTCTAAGGAAAACACAATGGCTAACAGTTCCTTCTCGGTAGTGGTATAGTTCAACTGGGCATCATTCAGAGTTTTGCTAGCATAGTAAATCACATGAAGTAATTTGTTTTCTCACTGACCTAGCACAACACCAATAGCATATTCTGAAGCATCAAACATGATCTCAAAGGGTAGGTTCCAGTTGGGTGCCTGGACTATGGGGGCGGTAGTGAGTAAATTCTTAAGCTTCTCAAAAGCCTCTAAACAAGCATCATCAAAGACAAACTTAACATCTTTTGCAAGCAAATTGCAAAGAGGTCTAGAAATTGGGCTAAAATCCTTAATGAATCGACGATAAAAACCTGCATGCCCTAAGAATGACCTAATATCTCTTACGGTTTTGGGGACCTGTAAAGTCTTAATAAGGTCAACTTTGGCTTTATCTACCTTTATACCCTTAAAAGATACGATATGCCCTAAAACAATTCCTGAACGAACCATGAGGTGACATTTCTCCCAATTAAGCACTAATTTTTTTTCCTTACACCTAGTCAACACTAGTGACAAATGATGCAAGAACTCATCGAAAGACGAACCAAACACTGAAAAATCATCGATAAAGACCTCGAAGAACCGTTCTACCATGTCAGAAAATATGCTCATCATGCAACGCTGAAAAGTCGCAGGGACATTACAAAGCCCGAAAGGCATGCGTCTATACGCAAAGGTGCCAAAGGGATAGGTAAAAGTGGTTTTCTCCTGGTCTTCTGGGGCAATAACGATCTGATTATATCCAGAGTACCCATCTAAAAAGCTGTAGTGACTATGTCCAGCTAATCTCTCTAACATCTGGTCGATGAAGGGAAGGGGAAAGTGGTCCTTCCTAGTGACCTTGTTCAATTTCCTATAATCAATACAAACACGCCAACCCGTGGTCACTCGGGTCGGGATTAACTCATTTTTATCATTCTGGACTACAGTAATACCGGATTTCTTGGGTACAACCTGAACGGGGCTGACCCACTTACTGTCTGAAATGGGGTAGATAATGCCTGCATCTAACAACTTAAGGACCTCGTTTCGAACTACCTCTTTCATATTAGGGTTTAGTCGATGTTGCATCTCCCTAAAAGGTTTGGTATCACTCTCTAAATAGATCTGATACATACAAACAGTGGGACTTATACCCTTAATGTCAGCTATGGTCCACCCTAAAGCTTCCTTGTTGTTTTGAAGGACGGTTACTAGCCTACTTTCCTGGTCACTATCCAAGACGGAAGAAATAATCACAGGTAAAGTCTCAGACGGGCCTAAAAACCTATATTTCAGGGAATCTGGCAATGGTTTTAGGTCCAACTTAGGAGGCTCTTCCAATGAAGGAACTTGGGTAGACTTAGAAACTGGTAGTGGTTCGACTTTAGGTTTCCATCCATTACTAGTATCTAACAAAGGGGTTGAATCTAACAAAGCATTCACCTCGTTAATCACATTATCATCATCAAAATCAATCCCAAAGTGAGCTAGGCATTTCTTTAATGGATCTTCTAACAAAGTGTTTGGTACTGACTCCTCGACTAATGTTCCTATCATGTTCACCTCTTCTATGTTCGAGTCATCTTGTTCAGAGGGTAGCTTACTAATATTAAAAATGTTCAGCTCAATAGTCATATTACCAAAAGACAATTTCATAATACCATTTCGACAGTTAATGATCGCATTGGATGTAGCTAAAAACGGGCGACCTAAAATTACTGGTATCTGGTTCCCTGGGTCAGGGACAGGTTGGGTATCTAGGATAACAAACTCCACTGGATAAATAAACTTGTCAAACTCTATGAGAACATCCTCGATCACACCGCGAGGAATTTTAACGGACCTATCAGCTAACTGAAGTGTCATCTGGGTAGGTTTCATCTCACCAAGTCCTAGCTTAAGGTACACATGATATGGTAGTAAGTTCACACTAGCTCCTAAGTCAAGCAATGCTTTCTCAACACGGTATTTACATATTTTGCAAGAAATGGTAGGGGACCCTGGGTCTTTATACTTAGGAGTAGTGGTATTCTGAATAATAGAACTCAGTTGACTAGCTATAAAGGCTTTCTTCTGGACATTAAGCTTTCGCTTTCGCGTACACATATCCTTGATAAACTTGGCGTAAGAGGGAATATGCTTAATTGCATCTAGTAGTGGAAGGTTGATAGTTACCTGCTTAAAAACCTCCAATATATCACTAAAATTGGACTCCCTCTTAGTTGGAACTAGCAGCTGTGGGAATGGGGATCTAGGGAAAAATACGGGCTCAATATGACCCTCATTGGTCTCTTTAGAGACTCTATCAGTCTCCTCAGTTTCTGGTTCAGTAGGGTGAACTACAACATGTTCACTATCAGGCATGGAAACCTTTTTTTCTATCACTCTACCACTCCTAAGGGTTTTAATAGCATTCACATGATCAGATGGTCTTTCACCTATTTCATTAATTCCTCTAGGGTTGGGTTGAGTCTGACTAGGAAACTTACCTCTTTCTCTTAAAGGCTCATTTATCTGATTAACCTGGGTTTTCAACTCGGAAATAGCCTGAGAGTTAGCCTGACATATTCTCTTATTTTCTTCTAAACCTTGAGCAACAGATTGCTGAAACTGCACAGTGTTACGAGTTAACAAAGCAAGAGACTCTTCTAAACTCATAATCTTCTTATCCGAAGGGTTCTGAAACTGTGCCGGAGCTGAAGGATTCTTAGTATAGCCAAAACCTGGGGAACCTGAGCATTACTAGACTGACCTTGATTCTGGCCCTTGGACTAAGAAAGGTTTGGATGGTTTCTCCAGCCAGGGTTATAGGTTTCTGAATACGGGTCAAACTTCTGTCGGTTATCAAACCTAGTGTTGTTATAAAGAGCATTGGCTTGCTCTTCAACAAGATGGCCTTCCAAAAAAGGATCATTTCTTCCACTACTACCACTAGAATGACCTAATTCTAAGGCTTCTAACCTTTTGGATATAGCTGCTATTTTGGCATCTGACTCATGAGATCCTTCTACCCTATTAACATTTCCTCTACTTAGAAGAATTGTTTTCTGGGGTTCCCTACTATTTTCCCATTGTTGGGTCTTATCGGAGATTTCATTCAAAAATGTCCTTGCTTAATCAACAGTTTTATTCTCAAACCCACCTGTGAATAAGGACTCAACCATGGATGTTGTTGAATAATCTAAACCCTCGTAGAGGATCTGAACTAACCTAACTTTCTCCAAACCATGATGAGTACATTGAGATATCAAGTCATTGAACCTTTCTAAATACCTATATAAAGATTCTCCCTCTTGTTGGGCAAAAGTACATATTTGTGTCCTAATAGACGATGTTTTATGCCTTAGAAAAAACTTATGTATAATGGCAGAAGTAAGTTGGTCATAGGTTTCAATTGACTCAGAGTCCAAACTATACAGCCAAGATTTGGCTTTATCTTTTAAGGAAAAGGGGAATAACCTAAGTTTCAACGCATCATCACTTAGGTTTTTAATTTTCAGAGTACTACAAACTTCCTCAAATTCCCTAACATGAAAATAGGGGTTCTCATTATCCTTCCCTAAAAACATTGGGAGCATATGTAAAGTCCCAGGTTTCAGTTCATAATTTGCCTCGGTTTCAGCTAACTTGATACAAGACGGACGAGAGGTCCTAGTTGGGTTTAGCAAAGCTTTCAAAGTTGCCATTTCTGGCACTACCAAAGGACTAGGAGTACTAGGGGTACTTTTCTCACGAAGAGACAGATTCTCAAAACTGAAGTTTCCAAAAACGAGGCTCTCAAAAGAAGAGTCTTCGAGCTCCCTGCTTTCACAAAAAGAACTACTAGGTTTGTCACTAATCAAACGACCTAAAGTGTTTCTTTTCCAAGCCCGTTTAAAAACTTCGGGCATACACTAGAAAAACAAAATCAAAAAGAAAAGTCCTAAAAAGGAAGGGATGTTCCATGCAAACACAAACAAGGATGACTCCACCACAGCAAACCTACTGATTTCTAGCAACAAAAAGCATGATGGCTCCACTTAGATTGTTTCTAGACCATCTTCTAATCCTTCGAACGGGAATTCGTTACAATTTAAGCAAACCCCTCTGGAATCAATCCGAGTTAAAGTAAGTTGAATAGAAGCGAGGGAAGCTCGGTAGAGCTTTGATACCCAAGGCCTCACCGGTATTACAAGGCGGCGCAGTCACGCATTCAACTTACAGAAACCGTCAAGAACTTCGAAGTATGCTTAAAAGAGTAACCAATATTTTTCGAATGACTTTCCTGTTAAGCTCGTTACCCTATCGGTCTCGTTCTAGTCAAAATTTTAAGCTTAGGTTCGCGTTTGGTGTCGTTTTCCTAAGGCGGGCAAGAAGAGAACGGTGATGAAATCCGAACCCTTATCTTGTATGGCCAGTCCTTGCCCTTTACTAGGAAATTAAAGCAGCCGTTTACAAGTCCTCAACATATATGCATACGAAGGAAGACAGTAACTCGCTGACAGGGGATTCGCGAGTGTTTCGACAAACTTACCTCCCGTACCAGATGGGGGATGAACCTTTGTAGTCGACTCGGGTCACGACTCCTATGTCATGTATGAATCTGAGGGGCCGAGGTGATATCGTAATCACCGTCCTTCTCTGCAAACAGTTTATATTTAAACTACCCTTCAGTAGGGTTTAAAAAATAATGTCCCAAAATTTAAAGTCCAAAGTCTAAAAATATAAAGTGCAAAAGAAAAAGAAAGTCTAAAAAAAATAAAAATCTACAAAAATAAAAATGTCTCTCTTTTTTTTTTCTTTTTTTTATAAAATAAAAAAAAGTGTTCTTCTTTCGCTCCTTTCGTTTTGCCTTTCACTCGAAGTCTTTAAGTATTCACCAAAAGCTTTGGCAAAATTTTCTTTCGCTCCAAATTCTGAATTCTGTAAGAAAAAGACAAAAACCCAAAAACGTAAAGAAGAACAGATAAAATAAAAACCTAAAAAAAAAATCTAAAAACTCTAGCCTAAAGACAAGTCCGCGTCGGCGGCGCCAAAATTTGATGTGTTTTCAATATTGTTGTAGTGATAAGATTCGTTCAAGACTTGTGAAAGCATATTTTAGACTTAATTTTAAATAAAAAATATAGGAAACTTAAATAAAAGTGATATGAAAAATACGGAGAAGACTGGGGCTATGGATTCCACTAATTACCAATATCAAAGTGATTTATATTTTCTAATTATAATTATGCAGATCCTTCATTCAAGTTGATTCTTAATATTGCAAAAGTTGATTTTTTAGAAATAACAATTGTAAATCGAAAGTATGGGACATCAAAACCCTAGGCTAGCATGCTCCATCAATTGAAATAACAATTGTTTAACAAAAACCATTTTATCTATTTATTTATCAAGGAAAATAATTATATAATAATTGCATAAATTAAATAAAATAGAGATTACCACATTTCATTGGCGAAATAGCTTCCTCCGTTGCCCCAGAGGATGGGTTTAGCTCATCATTGTATAAACTTGCTCAAAATATTGATTCATGCTCAAGATTTGTGTACAAAGATGAAATGGAGAGAAAATAATGAAAATCGGGTGTTTGCAACGTTTATAATTGTTGCAAAACACTGTTACAAAGAACGATAAAAAAGAACTGTTGTTGTTGTATCTTTGCGACCCTCGTGTGGCTGTCGTTGTCACTGTTGATAAACGACTGCCTCTGGTGGTCTTTTGTTCTTCGTGTTCTTCAGCAGCAGCAGAAATGGTGGTTCTCTGGTGCGATTTTTTTCTCTTCTGTTGTTGCTCTCCGCCTCTCCCAAACTCTCCGTCCTTTATTCTGCAACACCAGAACCCTTTATATATCCAGTAGCACCAAGAAATCTCGTTATAACTCAAGATAATTTTCTCTTAACTCGGCCTTGATAAAAAATATTCTGGGAATATTTTCTTCCCTGATTTAGCTTCTCACGATGTTTCCCCATGCCAAATTACTCTCAACGCATCCAGTCATTGTCCAGAAGTGTTCCAACATGCAGCAGCCACGCGAAAATCTCTTGGTCACTCAATCAGGACTCGGAATGGAAAACCAACCCGTGATGCTCTGATTTCATATCTTGGGTTATTTAGTCAAATTTGATCGAAACAAACACCCATAACAACTTTGTTCTAACAAATCACATCTACCCATGAAGTTTCAGCGATTGAATCGCACAAAAACTCATCCAAAATCCGATCGAAATTCTGCCAGTTGAGTGAATATTTTTCCCGCCATTTTTTATTTTTGAAATGTTGAAGATGAAGTGCCCCTTTCCTTTTCTGGGATGTGAATAGCAGATGGGTGCTGAGGATGAATTTGGGCTATGCATAACCTTGGGTGTCCCTTAGCCAAATCTGGGGTCCGTATAGCAAACGTCCTCCAGGGGTCCAAATAGCACTTTTTGAGCAACTTTTTCCACACAAGTGTATTTCTCCAAAAACACCTACACAAACATAAAAACACCATAATAAGTACAAAATCAAGCACTAGCAATAGAGACACTGAGGACAATTCAGACACAAAAATGTGTCTATCATCTCCCCATTGATTATGCCAGACGGGTAGGTACTTTGTATGTAAACCTGGGAAAAGAATGTATGAGTGAGTATATCATGGTTTCTTTAAAAAAAATTGAAGCATGAAATTTTATTAACCTACTAAAGGGCTATTACAAGATTGTATCATGGTTTCTTTAATGTTTGTCTCTTCTATGTAGTTCCCAAGTATAAACGCATTAAAACAATGGAAATAAACGGTTAATTTTCCTCGTGCACTTGTTTGGTAAAAAAAAATTGTTGGTTTCTTTTCTATTATAAATATTAATTAAAATAAAATTTATTGAATTATCCGCACCCAACCTCTTCATTCGTGCATTTGTTGGATGTTGGAGTAGATGCGGATCCCAAATATGAAATCCACAATGAATTAGATTGGATGCGGATTAGGTGAAAACCGGTCTATACAAGTCCATGCTCACCTCGAATCTTGATCCACTAAATCGTTACAGTATTAAGTAAAACGAACTTATGATAACTAGTGACCTTTCAACAACTGAATTCTACCACTCCTTTCAACAATTTACCACAAATCTCTGATACATGATTTAACGTGAGTTCGCTACTTCAAAAAAGATAGTCACTTTGTGAGTCAATATATAATTTGACATATGGATCAATACTTAAAAATAACGAGCCACTTTGCGAGTAGATACATAATTCAATATGCAGTTTGCATTTAGAAAATAAATAAGTTACTTCAGGACAAGGGATGGAGCCAGAATTTCCAGGTTAGGAGTGAAAAAAATCGTTTTATGATGCATAATTTTTTTAGAGAGTACAAAGAAACGAAATCAGACTCATATCTTTAAATAGGTTAGAATTTGGAGGGAGCTTGGCAGGGAGCTGCACACGGTGGCTTCGAGCCACAATTTAATAACACCTCCGAAGCCACCACCCAAACTTCCCAAGGTTTTACGCCGACATGTAAAAGTGTGGTTCCCTAACGTAAAAGGTTTAAAGTAAACAAATCACTAATTTTCAATTTTTATGTGTGACGGTGCGGTGGTTTTTTTTTTCTTTTTTTGATGGAATGGTGCGGTGGTGATCTGAAGTGTTTTTGTTATACCATGAGAGTGGAGAACGGTGTCATAATTATTTTTGTCTAGTTTGTCACACGTGAATGATTTACTGACATCTAGAAATGCATATCAAGTTTATCGGTTAGGCCTATTCCTATGCACATGCCAAAAAAATGGTGTTTGGCATATCAGGTGGCATGGCGAACCATCTGCACCACTATGAGAAAACTAATAAGCGACTAACTTTCTAGCGAGTGATATTCACAAGACTTTATCGCTGGAGATATTGTGAATATCGCTCGAAATTTACTCCATCGCTGACGTTATAATCAATATCGCCACCGTTCGAGTTTCTAACGCCTATAAATACAACACCTATCTTCCCAACTCTTCTCAATTCTTCTTCTCAAAACCACTTATTTTCTTAAACTTCTGTTCTTTAAACTTAAACGATTATGTTTTGATTTTCTTAAACAAATATGGAGAGAAGAAAAAGAAACAGAAAATCGAAAGGATGTACTAGTACCCCCAGGTGATAGGATCCGGAAATACCTATATGTAAATAACCGCAATCGCACGGCGTCTAACTAGTAGACAACGGCAAGTACGGGTCGAACCCACAGGGAGCGGTGGAAATACTCTAATCAATATCTCTAATGAACTAACCAAAAATGATTTTTTGTATTTTTAGAATGAGAAATGCAAAACGGAATAATAAAATTAAACTAAACTAATAAAAGAAATCCAATGGGAGAGTCGGTAACAGGGTTTATAGTATCCACCACTATTTCTATTTAATTACTGAAATGAAACACAACTCATGAATTTATGTTTATTGTTCGTTCTATCGACATCACATATTATATGTATTAGAGTCGCAAATATCACTGGGACGCTCTAAGCATGGCACATTAAAAGACTAAACCGAAGCATGCACCATCAAATAATAAGACACACATATTTGTAAAACTAATCATTAAGCACACAGGTTTTGAAACCGTTGAAACAAAAACTAATTTTCAATCAATCAATAAACAATATTCGAGAACTGATATATTAAAATCATAATGGTTTTTGCTCAATTATTCAAATCAAATAGCCTAATACCCCAAGTAGTTTCCACCGTAAACCCTAATTACATAAAAGTTTAGCAAGACATTAATTTGGATTTCTCAAAACCCATTAAAATGAATTAAAAGAGAAAAAGTAAATTAAACCGTTATTGCCGTCGGCAATCTTCTTCTTCCCTTGTTTCGTCTTCTCAAGCTCTCTGGCCGTCGCCTAGCGGCTCTCTGTCCAGTAGCCGATCTCCCTTTTCACTTTCTGTTCGTTTCCTTCATATAGGTGGTGGCTCCAGTCGAACGTATAGCAACATTTGCCAAGGCCCAGTACATTCGGGTCCATTACCAGCTCCGATTGTCAGATCCAAACACATAACCACAACCAACTTCTTAAGCTTCTGAGTCACGTCACAATCGTTGTACAAGCACCGGCAAGCCCTCTCGGATCAAATCAGCCATCATACTTCTCACCCAACACCACGAATATTCATTGCTCAGCAGCAAAACCCAACTTCGCTGAGTCCATCTTCGCTTACATCTCAAGACTGGTCGACTGCAAACTAGCAGCACCCTTCCAAACTCCAGTCGACACACATTTCCAGCACTCTGACCCTATTAGCACCTTCCTCCACCAGTTCGACCAATTTCCATACATGCCAAGAACCCTCGATTTCAGTCCATATGCACTGCCACCATTTCTATTGCTCGACTTCTCCACTGTCCGACTAAGTCTCAACATACACTGGCTTGCTCACAGCCATCAGATGGACCTTTGCCTCTACGTTCTCAAACAACCCCAACTGAACCAGATTCCCAACTCCATTTGTATCGCATCTGCAATATATTAGCTCGCTTGCTGTTATCACTATCACTACCAGTTTGAGCTTAAAACAACACAGCAAGGATTCTTCTCAATCTCAGACTACATCACCAATTCTTTCTTCAGTTCACTTCAAGCTGAGATTGGGCAGCAACCCATCATTTACCAGCAGTTGTTCCAACCAACCTTCCCAGACATGCCGTAATCACCATAGTTCGATACGAACCCGAGACTCCATGTCGTTGCATTATTGAGAACCCATTCTTCCTTCAGTTTGAGTGGAAGCTCGATTCCATACCCATTCAGACCAAGAACTGTAGCCATCCACCACTTCCTGCTTCTTCTTCCATTCTGTCCGGATAAGTCTCGCCACAACTCCTTCCTCCGACGACTGTTATTGCAACAAACTGCCGCAACTATGTCTCGATCAAGCACCAAATCCTATTTGAGCCGATACCCATTTCTCTTTAGTGACTATCAAAGTTCAGTCACCACCAGCATTCCCAGCTAACTACTGCTCCCTTACGGTCTGAAATCTATCCACCGTTATCGATCACCGTTCAGTCAAGTTCATCCATATTCCACCCACGACAATGACCGTTCCTTTCCTAATCAACCACAACACCAACTACTCGGCAGCTCGGAACAACAGTAACTCCATCTTAGTTAATCTCCACCATTAACCACCAGGCCAAATCCATTGCAGTTGCAGCACACCCCAGTTCCATAGTACAGTACCATACACAGCCATTTAAACCCACGGCAAACAGAAAAGCAACTTACTGGCAGCTCTCTCTCCATGTCCATTTACGTCTGCTTTGAACTGTTTTCTAACCCATCTCAGAATACTTCCATATTTCTTCCATTTCTCATCGTTGTCGCCGTTCAGTCCGTAGATAATTCACCAGCTTCAACACCATTCGGAACAAGTTCTATCTTCTCCATCTTATTTAGCCGGCAGTTAGTTATTTATTTAGTGGCTTCACATGCAAGCATGGATACTTGAGTGCACCAAGAAATCCACCAGTATCCGTTCCCTGACCGTGTAATTGAATGGTGCGACCAATTCAATTGGTGGACTTGACAGCCACACTTCCATCCATTCAGCTCTGTCTACTTTTGGTGTCGCAAACGCCAATTAGCTCTCATTTAGCTAGATATTCTTCTCATGATTGGATTCGCTCGTACTTTCTACAAAAGTACTAAAACAATATTATATTATTAACCGAATATCGAGTCCCAACTAATATAAATATGGGTACAAAATGTAGCACTTACGTGCTTATCAACACCCAACACTTATATATTGCTAGTCCTCGAGCAAAACAGAAAATTGACCCACTCCACAGCTGGTCATAAAGTGATAAGAAAAAGAATAGACCCGCTCAACAACTGGTCATCATTTATTTTTTTAAGACCCGCTCAACAGCTGGTCATAAGAAATGATAATAAAACAAAAGAATTGACCCGCTCAACAGCTGGTCATAAGAACCGTACAATAGACCCGCTCAATAGCTGGTCATCATCATAATATATTTTACTTTTTTTATTTTTTTTAGACCCGCTCAACAGCTGGTCATAAAATACCTACAAACCTACAATAGACCCGCTCAACAGCTGATCATGATTTGCTAGAAAATTCCTGAAAAATAAAGTAAAAAGTTAACCACTCTCCCACACTTAAACATTACATTGTCCTCAATGTAATTGAGTCATCCAACGTAAAAATTAAGATGGGAAATTCTATGCGAAAATAAACAAATAAATATAAAACAAGAAAATAGAATTACCTACTGGAATATGCATAAAGGATCCCCATAAACTAATAACCTGAAAATTTGGGGATCAATCCAAAATATTATATTTATAAATGACAGCTTCACACTTATGTCATGACAACGCGGAGACATTGAAACTATCAGAAAGCAAAAGTTACTCCCAAACCTGGTTTTTACTACACATGGAAGTGCATAAAGAACAAAATATGGGGATTCTATTGAGACTGGAAAATTGTCAATTGGCTCATGCACAGTATCAGAAACAGGCAATTCCTCTGGGTATTTGGATGCAAAGTGATCCAACAAAATTTTAGAAGCACGCAATTCTAACCCTAAATTTGGTAACTTTTGGAAGTCTAAGGGTCTAACCAAAACCTGTAAGTCGGGTGAATGATTTTGTGAGATAGATTCATCTATATAATTAGGCAAATGATCCACACAATCATCCACAGGGTCATCTATATGTTCTGTCTGGGACAAAGAGTCACTACAAAACTGATCATCATCAACATATAATCTTTGGTATTCCAGAATTCTCAATCTTTGTTCCAAACTAACTGGTGTGTGTTTGTAATACTTCTCATATATCATTTGAGGTGATTCTTCACTTACAATTTGTGGAGAAAAAACTCCATACCGTTGCCTATGCATATATTCACCAAGCGTCATCTCTGATGAGGTTGCCTGAGAATTTGTATTTATACGCTTATATTCTGCCAGTATCATCTTAGGTGACGTCTCCTGAGAAAGAGTCATCATCCTCAAAAAGGTACCTGAAACAAAATTCTAAAAAAAGAAAACGAATCAAATAGAACTAAAAAAAAAATTTAAATAAAAACCAAGCTATTTACAAATCAAAAATACTAATTAAAATATTCCATAGCCGCTCCCGGCAGCGGCGCCAAAAACTTGATAGGATCCGGAGATACCTATATGTAAATAACCGCAATCGCACGGCGTCTAACTAGTAGACAACGGCAAGTACAGGTCAAACCCACAGGGAGCGGTGGAAATACTCTAATCAATATCTCTAATGAACTAACCAGAAATGATTTTTTGGATTTTTAGAATGAGAAATGCAAAACGAAATAATAAAATTAAACTAAACTAATAAAAGAAATCCAATGGGAGAGTCGATAACCAGGGTTTATAGTACCCACCACTATTTATATTTAATTACTGAAATGAAACACAACTCATGAATTTATGTTTATTGTTCGTTCTATCGACATCACATATTATATGTATTAGAGTCGCAAATATCACTGGGACGCCCTAAGCATGGCACATTAAAAGACTAAACCGAAGCATGCACCATCAAATAATAAGACACACATATTTATAAAACTAATCATTAAGCACACAGGTTTTGAAACCGGTGAAGCAAAAAATAATTTTCAATCAATCAATAAACAATATTCAAGAACTGATCTATTAAAATTATAATATTTTTTGCTCAATTATTCAAATCAAATAGCCTAACATCCCAAGTAGTTTCCACCATAAACCCTAGTTACATAAAAGTTTAGCAAGACATTAATATGGATTTCTCAAAACCCATTAAAATGAATTAAAATAGAGAAAGTAAATTAAACCGTTATTGTCGTCGGCAATCTTCTTCTTCCCTTGTTTCGTCTTCTCAACCTCTCTGGCCGTCGCCTAGCAGCTCTCTGTCCAGTAGCCGATCTCCCTTTTCACTTTCTGTTCGTTTCCTTCATATAGGTGGTGCCTCCAGTCGAACGTAAGACCTAGCAACATTTTCCAAGGCCCAGTACATTCGGGTCCATTACCAGCTCCGATTGCCAGATCCAAACACATAACCACAACCAACTTCTTAAGCTTCTGAGTCACGTCACCACTAGTTGTACAAGCACCGGCAAGCCCTCTCGGATCAAATCTTCCATCATACTTCTAACCCAACACCACGAATATTCATTGCTCAGCAGCAAAACCCAACTTCGCTGAATCCATCTTCTTGTTGGGTGCAATAATCAAAATCAAAGAAAAATCAAATAAGCAAAAGTTATTGATACTTAGCTCCTTTATACTGGAATTGATCGATTGACGAAACGAACGAGCTTCTCATATCTCCACAACAGCAACAAGGCAAAACTTTGGAAAAACAGAGTGAGTCACGTGTTCAACACGTTGCCCTTAAGACATTAGCGCCCGGCTACACTCAAGAGTGATGCTATAGCCCTCACAGGACGGATATCTCCAGGATAAAACACCCTAATACACCTACTACTAGCATATGTAGTAGATGCTCAACTTGAGCTTGGCAACTCCGAAAAAACCGTTAAGGAAAATCGCGAACTTAAAAACGCTATAAAATATTTTCCCTTAGGGGTCCCTCTAAAATATAGATCAACCCCTTTCCCATGATTTTACAAAAGTAGTGAATTTCTTTATATAATGGAATAAAATAATTAAGAAGAATTCCCCGATGTGGGACTAAAAGCTTATATAGTCTCTTAAAACAACTAAAAAGTGGAAACTCCAATGTGGGACTAAAAGTTTTCATTCACAAACAAAACAATAAATTAATTTTTTATTAAACACTTTAAAAAATATTATTAATATTGTTCCAACAATCCCCCACATGAATGAAAACTCAATAAAACATGAAAACACAGATAATCTTGGTAAGTAACACAATCTCCATGATCCCTGATCGAACAGACATATGGACGTCTGTGTGTTGAAATCATACTAGTCATTTCAATGTCCTCTCCTCACACAAAAGTGTGACCCCAGGGTCATACTATGGATTGCAAAATCATATAGTAGAGAGCTTTCATCTTTAGCTCTCACAGTGAGACTAAGGTTCTTTCAAAGTGAAAAAGCATGAATAGTGAACCTTAGTGACCTTAGGTCCTAAGTTCCAGTAATACCAAAACCATCAAAATGAAAATCATATAAAAACGCAGGAAATACCATTTTAGGCAGAGGTGTCCATGAGGTCTTGAACCTTTGCTTAGTGAGATATTACCAGAATTACTTGCTAGAGACAGTGAACTATGTCTTGAACTGCTAGCATTTGATGTAATTCGTGATAACAACCACGGTGATATCTCCAAGTTGCTGCCAAGCTCGTGCCGTTTTGTCCGTTTTGGCCCTGGACGTATCCTGTTTCTCAGAATGCTCTAGAGAATCAGCTCATATTCTCACAGGAAGCGACCCACTTCCTCATTCAGATAGGTGAGTTTCCATAAAGAGTGTTACTGCTACACCCCACTTCAATCTTAAATTGAAACTATAGAACTCATTAAGACTTATTAAAAAGTCATCCTCCACATGCAGTCACACTATCACGTCTACACCATAGGGAAGGGACAGAGAATGAAAATCTCTGATAGTGTTTACCTTTACCCACCACAAATTAGTTGTCTCATTCGAAACCTTGATCATGGGATCTCCAGTCAGCAAGGTTGAGTATCCTTCATGGCAAGTTTAATATATGAGCTTAAGCCCCAACCCCCTCGATGCATTTTTAACTATCTCTTTGTACAAACCTTTCGTCAAAGTTGCGCGATATTCTCCTTGGACTTTATCCAATCAATGGAAATAACGCCGATTGAGATTAGTTATTTCTTAGCTTTAACTATTATAGCTTGGCTAACACAATGTATAGATATAGCTGGCACAGGCCTATGCCAAAGAGGAATGTCTTCTAAAAAGCATCTTAGGCACTCGGCCCCTCTCATGCTTTATCTAACGCAATACTCTCAGATTCCATAATGAATTGAGCGATATGTTTGTTTGGAAATCTTCCAACAACAAACCCACATGTTAGAGTGAAACCATATCCACTCGTAGACTTAGACTCCTCTGAGTCAACTATCCAGTTTGCATCATAAAGTCCCAAGGACAACAAGATACCTTTCATAAATCAAAAGAGTATTTTAGGTACCATAATACTCTACTCAGTGCATCTGAATTCTCTTGCTCTGGACTACAATTATATCCACTTAACTTACTCAAATATAGGCAATGTCTGGACTCTTACAGTTCATTAAATTCATCAGACATCCTATAACTTTTGAGTATTCAAGTTAAGATACTCCACTACCCTTATTTTTCTTGAGACTACAAGAATAATCGTACGAAGTACAAGCAGGTTTACAATCAGACTGATTGTATCTCTTAAGCACAACTCAACATAATGAGAACGACTAAGACTTATAAATGTTTGATTATCTTCTAATCCTCATCCCTAAGATTACATCAAAAGGGCCCAAGTCTTTCAAGTCAATGTTCTCATTCAGTGCATGTTTTTAGTGGAATTGATCACATCTATGTTTGTATCAAGCATATCATCAACATACAAGCATACAATTACACAGACATCCTTAACAAGTTACTTGTAACATACTTGTCAGATTCATTAATTTAAATCCACTATCCATTATCACATGATTAAATTTTCCATGTCACTGTTTACGTGCTTATTTGAAAACCATACAAAGATTTTTCAAATTACAAACTTTGTATTCACAACCTTTCACTACAAAGTCTTCAGGTTGATCTATGTAAATTTCTTTACCTAATTCACGGTTTTAGAAAAAGCTGTCTTAACATCCATCTGATGTATCTCTACGTTCTTTATGGCAGCAATAACAATTAGTATCTCAACGGAAGTAATTTCCGTCACAATTGAATTAGAATCAAGGAAATCTACACCTTCTTTTAGTTTTATAGCCTTTAGCTACCAACTTAGCTTAATATTTTTCCACAGTTTCATCTACCTATCGTTTCCTCTTAAAGACTCATTTACATCCCATGGTCTTACAACCTGGAGGTAAACTAGCAAGCTCCCAAGTCTGGTTCCAACGGACTGAGTCCATTTCACTAAATGAAGCTTCTTACCAGAATGGGGTTTCAGTAGATAAAGGCTTCTTTACAAGTCTGTGGCTCAGACTAAGCTAGGCATGTTATGAAGTCGGTTTCATAAGAAGTCTCAAGTCTAATTATTTTACTTCTCTTAGGCTCAACATCAACTTCATCTTCCTTTAAAATAAGTTCTGACTATTTGAAATAAATCTAGGGGATCAACAACACATCTCTAATGAGGTACAGGTTTAGAATAAACATGTTCAAAGAACTCAGCATCCCTAGATTCCGTAATAATATTCACACCAATGTCAGAAAAAATCAGAACACACAACCAAAAATCTATTTGTAGAAGTATACTCAATATACCCTATACGAAAACACAATCAACATTTTTGGTTTCAATCTAGTTCTTTTAGGAAGAGGAATTACAATCTTAGTCAAACGCCCCCACACTTTGACACATTCATAAGAAGGTCATCTACCGTTCCATAAACCATATGGAGTTTCATCTGATTCTTAAAAGGGTACTTTATTCAGGATATACTAGTTAAGAGGACTGCCTCCCCCCACAAGGCCGCAGGTAATCCTGAACTAATCAACATGGAAATTATCATCTCCTTAAGGATACGGTTGTTATGTTCAAGGCTTCTAATTGGTTTCCAACTTCAAGTTTATACATATTAAGGCTTCTAAGGCGTCATCCTTATCCTAAGCAAGTATACAAGATAGTACCTCGTACAATCATCTACGGAAGTTATAACCATCTTTTACCACAGTGGTTTTGGGTTGAACTCATGTCAACTAGGCCTAACTGAATTAATTATAAAGGCTTAGAATTACTCTGAACATTTGTGCTAAAAGATTTTATAGCATATTTTGATTCTTCACAGATTTCACTTTTGTGTTCAAAATCCAAACTAAATTTGGGTACGAAGCCTATGCTAGCCAGTTAAGCATTGACTTATAAGTTTACGGTTCCAAATCTACCACGTAAAACAATTAATCACACAAAGATATCACAAGAATAAACTACGTTCACATTATCAGTTTTTCCGTTTAGCTTATATAGACCCAAAGTCCTATAACTCTTTCTTAAAAAATCACTGCCTAGTTACAACAAGTTTTCCAGATTCAATTAAGATCTTAAATATTTTTCCATCTACAACAGAACAAGATACAAGATTTTCGCATATGCTCGGAACATGAAAACTTCATTCGATGTGAGAATATTACAGATATGAGCTTCTGCTCGACCTTTTCCTTTTATGCAACCTCTATTGCATATGAGTTACTCAATAAGAGTTTCTCGACATCCCCTATCCTATGATAGGAGGTGAACAGGTCTCTGTTTCAACAAACATTCTTGGTGGCTCCAGAGTCCACCTACTGGTCTCTCACATTGGTTATTAAAATAACTTCCGACATCATGCCACCAAACTCGTTCTAGTTTGTTTCAACTAAATTAGCATTAACTTTCTACTTATTAAGGTTTTTATGTTGTCTACAATTTACTGCCGCGTGGCCAGGAATTTTACAAACATAACACTCACCCTTAACTAAAGTAATTCCGGATTCAGGTTTACGAAATATACCTTTATCATGAAGACCATGCTTAGAGTTGCGTTCGATGTTCTCACCTTTGCCATCTTTGGAAGATTTGTTTCCAACCACATGCGGCTATTAGCCATGTCCCTCGGAGATGACACCTTTATTCACAAATCACTATTCCAAATCAGAAAGTAAAATACGAGTTTTGAAGATAACATCTATATATACAAACTTCGTTTGAATCAGCGTTTCAAAAAACTCATGGTTACCCCACAAAAATTAATTTAGTTAACAACAATTTTCTGCTCGTCAGAATTTTTCAGAAACGTTTTTCTGTTTTGTAAAATATCAAAAAAAATACTTTTACAACTCCAAAAATTCTGAAATTTTACACGGGTAACTATCAGGATGTCTACTACGTTGTGTCAAAAGGGTTCATCGAAATTACTTCTAGATTAAAAGATAAAATTGAAACTCTACAGATGACCAGAAATTCGTTTTTGTTTTTCACTCCACAATTAACATCCATGATTCACAAACCAATCAATCGTTTTCGATTATTACAAATTACTAATGTCTTAAGATTGTTGGGTGCAATAATCAAAAACAAAGAAAAATCAAATAAGCAAAAGTTATTGATACTTAGCTCCTTTATACTGGAATTGATCGATTGACGAAACGAACGGGCTTCTCATATCTCCACAACAGCAACAAGGCAAAACTTTGGAAAAACAGAGTGAGTCACGTGTTCAACACGTTGCCCTTAAGACATTAGCGCCCGGCTACACTCAAGAGTGATGTTATAGCCCTCACAGGACGGATATCTCCAGGATAAAACACCCTACTACACCTACTGCTAGCATATGTAGTAGATGCTCAACTTGAGCTTGGCAACTCCGAAAAAATCGTTAAGGAAAATCGCGAACTCTTAAGAAACGCTATAAAATATTTTCCCTTAGGGGTCCCTCTAAAATATAGAGCAACCCCTTTCCCATGATTTTACAAAAATAGTGAATTTCTTTATATAATGGAATAAAACAATTTAAGAAAAGGAATTCCCCGATATGGGACTAAAAAGCTTATATAGTCTCTTAAAACAACTAAAAAGTGGAAACTCCACAATGTGGGACTAATAAGTTTTTCATTCACAAACAAAACAATAAATTAATTTTATTTAGTTAAACACATTAAAATAATAATTAATAAATATTGTTCCAACACTTCTCTTACATCTCAAGACTGGTCGACTGCAAACTAGCAGCACCCTTCCAAACTCCAGTCGACACACATCTCCAGCACTCTGACCCTATTAGCACCTTCCTCCACCAGTTCGACCAATTTCCATACATGCCAAGAACCCTCGATTTCAGTCCATATACACTGCCACCATTTCTATTGCTCGACTTCTCCACTGTCCGACTAAGTCTCGGCATACACTGGCTTGCTCACAGCCATCAGATGGACCTTTGCCTCTACGTTCTCAAACAACCCCAACTGAACCAGATTCCCAACTCCATTTGCATCGCATCTGCAACATATTAGCTCGCTTGCTGTTATCACTATCACTACCAGTTTGAGCTTAAAACAACACAGCAAGGATTCTTCTCAATCTCAGACTACATCACCAATTCTTTCTTCAGTTCACTTCAAGCTGAGATTGGGCAGCAACCCATCATTTACCAGAAGTTGTTCCAACCAACATTCCCAGACATGCCGTAATCACCATAGTTCGATACGAACCCGAGACTCCATGTAGTTGCATTATTGAGAACCCATTCTTCCTTCAGTTTGAGTGGAAGCTCGATTCCATATCCATTCAGACCAAGAACTGTAGCTATCCACCACTTCCTGCTTCTTCTTCCATTCTGTCCGGATAAGTCTCGCCACAACTCCTTCCTCCGACGACTGTTATTGCAACAAACTGCCGCAACTATGTCTCGATCAAGCACCAAATCCTATTTGAGCCGATACCCATTTCTCTTTAGTGACTATCGAAGTTCAGTCACCACCAGCATTCCCAGCTAACTACTGCTCCCTTACGGTCTGAAATCTATCCACCGTTATCGATCACCGTTCAGTCAAGTTCATCCATATTCCATCCACGACAACGACCGTTCCTTTCCTAATCAACCACAACACCAACTACTCGGCAGCTCGGAACAACAGTAACTCCATCTTAGTTAATCTCCACCATTAACCACCAGGCCAAATCCATTGCAGTTGCAGCACACCCCAGTTCCATAGTACAGTAACATACACAGTCATTTAAACCCACGAAAAACAGAAAAACAACTTACTGGCAGCTCTCTCTCCATGTCCATTTACGTCTGCTTTTAACTGTTTTCTAACCCATCTCAGAATACTTCCATATTTCTTCCATTTCTCATCGTTGTCGCCGTTCAGTCCGTAGATAATTCACCAGCTTCAACACCATTCGGAACAAGTTCTGTCTTCTCCATCTTATTTAGCCGGAAGTTAGTTATTTATTTAGTGGCTTCACATGCAAGCATGGATACTTAAGAGCACCAAGAAATCCACCAGTATTCGTTCCCTGACCGTGTAATTGAATGTTGTGACCAATTCAATTGGTTGACTTGACAGCCGCACTTCCATCCATTCAGCTCTGTCTACTTTTGGTGTCGCAAACGCCAATTAGCTCTCATTTAGCTAGATATTCTTCTCGTGATTGGATTCGCTCGTACTTTTTTCAAAAGTACTAAAATAATATTATTAGTCAAATAATGATTCCCAGCTAATATAAACATGGGCACAAAATATAGCACTTACGTGCTTATCACCAGGCAGTGGAGTAAGTTTTGTTGTGGATACAAATTATGAGTTTAATAATGTTAGACAAGTATCTGGTGAAGGTGTATTCTCTAATCACCTTTCTGATCATGAGGAGCGATCTAACTCGATAACTCTAAGAGGTGGATGGACTGAGTTACGTACAATTTTTGAATTACTTCCCCCTGTTGTTCAAGAGAGAATTAGAAGGTATCCTTGGCGACATCTATATCAAATACAACCTAGAAACCACAGGACTCAAGGTGTTCAAGTTATATTAGAACGATGGTGGAAGACTACAAACACGTTATTTTTCAAGGACTTTGAATGCGGTAAGTCAGTCTTTTTTAGTAATTTAATTTTTAGATTATGTGTTTTGTTTCATAAAGATCAACAAATTCTAATTATGAATAATTATTGTTAATAGGAGTTACACCGATATATTTATACATGTTAACGGGAATTCCATGACAAGAAAACTTACTTCCATTTAACATACTAAATTGGTTATCAGACGGTAGATGGAAACAAAGACTTCCTTTATATTCAAATGAATTAGAAGGAAATAATTCACATAGACAAATAAAATCTCATGGGTTAAAGATGGCTGGATTGAAAAGCTTTTTCCAGCGTTATGCTAGGAAAATGAATGAAAACAGGGCAGCTGGTAATGAATATTTGGTCCCCGACCATTATGAGGAGCTAGAACGTCTGTTTGTATTGTGGACACTAGGCCAATGTTTGTTTCCAAATGCTAGCTCAGTAGTGTTAATTGGGTTTCTCGAAGCATTAGAAGATTTAGAGCAAGCACCAACATATGATTGGGGGTCTGCAATTTTATTAGAGATTTACATGGCCCTTGGTGATAACTCGACGTGTGGTAAAGATAGTTTTAATGCTTTTTGGGGAGTTCTGGAGGTAAGAACCAATATTTTTCACATTATGTATTTATTTGTCATTTTCATATGAAAAATTTATTAACCTGCTGAATGTTATTATTTTCAGTATTGGTGGTATACATATTTCCGTGTTTCAGAACCTTGTCTTAAGAATCATACCAATGTATTTCCGATCATACGGAAGTATGATTCCGAGAATTGGGAAGCTGCACAGATTGAAGATGGTCAACATGCTGCTATTATTCATAAGATTCAGTAGTTGTGTAGAACAATCCATAACCTTGTCTCCCAGCCGTATGAAGCACTACCTGAGTTCCACTAGGTCAGAGAATGGTACAGTTAAGCCCTACAAGGATGGTGTTATACATCCCTATTTTTGAGAAGGTTGTTTGGTATCATGGTGAAAGACAACTTCTTCTGTTGCAAGGAAGACCAGTGATAGCTATCAACCCTTATCCTAGTCCAGATGTTTCAGCAGACGATTACTTCAAATTGATAAGGGAAGGTCATCATTGGCAAGAAGCTGATGAATTGATCCAGGAGCCGATGGACAGAAATGAGTATATATCTTGGTATATCACTATTTTCAAGCCAAATGTTGCTATGCAACCGCAAAGTTTGGGTCGGATGGATTTCCCAGCTTTAGGTAGGTTACTACTTGACAATGAATTTGTTCCTTCCCAACCTCCACCAGAGACGGGTGACGCATTTGCATATCCTTCTCAAAGTTCATCGTCAAACATGCCACCATTTTCTTGGGAAGTAAAGACTATATCCAGCACATCTGGAGAGATTGTTACTCATCCAATTGTTTATAGTGCACCTACTCGGAATTATCCATACTTTAGGGTCAATGCTACAGAGTTGCATTATCAGACCCGGTTGAACGATTTTGAGGCTCTATTTCAGGGATTTCAGAGTATGCACTTGGATGAGATACAAAAATTGAGGGAAAGCATGATGTTTGAGATGAGTCAAGGACTTGAGGGTAATGATGGTTCAGGTAGTAGTAGGTAAGAATGACTCATTTGAGTCCAGTGTTACAGGAGCTGGTAGAGGAATGAGTCCAGGTGGAAGTCAGCAAAGTCGTGGAAGTCAGCAAAGTCGTGAAAGAAGTGAAAGAAGATTGAGACGTCGTCCTATGAAGGAGGTACCAGAAAGTTCAACCCCAAACATGGTGTTAGATAGTCAAGTAGTACGTGGTGGTGAAGAAACAACTCCTACACGTATGTTTAGTCATTTGCAAACTGACATAATGACTCCAGGTGGTGGTGTGAACTTGGAAGTAGTTAGGCAAACGAATCTGTATACCCCAATTTCCTCAACCTCATCAGCATTTCAACCATTCCAGCAACAACATCAACAACACGTATTTCAAGATTTGTATTGCATTCCCATACCCCTCTCAACCCATTTCTTATCAAGGTTATGGTGATTCTGATGAGACTCAAGCACCAAGTGAGTCTCAAACCGGCATCATAACTGATTTGTTGAACAACTCTATGGATCCAGAAAATGCAGGCAATTGGATCTTTGGTCAGGGAGGAAATGGACAAGGAAATGAGTAGTTTAAACGTAATCTTTTAGTTGAAATATGAATTGTGTTTTTTGAATTAATGAGAAACTATCTTTTAGATTAATAATCAATGGAAACTATCTTTTAGATTAATATTCAGATTGAAACTAGTTTTACATTTCATTAAAAATTAACCTCGATTGCATAACACAATACTTATAATTTGAATCCCTGCACGTGAATATTGTCGAGTTCATAACATTCGTCATGACTAAACTATCTTCCATTGCCTTCGGCGAATTTGGTACGAGCTCTAATTTTTAGTTCTTCATTTGATAACCCAGGATTATCCCCTTTTATCAACCACATAATTTGCTGATACTTTTTAACATTGTTATTGATGAAACAATAATGATTTTGAAGACACTCATTTTCTCTTGTTGGATTTACACGACTTAACGCCGTAAACCTTTGAAACACAGTGTACCATAAGTTAAAAGTCTCTAAAGTGAAATTTATATCGCTTGCAACTAAAACCCAACATCGAATTAGAGAAACATCTTCCCCTGGAGTAAAAAATCCACTTAGGTTATGCGAGCACTAGGCAGGTGAAATGAATTTCAAGTTGGGTTGGAATTGGTAGAAATCAGGTATTTATAAGGGGGAAATGGTAGCCGTTAGATGAATATCTGATGAGCGATTATCATAGTAGCGAGCGACAGTTTGACTATCGTTGTCGATTTAAAGACCATCGAGAGATAAATTGACCATAGAGCGACCGAGACTCTACCGCTCGATGGAAACTCTATCGTGTATGCCTATATGCCAGGAAAAACATATTGGAATATGAGTTTAGCAGTTTGGCATGACCATAGTGGGTGCATATATACCAAATATCATGTTTTGACATGTGCATAGGAATAGGCCTTACTGATATCAAAATTGTGGGGAAAGTACTTGATAATGATTAAGTAAGCTGATGGTGGTGGCATTTCAACTTAAGTGTGTAGATGGTGGATTTTCGACAAGAGCAAAATCGTAAAACCATAATTATACATACTCCGGATCCGGAAATCGGATGAGTATTGAGACTCATGTCTCTCAATAAAGCATGAAAGCTCAGGCCATAAAACCTCTGAATGAGAAGGCTATCTCTCAGAGTATATGTAGATGTGTAGTCTCCCAGCTGAGGCCACGACACATCTCATGAATACTGAGCAATTTCAGTATTTATTTCTGTATATAATCGAAAGATTGGACGTCTCCTAGACAGCATGCCTGCTAGTATATAGCAACAACGTCTTCAGGATGCAACCAGGTTTTCACTGACTATATAGGAGAAATATGACACTCCAGCAAGTTCATATTGCTCAACTCTTAGATAATTAATGCTCCTAGATAGGAAGCCCTGCTAGTATAGAGACATCAATTTATTATCTCTAATCGTAGATGAATATTCAACTATATTCTACGATTCTTTGAATGTTTCGTTACTTCAATTTATGGTTTCTCCCAGCAGAATTCCATGGGTTAGTAATAAATGTTCAGCGTGCAGGCATCTGAGCATCGAATAAGCCCTGACTAAAATGGTGCAAGTGTACTTAGAAATAATGCACAGACCAGCATCTGAATGCGCGAACGAGCATTTCAGAACACGAATGAACGATGAACCTATGCAAAATAGGAAGAAAAATAATAATAAAAAAATATTTGCAAAGGCGCCAGGGGACTGGGCTCATCAGCCGGCCAGTCATGCAGTGACCAGTCCCACGCCCAATTTTATATTTTATCATATTTTATTATTTTTCCCTGATCTCATGAAAATTCTCTCATTCGAGCAAATCTCCTTCGTTTCAAGGAAATTCTCTAATCTCATGATATTTCTTTATGTCAAGGAAAATAATAAAATTAGGGAAAGGTATCACGGGACTGAGCACCAGCCGGCCGGCCATGCCCTAGTCATCGTCGGTCCCACACCTCAGTTCCCCATTATTTTATTATTTCCATCAATCCATGAAAATTCTCTGATTTCATGAATTTTCTCTAAACCCATAAAAATTATTATAAAATTAGGGAAACTGTGGGACCAGGCTCTAGCCGTCCGGTCATGCCCTAGACGGTCCCACATGTCCCTTATTTTATTATTATTACTTGTTTTGCTTTCCTCATTCCATGAAAACTCCCCGATTTCAATAAAATACTTTGGTTTCAACAAATCTCTTTGATTTTATGAAAATTCCCTAAAATCATGAAAATTACATAAAATTGGGAAGAGTGCCCTAGGACCGTGCCCGTTGGCCGGCCGGCCATGCCTTGGCCATTGCCGGTCCCACACTCCATCATTCCCTATTTTATTATTATTTTATTTCTCTCATCTCATGGAAGTTCCCTAATTTCATAAAACTCTCCAGTTTCATGGAATTTCCCTCAAATCAGAGAAAAACATAAAATCACACAAAACTGGAAAAGTGTGGGACCGTGCTTGTCAGCCAACCGGCCATGCCCTAGCCATGGTTGGTCCCACACCTTGTAATTCCCTGTTTTATCTATTATTTTTCATCATCTCATGTATTTTTGCTAGTTTTACCAAAACCCTGGATTCTGCATATTTTCTCAAAATGTTGCTCAAACGCACATCGGAAAATATTGAAACTCTCAGGACTGAGACATGGACACTATGGTGACACGGGCACATCCCCTTGACTGACCAAGGGTGGCCCTAAGGCTTGCAAACAGCCGGTCCCACACGTTTTAATGATTTTAACCTAATTTGCTCAATTGCTCATATTAGGTTCAAACTCTTTTCAAACAATTGAGGGTTTGCTCAAACGACCATCAATTGGTCCCACGGCCACCAAGAGCCGGTCGCATGACCTCTTGGTCGGTCCCTCACCTTTTCATGACTAGGTTTTATTATTTGACGCTCATACGAGCAATATTTGCTCAAACTGGCAATATTTTTTCAGACTAGCAATATTTGCTCAAACCAGCATATTTGCTCAGATTAAAGAATATTGGTTCAACTATCAATATTCAACAATTCAATAACACTTGCTCGTCTTAGGTTATCAGCATAATAATACCTCGTCTCAGCAGACATTTAATTCATGAGTTTCAGAACATTTGCAAATCATGTTCAACTCAGCAATACATGAACTCATCGTCCCATAAAGTCATCAACTGACTCCACAATCACGAGACATCAATCGTGTCACATGGGGGATATTAACTAGGGTTTTGGTATGGAAGTCTACGTCATGTGTGTTCATACACACTATGAGAATGTGAGCAAGTCGTGCAATCATTTGGAAGAGTCAGCAAAGTAGTGGGTGGAAAGTTAACCAAGTCTCCGCACGATGAGCAACTGGTTTTGACATGTTTGCTCACTTCCCCACTCTCTGATTCCAGCAACTGTCACACTTCATGGGATCATGGTATTTTCAACTTAGCAATATAAAAGACCTCTGAATCATGATTGAAAGGACAAGGAATTTCTCGGCAAGTTCATACAAACAATCTTTCGTCTACACGAACTCATCGTCTGAGCAATCACTCTCAATTGAGTAAAATTCAATCATTCAGAGCGTTGTTACGCTGAATTCACAATACACCTACAATCTCAGATCACCATTGATCTCACACATTTCTCAGCTTCCCTCCTACAGATCAACCTAGGGCTGCACAAAACCGACTCAACCCACCAACCCAACCCACACCTGCCTGAAATTACCCGCACCCGACCCAACCCACTTAGGAGCGGGTCGACTATGGGTCACAACATCAAAACCCATCGTACGGTGGGTCGACTGTGGGTGACAACTTCCCTCACCCGACCCAACCCACACACCCACCTAAATATTTCTAAATTAATGCTAACCCTTAGATTACCTATCCTAGATGAACCACATCCATTGAAGTGATAATATATAATGCCTAAACCTAATCATCGGTAACTTCTCTTCACTAAAGAGTCTTCAATCAGTTCCCTTCAACGGCAGTCTCAGAGGCTCAGTTTATTTTTTCATTTTCTCTTCACTTTGTAAATCAAATCACAGCATCACCAGCAGCAATCAATCAACATCGTCACCAGTAAACCAACAACCAAAGGTGAGACTAGGAATCATTGTAATTTGTAAATACTAATTAGGGTTTTGTTTCCTAAGATTGATTTTGGGTTGGATTATTTCAATTGGGTTCTTAATGTAATGTTCATTGTATTTTATGGTGGGTAACCAACCACCCACCCGATCCAACCCACCCTAATGTGGGTCGGGTGAAAATCGACCCATTGTAATGTTGGGTTGGTTGCGGGTGAAAACTTATGTTACCCACCATCAGTGGGTTGGGTGACGGGTGAGGCCAAACCCGACCCATGTGCAGCCCTAGATCAACCCATCCTCTCTTGTGACCGAATTTACTGTGGAACGGCCATTGTTCTTGGTTTAGGCTGGAGTCCTACAGATTGATCTATCGAACTTAAATCACTCCCTTTTTACAGTGCATCTGTGTGAGGTTCAACATTTCGCTCGGTTCAAGGAGTCTCCACACGGACGTCTCTTCAATTCCGTAAAAACCAGCAAATCGTTTTTCCCCATTTACAGATTGGCGACCACAGTGGGAGATTAATCTCTTGGGTTCAATCTCACAATTTCACAAGATGGCTGGTCTTAGGTCTGGGTTAGTTACAGGTTCCAACACAAACGACGATAGCACTGGCAACAACAACAATGAGGATATCAAGGAAACCATTTTGGCCTCTAACACTGATGGTAGTGATGTTATTCCTCCTCACGCTAACATGTAAGGTCATCACCTGTTCGGCCGACACCCTGAGGAAGTCAGGGGAAATCCATCACCTACCATGGCTGATCTCATCAAAGTGCAAGAGACTCTTGCAAAGAATCACACTGACATGGCTGCAACACAGAAGGAGCTATTCAATTATCTCAATACTCTCACTGACAAGATGTCAGAGAAGACTCAAGGAAAAGGAAAAGAAAAAGGAAAAGAAAAGGAAACTTCCTCAGATGTTGATCCTGAAGTAGTTCCAATTCATACAGTGGATGACAGCGAAGTCCACAAAGCTGCAGACGATCCATCAACGAAGGAATCATCAAATTTTATTACTCGAGAAGATTTGAAACGCCTCTTGGAGTACCATGGAAAATACAAGACATCACATGTCCACCGTCACCAGCCTCCGTACCCTGCTGCGATGCAAAGGATTCCTCTTCCAAAAGGTTATACCTCTCCAACCTTCACTTTGTATGACGGAACAGGCAATGCTCGGGAACATGTTTCTCGGTTCCTGGAAGCCTTGGGTGAACATGAACATAACCATGTTGTTCGCCTCAAAGAATTTTCAAAATCCTTAAAAGGCAAGGAATAACCTGGTACAACAACATTGCACCAGAGACTATCAACAGTTGGGGAGAAATGATTAACGCCTTCTACAGAAAGTACTTCTTTGTGTCAGAGCAAATTACTCTCTCTGATCTGGGAAGAATGTTTTAGAGGAACAATGAACATCCCAATGACTACGTGAAAAGATTCAGAGTCCAGGCCCCGGACTGTCATGATCCAAACGTCACAGAGCAACAACTGGTAGACTTGTGTATCAACGACATGATCCCGGTCTATAGAGATTTATTGGAAAATCTTCATTTCCAGACCTTCTCATAGATTCATGAAGCGGCAAAGAGATCGGCAACTACTGCACCCGCTTTACTGGAAAAAAAAAAGCTACAAAGGCTGAAGAACCGCGAGACACTCGAGGTAGCAGGCGTCTGATCAAGCAGCAGTAAAACCTCCATCCTTCCAAAAAAAACTGTTGCAGAAGGGAGCAAACTGAAAGCCAAACCGCCGCGCAAGCATACCTCAGCTCCTTCAAAAGCACAGAGGAAGGATAAGCAAGATGCACAAGCCTCTGACCAACGCACAAGAGTTCCTGATCAAGAAGCACCTGACTTTCCTTTTTTCACTGAAGAGGTGATCGAACTCCTTGATGTATGGGTCCAAGATGGTGCAATCAAGTTGCCATATGTCAAGAAAGAACTGTCGCTTCCACAGGTTCGTCAATCATCCCACAAGCGACTGCGGAGTTTTGAAGCACGTTTTCAAATAGAAGGTTGATCCACAATAGCTTCAACTGGGAACTGTAGGAGTACACAAGAATCCTCTCCCAGTCGGAACCTTTACACTCTCTGAACAACCTATCAAAGAGGCAGTTCAATACTTTGTCGAACGTGAATTGCTTTATCTGTCGAAGGCACAAAAGAGAGACATATTCACAGTATTGAACCACATCGTGTCGAGAAGTCCATTCCGAAAATACTTCTTGAGCCTCTAGCCACAGACCAAGAGATGTACGACTGGGAACTGCTTACCACATTCAATCCCAGAAGAAACGAATTTGGAAGAACGTTGATCGATGCTGGCACCGCCATCAACAACATTCCACTGAAAACCATAGATCAACAGACATCACTCGAAAATGAGCTACTCATGATCCCATCTCAATCAGAGACCTTGAAGGAACGCTCGGAAATACTTATGGATACATTACTCTCAAAGTGAACATAAGTTCAACCTGGATGGAAACCAAGTTTCACATAATCAGGAGATCTAGGATATGACATATCCTTCAAACGAGCGTGGATCCACGCTGAAAAGATGGGTATTTACAAAGCGCCTTTGGTTACACATCTCTCCAACGAAGAAAGTTCTGATCCAGAAGGTTTGGCGGACGTTCAATCATCAGAGAACTTGGAAGAATTTCGAACTTTGACGAGGTTGAAACAAGAACCTGCAAAAGATGCATAAACATTCATCAAAATGTCATGTACTCAGGCAAGTCTCATTCTTCCCATGTCTATGTCATTTATTTCCTCACATGTTATCCTACATGGGGACTCAATTCTCCTAGCATCTCTGTTATTGCAAGATGTTATAAGTGGGTAATCTCACTTCAGCAATATTTTACCAAGTGGTTGAATCTGACATTTCTCCGAATCGAGCATCTCACTGAGATATTCATTACTGAGATGATGTTCAAGCACGTCAAAGAAAAATTTGGGAATTTTTCCATAGCCTTGCAGGAGTGTTCATGTGTGCCACAAAATCAGAAAGCTCTGATGTCTGCACAAGCATCGAATCCCACTACCGCGACTAAAGGAATTCCGAATCAACAGAAGATAGTTGGGACCCAAACGATCAAACCTAAGACATGCTCAATGGATATGACGCTTCAACGCTCAAGAAGCCTTCAAATTGTACTCACAATCAAAGAGTACACCTCCTACAACGGCGCATCTGGCTTCAACACAAATATCTCGACGATGACACACTGATTCAACACCAGCGTAGTCAAAGTGTACCGAAATTACAATCGATAATTCTTCATTATCCCATGATAAGACTTCTGAAGCAGATGCAACATCCATGGATGGCACAAACTCCTTCAACATACACTGGGGACTCGATCTTATTGGAATTTGCAATCTGATGTGATTCCATGAAACTTCATCAACGGGACCTCTTTACATCACAAGCCTTGCACGACCAAGGAACTTTTTCTCCTCGCATCTAGAATGGAGACTTCCACTGTTATCTGCCACAACAACATCGATTCAGCCACTTCACAATAAAGTCATATTCGGGAAAATTTGGTTTGAAATCCTAGAACATCTTCATCTTAGGAATGCTCAACTCACCAACTAGTTTGTGAATGTAAAAGGCTCACTGGATGAAGGAGCAAAGGATATATCGATAATCATGGTTCTAGCCTTTTTCGGTCTCTGGAGCAACTCCAACCATAGTATCGTCGTCAACAAGGATATGCGGAGGAACTCCGTTCATGGTCTCAGCATCAACAAGAATTTCTGGAGAAATTTCAATCGATATCTCAGTGTTAACAACGGTCTCAAGAGCAACATCCACATGACAATGCTTCATCAACTAACCATTCTCTGAAGTATTTTTCGACGAAGCGGACTTCTCCAAGAACTAATGATTCGAATCAAGGCGTGTAGACATGAAATATGTTCACATGAAAGTCTTTTTGAAGCTTGCACGATGGGCGCGCACAGTACCTAAGGGTGCACACGGTACGGTTAGGCTCGGTTATTGCCAAGACCGAGTACTTGTACCTCCCTAGCCTCGGTTCCAAAATTTTGGACCGGTACTTGTACCTTGTACCTCGGTTCCGGTACCATTCGGTACACGTACGGTATCAGGTACGGTTCCGGTTCCAATCGGTTCTTTTCTGTCAGAATTCCAGACAGATTTCCCTGTCAGTTTTCCAGACAAATTATGTACCTGTTTTACCTGTTTTTCAATATATTAAGCAATATCTCAATCAAAGAACAAAGTAACAACCAAAAATTAGCAATAATTATACTAGCAAACCAAAGTGCCAAACAACCAAAGTCTTGACAAGTAGCAGTAGCACATAAACTGTCAAATAACCAAAGTCTTAACAAAATAACAAGTACTCAAGTAGCAGTAGCACAAACACATACACTGATGACTGACCAACAACTAATAGAAAGTTAACAACTAATAGAAAGTTAACAACTAATAAAAAGTTAGTTGAAGTTGTAGCATGGCTAAAGTGGTTGTGGAGATCTATTACATGGCTGCACTGGTGGTGGCATTATTTTTAATAGTACCCAGTAACTCTGCAATAAAAATTAACAGCAAGTTAGGCAGTTAGTAACTATTACTAAAAAAAGTAACAAGGAAAAAGAAATTTGTGAATAGAATATGTTACCTTCTTCAACTTCGACAACGTCATCTGATATGTAGTCACATAAAAGATCAAGTTGTATTGGCTTCCTTAGCCAGTTTTGTGTGAAAAGCAATGCCTCAACTGTCCTTGTAGGTAAAGAGCTTCTACAAGGACTTAACATTCGCTTTCCTGTGCTAAAATCAGATTCAGAGGCAACAGAAGACACATGAATGGCTAGTATGTCCTTAGACATATGTCCAAGTATATTATACTTGTTACTGTTGGTCTTCCACCAACCAATAAGTCAAACTCATCATCATCACCATCTTCTCCTTCACCTTCTTCAAACTTGTATATCAAATATCTATCCAACTCCGTTTTTCCCACATCGTCATCTGGGTTGCTCTTGAACCTCTTACTCCTTAACATCAACTCTTTCATATGACTTGGGCCTGCCCCTGGTTTAATCACCACTAATTTGGATTATCCCTGCATGGAAGTACTTGACTCCTCCTCATGAACTGAATACACATCCTTATATTCTTCAAATAGAATCTCAAAATCCAATAACACACTCCTCATAACAAGTTCAACCTTTGGAGACTTCATCCCATACAAACACTCAAGAGCAAATTCTAGTCCTTTTTCTTTCTCTCTAGGATCCAACAACATGGCAAAAAAAAGTTATAGAGTTCATCTTTGCATAATCACCCCAATATTTGTTATACTTCTTAAACATTTTGGCAGCCATAGTTGCAATAAAAGGATTTTCATCTACATTATCTCTAAACTCAACTAGTTGTTCATAAATGAGAACTAATTGCCATAAGAATGTATGTGTTGTTACTTTAGTTGAGTCTGAAAATGCAATAGTGGCATCAAAGAATACGTTCAAAAAGTTCACAAGGCCTCTAGCAAAGATCCAGTCCTCTTGACATGGAGCAGGTTTCTTCACTATAACCTTCTTCTTCTTCTTTTGTGCCTTCTTCTTTCCTTTCACATCATCTTCTTCTTCTTGTTCTTCTTCACTAAATTGTTCTTCTTCTTCACCAACATTAACATCAATATCAAAATCATTAGCATCGGGTAAATCTTTCTCATTGCATTTAGTGGGGAAATAAAACAACTTCTGATATTCCTTATCATACCTTGAAAGCTCTTTCAAACACTAGTGCAGCCTCTAGCATCAAGAATGTGTTGTTCCATCTAGTCTTAACATCTAATATCAATGCTATCTTAGACTCTATTCCAACTAAATTTGTACAATGCCTAAGCTTAGCCAACCTAGATGAAGAACCCTTTATATACTTGACGACTGACCTTATCCTTGCAATTGATTTGTTGTAGACCCTTACAACATCTTTTACAACATGTGCAAGTACATGAGCTGCACACCTTACCTGAAAAGATGTAGATTCATACAAGTATTAGATTTTCGTACAAAGTAATAACTAATAAACACAATTCGAACTAGGAAGTAAAAAAAATATATCATATACATAAACTTACATGCAAGTACTTAGCTCTCTCTTCTGCCCTTGTCATTGAAACAATACTAGTGGTCAAATAATCAATTTCTACCTTGTTGGCACTAACATTATCCAAAGTGACAGAAAAAACATCTTTAAGACCCCAATCAGACAAGCACTTCTCCAACATCTCACCAATATCAATTCCTTTGTGACCACTAACCTCACAAAACATAATAACTCTATTTTCTAACTTCCAATGCTGATCAATAAAGTGAACTGTTACACAGATGTAGTTGAAATTATTTGGTGAAGTCCATGTGTCTGTTGTCAAACTAACCCTTTGCTTGCTTGACTTGAAGTAAGTTTTCAACTTCTCTTTCTCATCTACATACATTTCTAATAAACATCTGTAAACAGTCATTCTACTTGGTACAACAAATCTAGGCTCTAAGACATGCATCGTTCTCCTAAAACCTTCACCCTCAACTGCTCTAAAGGACATCTCATCAATTATAATAAACTCAACAACTGCCCTTTTACATTTGTCTTGACTGAAAATAGTAGAGACTAACTGACCTTCATCCTTACCCGGTGTTGCAGGTTTTAATGACAGAGTTTATTGTCCTTTTGGCTTTGGCTTGTTAGGATTCTGCTTGCATCTGTTAAAGTGTTTCCACATTCCACTTGTACCATTCCTTCCAGTATGAGCCTTTATTATCTTCTTCCAGTAATTATATTCAGCTTCTTGAACATTCTTCCTAGTGAAATGATTCCAAATGTCAGAAGTTATCTTATTCTTACCACCAATTTGAGTAGAAGTAGCTTCTACATCTATTGATGCTGGCTCTGCTGCTCCATCTGTTGGTTGGATAGAGGATCCAACAACTGTATCGATAGTAGTTGAAGCAGGTGTAGGAGTAGCTGTTCTATGAGCTTGACTTGATGCATCCATGCTTGAGCTTGATCACTGAGAAATCACAAATAAACATAAACATACATTCACATATATTCATACACTTATAAAGAGAAGAAGAAATAAGTACTGAAATACATTCACATTTTCAGGGCTTTCAGACATTCATACTTATAAAGTGACGAAAAAATAAGAACTGAAATGGCGAACCTCAAAGGAAATAAAAATTAAGAACTGAAAATAAAGTCTATTTGAAAATAAAGTCTAGTATTGTTTTATACATATAAAAGTTCATAAACATTAAAGACATCAAAGTTCTAAGCATTAAGCATAAATGCATAAGTTCTAAGCATTAATTACGTGAGCTCTGTTATGATTAGGATTGTGGGTGAATCTCTTAAAGTGCTTCCACAAGGCAGCAGTTCAATTTTTGGAGATGTTAGCCCTAAATGTCCTTCCACAATAATTGCAAGTGGCTTATTCAACATTTCTCCTAGTGAAATGGCGCCATGTTATGTTCTGAACCCTAGCTGGAATTGATGCATCCATCACTGACAAACAATTCCATATAACCTCAGTAAACTACACAGTGCCAAACTAGTAAACCACACACATGAATGACATGACACAACACAACAAAAAAGTAAAATGCTAACCTCAGTAAGAGCAACTAGCTGTCATGTCCTGTCTCTAGTCCAATAACAGATTTCAGCAACTAATCAGGATTACCTGCAACAATACACTTGATCAAGTCAGATAAACAAATCAAGATTATCTACAACTTAAGAACTCATACAACAATACACTTGATCAACTAAACCAGATTATCTACAACTTAAGAACTCATACAAGTCCATCAAAATGTAAAAAGTTCAAAAGCAACAAGAAAAGACTTAAGCAACAATTAACCCATCAATCTAAGTTGTAAAAGAAATCAGAACAAATTGATTAACAACAATTACTAAGCAACAATTACTAACACCCTAATTTCATTAACAATTACTAACACCCTAATTTCATTAACAAAAAGAAAAAGAAGTACTCAAATTAATAATTCTAATAAACCCATTTCTCAAATTGTTCCAATCCACAACATTGCAAGTCCAAAGTCTGTAACTTTATTACTAAAACAGCACCATTACCATTCAAAGATTAGCACTAGACAGTGAATTAGGAACAACATAATCCAAAACAATAACACCATCCAACAAATCTCTAACATTTTCCTTCTATTTCTCCACTCCATAAGAATATTTCACAGGATTAAAAGCAAAGATTTTGATGAACTTGCCCTTGGTTAATAATTTCAATTTCTGAGTTGGATTGTTCCTTGAATCTTTTCCCTCTGTCTTACCATGTGAAAGTGAAACCCTGAATTAAGTTAATCCAATTGGTAAACAATGTATCAACAGTAATTAATTTGGTAAACAATACAAATCATCGCTATTTCAAAACCCTAGGTTCCAAAAATCAAAATAGGAGAACTGAATCAACTGATTCAACACTTACCTTTGATTAACAGTTTCAGTTTCTCCTTCTTCTTCTGGATCGAGAGGTGGTAAGTAATGGAGTTAAGAATGGAGAAAAGAAGATTCAGAATAAAATTGTCTCGTCCCTGTAATGGAGTTCTTCACTTCTTCTCCTTCTCAGAGACAGAGGAGACGGAAAAAAGAAAAAAAAACGAAAATGAGAAGAGAAACCCTAGCCCTATAATGTTCGCTTATATACCAAGATTTAATCTAACGGCTATTACTGATTTATCATCCCCTAAATCTAACGGCTACTACTACTCGGTGCAGACGGTACGGTTCGGCAAGGGACTGGGTCAGGACCGTGTACCTGTACCTCCCTAGCCCCGGTCCTACTTTTTGGACATATACCCCGTTCCTCAGTTCGGTACAAAACCAGGTATGGTTCCACCGGTTCCGGGACGGTCCGCCGGTCTGGCTCGGTTCCTGTGCACCCTTAACAGTACCAAAGTCTTCTATAAGATGTTCTCATCACCTCTACAAATGAGATACGACATGCTCCAGGCCATGGGTTTACAAAAACGTACCAATGGGTGAGTAATGGGACAATACTTCCTCAACAAAAGATGTTCGTCTGTGTTTCTTCTACAACATATCAAAAGGGCGCATCAATCGGACATACGAGATGAAAGATATGGCCTTTACCGTCAGGTCTATGGAATTTAAAAAATTTGTACGGGATTACAAATTACAAATGTGCATGCTTCGTTGGCTTACCTATACAACCCCAAATTGAGTGATTCTTTTCTCGTGAGATAACTCAGCCTCTTAGCTTCAAAATTTGGGGTCAAGCATCGAATTCCGACCTTGTATGAGGTCCCTACAGCTTCCAGCAACATGCAAGCAGCAATTTTTAGACGGGATTCATGACTTCCACAGTCGATCGGTGTCCACCAGGTATTTCCACTAAGTACTTCATCAAGGTACCTCCTACTTAGACCACCTAGGTCTTTACATCAATTTTTCTACCTGGGTCCTCTATCCAGGTCTTGCAAGAAGAATAGAAAACGAAAAGGAGAGATTCAACAAAATACTGGGGACTGACGGTCCACTGATCATGACGATCAGTTTCACAGTCCAAGACTCGTGGCACCAGACTCTCATGTGCTAATCATTCATCATAAAATTAATGCTACCACCGGGACATGAAACCATGGTCATTACATCATCCCCTCTCGAGAGCAACCTCAGTTATAGTCCCATGACCAGGGTTTCAGAAGTGATGTTTCTACGACTGACTGAAGTAAGATGGCACTGCAAGCACCATGCTCATGTATTAATCAAGCGGTCCTGATATCAAACGAATCAATGACATTAAAATCCTTCACCAATCGTTCAAGACACAAGCGAATGGTCTAAAGACGCAACATGAGTGTTTTACAGCAAGCTCGTCTGAGATGATTTTACACTGTCCTGTACAAACCGACGAGCTGGGAGCAATTGGTGATGAATCTTCGGATGGGTCATATACCATTCTCTTCGTATGGATGTCCTCTACAACATATCCAAAATTCACAGCAATTGAAGAAATGAGAAAGGAGATGTGGCCAAACCATTGGACAACATACAATCTGAAATACTCTGAAAGTCTCCTGGAAGTTTACTCTTTCGCCTTTTTCAGGCCCTAAACATGTTCAAAACTCAAAGAACTTCTTTTATAAAGCTTGGAAATTTTCTGGGGACGAAGATACATATGCAGACCGTGAAAATCCAACTTCGGACGAAGATTCTACAACGTTTTTACTGAAAGACCGTCTTCTGAATTTTCTGATGACGAATTATGGAGAAATCCTTCGTTCATCCACATCTGAATCAGGATCTACACCATCAACGGAAATCCTGACTTCATTGTCAACTGATAGTCTCATTTTCTGAAGTCGGCTGTGCTTCTGTTGATAAGGGACGACTCGCAGATGATTGAGAGACATACAAAGTACCATCTTTCCAACGTCTCTGAAAGGTTGATTCATCCATGAACATCTGAAAAAGTCTTCATATTTGACTTGATATTTCTGGAGCGTTCGCCGGAAGATCCAGAAGGGTGGTTGTAACAGAAGTCACCACTATCTAAGGCGAGAGACCTGGAGTCATGGATATACCGATAACAAACACGCAACAAAAATGGTAACAATCCAACTCTTACCTATTTAAAAATTCACTAGCTGTAGTGATTATAACGTCAGAATTTCGAAAACTTGCTCGTTCCGACAAACCTGCAAAGACGAGCAAAATTCATTATTCAAAATCATGACTTGATAAAACTGTGAACAACCCACACAAAATTTTATTGTGTAAACATTCACTGGTTTTTCAAAATTGGACAGACGTCTATTCTACAATTGTGAAAACTCACATACATACATTATTTCATAATGTATAATTGTCTGCTTTCAACAGTTGTTCAAAATCAAAACATTTATTTTACATTTGAAAAATATATCTATATATTTTTGCTCCCTCACACGAGCATCTGTCTTTGAAGCGAGAGTATATTTTCAAAGATTTCTGAAAGCTCGAAGATAAAAAATTTCATGAAAGCTCATAAACAAAATTTTATTACTAATAGACGCACGTCTATTCAAAAAAAAAAAAAAAAACTTTTCTCTCATACGAGCATCCACCTTTGAAACTAGAGTTTATTCCACTTTGTGAAATTTCACATATTTTAAAAATAAAATTTCGGTTTTCGTGAAACCTCATAGACAAAATTTTATATCATTAGACTTGGGTCTATTTTGTTTGTTCCTTAAACTAACTAACGAACGAGCGCTATTCCTAAAACAAGGATTTCCTTTTCGGACCCGGCCCATGAATCCTAAACCAACCAAGGTTTCACCATCAAATCAGCGGTTCTACACCAATTTATGCTCGCTGGATGACGCTCTATTATGCCACTTGGGTTTCCGCTAAAACCATGGTTTGCTCACTCAGTCAAAATCTGGTAACATATTATCTTATAAGTTCAATTACTTATTTTTGTCTGTACCTGGAAAATCATCATTCAATGCTGACTGAGGAACATGACTGTCCCTCACTAAGCAGGGGACTTAATGTAGATGGTGGATTTTCGACAAGGGAAAAATCGTAAAATCATAATTATACATACTCCGGATCCGGCAATCGGATGAATATTGAGACTCATGTCTCTCAATAAAGCATGAAAGCTCATGCCATAAAACCTCTAATTGAGAAGGTTGTCTCTCAGAGTATATGTAGATGTGTGTCTCCTAGATGAGGCCATGACACATCTCATGAATACTGAGCAATTTCAGTAATTATTTATGTATAGATTCGAAAGATTGGACGGCTCCTAGACAGCATGCCTGCTAGTATAGAGCAACAACGTCTTCAGGATGCAACCAGGTTTTCCCTGACTATATAGGAGAAATATGACACTCCAGCAAGTTCATGTTACTCAACTCTCAGATAATTAATGCTCCTAGATAGGAAGCCCTGCTAGTATAGAGCCATCAATTTATTATCTCTAATCGTAGATGAATATTCAACTATATTCTACGATTCTTTGAATGTTTCGTTACTTCAATTTATGGTTTTTCCCAGCAGAATTCCATGGGTTAGTAATAAATGTTCAGCGTGCAGGCATCTGTGCATTGAATAAGCCCTGACTAAAATGGTGCAAGTGTACTTAGCAATAATGCACAGACCAACATCTGAATGTGCGAACGAGCATTTCAGAACACGAAGGAACGATGAACCTATGCAAAATAGGAAGAATAATAATAATAATAATGAAATATTTGCAAAGGCGCCAGGGGACTGGGCTCATCAGCCGGCCAGTCATGCCATGATCAGTCCCACGTTCAATTTTATATTTTATAATATTTTAATATTTTTCCCTGATCTCATAAAAATTCTCTCATTCGAGCAAATCTCCTTCGTTTCAAGGAAATCCTCTAATCTCATGATATTTCTTTATGTCAAAGAAAATAATAAAATTAGGGAAAGGTATCACGGGACCGAGCACCAGCCGCCCGGCCATGCCCTAGCCGTGGCCGATCCCACACCTCAGTTCCCCATTATTTTATTATTTCCCTCAATCCATGAAAATTCTCTGATTTCATGAATTTTTCCTAAACCCATGAAAATTATTATAAAATTAGGAAAACCGTGGGACCGGGCTCTAGCCGGCCGGTCATGCCCTAGTCGGTCCCACGGGTCCTTTATTTTATTACTCCCTCCGTTCCATTTTACTTGACGTTGTAGAGTTTTTCACGCAGATTAAGAAATAACATAGAGAGTAAATCTTTTCCAAATCTACCCATATTAATAGCTTCCTAGAAATTTAAAATACCTAGTTTTTAGTTTGTATATTTAGTGTAAATTACGGATCCCGTTGTAATTTACTTGGGATTGAGTATTTATCCTCCATGGAGTGGATTTAAAAATTAGATTAATTATCCATTTACTGATTTCAATGAAAATTAATGATATGATATGATTCCAAAACAAGGGCAAATTAGTGAGAATTTGGGAAAAATATCTAAACACTCATCTATTTTGGAACATAAAAAAATCCCTAAAACATCAAGTAAAATGGAACGGAGGGAGTAATTTTGCTTGTTTTGCTTTCCTCATTCCATGAAAACTCGCTGATTTCAACAAAATATATACTCTGGTTTCAACAAATCTCTTTGATTTTATGAAAATTCCCTAAAATCATGAAAATTACATAAAATTGGGAAGAGTGCCCTGGGACCGTGCCCGTTGGCCGGCCGTCCGTGCCTTGGCCAATGCAGGTCCCATACTCCATCATTCTCTATTTTATTATTCTTTTATTTCTCTCATCTCATGGAAGTTCCCTAATTTCATAAAACTCTCAAGTTTCATGGAATTTCCCTCAAAACAGAGAAAATACATAAAATCACATAAAACTGGGAAAGTGTGGGACCATGCTTGTCAGCCGTCCGGTCATGCCCTAGCCGTGGTCGGTCCCACACCTTGTAATTCCCTGTTTTATCTATTATTTTTCATCAGCTCATGTATTTTTGCTAGTTTCAGCAAAACCCTGGTTTCTGCATATTTTCTCAAAATGTTGCTCAAACGCACATCGAAAAATATTGAAACTCTCAGGACTGAGACACGGACATTATGGTGACACTGGCACATCCCCTTGACCGACAAAGGGTGTCCCTAAGGCTTGCAAATAGCCGGTCCCACACGTTTTAATGATTTTAACCTAATTTGCTCAATTACTCATATTAGGTTCAAACTCTTTTCAAACAATTGAGGGTTTGCTCAAACGACCATCAATTGGTCCCACGGCCACCAAGAGCCGGTCTCATGACCTCTTGGTCGGTCTCTCATCTTTCATGACTAGGTCTTATTATCTGACGCTCACACGAACATTATTTCAATAAATGATTAAACCAGCATTTAATCATTCTTTCACCAACTAGTCCCCAAGAGACTTTGGTATTTTGCTCATTCGAGCATTTGGGCGTTACATGGTGGACTTATCATCCCAGGTAGTCGGTCCCTTCGCTCTGTGCGGTTGATTTTCAATAAATCATCAATTTAATTAAAATTAGGATTTTTGAATCCAAAGCTTTGCAAAAACGTGATTCTGAGCAGATTTAAATACTGATAATTTTATGTTGATCCCATGATCAACACTTTTAGTTATTATACTCGTCCCAATAGTCAGTATCTTAAATTAATATTTTATTTGGTCCTGCTACCAACAATTCATCAAACGAGCAATATTTGCTCAAACCGACAATTATTTGCTCAGACTAGCAATATTTGCTCAAACTAGCATATTTGCTCAGATTAAAGAATATTGGTTCAACTATCAATATTCAACAATTCAACAACACTTGCTCGTCTTAGGTTATCAACATAATAATACCTCGTCTCAGCAGACATTTAATTCATGAGTTTCAGAACATTTTCAAATCATGTTCAACTCAGCAATACATGGACTCATCGTCCCATAAAGTCAGCAACTGACTCCACAATCACGAGACATCAATCGTGTCACATGGGGGATATTAACTAGGGTTTTAGTCTGGAGGTTTACTGCACGTGTGTTCATACACACGACGAGAATGTGAGCAAGTCGTGCAATCAGTTGGAAGAGTCAGCAAAGTAGTGGGTGGAAAGTTAACCAAGTCTCTGCACGATGAGCAACTGGTTTTGACATGATTTCCCACTTCCCCACTCTATGATTCCAGTAACTGTCACACTTCATGTGATCATGGTGTTTTCAACTTAGCAATATAAAAGACCTCTGAATCATGATTGAAAGGACAAGGAATTTCTCGGCAAGTTCATACAGACAATCTTTCGTCTACACGAACTCATCGTCTGATCAATCACTCTCAATTGAGTAAAATTCAATCATTCAGAGCGTTCTTACGCTGAATTCACAATACACCTACAATCTCAGATCACCATTGATCTCACACATTTCTCAGCTTCCCTCCTACAGATCAACCCATCCTCTCTTGTGACCGAATTAACTCTGGAACGACCATTGTTCTTGGTTTAGGTCGGAGTCCTACAGATTTATCTCTCAAACTTAAATCACTCCATTTTTGCAGTGCATTTGTGTGAGGTTCAACATTTCACTCGGTTCAAGGAGTCTCTACACAGACGTCTCTCAAATTCCGTAAAAACCAGCAAATCGTTTTTCGCCATCTACAAAGCGCTAATAACTTTTTAAATAAAATAAAAAACTCTAAAGGTGAATTAGAAATGGGGTTTGGCAATCCCAGATTCCCATTCTAAAAAAGGGTGCTTAGTTAAAATGGACGGCAATGAGGCGTCAGCCTATGCACTAAATACGTGGAGATTCTCTCTCTTCTGTGGCGGATAAAAAGAGAAATAAATGATGCTCAAAAAGAGTGGCTTTACAATATTTTGCTCTGCACACGAAAAGGGTATCTATAACGTCCAACAAGGAAAATGATACCGCATATTGTGAGTCATCGCCTCTAATCTTTAGTTAATACCTCGTTTAGTTTGGTTTAGTTTGGCTACTAATTAATTATTACTACTGTTAGATAATCAGCAGTGGACCAAGACTATATGGTAGCAAATATACACACGAAAGTATAACTACTAATTGATATGTAACGAAAGTGGAAGCTGCTTTCTTCTTATACTTTGTAGTTACATCGGAAAGCTGTATTTATAGTGATCCAAAGAGGACATTCCCATACAGCACAAAAACACGTGTAGATACATCTGTCAAATAATAGAGACTCAGTGGAATGCATATACACGATGCTATTACGGATAGAAATGAACCTCAGACCCAATGGTGGTCATCCATCTAAAACTCCTTGGGACCCACATTATATAACACTCCCCCTTGGATGACCACCGTTTTGAATTGTCATTTCATCCAAATCTTGCCAGAAAAATTCAGTAGCCAAAACTTGTTTCAGTATTGGTAGCTTCAAAGTGATGATGGTAGTCACATATTTTCTCCCGTCGCCGAAATCGTGTGAGTAAAACCATTTAGAAAAAACCTGAACTTGGAGTGAGATTGGTCATCGCCATGTCTTCCGTCAAAATTGCATCAGGAAAAATCACTTGGGACAAAAAACCTGAGTGCCAGGAAATACTTCCTCCGACAAATTGTGTTAGGAAAACCACTTGGGACAAAACCTACACGCCTGCGTCAGGAAAACCACTTGGGATAAAACCTGAACGCCCAAAGTTCATAATGATGTTGACGTCGATGCTAATGTTTCCTCGTTAAAAACCTCGTCTGAAAACCACGTGGGAAAAATCATACCAGAGGAAAAGAGTACAACGGACGTCGCCTGATAATGGTGCTGAATACGCATATGCTGCCTCGTTAAAACCTTGACAAGGAAAACCCAACGGGACAAAACCTTAGGGAAGGAAAAAGAGTACAGCGCATTTTATTCCATCCAAAGATTCTACGAGTTTACTCCCCCTGAAGCATGACTTCTTAAAGCGGTTGGTGGTGCAAACATTATATAGTCTTCGGAAAACCGCTTTACCATTTGCAGTTTATGGAGGACTGACTGCAGGTCTTGCGCCGGGTGCACAATCGCCATTGTTCACCTCGCATTTAAATCCTCAGTCCATTGCGTACCAATTTATTTCCCTCTTTAACTTCAGGCATAACAATGAAAGGTCTTTTGTAAACTCATAAATACTGTAGAATCAATTTCATCATCTAAAAGTATAACCTGCAAAACAAAAGTTAGAAAACACAAGATAATGCATGCATTATATCCATGTATGGTACTTCTGGACCATAAATTCAACGTGCGTATCAGATAGATCGATCACTTCCCAGTAATGGTGCTAATTTAGAAGCACGATAAGTATTACGAGCATCAAAACTAGATACTCTGGTATATACAGGAAAGTTTTATTATGCTAGCATGTCCTCGAACTTCAGGTCGAGCAAATATTTCGATTTTAGCGAGATCTCAAAAATCTAGTTCAAGCATGAATTTTAGCGCTACTAAGGGTTCTTTCAGAAGCCAAAAATGATATCATCATTTCATACGGATTTTAACCTTATACCAAGAACGTAAAATACACAAAGAATTGTTCATAAATTTCTCCTTTTCAAGACGGTGATTATGATTAAATTTCAAGCCTGACGTGGTTCACAAAGTCAGGTGGCCTCCTGATTCAGAAAATCGAATCCTTCAAAGATTCAAATAGAATCACCAATCATAAGTCGTAGCAAGGTGCAATCAGAGTCCTTTAAGGACTACCACGCTAAGGTGCATCAATATTAGGAGAATACCTTTAGTTTTACAGAACCAATCATGGGGTTCAACAGGAAACCCTCAATCGTACTTAAAACGATAATACTATTCTCTCCGCGCTTAATCTCAAACACCAACCTGTAATTTTCAGGCCTCACAATTTTACGGTGTGAGTCGGATACGATCTTTTGCGCTTTTCGAGAGATTTCATCCTCTACCTTAATTTGAGGGGAACGGATCATATGCCTACCAATCACAATGTCGATGTTCCTCTGCAGAGGGGTACACAACCACTATTGTAAAATAATCGACAATTATATATAATCCAACACATTCTCTAGTGCATGCACATTCATGAAAATTACATAGACTGGTACCAGCGCCACTTCAGGGGAATTATGATATCCTCATTTTAATGAGGTATAAGCTTAGAGAATGTGGATCATATTCTGATAGTCTCCACGAGCACTATCTGTAGTCTCTCTTCAAGAGCATTACATATTGGAAAATGATTGGACTCTCTCTTTTAAGAGGCATATATGAGGCAGTTATTCAGGCCTCAAGCGTGTTTTAACACACGACTTTGTCACTGCGAGATGCATGATTTAACCTGATGTGACAACTTCTCGTGTCCGCATCCTCAAGCAAGTGACGAGCAATATTTTCCCCAGAGCTACTGCAGTTATTTTTTTTAATCATGAGTAATATCCAACACCTCAATTATATCCAATATCTTGGTGTGATAAAACAAACTGAGATAGTTTCACGCCAATATATAGCGGCAGCCAAACTTTGTTTGATCAGGATAATTACTTAATCAGATAACCTGTTGAATTGTCGACATTGCTTACTACAACCTTTAGGTGGTGTCTGTCATCTCTATGACTTCAAGGGAAAAGTCCTTAAATTTATCGACATAATTCGTGCCATCTTCAGGTGGTAGTCTTTCTCCCCCTGGTTAAGGCGGGAAAACCTTTTAGGTTATCATAATTTGCACCATCCTTTTATGGTGGCGTTTCTCCCCCTGACTAAAGTGGGAGAACTTTAAAGGTTATCAACCCTACTCTTGCCAAACTTCTGGTGGCGGGTTGTCATGCCAACTTCTGGTGGCATTTTAGTTTTCCTGATCATGGCGGAAACATTACTATCTCATTTCTTGAAACTTCTGGTTCCATAATTGCCTGATTTTCAAAGGCAATTCTACTCATGATAGATTTTGGGTTTTAATTTAACTACACAATAGGTATCCCAAAAACAGCTGCAGGCTCGACAAGAGATGAGATATTTCACGCCGTTCCTTATAACGGTTTACTTTCTCCCCCTAACGGCGGGAATACAGTCTCATCTTCAATAAGACATTACCAACACATGGTTTTAAATGTCTTATGAATCAAAACCAACATATATAGCTAAGTGACGTTATGGAACAAATACGTAAGTTGTAAGGTTGCTTCCCAAGATGTAATTGATGGTAAATAGTTGGTCGAGCAATAAACTAAAAATGCTTAAACAAAGAACTCAACTAGACCATGTTGAGTGCGCACGTGTGCTAACTATATGCTCAATACAACACCAACTGAAAGCAAAGCATCAAAGCCTATCAATTTACCACCAAGATAAATGGACTTAAGTGGAAAGTCCAAAAATGGATACGCAACCACAAGATTTGCACAAACAGTTCGGCAAAATCTAACATTACGTGTTAATATAACAAGAGACCATCTAGTAGATGTGTCTATCAATACATTAAAGTATTGAAATAATTGTCCATATTGCAGGGTGAATAAGTCCTGCAATTTCCACCTTGAATCCTTTCTAGGAGTTAATGTTGGTGATTCAGTAATGGGTTACCATAATGTTAATGATAATGCAATTTAACAATTAATTGTCTCAGGGACCAATAACACAATTTACATCCTTATCTAATGAAAGCTTCAGGTTCTGTAAAGGATGTCCATGAGCATTTTGAATCGTCTACTCATCTTGGTAGAAATTTTGTGTCCATACTGATCATGCCTGAGCATGAATAATTCAAGGGTCATTAAACTTCTGGCTAATGACAATGTGGAATTCGACTGTTCGAATTCTCCTATGGCACACCCCATAAAAGAAAGCCTTACGTTTCTTTACGATGTGCTTCTGGCACAAAAACAAATGAAGTAACAAAATACTCCATAAAAATGCTCGTTTGTTGTTTCAAGGTGGTAACGCCAAATATTCTCAAAAACTCAACAGATTCTTCAGGAATCCGGAATATTATAAGGCGTTAATAAAGATGACTGTTATACCTCCAAAATGATACACGCTCTTCCGGAGCCGTCTATCATATTATTCGAACCCGAAATGGCATTTCACATTTCCCAAAACCTCTACAAAGTTACAGAAATGGTTCGACAAAATTTGTGTTTGTTGTTCCCTTGTTTAGAGACAAATATCTCTATCGTCTATTTAAAATGGATAGATTATTTCAGGAATTCATATCCGATGTCACAGTTGGACGAGAGACATACATTAATAAGTCATTAACAATATCATTACGTAATCATGGGCTAATTCGGGAACCCAAGAATTCGTGGTTAATTCCTGGAATCAAACTATTTCGGTAGACCACTTCTGGAGTCTACTTTATGGATTACTGCTGGAACCCATAAATTTTGGATTATTATAGGAAGGCACAAAATATATGTTGGACTGCTTATGGAGCCGACAACATCTCATGGATTGCTTCTGGAATCCATTACTGACAAAAATAAGCAAAGAAAATAAACAAAACTTAAAACAAAGAAAACATATACGGTACCAACATAATAAATCTTCATTTTCGTCCCTCGGGGGTCGACGAAATATTAATTTACAAGTGTGCAAATGGATATATGCTTTATAGGAAAATTCCTCAATATCAGTCACAGGTCACTTCAGGGACCGCTGATAGAAACCGGCTAGCACTTTATAGTGGGTCACTTCTGGGACCAAACGGCTAGCGGACCGTGCCTTTTTTGCATCCATACTATGCTAGACGAAATTCCAGCTTCTGGTGGAATTATTTCAAAATCTCTGGAGATTATTTAGAGCAAGAGAAATTAAATTTATGTTATCCTCTAGGGATACAACAATTTCTGGCTTCGCTGGTATTAAAACCGTAAGTACCATAACAAAAATAATATAGCGGAAAATTATTAAAGTTTACGGAGTCGCGGTTCTCACCTTCCCGCACTTACCCAAAAACATTCGTACAAGTTTGCAATACTTGTAGAACAACTTGCCTCCATTAATAGTGTTACTACCCTGATCAATAGAAGCAACAGAGTCAGTACTACTATCCACATATATAATCAAAAACACAAATTCAACTCAAAACACAAATATAAATTGTGAGGTTGATTATATGGCTTTGTGGGTATCATCCCCGGCAGCTTGGCATAAACATCGTCGAACGCCAGTTTATCAATTGGCGGCATCGAGCTATTCGTGCTGATAACGTATTGTGAGTCATCGCCTCTAATCTTTAGTTAATACCTCGTTTAGTTTGGTTTAGTTTGGCTACTAATTAATTATTACTACTGTTAGATAATCAGCAGTGGACCAAGACTATATGGTAGCAAATATACACACGAAAGTATAACTACTAATTGATATGTAACGAAAGTGGAAGCTGCTTTCTTCTTATACTTTGTAGTTACATCGGAAAGATGTATTTATAGTGATCCAAAGAGGACATTCCCATACAGCACAAAAACACGTATATATACATCTGTCAAATAATAGAGACTCAGTGACATGCATATACACGATGCCATTACGGATAGAAATGAACCTCAGACCCAATGGTGATCATCCATCTAAAACTCCTTGGGACCCACATTATATAACACCGCACGTATTTTCATACGGCAAGTATTCCCTCACGTGCTTCCAACAAGGAAAATGATACCGCCAAAGTCACGTACTTTCGTACACAAGTATGCCCGCATGCGCTTCGCACGTGCTCTCGTTTTGCCCTTCAAGGACCCTTGCACATGACCTATTTTCTCTCTATTCTCTCTTTAGTTATGATTAATTTTCATATTTACTCTTCTAGCCTCATTTAATTTGGATGGCATTTTTTAAGTGCTGTAAAATCAAGGGCAAATTTGGGATTTTAAAATTTGCAGCTTCATTCATTGTTCATGAACAGTACCTAAGTGGCGTTCCCTTGATATAAAGTAATAGATACTGCAGTGCATCAAGACCAAAGTCACGTATTTTTGTATGAATCTTTAATTTTCGTATCATACTGCAGTGGGATCAAGACTCCAGAGCTCATGTGCACCGATCATTTTTTATTTTTATTTTTAAAAAAGGAAAAAGAAAAACAAACCTAGGTAAACTACTGCCGACTGAATGCTCAGATATGTTTCTTCGGAGCGAATCTGAAAAGCTCGTCTCTTTTCAATTTTCATCCTGCTCGGTAGATCTGGACGGCTCATATCTTTTCAACCTTCATCTTGCTCGTATCTTTTCCGCTTATACTATTTTATGGCACTTAAATCTTAGTTAGGGTTTATCAAAAAAAAAATCTTAGTTAGGATTTGTATCAACTTGCTCTCTAGTTCAAAACTTCCTTGATTTGTTCTCTTTTCTTTAATCAAGGCTACTTAACGATCCTTCTTGTTTTACGTTTAGGTTTTGATTTATGGATTTTTTGTTTGGGTTTCTTTTATGAAATTAAGCAATATCAACAAGAATTTTCCAACACCATGAACAACAACATCTCAAAAGACACTAGCAAAAACATCAACTCCAAAGATACTAGCAAATAATGGATACAACAGACAGATTTTGATGAAATTTCGGATTAATCATCAAAATTGATCGCCTTAATTGTTCAAAACCGTAAGTGACATGGAATTGGAAATCGAATCGGTCATACAGTGAGTAGTGGTTACTCGGCGAGTAATCGGGCTTGGATAACGATTTTTTTCACACTCGGGATGAGCATTTGTTGTCTTGCAATCCGTCGACCTGACCCACCTGAATTTTTGCGAGTGGGTAACCCATCTATGCGTTAATGCTTTGAACATATGTGTCATCTTAAAAATCCAAAGGATTTTTGGATTAGATGCGGGCACTAGCTTAAAAGTCGGTTAGATACCCACACCCACCAGATTAAGGGTATTTGTGGAATTTTTGGAAGATACGAGGACAATCATAATGATATTTATTAGAGAATTGCACGGTCGAACTCGCAAGCGTTGCTATCTCAAGCTTGTTTGTCAAGTTTAGTTGCCAAAACTATAAGTCTTGATTTCTAGTCTACTTATAGCTAAGTCTCAGATTAAGCTAGTAAGTGTAGTTGATCCTTAGACTCCACGACGTTCATCGATTGAAAACGAAGAACTACTCAAGGGAACTTGTGAAACTTCATCAACAAAAGGTATGTGGAGAATTGAACTTATCTATCACTCAAAAGTCTATATACTATATCTCATATTTGAGACAAAAGTCGTATTGCTATATAGACTTCAATTATACACATTTGCTATTTCGAGCCGAGTTTATCTCGCCTATCTATTTGTCGAAATATGTGTTGGTAAGCTTTCGCTTTAGCCAAGTCATCTTTACTCGTGACGAAAGTCATGTTGATTATTTCAATAACTTGAAATCGCTTTGATGAAAATAGTTTGTGAATAACAACTATTTTAATATCCTCTAAAAAAGTTTCAATGATTGAAATGAGAGTTTAGAACAAGTAACCATCTTTGGATATAAACATAGTGTGTTCTCACATTTGTGTAAAAGTTCAAAACCGGGAACCCTAAGTGTGCGTAACCGTACGCGTACTGGCGGTTGTTGGAAATCCGGGTAAGTATGCGTGGCGGAAGTTTCACGTCCGTGAATTTATGTTGGAGTTTAAAAGTGAAAAAAAAAATTCAATCCGCTTAATTAAGTACGCATACCCGTTTGCATACTTAGGTATGTTATTTTCTAAAATCGGTTTGTTCATGAACTAAACCATTTATATAATAAGGAACGAAATCTTTGCAAACCGTGGCTATAATGTTAATGAATCGACTCGAGTGAATCAAAAACGATTTTGCTTCGATTGTGTCTTGTATACTTCTATCAGATCTAAGCAATTGAACAACTCTCTAACTAGTTCATTTGAAGTCATTTGAACTAGTTATGGTAAAGATGAATAAGGTTGATATGAAAGTGCTCATATGGCTAACCATTGGTTAACTATTGTTGAACCGGCTAAGTGTACACGTTTAGGTACGGTTACTCAAACCTAAAAGAAGTTACATTTCATTTATGTATAACAAGCTAAGTTCGATCTAACGGTTGAAAGATATTAGCTTGAATCTAATCAGGTTTTCATCTAACGGTGAATATTGAATGCTTTCTTATCAAGGTAACTTATATTGCAAACCCTGATTTGAAATCTATATAAAGGAGAACTCTAGCAACTGGGAAACCTAATTCCCACACCTCCTGTGTGATACTAGTTGTATAAGGTAGAGTCGATTCTCCTTTAACTTTAGGTTTTCCACGAAACCCTGTAGGTTAACAACTTAAAGACTTCATGGGATTGTGAAGCCAGACCCAACTATTTTCTCTGTAGTTGCGTGATCTGATCTTGTTGTTTCTATCGTGATTGATTACAATCGTAAGATTGGCTTGAGATTTATATCTCCGATAGGCAAGATAGAAAGTAGTCACAAACACCTTCGTCTCATCGTTTGTGATTCCACAATATTTTGTTTCTTTAATTGATTAAGATTATCTTGAGGTGATGATAATTCTAGGCTGTTATTCGGGAAGATAATTCTGGTTTATCAATTAATTCCTGTTCACCTTGATTTATCAAAAGACGGAACAAAAACTCGTAGGTATATCTGTGGGAGACAGATTTGTCTATTCAATAGACTTTTCAGTATCATACAAATTTGTTTATCAAGTCTTAGACTTTGGGTCGTAGCAACTCTTAGTTGTGGGTGAGATCAGCTAAGGGAATCAAGTGTGTAATATCCTGTTGGGATCAGAGACGTAAGGAGCAAGACTATACCTTAAATCAGTGTGAGCTTGATTAGGGTTCAACTACATTCCAGATCGAAGTCACATGTGGTGAGCAAGACATTGTGCACCTCAACACAACTTGATTGTGTTGTATGTTCATCCTAACCAAGGAATGACCTGCTATGTATACGGTGAGGGAAGCACGAGAATTGGGGCACACATATTGTGTCAGGTATGATTTTGAATCTTTGTTAACGCGGTAGGATTCGATTGGATTCTTATAAAAAGGTATATCTATAAACTTGAGCAAGATTTGTGTATTTATTTTCTTAGAGTACTTATAATGATCCATGTACCTTGCTTATCTTTCATTTCTACCTAACCTGATCTGTGTTTAAGGTTCTTAAATGTTTAGGCTTGAAAATAGTAGTTCGGTATGTTTGGACTTCATGGTACACATACCAGGTATGCATTCCATCATTTAAAATTAAAATCCAGGGATTTTAGTACTCAAACCCGTTTGCATACTGCTCCAAGCCACGAAAATTCGTTTGCAAACCGGTATGCATACTGGCCTGTAGACGCCGATTTTCGGTAAACTTGTTTTGGCCGTAACTTCTTCGTCCGAACTCGGAATGACCTCATTATTTTTGTATTCTCTTCCTCTTTGAATTCTATTTAAAATGGTGACAAGAAGTTGTATGAGTTAATAATGGTCTTTGTCCCGACTCATGTTTTTGAGTGTTTTGCTCCGTTTTCATCGCACTTATTCCACTTCTCTTGGACTTGGGCAATTGGATTCTTGGAGTACTTCTCTTCTAAACTCATTTGTAGTTTTTGGAAGATGATTTTGCAGTATTAATATTTATGGTTTTATATATTGCAAATTGTTATGGGATATATGTGTTTGCGTCCGTGAACTTTGATTGTCCCATACATGGTCAAAAGTTAAGTCTTTCATATATCGGTATGCAAGTATTGATAAAAGATTGAATGAACTTTTGACAAACAAAAGTTAAGCCTATTATGTCATTATGAAAATATTTATGGAAGATAGGATGAACTTTTGTTTACAAAGATTAAAGTCTATTATATATGTCATTGTGCAAATAGTGATGAAAAATAGAATGAATCTTTGTTTATTTTGTAGTATTGATCTTCCATGATCCATATATTTATGTAAATATTGTGCGGCTCCGTAAGCTTTCTTATGTGAGCATTTCCGATTAAATTAATAATGTGGTTAATTTAGTTAAGATTTTTGGATACAAATTCGTACTCTTATGTGATTTGTTAATGTCCAAAGAAATCCTTCTTTTCTTGTGAAAGTAAGGTCGCTCTTGTTGTTCTTTCGGGAATGACATTTTATGGGGAAGAGTTCTTAATTGAACTTGTGCTTAATTTCCAAATATTTGTGGGGAGTGCGGTTGTGGAATATTATAGGGGTTAGCTTGTATCTTTATAAACTCCTTGATGAATGTATTTAGTTTCGGCTATATGATTGCATCTTAAAAAGTTGATATGTGCTTTTCTTTTGGTCATGAAGTATCTCTATGAAAATTTTATTAGGAATTTTCTTACCTTTGCCAATTTTATTGACAAAAAGGGGGAGAATTAATGTGTATTTCATACTACAGATACATATGGTTTTTGGATCAGTATGTAAGGGGGAGTGGTTTTCATGTGAGATGAAGTATTGAATAAGGGGGAGTCATACATATCACCATAGTATTGATTTCGAAGTTGTGATACAATTGAACTTTGATGTTGTGTAATAATACCATGACAATGTATCACAATGATTGAGAGCTATTGTTTTCTCATTGTTATAGCTACGGATCTTTAACAACGATGATGTTGAATTGAATACCTTTAGAATCATTGGAGTACTTGGAAGTGACGAAGATTTCGAGTAATGTTGAAGAACCAAGGAGATCAAGCATTTGGATGAGAATCTACAAAGTTTACTTATTTTTTATTCCATATGTATTGATAGTTTTGTCACTAAAATTGACAAGGGGGGGATTGTTAGAGCATTGGTCGTTCGAACTCGCAAGCATTTTTATCTCAAGCTTGTTTGTCGAGTTTAGTTGCCAAAACTATAAGTATTGATTTCTAGTCTACTTATAGCTAAGTCTCGGATTAAGATAATAAGTGTAGTTAAGCCTTAGACTCCACGACGTTCATCAATTAAAGACGAAGAACTACTCAAGGGAACTTGTGGAACTTCATCAACAAAAGGTATGTGGAGACTTGAACTTATCTATCACTCAAAAGTCTATCTACTCTATCTCCTATTTGAGACAAAAGTCGTATTGCTATATAGACTTCAATTACACACATTTGCTATTTCGAGCCGAGTTTATCTCGCCTATATATTTCTCGAAATATGTGTTGGTAAGCTTTCGCTTTAGCCAAGTTCATCTTTACTCGTGACGAAATTCATGTTGATTATTTCAATAACTTGAAAATCGCTTTGATGAAAATAGTTTGTGAATAACAACTATTTTAACATCCTCTAAGAAAGTTTCAATGATTGAAATGAGAGTTTAGAACAAGTAACCATCTTTGGATATAAACATAGTGTGTTCTCACATTTGTATAAAAGTTCAAAACCTGGAACCCAAAGTATGCGTACCCGTACACGTACTGGCGGCTGTTGGAAATCCGTGTAAGTATGCGTGGCGGAAGTTTCACGTCCGTGAATTTCTGCTGGAGTTTGAAAGTGAAAAACAAACTCAATTCGGTTACTTAAGTACACGTACCCATTCGCATACTTAGGTAGGTTACTTTGTAAAATCGGTTTGTTCATGAACTAAAACATTTATATAATAAGGAATGCAATCTTTGCAAACCGTAGCTATAATGTTCATGAATCGATTCGAGTGAATCAAAACTGATTTTGCTTCGATTGTGTCTTATATACTTCTATGAGATCTAAGCAATTGAACAACTCTCTAACTAATTCATTTGAGTCATTTGAACTAGTTATGTTAAAGATGAATAAGGTTGATATAAAAGTGCTCATATGGCTAACCATTGGTTAACTATTGTTGAACCGACTAAGTGTACACGCTTAAATACGGTTACTCAAACCTAAATGAAGTTACATTTCATTTGTGTATAACAAGCTAAGTTCGATCTAACGGTTGAATGATATTAGCTTGAATCTAATCAGGTTTTCATCTAACGGTGAATATTGAATGATTTTTACCAAGGTAACTTAGATTGCAAACCCTGATTTGAAATTTATATAAAGGAGAACTCTAGCAACTGGGAAACCTAATCCCCACACCTCCTGTGTGATACTAGTTATATAAGCTAGAGTCTATTCTCCTTTAACCTTAGGTTTTTCAGGAAACCATGTAGGTTAACGACTTAAAGACTTCAATGGGATTGTGAAGCCAGGCCCAACGATTTTCTCTGTAGTTGCGTGATCTGATATTGTTGTTTCTATCGTGATTGAGTACAACCGTAAGATTGTTGCGATTTATATCTTCGATAGGCAAGATAGAAAAGTAGTCACAAACACCTTCGTCTCATCGTTTGTGATTCCACAATATCTTTTTTCGTTAATCGATTAAGATTATTGTGAGGTGATTGATAAGTCTAGGTTGTTCTTCGGGAATATAAGCCCGGGTTATCAATTGGTTCCTGTTCACCTTGATTTATCAAAAGACGAAACAAAAACTCGTAGGTATATCTGTGGGAGACAGATTTATCTATTCAATAGACTTTTTTGTGTGATATAGATTTGTTTATCAAGCCTTCGACATTGGGTCGTAGCAACTCTTAGTTGTAGGTGAGATCAGCTAAGGGAATCAAGTGCGTAGTATCCTGCTGGGATCAGAGACGTAAAGAGCAAGATTGTACCTTGAATCAGTGTGAGATTGATTAGGGTTCAACTACATTCCATACCGAAGTTAGATTTGTAGTAGGCTAGTTTCTGTAACGGCTTAATACAGTATGGTTTTCAAATCTGAACTAGGTCCCGGGGTTTTTCTGCATTTACGGTTTCCTCGTTAACAAAACTTCTGGTGTCTGTGTTATTTATTTTCCGCGTTATATAATTGAAATATCACAGGTTGTGCGTTGAATCTATCAATTGGTAAATCCAACCTTTGGTTGTTGATTGAAATTGATTGATCCTTGAATATTGGTCTTTGGTATTGTTCAAGTTATTTCTCTTATATTCAATCAGGCTCGCAAATTATTATTTTTTTGATTGCGGATTAAATTGAGAGATTGAGATATAACTCTTTGATATACTTTTTATTAAGATTGAGTCTGTGTGTCTAGTTGATTCTCTTGAAAGTATATTGGAGTTAGTCTATACAGATTGCTAAGCGAAATATGGGTGAGGTTTGCTAAACCCCCGCTTTTTCAATATTCGAGTCACTTTGCTTCATTTTTGACTATTTCGAACATATATATAGGTGTACTTGGGTATATATCATGTATTCAGTTTTATTAAGATATTTTAGTAAAGTATGCAGTATGAAAGCCTATTTCCTTTTTTTTTTCCCTACAGTAACAGAAACTCTAACTGTGTGACCGTCATTTTGCTCAGATCGACTCCTTTGGAGCAGATCCGAGCAAATCAACCGTCATCCAAGCTTGTGATAACCTTTCTCCGCCAGTTGTTATTCGCTACTGGTTTTGTCTCTTTTAAGCTATTGATCTTTGTTTGTGTGATTGAAATTTTCATTTTTCTTGGTGATTTCTCTTGCCGATTAGAGTTTGTGAAGCTCTTTGTTTTGTTATTCAAGAGTGAACAAGGCTCTCAATCTTTTTTTAGGTATGGTCTCCATTAAAGTCACAACATCATCTCCATCTTCGACAACTCTGGCTGATCGACGTCTTAATTTGTTACCGTCTTTGTGTTAGTGTTTGTGTTAGATTTACTTCCTATTATTTCCATGTGTGTTAGTTTGTTTTAGGAGGTATGTAACAAATGTGATTTGCAACAGTTATCTTCTTCACAATAATTTTTTCTGGCGGGTACTTCGTTTGCCATCTAGGAAAAAATGTTCTCTTGTGATTGGTGATTGTTATCTCCAGCGGTACTTTGTTTACCAACTAGAGTTAATGATTTCTTAGGTCCTTTAATTGTGTCTACAATTTTGGTTGTATTACCCAGCTTTGATATGTATTTTTTTGATCGGTGGAAGAGCTCAAACGAGTGGAATCTACACGCCGTACAAAAAATGGATCAACTTTGGCTTTTTAGCATCTCTCCTTTGGAGGAGGGTTTGTCAGTTCAAATAGAAAAAAAATATTATATCTAATTTGATTATGCATCAACGATCAGCTCTCCTGTACAGAGTTGCGGGTGTTACCGTTACCGTCACTATTATTATTACTGCTCGATGGCTCGATTTTTTTTTTCTTTTTGTATTGTTATTGGATTCGATTACAGATTCTAGTTACGAGATTCTGTTATTCGAAAACTGCATAACGTTGTATTTTTTTAGTTTTATGTATGTTATATAACTTCGGAATTTTTCTTATTTTTTATTAAAAGAAAAAAAGATATTTCCTCCATAACGTTAAACTATTTTTAAATGATGTTTTATAATTCACCCTATCTTCAAAATAAAAAAAAAAAAGAAAAAAAAAGACAAAGAAAATGAAACCACTAAATCTATTTACTTTCAATCTACCCGTCCACATCAATCGAATGTTGGATTGCATGTGGATGTCAAACATAAAATACACCACTTGATCCCGTCACCCCAAGTACGCATCGCGCATCAAGTTATCGGGCAATTTTTACACTCTAGATATACAGAGGCTCGTAACTTTTACACAGTAAACAATGGGAAAAAACGTGAAGTCTTGAAGATACTACATGAAGTACGTCCAAATTTTGGATCAGAAATGTGTAATGACTCGATGATTTATTGACGGGAAAAATAACTTCATTATTCGGTGTATTCACCAGTATATTCAATCACTTATTTGTTTTTTTACCTTTTTTTTTTCTTGCTGGAAACTATATGTGATCACATGAAAATGAAGTATGCCATATGTGCCTTGTAGAACGCAGATACTCATAGTCAAATAAAGATTCACGCGTTTCTTCATGAAAGAAGGTTCCCTGCACTTAACAAGGCTTCAAACAAAAATAGTAAAAAGATCGACATAAACAAGTCAAAGTTAAAAGAGGGTCATGTGAAGTTATCGTCTTTAGTGGTGGGTCAACACCTAATCTGAATGTACTAACACATTGTATCTTAACCTAATTAATTTATCCATCCGCATATAAAAGTAGATTTTGTTGTCGATGGGGTCGATGTTTCTGAGCATAAGAAAATCAGTTGGTTCGGTATTATTATGCTCTCAGAAATTAACTTTGTTTTAATGCAAAAAACAAAACAAAACCAGCAATTTTATTAGTTAGATCAACTCAAAAGTTAGTTTAACTGATCCGGTTTTGTTTGTTGGATCTTAACTGTATCATTTGCTATCGTGAACTGGTGGGACTGCGTAGGGTAAGTTTCTTTCACACCTGAACTGGGTGGTATTAATAGTGTAGTTGCTATACTGTACCTTACTTACCCACTCACTACTGACTTAACCCTACACCTAACATTTTTCACCAGCAGGTGCAATTAGGTAAAACATTATTAAGCCAAAAGTAGAGATTTTGTCCATGATCTGATAATATTGGCCAAGACACTGTCCACTGAAAAATATCATAACCACGCATGTTACTATGGACATTTCTCTAGAGAAATAACAAATCAAATTGAAAAAAATAAAAAGATCGATTTTCCTAAAACGAAGAGAATATTATTCTGTACTTGGTATTATTCATGATCTGAATATGAAATTCGAAATTAGCATATGTCATGTTTGTATCCTGACGAAATCTATTTGAGTATAATCACCATCTCTAATAAAAATGTAAGGAGTCGTTTGGACATATTTTTCGATTTGTAGAAGTAAAAATATCAAAAAATTAGTTTAGTGTAGCAGAAAAACAAATCAAAGACCTTTTTTATGTCGGACATTTAAAATTAATTTTTCCGAAAAACTTATGCTTCCGCCTTCCCATATTCAAACACGCTATTAACGTTTACAATGTCAAAAATACCTTATTGATTAACATCTTTTACTAAGATGGTTTCATGCTTTGAAAAAAAAGAAAAACAAAACTAAGATGGTTTTACCGTCAGTTAAAACACGGTTTATATAGTAAAACCATATATTCCGATGCTTTGGGTTAGTTAATGAGCTTGGTTTTATCAAGATAATTTAAACACTTAATAGTACTTTCCTAGAAAACTTAAAGAGAGCTGGTTGCTTTATAAAATCAATCTGACACACCTAATAAACAAAACAAAAACGCCAAATGAACAAACAAACAATGTTATAACAATGACCACCAGCTAACCCCAAAACTCATAATAACGCTCTTTCTAAACTCTAATTCATTCATTCTCTTTGTGTTTGTGTCATGTGAGTTGGAAGAGGATATGGTCTGTTGTAAACTCTGAAGTTATTGTGTCGTCTGGTGAAGAAGAACAAATAAGAATATCAATCAGTTAAATCAGAAAAACTTATAATGTTCAGATTGCATAGACATAAGTCTGAGAAATCAGGGGAAAAGATTGATTTCAAGTTCTCTCACTTTAACGCTCTTCAGGTACATAACTGTATTTATTCCTTAATAACATTATGTTGTTCCATTGCTTTCTTGGATCTCTGCTTATTCATTACAGTAGTTTCAATTTGAAGAAAAAAAATACAACCTTTTTTATTTTATTTAGTGTTTTAATAATTTTATATCGAGTTAACAAATTTGAAGAACAGAGGGAATCAAATTAGCAAAATTTATTCTTTGTTTTGTGGGTTTTTTCTCCATTCGACGAGTATTATTTGTTGAATATTGCTGTAAATTCCTTACAGGTGTGTTCTTAAGGAAAAGTAATGATTTTTTTGTTTGTAAAAATTGATATTTTGGTTTTTGGAATGCGAAATTTGGGTACATTGTGGAGTACAAGATTGTATTGCAAAGACCCGTATCCTCATTAACTTGGTTATGAAGAAAAGTTAATTTTCATGTACCATAAGCAACTGATCCCAACAAACAAAAATTAAATAAAAGGTTTTTATAGAATTATTATTATCTAATTACTGTTTTATTGAGGAAGATATTGATGGGTTTTCTTTTGCGCACTTAATTGATGGGTTTTTTAAAAGAAAAAGTGCAGTTTTATTGTTTACTCATGATGATGCCAAAGTATCTGGGTGTTCAAAAGTTCTACTTGCTATGATTTGTGTAAGCAGGTTCCAAAAGGATGGGACAAGATTCTTGTGTCTATGGTATCAGTAGACACCGGGAAAACAATTGCCAAGTCAAGTAAAGCTTTAGTAAGGAGTGGGAAATGCCAGTGGGCAGAAACTTTGACAGAGTCCATTTGGGTCGCACTAGATGAAACTTCTAAAGAACTTGAAGAGAGTCTTCTCAAGCTTGTTGTTTCGATGGTAAATTCCACATCATATTGTTGTTTGTTTGTTTACTGAATTTGCTTGTTAATATTTGTTCCGACTTATCAGTTCAACTTCACAACTGTTGTAGGGATCATCCAGATCAGGTATCCTCGGAGAAACAATTGTTAACCTGTCAAACTACACGAGCTCAAAGTCTTCTGTTCCTATTTCATTGCCATTAAAGAAATGTGATCATGGAACAGTTTTACAAGCAAGTCATCTCAAACTCTTTGTTTAGTTCGCATGTCACTTGATATCTTGAATTGGCAACCTAGACAGTACTTCTATTTGATAACGGGTAATTTTCATGTTTTACGTTGTTGCAGTTCAAACTCCAGTGCCTCACTCCAAGGGCAACACTGAGGAAGCCAAAATTACTACCTAACACTTCCAATGTAGATAGTACTAATGAGGAGTACGATGATATGGATAACAAGTCAGATACATCTGATAGTACTTATACGAGGAGTATTGGATCTTCCTCTAGTAACCATTTGGCCAGCAATTCTCATCCAGGGGAATTTGACAGTAGGGTAAGTCGCAACATTTCATTTTCAACTTTTATCAAAACTTTTCTTTCTCATGCCATACTGAACCTATTGCCATTATGCGCCCATGTAACAAGTTTTCAAGTATCTTTTTACCCTCCATTTCTCAGCTTATCAATATCTTGAAAATCTGTTATGTATGTACTTTAGGTTCCTACATCAGTAGTTAGTACATTGATATTTTCATCGTGTACAGTCTCTCACATGTAACTAATCACTGCCTTTTGTTGTGCAGAACCCAAGTTTTTCGGCATCAGGGTCACGTCATAGCTCTGACTCAATCGAAGGCTCTTTAGACAGAATAAATTTTTCCCCTAGAAACAACTTAAACGGAGACAATCTGATTGGAGCACACGATTCATTTGGATCGCCGAGAAATCCAATTTATGGTTCTGCTGCTGTTGATCTTCCCAGATCAAATAACTCATCGTTCAATTCAAAATCAGGCAGCAATCCTCAAAGTCGTAGACAAGAGTTGGTGCGACATAGTTCAGATGCCTTAGGCTCATCATCATTGAGAGATACCACTTCTCCTAAAGACCTTCTAGAAGCTGCAGAAGACACAATTGAGGAGCTTCGTGCAGAAGCTAGAATGTGGGAAAGAAATGCTCGGAAAGTAATGGTTGATCTAGAGACATTGAGGAAGGAATCTGCTGACCAGTCAAGAAACCATGCGAATCTGGATATGGAGCTTTCAGCAGCAAATGCCGAGTGTGATGGTTTAAAGAAAGAGATTCAACAGCTGAAAATAATGATGGAGGAATTGAAAAGAGAATCTATGGCTGGTAATTCAAACTTGCATGCAGATGGTGTAACCAGCATTCAGAAGGAATTGGAAGCTGAGATAAAGTTTCACAAAGAATCCAGTGCTGCAATGTCTCTACAGCTGCAGAAAACTCAGGAATCAAATCTTGAGCTTGTTTCTATTCTTCAGGAGCTCGAGGAGACCATAGAGAAACAGAAAACTGAGTTGGATTCCCTTTCAGAAATCAAAGCAAAAGCTGGCGACATGGACAATTCAGAAGTAGGAGAGAGCTCAAATGTAGCGATACAGCTACAAGAATTGGATAGATCACATAAAGAAATGCAAGCTTCTATGCAGCTGCTGGAAGTAAAGCTAGAAGACAAAAACAAGGAACTCGAGATGGAACAGAACCTTCGGAAGAGAAACATCTTGGATATTGAAGCAGAATCGTCCAAGCTATCGGCAAAAGATGAAGAAATCATTAAGTTAGAAGCGAAGATATCTGATTTGCTCAGTACTCAAGGTTCACAAGAAGGTAATTTGAATCCGAACCAAGAAGTTGAGATGTTGAGAGAGAAAGTACAGGAACTAGAGAAGGACTGCAACGAACTTACAGATGAAAACCTGGAACTCCTATACAAGCTAAAAGACTCAAATAAGGATCTCCAACCTGGTGCTATTCCCAGTGATTCTGAACCTGAAGCTGACTTACTTAGATCACAAGTACATCAGTTAGAACAGGAACTAGAGAAGAAGCATTCTCAGTTTGACGTGGCTGCTGAAAACTTCAAGTCCCAAATGGTCAGTCTTCAAAATAAGTGTGCTGATCTGGAAATTCAATTGCAATCTTTCCAAAAGAAAGTTCATGATCTTGATACCCAACTTTGCGAGAGTCAACTTAAAAGAAAGGATCATGAACTGGAAATAACTACATTGAAGCAACAATTGCAGCAGTATCAAGATGAAGAAGAAAAGGGTGAAATCCCTATTGAAAAGCTTGAATCTCCCAGCTCCACAGAATCGGTTGAATTTTTTCAAGAGCTATATCAACAGCTTCATCTGGCTTTAGCTCAAGTAAAGAAGCCGTGGTGTAATATCTCTTCTAATGTAACTATCGAACATGAAGATAATATCAACCAAGACCCAAAGTTTGGAGATTTGACATCTCAAAAGGAGCAGGGTGAGGCTATCTTAAATAGAGTCGCTAATCTGAATAAATTGCTCGAAGAAAAGATTAAAGAATACGAAGTTCAATATCAGCATAGTGAAGCAGGGAGAGGGTTCAAAGATGCAAGTGTTAACGAGGCTGCAACGAATCCAGAAAAATACAAAAGTCTAGAGATGGAATTGACAGCTAAAGAAGAGGAGACTGAAACATTAAGACGTTGTCAAGCAGAATTAGAAGCTCAGATTTCTAATCTTCAAAAGGAAAAATGTCAGTTGGTGGAAAAGTTGGAAACTCTTTCAAGAGAAAATAGTATTACATCTAAATGTTTGGATGAAGTACGAAATGATATGATGGTTCTTAGTAGCAGCTTGGATTCCCATGTGGCTGCAAATAAGTTGCTTGAAAAGAATTCACTGGAGCTAGAAAGTGGAAAGCACGAACTTGAGCTTCATTTGTCTGAGCTGGAAGAGGAGAATGTACAATTGTCTGAACGCATATCTGGTTTGGAAGCTCAGTTAAGGTATTTGACAGATGAGAAGGAATCTGGTAGATTGGAGTTGGAGAACTCCAAATCTCTTGCTATGGATCTTAGGACCGAGATTGGAAGGTTGGAGGCTGAAATGCAAACACAAAAGGTCGAACTGAAGCAGAAATTGCATGATATGCAGAAAAGGTGGTCAGAAGCTCAAGAAGAGTGTGAATATCTGAAGAAAGCAAATCCAAAATTACAAGCTACAGCTGAAAGTCTCATTGAAGAATCTAGTACCAATCAGAGATTGAATAGGGAATTGAAAAAACAGAAACTTGAGTTGCATGAGCGTTGTACAGAATTGGAAGCTGAATTGAGGGAATCCCGAAGAAGTTTCTCTGATTGCCTCCAGAAAGTTGAAATCTTAGAAGCAGCATATGCTGCGATGCATGTGGATATTGCTTCAAAAGAGAAATTCCTGAGTGCAGAATTAGATGCCATTCTTCATGAAAACAAGGAAAATAAAGAGAAACTAAGTGTGGAAGATAGATTAATGAATCAGAGGTACTCGGAGAAGGTAGTGGAAGTTGAGAACCTTCAGAGAGAAGTATCACACCTGACCGAACAGATTGGCGCAACTCATGATGAGAGAGAAAAAATAGCTTCCAATGCAGTACTTGAGGTCTCCAGTTCACGTGTGGAGAAAGCAAAACTTGAGAGTGCTCTTCAAGAAGCCCAAGCTAATGCGAAATTGTCTGAAGAAGAACTTCGTAATCTGCAACTAGAATCTAGAACTAGAGATCAGGATTTGATTAGCGAGCTTGCTATGTCGAAAAAAAATCAGGAATTGCTGATGGCTGACCATGAAAAATTGCAGAGGTCGCTGGATAGCGTCAGATCTAGCGAAGAGAAATTTAAAAGCGCCGTTATTGAGCTTGAGCGAAAACTTTCAGCTTCTGAGTATGAAACCCAGCAGCAAATGGAAGAGGTTGTTAGTTTGAAGGTCCAATTGGAAAGAATATCACATCTACAGGATGAGGTACTGTCACTGAAAAATACTCTCAATGAAATCATGTTTGAAAAGAATAAAGTAGAAGCACAGTTGCAGTCATTAACAGAAGATTGTGAAGAACTGAAGGCAGAGAAAAGTTCACTTGTCGAGAAAATATCAAATATGCAGATGAGCGTGATCGAAGCAGAGGGTTGTAAACGTAGCAGGGTAGCCTTAGAAGAAAAACTTCTGCGGTTGGAAGGTGATTTAACAGCTAAAGAAGCTTTATGTTCTCAGGAAGCTGAGTTGAAAAATGAGCTAAGCCGGATTAAAAGGACGAACAGTCAATTGCAGAGAAAGGTACAATGTGCTGAGGAAGAGAGGGAAGAGTGCCTAAAGAAAGCCCATGCCCTTGAAGAGGAACTGAAACTAAAGAAAGGTGGGGAACAACGAAGCAGGTCTAGCAGTATGGTCGGATCCGAATCAGATACAGATATCAAGGAAGAGTTGAATCTCTTGGAGGTGTGTTTTAGCTGTTTCATTTCAAATTCTATCATTTCCTATGTCATTTTATCTCACTGAGTTTAATTGCTAACACTTACTTTTGTGCAGGGTGATGACAGACATCGTGACAACAATGGGTCGCCTCGAGTTGAAAGCGAAGATCTTCTGTCGAAAATCCAGTCGCTTGAGATCGAACTTGCCGAGGCGTTAGAAGCGAATGAAATGTATAAAGCACAGCTTAAGAAGTAAGTCTAAGTGAAAAAATTCCTGGCTTCTTTATTGCCTTCTTGTTTATTTGCACTTGGAGCATAGAAGCAGACACCCGTCCTTTGTTCTAAGCTTGTCTGTCCTATAACGTTTGCATATCTCCTTTATCTTTGCAGGCTATTAAATGAAGGACAACAAGGCCACACTAATGCTCCAAAGAGATCGACATCTGAAGTTGTAACCGGAAGGAAGACATCAGTACTGGAAGCCGAGCTAAAAGACATTCGCGAGCGCTACTTCCACATGAGTCTCAGATTTGCTGAGGTAGAAGCAGAACGTGAGGAGCTAGTGATGAAGCTCAAATCTTTCAAAAGTGGGAAGAGGTGGTTCTCGTGAACTCGGGAGTTTGTTTTCAACAACTCTCTTCCTTTGGGTTTCCAAACATAGCAATTAACCAGTATATAGTTAGCTAAGTCTCAATTTTCAATTCACATTTATATAGAAGAGACTAGAAAAATTTGCACACGAAGTTGAAGGCAGGTAGAATAAACTCAGTCCACAAAAGAGGCTGGTTGCCTGTAACAATAAAGTAGAGAGAGTCATGTTATTTCTTACCTAGTGCATTATTTAATGTAATTAATTATAGCAATAAAAGTAATATTCAGTTTTGTTCCAGTCGAAATCACAAGTGCTAGTTCTGCCTCCTCAATTAGATGACTATTTTTACAACAAGCTCGAATCACGATAATGCAGTTCAATGCAAAAATAAAATAAAATGAAGACACTGCATTTTAGAGAGTACAAACAGATACACAGGAGTATATATCTTCGTTTAGACGTTGGTATTGTTAACGAAGAGATTTATAAGTTGCAGTTTGAGGCGTTTTGCATACCCTTATCCCGTGATACCACCCCAATTCACATTTATATTTATGTTTGCGCATCCTCTTCTTTATAATATCCCGTGATACCACCCCAAGTCACTCTTTCACAATTCACAATTCACCGCTGACATAACCACATCTCTCACCTATTTGAATAATTTCCGCAACGAAATTTTGCTTCTGCTGGTGAATCAGTTGTTATGGATTTGTCTGTTGTGACTGTGCCTTCGGTAGCAAAGTTTAGAAATCTGTCAAGTTTAGTCGGTCCAACTCGTTTAAATCTCTTTCAACGTTGCTCTCCTCTGCGCTTTGGACATTCCTGTTTGAAGTCGGGACTATTGATACAGGCAAGGGCAAATACTCGCACAGAAAGTCCGAAGGTCCTAAACAGGAGACATCAAAAGAAGTTTAATGGCACGTCTACAAGGCCAAGATTGTCGGTGTTTTGTTCAACTAAGCAGTTGTATGCTATGTTGAAGATAAAAACAAAAAATGTTTATTTTATGCGAGCAGTCTTCAAAGGTCTATTCGAGATAATCCTCCCTGCACCACAATTGAAGCTGCACAAAGAGTTGGTGAAGAGCTCGTAAAAGCGTGCATTGATCTTAAGATTAATGAGATATCTTCTTATGATCGAAATGGGTTTGCAAGAGGGGAAAGAATGGAGGCATTTGAAATTGCTATTTCCCAGTATGGGTTCTTGCCACGGCAAGTCCTGCTGTTATTTCCGAGTCGTCTTCTAGATTCTGGGTATTGTATGATTGTATCTTGTCGTCTCAGAGTTACATCAGGTATGTACAATTGTGGTAAATTGAAATTGAATTTCATGTAAATGAATTTGAGTCTTTCAACTGTAATTCCAAGTGAATGATGTTTCAGCTTTGAAAATCAAAAAATTCAGATGTACAAATATACCCAACTGTTAATTTTTAATTGCTCGGCACTCAAAGTCGACTCCTTGAAATATGGGCAAATGTAAGACTTCTGAATTTTGATGAAAACTAAAGTACACCTTTTGCAACATCCAGTGGGTTGTGAATATCTAAATTCCCATTCCGGGAGATGTAAGGCTAAAACCTGTGAAAGGTTTGGTGCATCTTTTGGATTTTGATTCTCACAAGAAATCTGTTTTTGTAGTTTTACTCTACTCAGATTCCTTTTTTCTGTGTTATGTGAACGGATTCTGAAGTTAACAGGAGTTGTTTGTTACTCCCTCCGTACCACACAATTCTATTAGATTAAGAAAATTGCATTGATTTCCTCATTTCCCCTGCCTTTTCTTATTTTACCGTTTGTGCTATTCTCAACACAATTTTACATACACAATAAATGAGGGTATTTAGGAAAAATTTCATCTTGAAAATAGGACTCCGGCTATTTAATGATACAAATAAAAACCAAAATACCACCTATATAATAGGTACGGAGGGAGTAAAAATCTAATATCTAGGTAAGCATGAGTTTGAATGAATAAAAAGTTACTGGGACTTTGCAAACCTGCACATATTGCCGCACTCACTTCTCCATTTACACCCAAAGTGAAGTGCTAATATGACACTTTATTTGGTCACGGTTCTACTAATCCCATTCAACTAGAGTATCTCTGTTCACTTCATTCTAGCTGTTGCATGTGCATTTCTCTTCTGGAGTAAATTAGGTTATTGTTTTAGATCTTTAACCTTTTAACCAACGGATAAGTGAAATAAATGGGTTGGAAGACCATGCTGGATGGTTGCGAAGAAATATAATCTGTACTCAATTTATTTCAATGGAACATGAATAGTGAAGAGAAGGCGTGCCATTTCTTATTTCAATTGTACATTTTACATTGCATATGTTCCAGGAAATAATCAGGACAACAGTGGGATTGAGAACCAAACAAATCTAATTAAATTAGATAAGAATATGGGGTGTTAAACCTGGAAAAAGCAAGTTAGAAAGAACAACTGACAATGGCTCCAATATCCTACCTCCATTTACCTTTTTCTTTTCTTCACTTTTTTCTTTTTTGTTGCTTTTAGCCATTATCATTTTTACAGTATGGAATAAGCTCTGACCACCTCGATGATCGGCGCACGACACAATGGACACTTTCCTCCACCACGAACCAATTCATTTGCACATGTCGAACAAGTACACATATGCCCACATCTGCAAATTTAACCAGTATGAGATAACGAGATAGATTGAGATGCTAATATAGGAAACCAGACTCCATCACTCGCACTTCAATTGTTCATAAAATACCATATAACTTAGCACAGAGACTTACCTGTACAGAAGAGAATCAATATGACTATCACAACATACACAACAAGTTCCTTTTTTCACATGGCCCCACTTCGACCCCTCCTCGGATGACTCACACACGCCTGCAACAAATAGAAAAAGTCAGAAGTCGCCTATGGAACAATGCTTAACCTCGTTAGCTAGTAATGTCAATAAACGTGAGAAGGTAAAGAGTGCTTCAAGATGGTGTAAATACCTGGACCACCAGCTGAGCGATTTAAAGCAGCAGAGACTTCCTGTCTTACGGAACGCTGCAACTCCAGTTGCATATCCATGCAAGCCTCCAACATCCTCTGCATATGGCTTATTCCTTGCTGGAGCCTAGCTATATCTGCCCTCAAATCATTAATTACCTCCCATTCCTGGTTTTATACAAACAATCGAAATCAATTGGAATTGCAGAAATGTTGGTTCTTGTGGCAAACTACAAAACATAATTAGAGTTCACAACACTAGTTTCACGTGGCATAGTTGTCAAGTCTGAAAAGTTAATTTCACATCCAAACCAGATTTAAGTTTTATTAGAAATACGACAGTACCATTTCTGTCCGGTGCAGGCTGTGTCTAGATGGCCAGTTGGCATTCTGTAGCCAAAGAGGCTGCGGTGGGGGCACAGGTGGAGATGGGAGCACAAGTGAAGGCCTGGTAACAGTGTCTGGCTGATCAACATTTAAGTCATCTATCTGCTGCTCCTGATCTTGCTCCGGTGAACCAGGAATAGGCAAGTTTCTATGCAGATCCCAGTCGAAAGGAGCATGACCTTGCCTTTCCACGTATGAGTGTATCAATTGGTCTAGACTCTCACGGAAACCACTACGTAGCAGATTAGAGACACTTCTCCTGCAATAACATCAACTTCTGCTTAGATGAACAGCAAAAGAAAAACAAATTCGTACACATTATCAAAAAAAATAAAACCAAATTCGTACATATCAGATGAATAAAACCAACTACCTGCTAAGGAGTTCCCTGAGTTCCATGCTGTACACATTATCATCATCAGGTGGGTGGAATCTACTAATTCTCCTTATAGGAACAGGACGACGGGATCTGTGGAGATTGGAAGCATCAGGCCAGTGTTCTACAGCTTCGTGAGAACGATTCTCATGCCACACAGGTGCTTCTTGAATATGACTAGCTTCTCCACTATCTGCCCTTGGAGTTTCTTGGGGCCAAGTTGCAGCCCCTGTCTCCTGCCAGTTACCATCCATTTCGTCATTGTTACCCTCTTCCCATTGATTTAAAACTGCAGGAGAATGTTCCCAGTTTCTTCTTTCATCTTCCGGAGCTTGTTCCTGCCAATCCCCTGGTTGAGATACAGGTTCTTGCGAACTTATGCTTGGAACATCTGTATCACTTTCCAGGCCTCTTGTACTCTCAAACAACCGATGAACTTGTTCTTCTCGGCTCCTAGGTTGAGATTGTTCATGGGTTTCATTAGGAAACTCCTCTGAGTCACTTGTTTGGATTTGTTCCTCAGATGGGGTATCAGAGGGGTTGCCTACTTGTCCACGACTAGTTTCCAATCCAGTTCGAAATCCATCCCTAATTAAAAATGAAACGATCATGATTCAATCTCTAACCAAAAATTAATGGATACTTGTAAACTATTACATGCAATGTATAATCCCATTATCCAATGAATTAAATTACAAAAAAGAAAACGTCACAAATGGCAATGTAACAGACATAACAGATATCAAATGTTTTTATAGAAAAAGGTTCAAATCAATAACCCCTGAAGGATAACTAACCAGTTAGGCAGTCCCTAATCCTAAGCAGACTAATCGAAATTCAAATTTCCCAATATCTAGATAAAAGACGGTACTAAGCAGAAGCTTTATTAAATGCAGCATATAAGAATCCAAAATCATAAAGCTACAAAGCTTCAAACAGACAACAAGGATAAAAAAAAATGCTGGGATAGGAATTCATACCTCAAACCAGATACAGTATGTCTTTGTCTCAACTGACCCAATTCTCTCACCGCCAAAGAAGGGGGTCTCTCTTCCTCAACAGTCCCTTCATTCCGTAGGAACCTCCCTCTGAGCAATGACTGGAAAAGAGACCCACATTAGACTGCCAAGTCATTGCCGTACTTAATAACACAAAAGAGCTACAGTGCATCTCGTGGAGGTTAGGAACACAATAACTAAGTCATATATGCAGCTAACGGGGCATAATAATATTTACAACACTGAAAGTTTATGCTACATAACTGTACACATGACTCCACCGTGAGACGTTTGTTAGCTTATATGTATAATTGGTGTATATGGGAGAGCTTTGGTGCGTGCCTAGTTAACCAGGGCAGTATTCTAGTATACAAATGCATTATGCGTAAATACAGAAATGGATTCAAAAAATTCATAACAAATTACTACTTGTGCTTAATAAAAAACTTGTAATACTCAATACATGGAAGTGTGATAAAAGGTAAACAAGAAATCATGCAACTGTATGAATGAAACAAACCTGAATACGGTTCCGGTGAGCAAAGTCCGTAACAGCTCGATGCTCTAACAGTACCTGCAACTCCCTCTGCCTCTCTCTCTCAATTCTCATAAGCAAATCAATTATAGCTTGCCTACCACGTAATCTAAGCCTATCCCTGCGAATATGATCAGGTTGGCCTTGATCATGGTTAACAACTGCCCCATCCCGAGCACGATCAGTCTGACCACTGACAGCACCAGTTCTCTCTTCCCTCCTAGCACCGCGCGTAGGCCTCTGCTGACTTGTCATTTGGACCCACTCCCTCACAACTCGCACCCTCTCACGTTCCGGTTCACCGAGCCATTCAGCTCGAGGACTGGTCCTCTGGGGAACATTAGATGTTTGATCACTTATGCCACTATCCATCCACCCCCTTACAATCTGCCTCACTCTCTCCCTATCTACATCCCCAATATCAGGTGATTGCTCCCGGCTAGAGGTTTGCTGGTCGGCACGCTCATTCTGTGTCTCAATTTGACCTTGAGACCACGCTCCATACTCATTGTCACTCTCACTTACATCTCCACTCGCAGGACTTTCCGAAATGTTTGTGCTAGAAAGGTTAGTATTAGATTCAACACTCCTCTGCTGTCTCAATCTCTCTCTAACCCTATCTCTAGCATGATTCAAAACGTGTACATCCTCCAACTCGCGCCACATTTGCAGTAAAGATGAAGCCTGAGTACTAGGCCTCTCAACAGCACCCTGCCTGCTTCTTGAAGTTGGAGACTGTGATTCCCTCAAGAAAGAAGAATCAAGCATGGATACAGTATGCAAACCTGCAAGTGCCATCAGCTCAGACTCACGATTCCTCCTCTCAAGTGTTGTAATCATCTCTTCTGCTTGCCTCGCAGCCCATCTACTCAAAATTCGAGAGTGGCGTCTCCGGGCAGCTGAAGATTCAGCCAAGTCTTCCCCTTCAAGGTCTGACCTTCTCCTGCGGCGCACAAGTTGATCACCTTCCTCATCTTCATCTTCTTGATCACATGGAGAGCTACATGTTCCCAGTGACACACAATCATCCAATTGCCCTCGCATTAAGTCCTCTACTCCCCTATGAAACTCTGCATGAGGATCATTATTTTCCTGCTTCTGTTGCACACTTTCAAAATCTGGCATATTTTTTTCTCCACTTCACCGACCCTAATCTTCACCACCACCTCCAACCACTACTTTCGCCACCACGTAAACCCGTCGGTTACCACGAAAATGAACTCATAACATAATACAGAAAAACACACCATCTTGACAACCCCAAATCAAATAAAAATCACAAAACTATATCCTACAATTAAAAATCAAATCTTTATTACAAAAAGAAGGAAAAAAATCCTTAATTTTAAATATTTTCTCAGAATTAGTACCCCATTTGATCAAAAACCTCACAAGTAATCAAGAATATGTCAACAAATTATCCAAAGATTAATCAACTCAGGCCCTCAATTTGATTCGTAATTAACAAAATCTAAGAATTCAATAGGGAAAAATTAGTGTAGAATCAAATATAATTAATACATACCTTAATGAAAAGTTTGTTGGTAGTAAGTAGAAACCCTAACTTTAAAGGGAAAAGGGTGTAAGAAGAAGGAGAAATGTAGTTTTCTTCGAGAGAGAAAAACTTATAAATACAGAGAGAAAAAGATATTGAGATGAGAAAGACAAAGTCTTTTCTATTTTATGAAAAATGATGAAAATTTCAAAATAAAAAGTAAAATAGTGTAATAATTATTTCTATGGTTTTTACTTTTTTGAGAAATAAAGAGAGAAAGAAACAAGGCACCGTCACCGCCGATCTCAAGGGCAGAAACAGAGGAAGAGGAGGTGGAGTGAGAAAAGTGAAGAATCAAATAGAGCGCCCATTTTTACACATTAGTGTATATATAAGTACAAAAATAATATGCCTAATAGAGTATTTCTTATATGCAAAATATCCACGTCAGTTTCTTCGATCTCAAGACCATGAAATTGTTGACGAGTGAACTTCCAAAAATATTACGAAATGTCCCCTCGCCATTTCATCTAGTTTCATTTGGTTCAAACAAGTCTCTTAAGTTCATTATGTACAAGAATGAACCTTTGTAAACCTAATTTATGTGAATATCTAAAATCCACTTTTAAAACCATCTCTTAAACCTGACTCCTCACCATTATTGATGACTACGGGAGTTTTTAATTTGGTATCAAAGTGATTGGTACTTATCTTTTTTTTTCTCAAAAGTGACAATATATTAGAAGAAATCAGTTAACCACCAAGACAATTAAAAGAAACAAAAAAAAACTCAATTATATTAGAGTTTTTGAAAAATTAAAAATTAAAAATACAGCTAACGCATGACTGTATCCCAGTTATTCAAAACCGTGTCCAAAAAGAAATCCTGAAAAATATTTGTGCCCACACACCAATTATATACATAAACCTTTAACTGTCAATTATAGTGTCCAGGTTTTTGTATTGCCCATTAAACAAACATGCATTTCTCTCTATCCAAATAGCCTACCAAATTGCGAAGGGTAAATATCCTAAATCCTCTTCCTTATAGGGTGAGAGCAATTTGTCTTCTGTTTTCTCCATTCCCAGATCGTGTTCCTAACCGAAGCATGAAAAACCCAACTTAGATTATAAAGCTTAGAAAATGGTGCCAGACTAACCTTGTAGTTTCACAATGTAGGAAAATGTGGGGATTTGATTTTGCATTCTTATTGCACAACAAACAACCATTGACCATTATAGTGTTCTTATACGAGTCTAACGTAGGAGCCGCCTCATAACAAAGAGTCAAAACAAAAAATATAACATTCTTTGGGATCCTCGGATTCCAAATGCATTTATATGGGAAAACAATTAAATCATCATCCTCTAAAGTATTATAACACGAAGTTACAGAGAACCCTTTACTACTTGGCTGCCAAATCCTTTGGTCACTGCCACTGTTGTTGTTATAGCCGGAATCAGATTCAAGAGATGCGCTACATCTTCAATTTCCTGATCAATAAGCATTCTACTAAAGGAAAAATTTCGGCTATTATCACTGGACATCATCAACATTTCCTGAATGGTTGCCTCCTTATTCCTACTAAGTTTGAATAAAATAGGAAACAAAGTCATAAGTGCTTGCCCATTAAGCCAGATGTCCCTCCAAAATAAAACCATGTCCCCATTATTAACCTTAATGACTGAATTTTGAACCACAAGTGAATTACTTTAAAAAAAATAAGTGATTGGCACTAGAACAACCATTGTTTGGACTATCACCACCATCATTAAAATCAATGCAGTTGTGGAAACTATGCCGACTCTTTTCCGGAAATCCTATCAGTTTTTACGATTAGTAAAGGATAATCAACCATGCATATATAACTTTAAATGAAAGAAATTTATTTTTTCATTGTAACAGTAAGAACAAGTCTAGTGGAAACTGACAAATTAATACATTTGATAAGTCAAGAGGATGGGCAGACCCGGTTTTGGGCAGTGGGAATATAGTTTATCTTAGAAAATTGACTTGACCGTCGGACTTTGAGACGATTGTATCAGGTTGAGCCGAGTCTCGTATCAAGTTGAGATTACCGTCTCATTTTTCTACGACAATGTTTACGTTTTAGCAGCAAAAATACGGTTAGTTTTCCAAACACAATAAATACCAAATTCAATTAACTTTTCTATTCACACCAATTTAATATTATTCTCTAAATTTCTCAACAAAAATGTCTTATGCTCTATTAGGCAATAAAGAACTAGAAAACCACCTAAAAATAAACCCAAACAACCTATAACCGTGACACAATCAAGTTCGGATGAAGAGAATAATTCCAGTCTACTTTCCGTCCAGAATTAGCCAAAGCTCAAGGTCATTTTTCGACAAAAAAGGAGCGAGATGGCATTGCTCAAAAACCAATAGGTGGTACGAATTCAGCAAAGTTAATGCAGAGCCACCTCCTTGTGCTAAAATAATTATCGATAAATTTCCTTGGTTTACTTTGTACCATATTGATGCGAAGAAACATCAGAACAACTTGTTTGTATTGGTGGAGTCTTGGTGGTATACTACACACACGATTTATTTTGAAGACCTCAAGATAGTTATATCAAATACTATGATTTATAATTTTATGCAATCAATATACGAAGAAGTAAATAAATGAAATTTACGATTTTGATATTACAACGACAACACCATTAGATTTGTATTTCTAACTTGGGATACCTGTCGGTTTGGGAGAGGATATTCCATTTGACCAATAAATTTGGTTGGCATAAGAAAGATATAAAGATGAACTTTCGTTGTACTTTGTCGTAATAACAAAATGAAAGCATAAGAAATTAGGACATGGTGGAATTCCTAGTTTCGGTTTAAACAGATTTGTATTCCACAAATTATACAATACATACCTTGATTCGAATAAACATGACTCTTCCAAGGATACAAAAATTGCTTAATTATCGATTTTATGGTTACTTAGTTCATGTTTTTCGCAAACTCAAGTATTGGTCCTCAAGTAGGATGGCTAGAAGCGTTTCGACATACCGGGGTTACTACCACTTATGATAGGGGGTCTGATATCTTAGCTAAGTTGTACATCTGTCTCGATATCGCATCATTGGGTTCGTCATCGAGGGTCCACGGGTCCTCCTTGAGGTAAATATTACAATATATATCCTTTTAGCTTTATATTAGTTAAAAAGAAGTTTAACTTTCAACTTTAGTGGTATACATGTTCTGGTATTGGTGTACCAAGACTTTTAGACTAGACCAGAAAATATTTCCCAGTTGTACCAAGGTATGATAGCGGGAATTAGCAGAAAAAGCAAAACACTTGAGAGGTAGAGATATCAACCCATTAGTAAGAACAATTATAATATTAATTGGATGCCATATGGGGACGTTGAGGAGTTAAATGAGATTACCAAAGGATTAAAGAGTTTTCGTTCTAACGCATTATGTTATACAATCCTGTCAGGGATCTTGTTGTCTATTATTTTAGGGAAATATGTGCTACACCGTTAGTTGGTAAAAGCTAAAAAGGCGTCAATCTACGGCCACCGGCCCCATATTGGAATAGATAAGACAGAAGACGAAAGGCTGGAATACGTATGAGATATTTATTCAGTCGTTGTAATAAAAACCAATATGAAAAATGATTCAAATCAGTTATAAATCCAATAATTTGGCAAGATGTTTTACGCATCTATGGCTGGATTTTTCCGCAATAGGTAGAGAATTATTTTGTCGACAAATGGTTCATCCACCACAAGTGATTCCACATTTGACCACTAATCCTTCAGCATGAGAAGGAGCTTCTTCATCTTCAATGCCTTCGAGAGGACCTTATTGACCTTTTTCTTCATCAGATAGGTCTGATTTGTCATAATTGAGGTGGGAGCTAGACACTTTTACTCTCGCTGGAGAGCGACAGATACTTACAATTGTGTCACAAGGTCTGGACCACCTTAATTCTTATACAGGAACATCAGTCAGTCATGAATAGGTAGAAAAAATGAATCAAATAGAGTTAAGAGCAGGTCCGGGTCTGATAGGCAAGCAGGCAAAGCCTCACTTACAGGCAAAAAAAGCTCATAGACAACAAAAAAACTTGTAATAATGCGGGGTTTTCATTAAAAAAAAATATATGGACTTAACCGTTTGTTACATAAATTTGAAGGGTTTAAAATAAATTATCTAAATACTTTAACTTTGAGAAGAAACGTTTTTAGTTTCTTTCTATCTTTTTTTTTCGTCTTCACCTCTACCGACTCCTTTTCTTTCTTCCCAGTTCCCACACAACGGATCACCGTATACTAGTCTCCTAATACCCACCACGCAGTGGAGTTTTACTTTTTCTTTTTTTTTTCCTTACAAAACCCATAACAACAATCAACCCGATTGATGCCTTAATTGAATGTTTTTATAAAGGTATTGATGCTGTTTTTTTTTCTTCCTTAATTTGTGTTTGTATTGTGAATTAACCTCTTGATTAATTATTGATGAGTTTCTTTAATTCTACTAATTATGATGATGTGAATGTTTAGTTTGATTAAATGGTGTTTAATTTTTAGAATTTGTGTATGAAAACAAGTCATTTTTGGTAGAATTTTTGAAGCTTTTAGGTAGTTCACTTCGGGGAAAATTTTCTCCAGGAACGGCCATGGTGAAGAGATATGAAAAATAGGCGTATCTACCAACAAAAGTTACGCATAATGAGAGAGACCATGAGTTCCAGTCCTAATTTTTCAATAGATGTTGGAACTTCAGAGGATATAATGCTAGACTCATACACCAACATTATGCAAAGAGAAGGTTATTGTCAAGTGGAACAATCATCTTCATATCGTCAAGCTACCTAACAAAATCCTCAAGGTTATCAAGGTTATAATTGATCAATATGAAGGATCACAAACTCAAGGATTACATCAATAGTTTAGAAATCAATATGAAGGATATGAAACTGTAGGATCTCAAGCTACATGATCATATCAAGGGTTTGAAACTAGAGGGGGGTGGATAGTTATAATCGTGCTTATGTAAACCTAATGAAATTTAATATTTGTAATTAAACCTGAGATTAAATCTATTTACGTAAACCGTTACTTTTTAGAAATGAAATACTAAATTTAGCTTTACATCCAGTTAACATTTAACAACGCCTCGCTCGAGTAGTATATGTTCTTAACATCCTATACAAAAACTCCTTCAGGATTGCGTGATGATCTTCGTAAGAAAAATTTTTTCTTTTCCATATTCACCATTCCTTTCGAGCTCGCGATACAACTTCATCATTTATTTCACATATTATTCGATATTGATTGATAACAAGAACTAAAGCTATGATTTCAGCAACTTGTTTTCTTATAGTTCTAAATCAAGAAAACAGTTCAGCTACAATATAATTACTCGGGTTACCGGTGTCGATACAGAAGCTTTCGTAAATCCTCCCCAAATAATTCGCATTCGTTAAACCATTTGTCGTCATTATACACCCCCTAGTCAGATAATATACTACAAAATTTCTACATTTAGATAAATCTTCATCTACGGTAAACTCCATAAGATTAATAGACGGTTGAGTCATTGCACAGAAATTATGGGATTATTGTTAGAGCACTGCTCGGTCGAACTCTCAACCGTTGTTATCTCAAGCTTGTTTGTCAAATTTAGTTGATCAAAACTATAGTCTTGATTTATAGTCTACTTATAGCTATGCCTCGGATTAGGATATAATGCGTAGTTGAGCTTTAGACTTCATGGCGCTCATCGATTGAAGACGAAGATCTACTAAGGAGAGCTTGGAGGAACTTCATCAACAAAAGGTATGTGGAGAATATAACTTATCTATCACTCAAAAGTTTATTCTATTTTATCTCCTAATGAGACTAATTCGTATAGCTATATAGACTTTCATATTATACACATTTGATATTTCGAGCTGAGTTTAACTCGGTTATCTATTTATCGAAATATGTGTTGGAAGATTTTTGCTTTGGCTACGTTCATCATATTCTTGACGAGTTTAGTTGGAAACTAAATAATAAGTCAAAAGATGATCATGTGGAAATTTCCTTGAAACATCTTACATGATTTGTGTGAGACAATCATTTGATGTCGACTCGGAAAGTTTCGTATTGATCATTCGATCACTTGAAAATTACTTGAAGCTAATAGTTTGTGTGAGACAATTATTGTCGTCTTCTAAGTATGTTTCAATGATTGAAATGAGAGTTTAGAACAAAAACTTTTGTCTGGATACAACACAGTATGCGTACCTAGTATGCAAACTGTTTTGGTATGATTCAGGTTCGGGAACCTTGTTTACATACCTAGTATACTAACGGTTTTAACTGTCAAAGTCCGGTAACCTTGTATGCATACTAGTATGCAAACGGTTATACCTGAGTTAGGTCTTGGACTGCTGTTTGCATACCCGTTTGCAAACGGATGGACAAGACCAAAGTCCGGAAGCTATAGTTTGCGTACCTGTTTGCAAACTTAGTGGTTTAAGTTCTAAAATCAGTCAATTATGTTTTTCATACTCATGAACAAATACATTTATGAATTAATGAATGCAATCTTTGTAAACCATGGCTTAATGTTCATGAATTGATTCTTATGAATCAATCCGATTTTGTTTCAATTGGTTCATATATATTTTTATGAGATAGTGAACAATTGAACAAATCTATGTGGAACACAATTAAATTCATTTAATTATCTTTCATGATTGATTGATCATCATAGTTGATCTAGAAGTCTTAGATGAATGTGGTTAAAACAAAAGCGTTTGTATGGCTAACTTCGGTTAACTATTATTGAGCCAACTCAATATACACGTTTAGGTATGGTTACCCATATCTAAATGAAGGTATATTTCATTTGTGTGTAAAAAGATAAGACCAGGTGGAGAGATATTGCTTTGGTTTTAAGCAGACTTAGCTTGAATTTCAAATCAGGTTTTCATCTAACGGTAAATTTTGAATGATTTGTTACTAAGATATCTTAGATTTGATTAAAAGAAAACCCTGGTTTGAAAGACTATATAAGGGAGAACTCTAGCAACTAGAAAACCTAATACTGGCACTTTCCTGTGTCCTAGTTGCAACTAGAGTCGATTCTCCTTTAACCTAGGTTTTTCCAAAACCATTATAGGTTAACGACTTGAAGACTTCATTTGGGATTCGTGAAGCCAGACCCAACTATTTTCTCTGTAGTTGTGTGTTCTGATCTTACTTGTTTTATCGTATTGAGTACTATCTTCTCCAAGGTTTTCTCGAGATTTATCTCTGATAGGTAAGATATAAAAATTAATCACAAAGATCTTCGTCTCATTCTTTGTGATTCCATAATAACTTCTTATACTACCATATAGTCAAGTTATTATGAGGTGATTGATATTTCTAGGCTTCTCTTCAGGAGTATAAGACCGAATTATCAATTGGTTCCTGTTCACCTTAATTTATCAAAAGACGGAACAAAAACTTCATAGGTACTTCTATGGGAGATAGATTTATCTATCATAATAGACTTATCTGTGGAAGACAGATTTGTTTATAAGTCTTCGACTTTGGGTCCTAGAAACTCTTAGTTGCGGGTGAGATCAGCTAAGGGAATCAAGTGCGCAGAATCCTAGGTGATTCTAGAGGCGTAAGGAATGCTATTGTACCTTAATCGGTGTGATACTAGGTTAGGGCTCAACTATATTCCAGTCCGAAGTTGACTTGTAGTAGGCTAGTGTCTGTAACGGCTTAATACAGTATGGTGTTCAAATCTGGACTAGGTCCCAAGGTTTTTCTGCATTTGCGGTTTCCTCGTTAACAAAAATTCTGGTATCTGTGTTATTTATTTTCCGCATTAATATATAATTGAAATATCACAGGTTGTGGGTAGTTCAATGAATTGGTAAATTCGACCTTAATTGTTGGATAGGAGTTGATTGGAACTTTGGAATTGGTCTTTGGTACCGTCCAAGTTATTTCTCATATCAATCGGGCTCACATATTTCTATCTGTTCGATTGCAGATTGTATTGATAAATTGAGATATAACTCTTTGATATTTTTCTTGGTTGAGCTCGCTTTATTAGCTTGTGCTCTCAGAATTATATTGAATTAGTCCATACAAATTGTCGAACGAATTATTGGGTGTGGTTGTTATACCCCCCGCTTTTTCAATTGGTATCAGAGTAGGCAAACGCGTTAGAGACCTCATAAGTCTGTGTTTGTAGAAATATGACTCTATGTACAAAAGTGTTATCTCTGACAAATGCATCATCAGAAATAAAAGTTTTGTTTCTATGAAATCTATTGAAGAGAAAACTTATCAATCTCAGATATATATATATATGTGTCTGTGTGTGTGTGAACATTTTGTTTCCACGAAACAAACAGGTATTGATAAGTGTTACCCTGATTATCTTACTGAAGAGTCTGACTCTGAAGTAGAAATGGAAGCATCCCAAGAGAGTGCAACGATTCTAAAACTTGTTAGAATCCAGGCAATTGAAATTAATAAACTGAAACACAAATTCAATATGATTGCTGGTATAGTAAAGGATCATGATTCCCAATTAAGGATTTTTCGTGAGGAAAATGTCATAGTTTGTTCATCTCGAACCTTAATCGAGGCTAAACTCACAGATGATGCACTGGAAATCGAACGTCTATTTAGTAATCTCTCTCTTCAATGTAAATGACATGTTCAACGAAAGTGCAAATTGAGGTTGAATGACAACTATTTTGTTCGACTTCAACACGCCTTAGATTTAATACTCAAAGGTGTAACTGACATTCGGAAATCTAAACCAATTGGTTTTAGTACTCACCCTGTGAATCCTTTCAGGAAAGTCAGTTCAATCTGCTCGTCTAACGTTCGAACTTGTAATAGTAGCGTTAACACAAATCGGTCAAGGAGATTTCAGAAAGGTCATCCTCAAATTAAGGTGGGGGCTGATGTTCAAGATGTGAGAAAGGTACCATAAGGTGAAAAAAACAATGGAGATATTAAGGATAACCTATATATGATAATTAAAGGATACAAGGATCTTATCAACAAGCTTTCAAAATCCTCCAAACAAACTTCCTCTGTAAGTATTCAAACTTAGTCTCATACTTTGATGATAGTAAGTTTTTTGATACTTTTTCACATCAAAAAGGGTTTCCTCGGAGAATTAGCAGGAAAAAGAGGTTTAACCAAGGACGCCATTCATTTGATGAGCATAATGCTCATACTTGTGTAAATTAATCACAAGGATTGAAACCTTACTCTTTAAAAATCCTGTTGAGTAAGATGTGCTGATGATCAGGTATACTTGAGGGCAAAATAAAAATTTGAGATACTTTTTTATTGATTGTTAGCTAGACTTTTTCCCACAGATAAAGTTGGATAAGTAGTTTTATTTTCTATAAAATAATTTTTGTTTTGAAAAAATTTGTTTAGATGTTTGTGCTACTCTTGTACTCTAAATTTTCCTATTATGAGTATATAAAATTTATTGAGCTAAGACTTGTGAAAGAACATTTTCACGTAGCAAGAAGTTTGTTGTGTTTCCTTTGTAAAAGGAACTTTACAGTCTTTTCTAAATTTCCTCTTATGGGTTAAGTAGTGTTCGTACGGGTACCTTTGTGACGTGTCACGAACCGGCTCCAAAAGACCCTAAAATTATACTCCCTGAGAAATTGTTTATAAACCTAAACTATTGAAGAATTTCATATCCTTCTCACACTTGTGATTTTACGAAAGGGTTTCTTGATAAAGGTATCGGTTACGGTTCCAAAGGGAAGTAGAAAAGAACCCTAGTAGATCCTAACGATGTCAAAGCTCAAAATCCTGATTGTTAGAGCACTGCTCGGTCGAACTCGCAAGCGTTGCTATCTCAAGCTTGTTTGTCAAGTTTAATTGTCAAAACTATAAGTCTTGATTTCTAGTCTACTTATAGCCATGTCTCGGATTAGGATAGAATGTATAGTTGAGCTTTAGACTTCACGGCGTTCATCGATTGAAGACGAAGAACTACTAAGGGGAGCTTGTGGAACTTCATCAACAAAAGGTATGTGGAGACTTGAACTCATCTATCACTCAGAAGTCTATTCTATTTTATATCCTATTGAGACAAAAGTCGTATATCTATATAGACTTTACATTATACACATTTGATATTTCGAGCTGAGTTTAACTCGCTTATCTTTCTTGAAATATGTGTTGGTAAGCTTTTTGCTTTAACCACGTTCATCATTTTTCTTGACGAAAGTCATAAGATGATCATGTGAAAATCACCTGGTAATATCTTACATGATTTGCGTGAAACAGTCATTTGATGTAGGCTCAGAATGTTTCGTATTGATCATTCGATCACTTGAAAATTGCTTATAAGCTAATAGTTTGTGTGAGACAGCTATTATCGTCTTCTAAGAATGTTTCGATGTTTCGAATAGGAGTTAAGAGCTAAACCCATGTCTAGATACATTAAGGTTTGTGTACTTAGTGTATGAACTGTTTTGACAGAATTCAGGACCGGAAGTTGCATACCCGTTCGCAAACTTATTCAACTGTTTAAGTCAGGGTACTTAAGTTTGCATACCAGTTCGCAAACTGATTTAACTATTAAAGTCCGAAACCAAGTTTGCGTACCCGTTCGCAAATGGTTTCAACTGAATTAGGTCAGGAGCTAAAGTTTGTGTACCCGTTTGCAAATTGTCGGCTTGTGACCAATGTCCGGAACTTAAGTTCGCGTACCGTTTGCAAACTTAAGTGGTTCAAGTTCTTAAATCAGTTAAATATGATTTCATACTCATGGAAAAATGCATTTATAAATTAAGGAATGCAATCTTTGAAAACCGTGGATAAAATGTTCATGAACTGATTCTTTTGAATCAATCCGATTTTGCTTCAATTGTGTCTTGTATACTTATATGAAAATATAATCAATTGAACAACTCTATGAGTAACACAATTAGATTCATTTGTTTATCAATTGATCTAGAAGTGTTAAAATAAACAAGGTTAAGAAAAAAATATTCATATGGCTAACTTCGGTTAACTGTTATTGAGCCAACTCAATATATACGTTTAGGTACGGTTACCCATATCTAAATGAAGGTATATTTCATTTCTGTGTAACAATATAAAGACCATCTAACGGTGGAAATATATTAGCTTGAATCTTAAATCGGGTTTCATCTAATGGTTAATATTGAATGCTTTGTTACCAAGGTTGTTAGAGCACTGCTCGGTCGAACTCGCATGCGTTTCTATCTCAAGGATGTTTTTCAATGTTAGTGATCAAAACTATAAATCTTGATTTCTAGTATACTATTAGCTAAGTCTCGGACTAGGATATAAAGTGTAGTTGAGCTCTAGACTCCATGGCGATCATCATACAAAGATGAAGAACTACTCAAGGAACTGGTGGAACTTCATCGACTAAAAGGTATGTGAATACTTGAACTTATCTATCACTTATCTCCTATCTTGAGATAAAAGTCGTATTGCTATACAGACTATGATTATACACATTTACTATTTTGAGCCGAGTTTATCTCGCTTATCTATTTCTCGAAATATGTGTTGGTAAGCTTTCGCTTTGCTCAAGTTCATCTTTACTAGTGATGAAAGTCATATTAGTTCCAATTATTTGAAAATCGCTTTGACGAAAAATAGCTTGTGAACAACAACTATATAACGTCCTCTAAAAATGTTTCAATGATTGAAATGAGATTTTAGAATATAACCTTGAAAGGATATAAACATTGTGTGATAACTCATACGTGTGTAAGTCCTTATTCCTCGAACCAAAGTATGCGTACTTTGCTGCTCAGAAAAACCGGAACTGAAGTACGCGTACCAGTACGCGCACTATCGGAAGTTCACATCCCGTGAATTTCTGCAAGAGTTTGTGAACTGAAAACAAACTTATTCCGGGTACTTAAGTCCGCGTACTTAAGTGGGTTAGTTTCTAAAAACGATTATTCGTGAACTTAAACTTATATAAACTAAGGAAATGCATACTTGCAAACCGTGGATATAAAGTTCTTGAATTGATTCGAGTGAATCAAATAATTTTTTCTACGATTGAGTCTTATATACTTCTATGATATCTAAGCAATTGAACAACTCTCTAACTAGATCTGTTGAGTCATTTGAACTATTTATGGTTAAAATGAATATGGTTGATATGAAAGTACTCATATGGCTAACCATTTGGTTAACTACTGTTGAACCAACTAAATGTACATGTTTGGGTACGGTTAAACAAACCTAAATAAACATGCATTTCATTTGTGTGTAACAAGCTAAGTTCGATCTAATGGTTGAAATATATTAGCTTGAATCTAATCAGGTTTTCATCGAACAGTGAATATTGAATGCTTTGTTACTAAGCTAACATTGATTGAAAACCCTCATTTGAAAAACTATATAAAGGAGAACTCTAGAAACTGGGAAACCTAATCCCCACACCTCCAGTGATACTAGTTGTATTAGATAGAGTCGATTCTCCTTTACCCTTAGGTTTCTATCGAGACCCTGTGAAAAGGCGAGGGTACCCAAATATACCTCAAGCTAAAAAATTTCCTACCTATAAGTCCTTTCTCCAAAAGTGATTTTCTATGGACTGAGTCTAGACAATACAACTAATCGGTTCACACTTCGTGTGATCTTCTATGGATACGAGATCGAGACAATACAACAATGAAGTATGTTTACTTGATATAAAGTTTCGGACTTAACCAAACACAATAGGATTGCTTATCAAGTAAATAGGAATTAACGTTTGTGTAATTTAATTTAATTATAATAAAACAATTATAATGCAGAAAATAAAAGTAAATGACACAACAAGATTTTGTTAACGAGGAAACCGCAAATGCAAAAAGTTAAGATTGGTTTTACTAACAAAAGTTATAGGATCGGTTCCCTTTCCCCAAGGCAGACATAATCCGATCATACCACAGGCGATTACTTAAGATTGGTTTTACTAACAAAAGTTATACCAATACAAAAGTCAGGAATTTGTGAATAGTTCTACCAAGAACACAACAAGTTGTGAGCGGTTATATTCTATCACACATATTGGTTGTTCATAAGATATGCAATGAATAACAAAACCAATAACTCCTGGCAATTTCCTTTTCAGTTCACAAACAGGTTTATGCACTTACTTCCTTAGAACACATGTAAACATTGTTCCCTAGGATGAAATCCTCACCTCATACCCATACATAATCACAATAGCATTCAAATGATTATGGCGATGTCTTATCTACAAATTTTAATGGTTAAGCAATAAACCTCGTATTGTATTACTTAATACTATGTCTATCTAGAGTTCATATATGCTTTGCAGGTATGTTTTCAATATGCACGACTTGAAAGATACGTTATGGAATGAAACAGTTCAAGTCAAATATCACTAACCTCAAGTGGAAGGATGATTGTTGTCGTTGTAGCTCCTTGGTTCTTCACATCTTCAAGACTTCGTAATACTTCTAATGTATCATATCCTAATGCTTTCAAGCTAACCTATACGAAGTTTAACTCTAGTACATAATCAAGCGACTCTTAACATGAGTTTTGATTCACTAAAATATGACAACCAAACTTGACATACCAACGCTTGGAAGGTTCAACCGAGCAATGCTCTAACAATCTCCCCTTTTGTCAATTTTAGTGACAAAACTCTTACATCATACGGATAAACAAATTACAAGAATTCATTACACTCCGCTTGATTCCCGATTCAACAGCACAGTAAAACTGCTTACATTCAATCCTTGAAAATGTCGTTGTTGACATTATAATAACAAAGCTAATACTCCCCCTAAGGAAGATAGGTAGATATTCAATCCACACGTCTTTGTTATACCAATCAATATGGCATGTTACTCCCCCTTAGTCCATGCTTTCACTCTTTCGTTAGATAAAACATTTAAGTACCAATGTTCTTTTCCTTAGTGATACCAATTAATATAAAATCAATGCCAGTATCGCTTGTTTACTCCATATATTTCTCCCCCTTTTTGTCACAAAAATGACAAAGAAACGAAAAAATAAAGGACAACACGAAAAAAATCTTACAAATCTAATATACTTGCAAACCTGTAGAGTTAGGCACGAGGGTTCCACACATCATGTTCTGATAACCAATATCAAAACCGAAACTACAAGTAGTCTTATTTTGATATGTTACCAAGGAAACAATTGCCCGAAACAATTTTTCCCATTTAGTTTAGCAAACCAAAAACAACTAATCACATTAGTCCCTTTCCTAAACCGATTGTTCAAAAACAACCGCTTAATTCGATAAGACCAAAATAAAGATAACTTCATTTTTCTCATCAGGTTCTAATTATCCATAAACTTAGACCTTTCAATTTTAAACAAACCAAATACTAGGTTAGTTAACTAGCATTTCCTTGTTTAGGCATTCGATTAGACTTGAATAACCGAAACCTCACTTCGATAAGACAAACTAAGATCAGAATTAACTTAGTTTCTTATCCAGAACCGAATTGGACTAAACAACTTATCCCGTACATATATTATTTCGTTAAGCCATAAATAATTCATACAAACCAACATAAATCAACTTGCATAATTATTCACCTCAACCGGAAGCAATTGAAACAACATAGACATTAAAAGCACCGCAATTGCACCTTAATTTTGTAAGCCTAAACCATTGAAACTATACAAAAGCAATATAACAATAGTTTTTCTTAACCGGAACCAATTGAATCACACATACATCAATTGTATCGAAATTTTGTAAGCCTAAACGATTGATACCACACAATAAAGCAAGATAACAATAGTTTTTCTTAACAGGAACCAATTGAAACACACATCCACACACACATCATGGAATAAATATCAGTTGAACCTAATCTTTTTTAAGCAAAAGCAACAAATATATATAAAATAAACTCAGGCTTTTCTTAAACAGGAAAACAATTAACTAACAAGATTGTTACCTCAAATTTCGCATCCATTTCTCCAATATGATAGCATCTTCGTCCAGGGAGAATTGATATCGAAATATCACCACGTTGTCATCCTTATGCATAAACAAAAGAATAACAACACACCTCAAACTTTACCATAGAAAGGTTGAAAACCGGTTTTAACAATTGCAAGCAAAAGTTGAAAACCGTCGAAACACATGTGCTTTTATGCTAAACCAAAACCTATTCAACATATTGTGACTTTTTCACATATTGTTTCTATCAGAACCCCTCATAATCCTTTGATAAAGCCTACCTACTAGGGCTAGAACTTAATCCCGCTAAATCAAAAAGTCACCCAAACCATGAGGGTTCACAATATATGAGATCGAATATTAAGGTAGTAAAACCGAAATCAAACATCCCGTAAACATACATAGCAATAAGATAAAAGCAATTAAGCACAGGCTATGTAAACCGAAAACTATCACTTGAAAAATTACTAATCAAATAATTTTATTCATAATAGTTTTATTCATAATAGACCAATACAATCAATGAAAGAAATCAAAAATTAATGTCTATTATACTAGATTAAGTAACAGCACATCACTTAATATTCAGTGGTGCTCTTGTTGTTCACCGAGGTCTCTTCAGTGTTCAAACTCTTAAAGCATGTCTCAAGGGACTTGTCCGTAATCACTTCTTGTTTCTCAAGATCTTCAATTAGAGCATTGAGCTCAGCAAGAATCCCTCTTGTACTTTCGTACCTCTATTTTACCCAATCTTGATGTCAAACAGTCATAGCAAGATTGGTTTCTAGTTCGTCAAAACCTTGAATATATTGAGACATACTATCAGAACGAATCCAATGGGTTCTGGTTGGATCTTGTTTGTTGTAAGCCAACAGACTTGACTCATCTTGTGATCCTGTTGAACTATCAGAGTCATAACCAAACATAATGTCTTTCTTCTTTCTCTCTGTCTTGATTCCTTGACAATCCTTAACTTTTTAAGCTTCCTCCTTATTAGTCTTTGAGACACTGGGAGTTACTGGAGGCATGATCGGTTATAATCGAATATAAAGGATTCCTCAGGGTTTTGAATACAGATAAGAACAAGTTTCTCCTATTAAAAGAGACAACTTTCGGACCAAAAGACCTCTGGAAAATCCGAAAATATAAGACAATATATTACCTTTCCTTAGTACGAGATTTCTAAGTTGGAAGGTATATTAAACACATCTGAAAATTCCAAATAATCACCTATTTTGGAAAATCATGTTAAACATGAACATTTTCAATTACCATGGATTCGCAGCAACCCATATACTTTCACAGAAAATTTTCTGATAATCAACTACACAACCAATTGGGCTCCTGTTTTATTGTGCCTTTCCCACCAAAGATTATGAGCATGAAAAGATGAGAAAGCACAACATATGATACAACTAAGTTGTATCGGAGTAAGATTTTTCCAGCTTACCGTGAATATCAGAAACATGGTTCATGTTTCTTTTAGGGAATTTCTGCCCAAGATATTTTCTCCCAAGACGATGATCTTTTCTAACTCTAGAGATATAATCATGTGGAGAAAAAGTACTAATGTGAGAATTCTCGGAGATAGATAGATCTTTCTTAATTCTTTCAATGAGATTTTCATAAGATTTTCTCATTCTAAGGACTTCCTTATTATTTACATTAGTGTGATCATCTGAAACAACTATCGGAAATTCCTGATTGTTTCTTTTGGCAGAGATTCGCTCTTTCCCTTCCTTCTGAAGTCGTTCCTCATCAAAACCAGAACCGTTTTGATGTAGGTGCGGAGGAACCTTTTTCCAGAAGTGATTATCAACTTTTTCCTCTGACTCCTTTGAGTTGATCTTATTGGGATGTCGTATAATGTGTCTTTCTACTGAGGAATAATCTTTCAGTTTTTTAAGACAAGAAACTTCTTTCAAAAAATTTACCACCGTATGTTGAAGAAGTATAAGTTTGCTGTCAAGTGACTGAAAGTTGTATTCCTTAGAGTCAACACAGAATCGGTTTAAAGTTTCCTTTGGACAAGATTACGTTTGATCATTAGTAGATCTATAAGCTGGTTTCTCATCCTCTTCTAACTTGATGTAGTTAGGAAAACTACCATCATCTTGATCTGTTTCAAATGTGATTAACCCAGTTTTGTCACAATCTGTAAAAGTCGAGCAAGAACTTTTAGTTTCCTCATCAGAAAAAATCACAACAGCATTATTAGTCAGAATCATAGGATGTGTCTCTTTATCTGTAAGAGATTTACCAAGAGCTTCTAGTTTGACAGCGAGATCCATTTTCTCTTTGGCTAGACAGTTTAGTTGAATGTCTTTTTCTCTGATCTCCTGCTTAAGAAGATTCGACTATGTCTTTAAAATAAACACTTTAGAAGACAGAGATTGTATTGGCTTTAGGAGTTTTACCAACTCTTTATCAGCATCTTCTTTTTCCTCAGAAAAAGACATAGATGTTTCCGTTAATCCTGGATCATGAGTCAACGAAGTATTAACATCTTCAACTTTTGAGCATTCGAACTCTTGCATAACGTTAACTGAATCGGACATAGATTCAATTCTTATAGGTTATATCGCACCAAACACAGATTGTTATATCTTTTCGTGTTTACCCGCACTGATACCAATTTAAAAGGGAAGGGTGCCCAAATATACCTCAAGCTAAAACTTTTCCTACTTATAAGTCCTTTCTCCGAAAGTGATTGTCTATGGACTGAGTCGAGACAATACAACTAATTGGTTCACACTTCATGTGATCGTCTATGGATACGAGATCGAGACAATACAACAACGAAGTATGTTTACTTTATATAAAGGTTCGGACTTAACCAAACACAATAGGATTGCTTATCAAGTAAATAGGAATTAACGTTTGTGTAATTTACTTTAATTATAATAAAAAAAATTATAATGCTGAAAATCAAAGTAAATGACATATAAAGATTTTGTTAACGAGGAAACCGCAAACGAAGAAAAACCCCGGGACCTAGTCAAGAATTGAATACTCTCAGGATTAAGCCGCTACACAAAATTACACTTAACTTCGTATAGTTGAGACCAAGTAACTAACCCTATAGTTCACCTAGTTCCGTATGTATTCCCACGCCTCCGACTTATGAATAAGTCACGTACTTGGAACAATCCCTTTGGTTCGTATTCCAAACAGTAAAGGAACAAGAAATCTGTTTGGTATCAGCTCTATTCAACCAAGTGATATGAGTTGGACAAAGGCTCTTCCGTTTATCTTAACATAAACTCTTTCGTTGGGTCTAGTTCTATCTTATGTTCAATCACCCAAAGGTAATCGATTAAGATTAAGCCAACAACACCTTTAATCCGAAGAACCGTGTTGATGCCGATATACTCAATTAATCAATCCAATCTACCACAAGGATAAACCGATTATTAATTGGATCCTCTTTTACCCAAACAAGTATTGTGCACACCAAAGATTATAAAACCCAAGTCAGATCTTAAATATATTTTTTGTCTTCAAATCTTCTTAAATCTTCAATAAAAACCTGCACACAATCACTTGAATCTCTTGTGATCAATCACGCACAGAATGGAGTCTGTTAACAATGGATTATCACAAGATCATCTTTAGAACTAACAACAGTCTAAAGATCCCAGTCGAAACTCTGAACTAGTTTGAGTGAATCTTATATCAGAAAAAAAGATTCTCAAGAATAAACAAACTAGGTGCAATCATATTTCAACCACCGTTAGTCAATCAAATCAATCGGAAAAAAAAAACACAAACCGCAATTATCTAGTTTCCCACCAACGGGTCGCGCTAGAGCTTCTCAATCCCAAAGAAGACTTTAAAACGAGCGGCCGTAAGACATTTCACCTAATTAGATTACTCTCCTCTCCGATAGGCGGCTACACCAGTAACAAATACAAAAGAGGAAGTTTGTTGTTACGAAGGATTAGTTTGCTAGAAAGGAAAACTTCGTGTATTTATAGACAAGGAAGTTTGGACACAAAGGAATTTCCAAAAAAGAAAATATTCTCAAGATATTCATTGAAGCACAAATTCGGTTTCCATAATTCCTGGAAATGCTCTGTCCAAAAATAACAATCGAAATCTCTCGGAAAATCTAATCAGTAAATGCACATTACTAATTTTGTAATTTCCCTACAAAGTGAAATTAATAACCTTCATTAAAATATTCTTAACTTACTTATGTTTCGATCCTGGGATTCTCTTCCCTTATCCATTAAGGAATATCTTTGAACAATTATAGAAATTAACATTCACAGCACGTGTTCAAAGTTTGTCGACATCTTTACTTTGTAAGTTCTCTTTCACACTTACAACCTTGAAACCGATTTTACACACTTCCAAACAAGTTTAGAATTGGTTCATATGACTTTCAAGAACTATGTGATTGATCAAACCAACATTCAATCACAATCATGGGTTTACGGTTCTACCAAAACAAGTTTCGGTTCTACCTCCATGTGAGTATTACGCATAGTCACACTAGCTTCCCAAAGATTCGGTTGACTAGGTACTAGGATCGGTTCCCCACATATATATGGTATCTAACTTATATGTGTTGCACATGTCCATAGGATGGGTTCCCCTTTCTGCTATAAACCTTGTTGCACCTCATACAAGGATAGGTTGCCCTTGATGTGCTGCACCCCTTACAAGGATCGGTTCCCTTTCCCTTATAAGTATCGGTTCCCTTTCCCTTACTAGGATCGGTTCCCTTTCACAAAACAGACATAATCCGATCATACCACAGGTGATTACTTAAGATTGGTTTTACTAATAAAAGTTATACCAATACAAAAGTCAGTACTTTGTAAATAGTTCTACCAAGAACACATCAAGTTGTGGTAGGTTATACTCTATCACACATATTGGTTGTTCATAAGATATGCAATGAATAACAAAACCAATAACTCCTGGCAGTTTCCTTTTCGGTTCACAAACAAGTTTATGAACTTACTTCCTTAGAACATATGTAAACATTGTTCCCTAGGATGAAATCCTTACCTCATACCCATACACAATCACAATAGCATTCAAATGATTATGGCGATGTCTTATCTACAAAGTTTAATGATTAAGCAATAAACCTCGTATTATATTCCTTAATACTATGTCTATCTAGAGTTCATATATGCTTCTGCAGTTATGTTTTCAATATGCACGACTTGAAAGATACGTTATGGAATGAAACAGTTCAAGTCAAATATCACTAACCTCAAGTGGAAGGATGATTGTTGTCGTTGTAGATCCTTGCTTCTTCACATCTTCAAGACTTCAAAATACTTGTAATGTCTCATATCCTAATGCTTTCAAGCTAACCTATACGAAGTTTAACTCTAGTACATAATCAAGCGACTCTTAACATGAGTTTTGATTCACTAAAATATGACAACCAAACTTGACATACCAACGCTTGGTGGGTTTAATCGGGCAATGCTCTAATACCCTGTAGGTTAACGAGTTGAAGACTTTATTGGGATTTTGAAGCCAGACCCAACTATTTTCTCTGTAGTTGCGTGATCTGATCTTGCTATTTCTATCGTATTTGAATACAATCGTAAGATTGGCTTGAGATTAATTTCTCCGATAGGCAAGATATAAAAGTAGTCACAAAAACCTTCGTCTCATCGTTTTTGATTCCACAATATCTTGTTTCGCTAGTCGATTAAGATTATTGTGAGGTGATTGATAATTCTAGGCTGTTCTTCGGGAATATAAGTCCGGGTTATCAATTGGTTTCTGTTCACCTTGATTTATCAAAAGAAGGAACAAAAACTCGTAGGTATTTCTGTGAAAGACAGATTTATCTATTACCGTAGACTTTTCTGTGTGACATATTTTTTTATTAAAGTCTTCGACTTTGGGTCGTAGCAACTCGTAGTTGTGGGTGAGATCAACTAAGGGAATCAAGTGCGTAGTATCATGCTGGAGACGTAAGGAGCGCAACTGTACCTTGGATAAGTGTGAGATTGATTTGGGTTAAACTACAATCCAGACCGAAGTGAGTTTGTAGTGGGCTAGTGTTTGTAGCACTTAATACAGTGTGTTCAATCTGGACTAGGTCCCGGGGTTTTTCTGCATCTGCGGTTTCCTCGTTAACAAAACTTCTGGTATCTGTGTTATTTCTTTTTCGTATTATATTTTGTTATATAATTGAAATATCACAGGTTGTGCGTTAAATCGATCAATTGGGAAATCCAACCTTTGGTTGTTGATTGAAATTGATTGATCCTTGAACATTGGTCTTTCGTACCGTTCAAGTTATGTCTCTTGTATTCAATTGAACTTGCAGATTTCTATTTGATTGAGTAAGTATTGAACCGAGAAAGTGAGATATAACTCTTTGATATACTTTTATTAAGATTGAGTCTGGATGTCTAGTTGATTCTCTTAAAAGTATATTGGAGTTTGTCCATATAGATTGCTAAGTGAAATATTGGGTGTGGTTGTTAGATCCCCGCTTTTTCAATTGGTATCAGAGCAGGCAAACACGTTTAAAGACCTTATAAGTATGTGTTTGTAGCGATCTGACTCTATGTACATGAATTATATCTCCATAAACGTACCACCAGTCTTCGATGGCTCAAACTACTTATGGTGGAAAATCGATATGCGTGTTTTTCTTCAAGCTCGTGGTTTTCAAACATGGGTATGTGTTGTTAATGGCTATGATCCTCCGGTTAATACAAAAGTCGATGTATTTATACCTGAGGATATTGATAGATATAGTCTGGAAGAAATCCTTGCTGAAAAGCAAAACTCTGGCGGCTTAAATGCTATCATACATGCCATTACCCTAGATCTTCAGCACCATGTGACTATGTGCACAAAGTCTATAGAAGCCTGAGATATCTTAGAAACCGTATTTTAAGGAGATACCAGTGAGAAATAAGCTAGGCTTCAAAACCTAAAATTCTGATTGGGAAAACCTTCGTATGGTAGATGAAGAAACATTTGATGAGTTTAATCACAAAGTGTCTAAAATTGTTAATGCATCTTTTGCATTGGATAAGACTTTTCCTGAAAAGGACATTGTGATGAAAATTCTCAGATCGCTGTCATCTAGATACGACTCTAAGAAGCATTCTATCGTTGAAGGAAATAATCTCGCAACACTATCCATAAATACTCTGGTTGGGAAGTTAAAGATCTTTGATCATGAGCATACGTCCAAGTCTAATAAGGATGTTGCTTTTAAAGCACTAAAGAACACTAAATTACTTGATAAAAGTAAAATTGTTTGCATCTCTGAAGATAATTTTTCCGAGGCTGATTCATCTTATGAAGATCTTGACAAGTCAGTCTCATTGATCACACGACAGTTTAGAAATCTTCTTTTAAAGAGAAGTAAACGGTTCTCCAGAGATAAATCCAGGTCATCGGATAAACCCCATAATCGTGTTCCTCCTAAAAATAGGGATAATGATGAAATTGATAACGAGGATATGCCTTAGTGCTTTAAGTGTAATGGTTTTGATCATTCTGCAAATGAGTGTCCAAATCCAAAGAAATACACTGGGAATAAAGGTCTTGCTGCGACTCTTGATGAAATGTATGACAACTATGATTCTAATGAAAACGAAAAATCAAGTGTTGCACTTTTTTGTGAAAATATTAATTTTCATAATTTTAGCAATACATACGTCAATCTTGATATTCTTTAAGAAGAAAACTCAGCCAATCTGGAAGATAAAATTGACCCTCCTATTGGAAACTCTTTGTGTAATGTTTCAGGTTCCACCAAGTGTCTAGCAGCTTGCACATCTCAGATGCTTGAATTATATCAAAGATTGACATGCTCATATTGTTCACTCAAAGGTCATGAACTATCAAATTGTTACAAGTATAAACACAAATTGAGGCATGTCAACAAACTTCAACGAAGAGCAAATCGACTAGAAAACAAGCTCAAACTTGCTCAAAAGACTGTTGAGGTATGTAAGATTTTATCTTCGTCTAAGAAGTTAGTTTCCAAGGACAAAATAATACCATTTGTGAGAAATTTTTGGTTTAAGAAGTATGAGAAACATGGTTCTACGTATTCCAATCAAAAGGGATATGATGGACAAATTATTGTTCATCCCAGCACAACTTAAATTTTGTTGGTAAGTGCATCTTGTCTCATATGCCTGATTAAAAAGAGACAAGATCTTGCACACCTCAAGCTTTAAGAAAATAAAATTCTATAGTTGTCTTGATATTTTTTTTTTGTTTAAACAAAACTGGAATTCACGTTTCTTTTCACATCTAATTGATTTTGGAAAGAATTTCCCCGTTTAGTCAATAAAAAGAGGGTTAAAATATACAATTATGTCTTTTAGAGGGTTGAGAGTTGTGTGTCCACGAACCTATGTGTTTATATGTTTCGTAACCCTACATATCTTTTCCTTATCTGAAACTCTTTTCAATGAAAGACTGCTTGTCGAGCTTATTTTGTGATTTCCTCTCACAAACTCATACATATATGGATACTCCAACCATCATGTCTTATGATGGAAAAGATGTTAATATGATTGTTAAGCCATCAATCATGAAGGAAAAAGAAAGATCTCTGGTACCTTCAACTTTGAAAATAAAAGAAGGAATGTGAGGAAGCCAAGAGCTGTTCCTTCAAATTCTCAGAAGTTTTCTGATGTTCTTGAAGAGTTAAAGGAGACAAGGAAGGAGATTCAGAAAATAAAGGCTTTTGTTTTGAGAACTCTTGGAATTCAGAAGGCCATGTTTCGACATCTTCAGCCTAGAAGATTTGTTGGAATTGACTCCTTTCTTCACGAACCATATGTACCCATGGTTGTTGACGACAAGGAGTTTGGGGACGATAAAGAATTTTTCAGAGGATTCAATGTCTAGTAAATCTTCTTATGAGAATTTGATTCTTGTGTTTTTAGGAAGAATAACTAGAGTTTGGAATAGCCATTATTGTGATTACACATAGCTATGTCCAACGTTTTTATCTTCATTGTTTTTAGGTTTATTTGTTTCAATTCTAAAGTTGTTTGGAGGATGATTTTTGCAGTATTAATCTTTATGGTTTTATATATTATAATTTGTTACGGGATATGTGTGTTTGCGTCCATGAACTATGATTGTATTGTCAAAAGTTAAGTCCTTCACATGTCAATATGCAAGTATTGATAAAAGAATGAATGAACTTTTGACATTACAAAGTTAAGCATATTATATGTCATTATGCAAATATTGATAGAAGATAGGATGGACTTTTGTTTACGAGGATTATGTCTATTTTATGTCATTGTGCAAATAGTGATGGAAAATAGAATGAATCCTTGTTTATTCCGCAATATTGATCTTCCCTGATCCATATTTTTATGTATCTACTGTACGGCTCCATAAGTTCTCTTGTGTTGAGCATTTCCGATTAAATTAATCATGGGTTTTCTTGTGGTTAATTTAATTGACTATTTTGGATTCAAATTCATATTCGTATGTGATTTGTTATGTCCAAAGAAATCCTTATTTTCTTGTGAAAGTAAGTCGCTCTTGTTGTTCTTTCGGAAATGACATTTTATGGGGGAGAGTTCTTAATTGAACTTGTGCTTAATTGCCAAATCTTTGTGGGGAGTGCGGCTATGGAATATTTTAGGGGTTATCTTGTATCTTTATAAACTCCTTGATGAATGCAAATAGCTTCGGCTATATGATGGCATCTAAAAAGTTGATATGTGCTTTCGTTTGGTCATGAAATGTCTCTATGGAATTTTCATTAGGATCCCACTAGTTTTCGTACCTTTGCCAATTTTATTGACAACAAGGGGGGGAATTAATGTGTAGTTCACACTACAAATACATATGGTTTTCGGATCATTATGTAAGGGGGAGTGGTTTCCATGTGAAATGGAGTATTGATTAGGGGGGTGATACATATCACCATAATATTGTTGTCGAAGTTGTAATACCATTGAACTTTGATGCTGTGTAATAATACTATGACACTGTGTAACAATGATTGAGAACTCTTGTTTTCTCATTTTTATAGCTACGTATTTTCAACAACGATGATGCTAAATTTACAATTTTGGAATCATTGGAGTACTACTTGGAAGTGACGAACATTTCGAGTAATGTTGAAGAACCAAGGAGATCATGCATGTGGAAGAGAAGCTACAAAAGTTTATTTATTTATTTTGTATTCCATATATATTGATAGTTTCGTCACTAAAATCAACAAAGGTGTATATTGTTAGAGCACTGCTCGGTCGAATTCGCATGCGTTGCTATCTCAAGCATGTTTGTCAATGTTAGTGATCAAAAATATAAGTCTTGATTTCTAGTTTACTATTAGCTAAGTCTCGGACTAGGGTAGAAAATATAGTTGAGCTCTAGACTCCACGACGATCATCATACAAAGACGAAGAACTACTCAATGAACTGGTGGAACTTCATCGACTAAAAGGTATGTGGAGACTTGAACTTATCTATCACTCAAAAGTCTATCTACTGTATTTCCTATCTTGAGATAAAAGTCGTATTGCTATATAGACTATGATTATACACATTTTCTATTTCGAGCCGAGTTTATCTCGCTTATATCGCTTATATATTTCTCGAAATATATGTTGGTAAGCTTTCTCTTTGGCCAAGTTCATCTTTACTAGTGACAAAAGTCATATCAGTTTCAATTACTTGAAAATCGCTTTGACGAAAAACAGCTTTTGAACAACAACTATATAACGTCCTCTAAAAATGTTTCAATGGTTGAAATGAGAGTTTAGAGTATAACCTTGAAAGGATATAAACATTGTGTGATAATTAATACGTGTGTAAGTCCTTATTCCTTGAACCAAAGTATGCGTACTTTGTTGCTCAGGAAAAACGGAACTGAAGTCCGCATACCAGTACGCGTACTGTCGGAAGTTCACATCCCGTGAATTTCTGCTGGAGTTTGTGAACTGAAAACAAACTTATTCCGGGTACTTAAGTCTCCGTACCAGTATGCGTACTTAAGTGGGTTAGTTTCTAAAAACGATTATTCGTGAGCTTAAACTTATATAAACCAAGGAATGCATACTTGCAAACCGTGGCTATAAAGTTCATGAATTGATTCGAATGAATCAAATCGTTTTTGCTTCGATTGTGTCTTATATACTTATATGAGATCTAAGAAATTGAACAACTCTCTAACTAGTTCTCTTGAGTCATTTTAACTAGTTATGGTTAAGATGAATATGGTTGATATGAAAGTGCTCATATGGCTAACCATTTGGTTAACTACTGTTGAACCAACTAAATGTACATGTTTGGGTACGGTTACACAAACCTAAATGAACGTGCATTTCATTTGTGTGTAACAAGCTAAGTTCGATCTAACGGTTGAAAGATATTAGCTTCAATCTAATCAGGTTTTCATCTAATGGTGAATATTGAATGCTTTGTTACTAAGCGAACATTGATTGTCAACCCTGATTTGAAGGACTATATAAAGGAGAACTCTAGCAACTGGGAAACCTAATCCCCATACCTCCTGTGTGATACTAGTTGTATTAGCTAGAGTCGATTCTCCTTTAAACTTAGGTTTCTACCGAGACCCTGTAGGTTAACGAGTTGAAGACTTCATTGGGATTGTGAAGCCAGACTCAACTATTTTCTCTGTAGTTGCGTGATCTGATCTTGCTGTTTTTATCGTATTTGAGTGCAATCGTAAGATTGGATTGAAATTAATTTCTCCGATAGGAAAGATAGAAAAGTAGTTACAAACACCTTCGTCTCATCGTTTGTGATTCCACAATATCTTGTTTCGCTAGTCGATTAAGATTAGTGTGAGGTGATTGATAATTCTTGGCTGTTCTTCGGGAATATAAGTCCGGGTTATCAATTGGTTCCTGTTCACCTTGATTTATCAAAAGACGGAACAAAAACTCATAGGTATTTCCGTGGGAGACAAATTTATCTATTACCGTAGACTTTTCTATGTGATACAAATTTGATTATTAAAGTCTTCGACTTTGGGTCGTAGAAACTCTTAGTTGTGGGTGAAATCATCTAAGGGAATCAAGTGCGTAGTATCCTGCTGGGATCAGAGACGTAAGGAGCGAAATTGTACCTTGGATCAGTGTGAGATTGATTAGGGTTCAACTACAATCCAGACCGAAGTTAGTTTGTAGTAGGCTAGTGTCTGTAGCGGCTTAATAAAGTGTGTGTTCAATCTGGACTAGGTCCCGGGGTTTTTATGCATTTGCGATTTCCTCATTAACAAAAATTCTGGTGTCTATGTTATTTCTTTTCCGCATTATATTTGTTATATAATTGAAATATCACAGGTTGTGCGTTGAATCGATCAATTGGAAAATCCAACCTTTGGTTGTTGATTGAAATTGATTGATCCTTGAACATTGGTCTTTGGTACCATTCAAGTTATTTCTCTTGTATTCAATTAGACTCGCAGATTTCTATTTGCTTGGGTAAGTATTGAATTGAGAAAATGAGATATAACTCTTTGATATACTTTTATTAAGATCGAGTATGACTGTCTAGTTGATTCTCTTAAAGGTATATTGGAGTTTGTCCATACAGATTGATAAGAGAAATATTGGGTGTGGTTGTTAGACCCCCGCATTTTCAAAGGTAACATTGATTGCAAGCCCTGATTTAAAGACTATGTAAGGGAGAACTCTAGCAACTGTAAAACCTAATCCCCACACCTCCCTGTGTGATACTAGTTACGACTAGAGTCGATTCTCCTTTAACCTAGGTTTTTCCTAAAACCATTATAGGTTAACAACTTAAAGATTTCATTGGGATTTCGAAGCCATACCCAACTATTTTCTTTGTAGTTGCATGTTCTGATCTTACTTTGTTCTATCGTATTGAGTACTATCTTATCTAAGATTTGCTCGAGATTTATCTCCGATAGGTAAGATATAAAAAGTAATCACAAATCTCTTCGTCTCATTCTTTGTGATTTCACAATAACTTGTTCTAATACCATATAGTTAAGTTATTGTGAGGTGATTGATATTACTAGGTTGTTCTTCGGGAATATAAGACCGATGTATCAGTTGGTTCCTGTTCACCTTGATTTATCAAAAGATGGAACAAAAAATTCGTAGGTATTTCTCTGGGAGACAGATTTATCTATTCAATAGAATTTTCTGTGTGAGACAGATTTGTTTATTAAGTCTTCGACTTTGGGTCGTAGAAACTCTTAGTTGTGGGTGAGATCATCTAAGGGAACCAAGTGCGTAGAGTCCTGCTGGGATTCAGAGACGTAAGGAATGCGGATGTACCTTAATCAGTGTGAGAATGGTTAGGTCTCAACTACATTCCAGTCCGTAGTTAACTTTTAGTAGGCTAGAGTCTGTAGCGGTTTAATACAGTGTGGTGTTCAAATCTGGACTAGGTCCTGTGGTTTTTATACATTTGCGGTTTCCTCGTTAACAAAACTTCTGGTGTCTATGTTATTTCTTTTCCCCATTATATTTTCTATATAATTGAAATATCACAGGTTGTGCGTAGTTCAATAGATTGGTAAATCCAACCTTTGGTTGTTTACTGAAATTGATTGACGCTTGGATGTTGGTCTTTGGTTCTATCCAAGTTATTTCTCATATTAATCCGGCTCAAAAATTTCTATCAGTTCGATTAAAGATCGATATGAGAAATTGAGGTATAACTCTTGGATATATTTTCCTTGATTGAGTCTGACTGTCTAGTTGATTCTCTTGGAATTATATTTGAGTTAGTCCATACAGATTGCATAAACGAAACATATGAGATCGAATATTAAGGTAGTAAAACCGAAATCAAACATCCCATAAACATACATAGCAATAAGATAAAAGCATTCAAGCACAGGCTACGTAAACCGAAAACTATCACAAGAAAAATTATAAATCAAATCATTTTATTCATAATAATTTTATTCATAATAGACCAATACAATCATTGAAAGAAATCAAAAATAGATGTATATTTTCTTGCAACCTAGTCCTTCATATCAGAGCTGAATAAAGGTGGATTACTACTCTTCAGCTTTTGAATTTCTTCAAGTAGAAAACCTTGTTGCTTGACCAGAATCTCTTGCAGATGAGAAATTTTCGTGAAGGATTCTGCAAGAGCATGTAATTTTTTCTTTGATTGAACACAAAAGTGTGTCAATTCCTCAATACACTGATCTTTCTTCAGAGTATTCTCTATTTCCTTCTTGCTAAGCCAATCTCCCTTTCTGATTTTACTCTTAATATCAAGGGACGAACCAGACTTAGTTTTAAGATGATCTTTCTGATCTAGCATCTTCTCCAGAGAAACCATTTGATCCAGACCCATAGTTCGGACAAGGAATGACCAAAATAGAAGAAGGATCTTTTATAATTTTCATATTTTCGAAAATATAATATTCCTAAAAATACGAATATATCAAATATCTTCAAATACTAGATATTATTTCCATAATCTACACAAAAGTTCCTTGATTTTTCTTCTTCTTCACTCAAAGATTTGGCACACGTGGTGAGGAAATAATTCCAATTCCGATCAAGTGGCATTAGTATGATATTTTCTCTCATTATGGAATTTTGAACAACCAGAGTGTTCTTGATCTAGTATAGTATGAAAAGATCTCTGTTTGTTACCCCGAACTAACGAAGTATGACTGGAATTGCATATGCAACTTTTAGCAATTCTGTTTTTAAGACAGTTTTTGCATCTTGTCTTATTTTTCCCTTTACCATTAGGTGATTTAATAACATCGGAAGACATGTCTATTCTTAAAATGGGTAAATCACTAATGGAGGAGGAAAAAATAAGATTCACAATTAATGCAATATTAGTTGTTTTCTCTTCTTCAGAATCGTATGAATCAGAGGTCTCATCTAGAGTTACAGCCAATTCCTTGCTTCCAGTGTATTTCTTAAGATTGGGACAGTCTTTAGCAATATGACCAAACCCTTTACACTTGAAGCACTGCGGCTGATATTCATCATCTTCTTCATGATACTTTTTGGCAGGAACTCGATCATGTGGGCGAGAAGATCGATAAGTATCCTTAACGAATCTCTTGTTTCTTTTCTTTAAGAGATCTCTAAACTGTCTAGTAATTAATGACAATGATTATTCAATTTCATCATCAGAATTTTCTGCAATCTGTTCATCTGAATCATCCATCTGTCTTTTCCTTTCCATTGGATCTTTCAGAATTCTTGCAGCTTTAAAAGCGATTCCTTTACCTTGAATAGACTGTGATTCATGATAAAAGATCATTAACTTTCCAACGAGTGTGCTTCGTGAGAGAGTTGAAAGATCGTTTGCTTCTATGATTGCATACTTCTCAGAATCGTATCTAGATGGCAACGATCTGAGAATATTGCATACTATATCTTTTTCAGAAATAGTCTTTCCTAACGAGAAAGAAGCATTAATTATCTCAGAGAGATTAATATGAAACTCTTCAAAAGTGTCATTGTCATCCATTCGAAGGTTTTCCCAATCGGAAGTGAGAGTTTGAAGTCTAGCTTCTTTCTCTGATGAATTTCCTTCGAATACGATCTGAATATTATCCCAAGCTTCTTTCGAAGTTTGACATGTTGACACATGATGTTGTAAACCACGACTTACAGCATGGATAATAGCATTCAAACCATCTGAATTCTGCTTTGCAAGTGCCTTTTCTTCGTTCGAAAAATCTACTAAGCATTTAAACTCAGTTTCCGAATATTCTATCTTTGGACGAATATAACCATCGACGACTAATAGCCAAGTATTAAAGTCTCTTGATTGAAGAAAAGATCTCATATCAAATTTCCACCATAGATAGTTTATTCTGTCAAATCTTGGCGGTACGTAAACTGAAGTCGATTCATGAGAACTCGAGTTCATTCTTATAGGTTGGATCGCACCAAACACAGATTATTAGATCTTTTCGTGTTTGCCTGATCTGATACCGATTGAAAAGGCGAGGGTACCCAAATATACCTCAATCTAAAACTTTTCCTACCTATAAGTCTTTTCTCCGAAAGTGATTGTCTATGGACTGAGTCGAGACAATACAACTAATTGGTTCACACTTCGTGTGAACGTATATGGATACTAGATCGAGACAATACAACAACGATGTATGTTACTTGATAAAAAGGTTCGGACTTAACCAAACACAATAGGATTCACTTATTCAATAAATAGGAATTAACGTTTGTGTAATTTACTTTAATTATAATAAAGCAATTATAATGCAGAAATATAAAGTAAATGACACAAAAAGATTTTATTAACGAGGAAACCTCAAATGCAGAAAAACCCTGGGACCTTGTCCAGAATTAAATACTCTCTGGATTAAGCGGTTACACAAAATTACACCTAACTTCGTATAGTTGAGACCAAGCAACTAAACTTATGGTTCACCTAGTTCCGTCTGTATTCCCACGCCTCCAACTTATAAATAAGTTACGTACTTGGAAGAATTCCTTTGGTTCGTATTCCAAACAGGTAGGAACAACAAATTTGTTTGGTATCAACCCTATTCAACCAAGTGATATGAGTCGGACAAAGTATTTTCTGTTTATCTTAACATAAACTCCTTCGTCAGGTCCTTAGATCTATCTTATGTTCAATTACCGAAGTAATCGTTTAAGATTAAGCCAACAACACTATTAATCCAAAGAATTGTGTTGATGCCGATCTACTCAATTAATCAATCCAATCTATCACAAGGATAAACCGATTATTAATTTGATCCTCTTTTACCGAAACAAGTATTGTGCACACCAAAGATTATGAACCCACAAATCAGAAATCTTCAATATCTTCTTCGTCTTCAAATCTTCTTAGATCTTCAATATAAACCTGCACACAATCACTTGAATCTCTTGTGATCAATCATGCACATAACGGAGTCTATTAACAATGGATTATCATAAGATCGTCTTTAGCACTAAAAACAGTCTAAAGATCCCTGTCGAAACTCTGGACTAGTTTGAGTGAATTTTATATCAGAAGAGAAGATTTTCAAGCATAAACAAACTAGGTGCAATCAGATTTCAACCACCGTTAGTCAATCAAATCAATCGAAAACAAAAGATAAACCGTAATTATCTAGTTTCCCACCAACGGTACACGGTAGAGCTTCTCAATCCCAAAGAAGACTTTAAACTGAGCGGCCGTAAGAGATTTCGCCTAATTAGGTTACTCTCCTCTCCGAATAGGCGGCTACACCAATAACAATAACAAAGAGGAAGTCTATTGTTACGAAGGATTAGTTTGCTAGAAAGGCAAACTTCAAGTATTTATAGACAAGGAAGTTTGGACACCAAGGAATTTCCAAAACCGAAAATATTCTCAAGATATTCATTAAAGCACAAATTCGGTTTCCATAATTCCTGGAAATGCTGTGTCCAAAAATAATGATTGAAATCTCTCGGAAAATCTAATTAGTAAATGCACATTACTAATTCTTATATTTCCCTACAAAATGAAATTAATAACCTTAATCAAAAGATTCTTAACTTACTTATGTTTCGATATTGGGATTCTCTTCCTTAGCTATTAAGGAATAACTTTGAACAATTAAAGAAATAAACATTCACAGCACGTGTTCAAAGTATGTCGACATCCTTACTTTGTAAGTTCTCTTTCGTATTTACAACCTTGAAACCGATTTTCCACACTTCCAAACAAGTTTAGAATTGGTTCATATGACTTTCAAGAACTATGCGATTGATCAAATAATATTCAATCATAATCATGGGTTTAACGGTTCTACCAAAACAAGTTTTGGTTTTACCTCCATGCGAGTACTATGCATAGTCACACTAGCTTTCCAAAATTCGGTTGACTAGGTACTAGGATCGGTTCCCTACATATATATGGTATCTAACTTATATGTGTTGCACATGTCCATAGGATCGGTTCCCCTTTGCCTAAAAAAGTGTTGCACATGTTCATAGGATCGGTTCCCCTTTCTGCTATAAACCTTGTTGCACCTCATACAAGGATCCGTTCCCCTTTGTGATGTATTGCAAGTCTTACTAGGATCGGTTCCCCTTTCCCAAATTTGGTCAGACAAAATACAAACCCGATCATACCATCTCAGGTGATTACTTAAGATCAGTTTCACTAATAAAAGTCATACCAATACATAAGTCAGGCCTTTGTGAATAGTTCTACCAAGAACAAAAACAAGTTGTGAGCGGTTATACTCAATCACACATATTAGTTGTTCATAAAGATATGCAATGAATAACAAAACCAATAACACCTGGCAATTTCCTTTTCGGTTCAAAAACAAGTTTATGAACTTACTTCCTTAGAACACATGTAAAATATTGTTCCCTGGGATGAAATCCTCACCTCATACGCATACATAATCACAATAGAATTCAAATGATTATGACGATGTCTTATCTACAAAGTTTCATGGTTAATCAATAAACCTCGTATTGTATTCCTTAATACTATGTCTATCTAGAGTTCAAATATGCTTCGCAGTTATGTTTTCAATATGCACGACTTGAAATACACGTTAGGGAATGAAACAGTTCAAGTCAAATATCACTAACCTCAAGTGGAAGGATGATTGTTGTCGTTGTAGCTCCTTGCTTCTTCACATCTTAAAGTCTTCCCAATACTTGTAATGTCTCATTATCCTAATACTTTCAAGCTAACCTATACGAAGTTGACTCTAGTACATAATCAAGCGACTCTTAACATGAGTTTTGATTCACTAAAATATGACAACCAAACTTGACATACTAACGCTTGGTGGGTTCAACCGAGCTATGCTCTAACAGTTTGAGCTTGTTTTTTTGTTCTTAGGAGTTGATTTTGCCTAGGAAACTTCTTATGAGAATTTATTCTTGTGTTTAATAAGGATAACTAGGGTTTGGAATAGAAAATATTATGATTACACGTAGCTATTGCAACGATTTTCATCTTGCAATGTTTTAGATCTATTTATTTAAATTCTAGGTTATTTGTAAGATGATTTTCCAGTATTAATCTTTATTGGTTTTATATATTGCAAAAATATTTTATGAGATATGTGTGTTTAAGTTCGTCAACTATGATTATCTCACATAGGCTCAAAAGTTAAGTCTATTATGTCTTTATGCAAATATTGATAAAAGATAGAATGAACTTTTGAATATTATGCAGTATTGATCTTTCCCTGATCCAATTTTATGTGAAAGTATTGTATGGCTCCGTAAGTTTTCTTATGTTGAGCATTTCCAACTAAATTAATATATAAGGTATTCTTGTGATTAATTTATTCGAGTTTTCTGGATACAAATTCATGTTTCATGTAATTTGTTAATGTCCAAAGAAATCCTTCTTTTCTTGTAAAAGTAAGGTCGGGCTTGTTGTTCTTTCGGGAATGGCATTTTATGGGGGAGAGTTCTTAATTGAACTTGTGCTTAGTTGCCAAATCTTTGTGGGGAGTGCGGCTGTGGAATATTTTAGGAGTTATCTTTTATCTTTATAAACTCCTTGATGAATACACTAAGTTTCGACTATGTGAAATCATCGAAACAAAGTTGATATGTTCTCTTCTGGTCATGAATTACCTCTTTGAGAATTTCATTATGATCCCGTAATTTTCGTATCTTTGCCAATTTATATTGACAGAAAGGGGGAGAATTATTTGGTAGTTCACACTACAAACATATGGTTTACGGATCATTATGTAAGGGGTAGTGGTTTTCATTGTGAGATGGAAGTATTGACTAAGGAGGAGTGATACATATCACAGTAGTATTATTGTCAAAGTTGTGATACAATTGGGCTTTGATGATGTGTAATAATACTAACATTGTATAACAATGATTGAGAACAGATGTTTTTTATATGTTTTCTTATTGTTATGGCTGCGGATTTTCAACAACAATGATGGTGAGTTGAACACGTTCAGAATCACTGAAGTACTTGGAGTAGAGAAGAGTTCAAGGAATGTTGAATAGCCAAGGAAATCAAGCATGATGGATGAGAGTCTACAAAGTTTATTTATTTTGTTATCCATATGTATTGATAGTTTTGTCACTAAAATTGACAAAGGGGGAGACTGTTAGAGCACTGCTCAGTCGAACTCGTAAGCGTTTCTATCTCAAGCTTTTTTGTCAAATTTAGTTGATCAAAACTGTAGTCCTAATTTCTAGTCTACTTATATCTATGTCTCGGATTAGGATAGAATGTGTAGTTGAGATTTAGACTTCACGGCGTTCATCGATTGAAGACGAAGATCTACTGAGGAGAGCTTGGAGAAACTTCATCAACAAAAGGTATGTGGAGACTAAAAATTATCTATCACTCATGTCTATTCTATTTTATATCTTAATGAGACTAAGTCGTGTAGATATATAGACTTTCATATTATACACATTTGATATTTCGAGCTGAGTTTAACTCGGTTATCTCTTTTTCTAAATATGTGTTGGAAGCTTTTTTCTTTAGCTACGTTCATCATATTCTTGACGAGTTTAGTTGGAAATAATTTATTTGTTGGAAACTAAATAATAAGTCAAAATATGATCAAGTGGAAATTTCCTTGAAATATCTTACATGATTTGTTTGAGACAATCATTTGATGTCGACTCACAAAGTTTCGTATTGATCATTCACTTAAAAATTACTTGAAGCTAATAGTTTGTGTGAGATAGCTATTGTCGTCTTCTAAGGATTTTTCAATAATTGAAATGGGAATTTATAACAAAAACCTTTGTCTGGATACATCACAATATGTGTACCTAGTATGCAAACTGTTTTGGTATGATTCAGGTCTTGGAACCTTGTTTGCATACCTAGTATGCGAACAGTTTTGACTGTTGAAGTATGGGAACCTTGCTTGCATACTAATATGCGAATGGTTCTACATGACTTAGGTCCGAGACTGTTGTTTGCATACCAATTTACAAACGGCTGGACAAGACCATAGTACGAGATCTATAGTTTGCATACCTGTTTGCAAACTTAGTACTTTTAAGTTCTAAAATCGGTCAAGTGTGTTTTTCATACTCATGAACAAATACATTTTTGAATTAAGGAATGCAATCTCTGCAAACCGTGGCTTAATGTTCATGAATTGATTCTTATGAATCAATCCGATTTTGTTTCAATTAGTTCATATATATTTCTATGAGATAGTGAATAATTCTATATGGAACACAATTAAATTCATTTGATTATTTTTCATGATTGATTGATCATCATAGTTGATCTAGAAGTGTTAGATGAATGTGGTTACAAAAGTGTTCATATGGATAACTTCGGTTAACACTTATTAAGCCAACTCAATATACACGTTTAGGTACGGTTACCCATATCAAAATGAAGGTATATTTCATTTGTGTGTAACAAGCTAAAACCATCTAACGATGGAGAGATATTGCTTTGGTTTAAGCAGACTTAGCTTGAATCTTAAATCAGGTTTTCATCTAACGATGAATATTGAATGCTTTGTTGCTAAGCTATCTTAGCTTTGATTGAAAGCAAACCCTGATTTGAAAGACTATATAAGGGAGAACTCTAGCAAATGGAAAACCTAATACTGTGTCCTAGTTGCGACTACAGTCGATTCTCTCTTAACCTAGGTTTTTCCAAAACCATTATAGGTTAACGACTTGAAGACCTCATTTGGGATTCATGAAGCCAGGCCCAACTATTTTCTCTGTAGTTGCGTGATCTAATCTTACTTGTTCTATCGTATTGAGTACTATCCTCTCTAAGATTTGATCGAGATTTATATCCAATAGGTATAATATACAAATTAATCACAAAGCTCTTCGTCTCATTCTTTGTGATTCCATAATAAATGATTCTACTACCATATATTCAAGTTATTGTGAGCTGATTGATATTTCTAGGCTTCTCTTCGGGAGTATAAGACCGGATTATCAATTGGTACCTGTTCACATTGATTTATCAAAAGACGGAACAAAAACTTCATAGGAACTTCTATGGGGGACAGATTTATCTATCATAATAGACTTATCTGTGGGAGACAGATTTATTTATAAGTGCTCGACTTTGGGTCGTAGAAACTCTTACTTGTGGGTGAGATCAGCTAAGGGAATCAAGTGCGAAGAATCCGGCGTGGTTCTAGAGGTGTAAGGAACGCGATTGTACCTTAATCGGTGTGAGACTTGGTTAGGGCTCAACTACATTCCAGTCCGAAGTTAACTTGTAGTAGGCTAATGTCTGTAACGGCTTAATACAGTGTGGTGTTCAAATCTGAATTAGGTCCCGAGGTTTTTCTGCATTTGCGGTTTCCTCGTTAACATAACTTCTGGTATCTGTGTTATTTATTTTCCGCGTTATATTTGTTTATATAATTGAAATATTACAGGTTGTGCGTAGTTCAATCAATTGGTAAATCCGACCTTGATAGTAATTGATTGGCACTTGGGAATTGGTCTTTGGTACCGTCCAAGTTATTTCTCATATCAATCGGGCTCACATATTTCTATCTGTTCGAATGTAGATTGTATTGAGAAATTGAGATATAACTCTTTGATATCTTTCTTTGTTGAGCTTTCTTTATAAGCTGGTGCTCTCTGAATTATATTGGAGTTAGTCCATACAGACTGCCGAACGAATTATTGGGTGTGGTTGTTATACCCCCGTTTTTTCAATTATAACCATGGATGAGCCTTTATCGGCTCAATTAAAGCCGAGGCTCGGCCAAGGAAAAGCTGATCGGCTGAAGTTGATTCGATCGTCTCAATTTGAGTCGATTGACTCAACCTCTCAAGATCCCTTGTCATCCTGTTTTCCTGTTTTTCAGTCACACTGTGGGGTGAAAGTGAGTAAATTTGCTCATTTTCCAATCCACTCGACTTGATCGAAGAATGGGTCCATCATATCATGTTTAAACACTCGGGATAAGAATAATACATGTATTTTATGTCAAAGTCGATCATTTTTTTGAGAGGTTGTGTGTGAATAAATTTTCTGTTTTTCTAATTTATTTTCTTCGATTAGATAATTAAATGTTTAAAGATATTAGTATGTGTAGTGAATTATTATTACGATATGTCTCAGTACCCATTAGTCTTCATCGACTGTAGTTAAACGACCACTCTTGACAAATATTCCTTAATAATATATTTGAGATGGTCATGGAAATCAAACGAAACACCTTAATAACTATAAGATCAAGAAATTTAGTAAGATAAGCCTTACCTACACAATTTAAATATCACAAATCTTTAGATGTGAAGAAACCCAACCGTTACATGCCTTTACTACATATTGGCAGATACCGAGTATCCGCTAGGGGAATTAAATATCCGACTAATATATTCGACCGATATGTTTTGATATACTGGAATATATATATACACCGATACTGCAACACATACCCAAGCCTAAGCTAACTACCGGAATTAAAACTTTTGGCTCTAATTGCGGTTGCTCTTGGAAACATTTTAAAATTATAGCCAAGAAAGGCACTATTGTTGTGCTTGCTCTAAAAACCATCATGTTAGAGAATTGCTCGGTTGAACCCACCAGGCGTTGGTATGTCAAGTTTTGTTGTCATATTTTAGCTCCAAAACTTGAGGCTGCTTGATTAGGTTACTAGAATCAACTTCGTTAGGTTAGACTAGGAAGTCTAGAAATGTTTAGACAAACTCGTGTTATTTTGAAGAACGTGAAGACGTATCGACATCAACGAACATATCATCCTTCTGTAAGTTATTAATACAAATTTAAATTGTTTATATTTCTATTGATGTTGATTTCAAGTCGTTTAAATTGAAAATATAACATACAAAGTTTTATATGCATATATGCGCCTCTAGTAGTGATGACTTGATCATTATAGTATAATAAAAGTTCCAAGAAAGAATATACAAGTTGTATTATGACTTTGGTATGTTGGAATACGAAGTATGGCGTTAATCTTTTGAACTTCGTAAATACGACATAATATTATCTTTGTAATTCATGACTAGATTACGCGTTAAACATTGGATTGATTCCATGCCTAGAAAACTATGTTTAACAACATGAGTTTAAGGAAGTAGACTTGCGAAACTTGTTTTGCCTATTCTAAGACCTATTCCGCAAATAATGATTTATACTAGGACCGTTCCCAAGAATCTATTGATGGACCGATCCCTATTGGGCCTCTATAGCATGAGCGATCCCTACTTGGGAATCTATAACAAGATCGGACCTTAATAGCAATCATACTTCTGATTTCTCTATATACTTTAGGGTTTACATAGATTTCGGAATACGAGTTTCTACTTAGGAAAGTTCACAATGTCGCCATAGTATTTGAACATGTGCTAAATCTTATTATTAATGTTCAAGTATTTTCCTTGATACTCAAAGGGATGCCAAACCAAAATATTTGAGAATTTTTTATTTAATTTTCGAATTTATATGTCTTTATTCTCTCAGTAAATAAAGAATATCTCTAGATTATATATTAATAAAGTACAATTAAATGCTAGATAATATTGAGTTGTTATCCATGAGAGATTTTCGTATATTAGTTGGATTATAGTTGGAGTTATACAAAACCGTAAATTGGTATTTATTACATATCTATTGATATTTTCGAACTTAGAAATTTCTTGGTACCCAAACTACCTTGCACCTTGTTTGTTTATTCTTGGCTCATCTTAGTCGTCTGGATCTGAGTGAAATCACCTGAATCATCTGGATCTGACTCAATATTGTTGTTTTTTGATTCAGATCTGACTCAACTGACTCAAAAATATGCTCGTCAGTGGCTTGGTCCCATGAGTCAGGGGTATTTTCTAACCAGACACAAACGGGTCTGAGTCAGGGGTTAGGTCTGAGTCAGGTAGCGATTCAAATCTGACTCAATATAGAAAACAAACGGTCTGCCATCTGACTCGGTGCTGGACGAAGGTTGACTCAGATCCATATCGCAAGTTATATGGAAACAAACATGGTGTTAGTCTATGAAAAAGCGGGGGTCTAACAACCACACCCAATATTTCTCTTAGCAATCTGTATGGACAAACTCCAATATACTTTAAAGAGAATCAACTAGAAAGTCAGACTCAATCTTATTAAAAGTATATCAAAGAGTTATATCTCACTTTTTCGATTCAATACTTACACAAGAAAATAGAAATCTGCGAGTCTAATTGAATACAAGAGAAATCACTTGAACGATACCAAATACCAATGTTCAAGGATCAATCAATTTCAAGCAACAACCAAAGGTTGGATTTCCCAATTGATCGATTCAACTCACAAACCTGTGATATTTCAATTATATAACAAAATATAATGCGGAAAAGAAACAACACAGACACCAGAAGTTTTGTTAACGGGGAAACTGCAAATGCTGAAAACCCCCGGGACCTAGTCCAGATTGAACACACACTGTATTAAGCCGCTACAGACACTAGCCTACTACAAACAAACTTCGATCTGGACTGTAGTTAAATCCAAATAAATCTCACATTGATCCAAGGTACAGTTGCGCTCCTTACGTCTCTGATCCCAGCAGGATACTACTCACTTGATTCTCTTAGCTGATCTCACCCACAACTAAGAGTTGCTACGACCCAAAGTCGAAGACTTTAATAAACAAATCTGTATCACACAGAAAAGTCTACGGTAATAGATAAATTTATCTCTCACAGAAATACCTACGAGTTTTTGTTCTGTCTTTTGATAAATCAAGATGAAAAGGAACCAATTGGTAACCCGGGCTTATATTCCCGAAGAACAGCCAAGAATTATCAATCACCTCATAATAATCTTAATCGACTAGCGAAACAAGATATTGTGGAATCACAAAGATGAGACGAAGGTGTTTGTGACTACTTTTCTATATTTCCTATCGAAGAAATTAATCTCAAGCCAATCTTATGATTGTACTCAAATACGATAGAAACAGCAAGATCAGATCACGCAACTACAGAGAAAATAGTTGGGTCCGGCTTCACAATCCCAATGAATTCTTCAAGTCGTTAACCTACAGGGTCTCGATATAAACCTAAGGTTAAAGGAGAATCGAATCTAGCTAATACAACTAGTATCACACAGGAGGTGTGGGGATTAGGTTTCCCAGTTGCTAGAGTTTTCCTTTATATAGTCTTTCAAATCAAGGTTTTCAATCACTGTTAACTTAGTAACAAAGCATTCAATATTCACTGTTAGATGAAAACCTGATTAGCTTCAAGCTAATATCTTTCAACCGTTAGATCGAACTTAGCTTGTTACATACAAATGAAATGCACGTTTATTTAGGTTTGTGTAACTGTACCCAAACATGTACATTTAGTTGGTTCAACAGTAGTTAACCAAATGGTTAGCTATATGAGCACTTTAATATCAACCATATTCATCTTAACCATAACTAGTTCAAATGACTCAAGAGAACTAGTTAGAGAGTTGTTCAATTGCTTAGATCTCATAGAAGTATATAAGACACAATCGAAGCAAAAACGATTTGATTCACTCGAATCAATTCATGAAATTTATAGCCACAGTTTTCAAGTATGCATTCCTTAGTTTATATAAGTTTAAGTTCACGAATAATCGTTTTTAGAAACTAACCCACTTAAGTACGCATATTGGTACGCGGACTTAAGTACCGGAATAAGTTTGTTTTCAGTTCACAAACTCCAGCAGAAATTCACGAGATGTGAATTTCCGACAGCGCGTGTACTGGAACGCGGACCTCAGTTCCGGTTTTCCTGAGAAGCAAAGTACGCATACTTTGGTTCAAGGAATAAAGACTTACAGACGTATTAGTTATCATACAATGTTTATATCCTTTCAAGGTTATATTATAAACTCTCATTTCAATCATTGCAACATTCTTAGAGGACGTTATATAGTTGTTGTTCACAAGTTATTTTTCGTCAAAGCGATTTTCAAGTAATTGAAACTAATATGACTTTCGTCACTAGTAAAGATGAACTTGGCCAAAGCGAAAGCTTACCAGCACATATTTCGATAAATAGATAAGCGAGATAAACTCGACTCGAAATAGCAAACGTGTAAAATTATAGTCTATATAGCAATACGACTTTTGTCTCAAGACAGGAGATAGAGTAGATAGACTATTGAGTGATAGATAAGTCCAAGTCTCCACATACCTTTTAGTCGACGAAGTTCCACCAGTTCCTTGAGTAGTTATTCGTCTTTGTATGATGATCGCCATGGAGTCTAGCGCTCAACTACACTTTTTATCCTAGTCCGGGACTTATCTAATAGTATACTAGAAATCAAGACTTATAGTTTTGATCACTAACATTGACAAACATGCTTGAGATAGCAACGCATGCGAGTTCGACCGAGCAGTGCTCTAAGAATCTCCCCCTTTGTCAATTTTAGTGATAAAACTATCAATACATATGGAATACAAAATAAATAAATAAATAAATAAATAAATAAACTTTTTTAACTTCTCTTCCACATGCATGATCTCCTTGGTTCTTCAACATTACTCGAAATCTTCGTCACTTCCAAGTACTCCAATGATTCCAAAGGTTGTAAGTTTAACATCATCGTCGTTGAAAATCTGTAGCTATAACAATGAGAAAACAATAATTCCCAATCATTGTTACACAGTGTCATAGTATTATTACACAACATCAAAGTTCAATTGTATCAAAACTTCGACAACAATACTATGGTGATATATATCACTCCTCCTAAGTCAACCACTCCCTCTTACATAATGATCCGAAAACCATATGTATTTGTAGTGTGAACTACACATTAATTCTCCCCCTTTTTTTCAATAAAATTGGCAAAGGTACGAAAATAGTGGGATCCTAATGAAATTTCCATAGAGACATTTCATGACCAAAAGAAAGCACATATCAACCTTTTAGATGCCATCATATAGCCGAAGCTAAATGCATTCATCAAGGAGTTTATAAAGATACAAGATAACCCCTATAATATTCCACAGCCGCACTCCCCACAAAGATTTGGCAATTAAGAACAAGTTCAAAAAGAAATCTCCCCCATAAAATGTCATTCCCGAAAGAACAACAAGAGCGACCTTACTTTTACAAGAAAAGAAGGATTTCTTTGGACATAACAAATCAAATACGAATATGAATTTGAATCCAAAATACTTAATTAAATTAACCACAAGAAAACCATGATTAATTTAATCAGAAATGCTCAACATAAGAGAATTTCTGGAGCCGCACAGTATATACATAAAAATATGGATCAGGGAAGATCAATACTGCGGAATAGACAAGGATTCATTCTATTTTCCATCACTATTTGCAGAATGACATACAATAGACATAATCCTCATAAACAAAAGTTCATCCTATCTTCCATCAATATTTGCATAATGACATACAATAGGCTTAACTTTTGTAATGTAAAAAGTTTGTTCATTCTTTTATCAATACTTGCATATCGACATGTGAAAGACTTAACTTTTGACAAAGTATGGGACAATCATAGTTCACGGACGCAAACACACATATCCCATAACAAATTGCAATATATAAAACCATGAAGATTAATATTGCAAAAATCATCTTCCAAACAATTTTATAATTTAAACAAATAAACCTAAAAAAAACAATGAAGATGAAAACGTTGGACATAGCTATGTGTAACCACAATAATGGCTATTCCAAACTCTAGTTATTCTTCTTAAAAAACACAAGAAATAAAATTCTCATAATAAGATTTACAAGACAAAATAAAAACAACAAGCTAAAGAACAAGGACAGACACTTAAACCATCAAAATCGAACACGAACTAAAATCAAATAGACGTTTCGGAATCCTCACGAGCCTTGAGGTCTTTGAGCTTGTGATTGACATCATCTACTGCTTCTTCAAAGAAGATATCCTCATTGAGAAGATCTTTAACATGTGTATTTATGAGACCAAGGTCAGAAGTAACCTTTTTCAACTCAGTTCTTAACACTTCAAGACTCTTCAAAGTATCAACGAGCTGCAGTTTTGCTTCCTCAAAATATATAAGAAAATCATGAACCACTTCAGCAGAAACCATATCCTCATTCTCAACATCCTGATGTTATAGGCATAGTAACATGAGGCATTAGGATGATCATCTTCTACTAGGGTTCTTTTCTTCGTTCCCTTGGACTCGAAACCAATACCTTTGTCAAGAAACCTTTTTGCAAAACTGCTAGAGTTAGAAAAAGACATTCTTGACAAGCCACAAAAAAATCCTAGAGTATGCGTACGAGACTCAAGGGTTTTGGTATTTAAATGGTTTCTTAGGGAAGGTAACTTTTGGGGTTTCTAAAAATTGATTCGTGGCAGTAACAAGGGTACTCGTACGAACACAATCTTGACCCAACAACAAAGGTACGCAACCGGTCGTATTTTTTACGACAAGACAGAATTTCTGCTATGTGAAAAATATCATAAGATTCTTTTTGTCTCAGAAAATTTTATATCTCCATAGAGAAATAATTTAGAGCATAAAACATAGTTGCAACAAAAACAAAAGAAGAACAACATCAGACACAACCAAAACTTTAAGCAAAGTTGTCTGCAGACAATAGTTTAGCTATGGACGATAATAAAATAGCTCAACTAAATAGTCAATTTTGCCAACAGTAAACCTGATTATTAACATATCTTACTCAACAGGATTTTTATGAGTAAGTTTTCAATCCTTGTGATTAATTGACACAAGTATGAGCTCTAAGCTCATTAAATGAATTGTGTTTACGGTTGGGTCTCTTTTTCCTTTCGAATCTAGGAAAGAATTATTTTTGATGTGATAAATTATCATAAAACTACTGTCATCATAATATAAGACAAGTTTTGAGTTCTTACTGGAAGAATTTTGATTTGAGGCGGTTGACAACCTGTTGACAATTTCTTTATAACCTTCAATTATCTCATTCAGGTTATTTATCTTATCATCATTTTTCTTCCTTTCACCTGGAATTTTTTTCACATCAAAGGTAACGTTATCTCCTCTTTTAACAGAAGAAAAAACTTGATATTTCCTTAGAAATTTTTTGTTAAGACGCGTGTTCTGCTTCTGAGCATTTGAAGAACTCATTGAACTGACTTTCCTCGTAGCAGACATAGGGTAAGTACGAAAACCAATTGGTTTAGACATACGAATGTCAGTTACACCTTTGAGAATTAAGTCTAAGGTGTGTTAAAGTTGAATAAAGGAATTTTTGTTCAACCTAGAGATTTCCTTTTGTTTAACAGAACCTTTTGCCTTGCAAAAGAAACATATAAATGAATTTTTGTTTAACCTAGAGATTTCCTTTTGTTTAACAGAACCTTTTTCCTTGCAAAAGAAACATACTTTTTGATCACCAGAGTGATTAGATAGTGTAGTCTTAACAACCTCGTTTGGAGATTTCTTCTTTCCATGTGATGTGGAACAACCTTGATTAGAGGAGGTGACTAACACATCTTTTCCAATAGGAAGGGATTCTGGTTTTACTTCTAGAACTGGAAATTTTTTAGTTGTGGTAGAAGTACATGGTATATCAGACTGCTTAGAGCATCCTTGAATTGAGAGTTTACTCAAACGATGTTCAATTTACAAAGCATCCTTTTTGAGGCTCGCCTCGAGTAACATACATGAAGAATGATCTTCAGTATTTTCTTTGGATTTACAGTCTCTTATTACACCAAGAAGAATATTGACATGATTTTTCAACCGATTAATCCTATCATCTTGGATTCTAACAAGATTCAGAATTAGTTTACTCTCAGTTGTTTCCCTTTCATTAATAGAGATAGACTCTTTTGAAGGGTAATCTGAATAACACATATCAGTGTCTTCCTGTCTCGACAGAACACTAGGTTCGTCTATATTTGATATTGACGAATCTTTTTCTTTTATAGATACAGTCGAGACAAAACTTTTATTTCTGGTGATGCGTTTATCAGAGATAATACTCTTGTCCATAGAGTCAGATCGCTACAAACACAGACTTATAAGGTCCTTAAACATGTTTGCCTGATCTGATATCAATTAAAAAAGCGGGGGTCTAACAACCACACCCAATATTTCGCTTAGAAATCTGTATGGACAAACTCCAATATACTTTTAAGAGAATCAACTAGAAAGTCAGACTCAATCTAATTAAAAGTATATCAAAGAGTTATATATCACTTTGTCGATTCAATACTTACTCAAGCAAATAGAAATATGCGAATAAGAGAAATCACTTGAATGGCACCAAAGACCAATGTTCAAGAATCAATCAATTTCAATCAACAACCAAAGGTTAGATTTCCCAATTGATTGATTCAACGCACAACCTGTGATATTTCAATTATATAACAAAATATAATGCGGAAAAGAAATAACACAGACACCAGAAGTTTTGTTAACGAGGAAACCGCAAATGCAGAAAAACCCCGGGACCTAGTCCATATTGAACACACACTGTATTAATCCGCTACAGACACTAGCCTACTACAAACTAACTTCGGCCTGGACTGTAGTTGAACCTCAATCAATCTCACACTGATCCAAGGTACAGTTACGCTCCTTACGTCTCTGATCCCAGCAAGATACTACGCACTTGATTCCCTTAGCTGATCTCACCCACAACTAAGAGTTTCTACGACCCAAAGTCAAAGACTTTAATAAACAAATCTGTATCACACAGAAAAGTCTATGGTCATGGATAAATTTGTCTCCCACAGAAATACCTACGAGTTTTTGTTCCGTCTTTTGATAAATCAAGGTGAACATGAACCAATTGATAACCCGGACTTATATTCCCGAAGAACAGGCTAGAATTATCGATAAACTCACAATAATCTTAATCGACTAGCGAAACAAGATATTGTGGAATCACAAAGATGAGACGAAGGTATTTGAGACTACTTTTCTATCTTGCCTATCAGAGAAATTAATCTCAAGCAAATCTTACGATTGTACTCAAATATGATAGAAACAGCAAGATCAGATCACACAACTACAGAGAAAATAGTTGGGTCTGGATTCACAATCCCAATGAAGTCTTCAAGTCGTTAACCTACAGGGTCTCGATAGAAACCTAAGGTTAAAGGAGAATCACTCTAGCTAATACAACTAGTATCACACAAGAGGTCTGGGGATTAGGTTTCCCAGTTGCTAGAGTTCTCCTTTATATAGTCTTTCAAATCATGTTTTGCAATCAATGTTAGCTTAGTAACACAGAATTCAATATTCACCGTTAGATGAAAACCTGATTAGATTAAAGCTAATATCTTTCAACCGTTAAATCGAAATTAGCTTGTTACACACAAATGAAATGCACGTTTATTTAGGTTTGTGTAACCGTACCCAAACATGTACATTTAGTTGGTTCAACAGTAGTTAACCAAATGGTTAGCCATATGAGCAATTTCATATCAACCATATTCATCTTAACCATAACTAGTTCAAATGACTCAAGAGAACTAGTTAGAAAGTTGTTCAATTGCTTAGATCTCACAGAAGTATATAAGACACAATCTAAGCAAAAACGAATTGATTCACTCGAATCAATTCATTAACTTTATAACCACGGTTTGCAAGTCTGCATTCCTTATTTATATAAGTTTAAGTTCACGAATAATCGTTTTTAGAAACTAACCACTTAAGTACGCATACTGGTACGCAGACTTAAGTACCCGGAATAAGTTTGTTTTCAGATCACAAACTCCAGCAGAAATTCACGGGATGTGAACTTCCGACAGTGCACGTACTGGTACGCGGACTTCAAATCCGATTTTCCTGAGCAGTAAAGTACACATACTTTGGTTCAAGGAATAAGGACTTACACACGTATGAGTTATCACACAATGTTTATATCCTTTCAAGGTTATATTCTAAACTCTCATTTCAATCATTGAAACATTCTTAGAGGACGTTATATAGTTGTTGTTCACAAGATATTTTTCGTCAAAGCGATTTTCAAGTAGTTGAAACTAATATGACTTTCGTCACTAGTAAAGATGAACTTGGCCAAAGCGAAAGCTTATCAACACATATTTCGAGAAATATATAAGCTAGATAAACTCGGCTCGAAATAACAAACGTGTATAATCATAGTATATATAGCAATACGACTTTTGTCTCAAGATAGGAGATAGAGTAGATAGAGTTTTGAGTGATAGATAAGTTCAAGTATCTACATACCTTTTAGTCGATGAAGTTCCACCAGTTCCTTGAGTAGTTCTTCGTCTTTGTATGATGATCGCCATGGAGTCTAGAGCTCAACTACACTTTCTATCCTAGTCCGAGACTTATCTAATTGTAGACAAGAAATCAAGACTTATAGTTTTGATCACTAACATTGACAAACATGCTTGAGATAGCAATGCATGCGAGTTCGACCGAGCAGTGCTCTAACAGTCTATAAATAATGAAGTTCGTTCTTCTTACAAACTCATCCTAGAACGCACACACTTCATTTTTTAGTCAGTGTGGGAAGCCGACTAGAAGTATTATTTGTAATACTAACCTAGATAGGGGAGTGACGTAATTAGGCAAAGTCTCTTACTTCCTCTTCTTTTAAAGACTTGGGTGGGATCAAGAAGCGCCCAGAAGTACCGTTGGTGGGAAAATAGAATTGTATTGTTAATTTAGTTTTCAAATATTTATTTGACTAAATAATAGTAGTTGAACCTTGATTGAACCTAGTTTGTTTATTCTGTGATCCTCATCTCTGATATAAGGTCACTCAAACTAGATCAAGGATCAACAAAATTCAGATATGTTTTTATAAATGAAGATAGGCTTATGATCATGCGTTATTAACAAACTCCATTATGTGTGTGATTGTCATAAAGGAATCAAGTTATTTGTGCACCTACATTGAAGACCGAAGATTTGAATACAAAAAGATTTTTTGGTTGGTATCCTGATCTTTGCGATTGTACTTCAGGGGCACTTTATTGACTGGGATCTAACAAGTTTGTTTATCTTTGACAGACTTCTATAACTTGTTGTGTAGGTCGACAATTTATCATTCGGTGGTTTTCTTCAAGATCTGAATCCGATAGGTTGTAAAATAAGATTTGATTATCTTGATTATCTAGATCTTAGTTGATCTAATCCGATACAAGGGAGTTTATATTATTTGAAAGGAAGAGCCTTTGTATAATGCAAGAATATCTCTGATTTAGTTCTTGAGATTGATAGAGCGGTTACCTAATACAGATTAGTCCTTTACTTTTTCATAAAATGATCCAAAAAAGTTGAGTAAAATTTATCACAGTGGGGGAATCAACTTAAGATAGTGGAGTGCATCTTAAGATTCACATGCATTGACCAGATTAGTAGTAGGCTCGGGGATACTAAAGGAACTAGGCAAATTGGAGTTAATTTTACTTGGTCTCAACTATATGAAATTAGTAGTAGTCTTTGTATAGCAGTTTAATTTTAAGAGTATTCAAAACTGGACTAGATCCTGGGGTTTTTCTGCATTTGTGATTTCCTTGTTAACAAAATCTTGTGTCGTGTTATTTTGTTTACTTTCGCATTATTTAGCTTGTCTGTATACTTAAATTAAATACACTTGTACATTAACTAAACACTTGGTTTGATCCGATAGTTGGTTCGGTCTGAACTTTAACCATATACCAAGTGGACATCTTGTGGTTGCTATCTTCTTGATAGTCTCTATTATAGTAGTTCACGCAAGGTCTGTCTGATATAGGTTGATATCGAAAGAAATTGTGGTGTACTTAGTACCCTTGTCATTTCACATCCACTTAGCATATAAAAGTACAAAGATGAAATCAATTGAACTTATTTTGATTTAATATTGGTGTAACCAGATCTTTTAAAAAAGAGAAGTCAAGTTATATAGGAAGGCTGCCACAAGAATATCAAATTCCACTGGATTTATAAAAGCTACATGAAATTACTTAGAGATGATGGGTTATTAAACAAATTATCTAAAATTAATTAATTTTTTTTAATTTTTTGTTGTTGATAAATCTCATAAAGTTTCATTCACGGTAAGATAAAGATTACATGGACTTCAAGAACATCAGCATTTAAGTTCATAATACAATTAAAATGTACTAACAAAGAGTAATTCGTGAAGAAGGGTAACGAAATACCAACAAGAGTATCAAACAATCCTAAGATTGAAAGAATGGTTTTAGGATTACAATCCTACCATTTGATAGAGTTTTTTATTCTAGAAGAAGATATCTTCTCATAAAAAGAGAATAATATGTCAAAAGTATTGAATATTGATCATCACACTTAAACTTCCATCCAAAATCTCCATTGAAATCAGAAAGAACGCCATGAGAGCGTATAGAGAATCTCCATAAAGGAGGATACACTGAAATGACGAGGGTACCAAGTACACCACAATCTTTTCGATATGGGTATAATTCTGATACCTTACTTGATCTAGTATAGACAGAGACTGTCAAGAAGAGAGAAACCATAAGGTATACACTTGGTATATAATATGAGTTCGAAACCGAACATTAAACTATAGGGATCAGCCCAAGTGTTTGGGATTAACGTATATCGAATTTACTTTTAATTATAACTAAAATAATAATTATAATTGTGCAAAGTAAAAATAAAGACACAACAAGATTTTGTTAATGAAGAAACCGAAAAAGCAAAAAAACTTTGGGACCTAGTCCAGTTTTGAATACTCTCAGAATTAAGTTGTTATACAAAGACACTACCAACTTCGTATAGTTGAGACCAAGTAAACTACCCATAGCTACCTAGTTTCCCAAGTATCCCTGCGCCTACAACTAATCTGGCCGATGCACGTGAATCCAAAGATAAAGTCCATTATCTTAAGTTGCTTCAGCCTCTCTTAAGATTTAGAAGCACTTATCCCTTTTGAACGTCTTCCAAACAGTAAATGACTAATCTTTCTGGTAACCACTCTCCTATCTCTGGAAGTTAATCAATGATATATTTGTTAAGCGTGAAAAAGGCTTTTCTATTTAAAATCAATTAAACTTCATTGTAGAGTTAGATCTTCCAAGAACGAGTCAAATAGAAATACCAGATTCAAATACTGAAGAGTACCACCAAATGATATCTTATCCATCTAAATACGACTAGCAATAACAATTCTATCAAAAGATAAACTAGATCTAGTCGGAGCCCAGCCGATCAAGTTTGTGCACAAAGCAAATCACAAACATACGAAACTAATAAGAAAAATCTTATTGTCTTCAGATCTTCAATAGTCTTTTGTACTTGCACAAAAAAACTTGACTCCAACTTATGATCGATCACGCACAGAATGGAGTTTGTTAACAATAGATGATCACGAGTAAATGTCAGATCTAAAATCATATCTGAACTACCACTAGTCTCTTGATCTAGTTTGAGTGACCTTATGTCAGAAGAGAGGGATCTCAAGAATAATCAAACTAGGTGAAATCAAGAGTTAATAACCTTTAGTCAATCAAATCAATAATCAAAAAATAAAATAACAATGAAATTATAGTTTCCCACCAACGGTACTAGTAGCTTCTTGATCCAAAAGAAGTCTTTAAACTAACAGACGGAAGAGATTTCGCCTGATTAGGTTACTATCTGCTCCAAGTTGGTATTACAAGTAATACTATTATTTGGCTAAAAGCAGTGACTACGAAATGAAACGCCTTCCTTAGATTAAGTTTATAAGAAAACCAAGGTAGTTTGGATAACAAGGAGTTTCCATAACCGAAAATATTCTCAAGATATGCAATAAAGAACCTAAATTGGGCTTTGTCTAATTCCAACTAATATCCAACTGTACAACCGAAATTTCTCTTGGAAAACTCAATATTAGCTAGCACTTAACGAATATATCTTTCCAGAGATATGTTTTGCTTGTTGTTAAAACAAAAACATATTCATTCGAAAATCTTAAAAGATTCTCAACCATTTCGGTTTGGGATCTCACCTTGAGTATCAAGGAATATCTTTGAAAAATTAATAAATAAAATTCAAGCATATGTTCAAGTTACTCATTATGTCGACATCTTGAACTTTCCTATTTTGCAAACCCAATTTCCAAACAACACAAACCGTAAAGTGTATGTGACTTAAAGAAATCGATTTTGCCTATTGTGACCGTTTCTACCTTGATTCCAAACATAGGTTAAGATTGGTTCTACCTTGACTCCCAACATAGGTAGGGAACTGTTCTACTCTGGCTCCTAATATAAGTTACTATCGGTTCTACCTTGATTCCCTATATAGGTTAGGATTGGTCCAACTTTAAGATCTTCAATGAAAACCGGACCCTTAATCCTCTTGATTTCTTTCAACTACCAAACAAGTTCGTAAGTCTACTTAATCTCGTGTAGTTAAACACAGTTTTCTAGGCATGCATATGTTCACTACACAATCTAGTAACGAGTTACAAAGATTATGTTGATGATGCAATTACAAAGTTCAAAAGATAAGCATTATACTTCGTAATTCAATATACCAATATAAAGCATTCATAGCTATTGATATATTGTTCCTTGACACTTTGATCATAATAAGATGATCAAGTCTCTAATACTAGAGTTTCATGTATATAACTTCGCATGTTATGTTTTCAATCAGAAATGACTTGAAATCTTATGATATAGAAATGGAAATAAGTCATGTATTACTAACCTCAAGTGAAAGGATGATGCCATTGTTGATGTCGATACTTCTTCGGATTCTTCAAGACTTCAGAGTAATACTTGTCTGTCTCAACATTTCTAGACTTCCTAGTCTAACCTAACGAAGTTGACTCTAGTAATCTAATCAAGAGACTTATGAGTTTTGATAATAAAATATGACAAGCAACCTTGATATACCAACGTTTGGAGGGTTCAACCGAATAGTGCTCTAACAGACACAAACAGAAGGCACGAAATACACATAAAAACACCATGAAAATCTCCTAAAAGTAATGGAGATTGAAGCAAAAATTTAAACTAACATAACCTAAGCTACTAGCTAACCAAGAAAATAAGAAAAATAAAACAAATCTGATCCTAAATGGACCATATCTGCGCAGTGAGGGTTGATGGTGGTGAAGGTTATTTAGCTTCTTGAGAAGGAGCTAGAGTGGAAAGAGAAAAATAAAACTATAATCTTTTCATTTTTTTTTTCTTTCTCTCTCCTCTCTTTTCCTCTTCTCTCTAAAAAAAAACTTTAGCCTATATTAATATCTTGCTCAGATTTGGACCTTTTTGGACCAGATCTGAGCAAGATTTCTTTTTAAGTTTTAATCGAATAAAAGTAGTATTCTTTTGTTTTTGATGTCACTTGACATATTTCTTCGCTATTTGGAGTGACTTTTCTTCGCCATTTGGGGCGACTTTCTCTTCGCTTTGAGGGCGATTTTATTCAAACCTTGATCGCTGGTTCGTGACTTGCTATTCTCGATTCAAGAACATCGACAATCCAACATGGTATTGCTTAGAATCCATACTCAATCTAAGGGATTTACGGCATCTGGGTTCGTTTGGATCTACAAGATTTTGACAAATAACTGCTATTTTATAGGAGTATCACTTGTTGAAGAAGAAGATAATCAGATTAAATGGTCGGAATCGCCGGATTATACCATCATCCTTCCCTACTACATTCACAAAAATCGGGTATCTTTACGGTATATGGCTTTTCCTCTTCGTGATTTACTTGTAATTGATATCTTCATTTGTATTAAGGTTTTTATTATCTTATTTTTTGATATTTTTGTTATTCTTATAAGCGATCATGTAATCACATTTTAATTTGAATAAATTTTCCTTTACTTTGCATCCATACATATATTCCAAACAGCAAACGTCGAAACGGGCACTGGTTTCGGCCTACATTAACAATTTCTTGTTTTAACCGCAGCAAAATATTAACTGTTCCTTGATTTAACCACAGCAAAAAAAAAAGATGAAAAAAACTCCTTTTGCCTAATGGAACTGTTTGCCATGGTTGTTGGGATTTGGTTAGAAGATGGATAAACCGAAGAAATGAGTGTGGGAAAATCAATGGTCACTTGGTTACGGACCCTTCATTAAAAATTCAATTCTCAACCACTAACCCACTTCTTTTAAAGAAAACATGATTTTGATTTTTCTTTGTTTTTTATCGATTAATTTGCGTTACCTTCTCTGGAAAAGATCATAATTTGAGTTACCTCCACTACAGAAAAAATATTAGTAAAACCTCCTCTCGTCACTTTTTCCATCCAAACCCGATTAGCTGAGAAGATCATAATTTGAGTTACCTCCCCTGGAGAAGATCATAATTTGAGTTACCTCCCTTAAGAGCATCCAGCTGTACGAAACAGCTGACTCAGCTAACCGGGTTTGGATGGAAAAAGTGACGAGAGGAGGTTTTACTAATATTTATTCTGTATGGGAGGTAACTCAAATTATGATCTTCTTCAGGGGAGGTAACGCAAATTACCCCTTTTTTATTGTCCATGTGCATGTGTACTAATTTAAGAGGTCCCCTACTAACTCATGCAAATGAATTACTAAGTACGTATAGCTACTTCCAAGAGTATGTAGTCAACATTCCCTTTTTCATTGTTTATCAATCCAAAATGAGGTGAAGATAATGATTAACTAAACTTAAACAATATCGTGGTACTAGTGGCGCTCTGCTTTCCTACCTTCCCCTACAGGCTACGACCCCATTTAATAATGTCTTCACTAGAAGTTCATATCCCAAGTCTTTTCTTTTTTTTTTAAACGCTCTTAGATGATATTATCATCTAGGAAATACCATATGGTCCTAAAAATGATATACTTCCTCCGTCCCACTATTAAGTGACCTATTTTAAGTTTGCACAATTTTTAAGGCAAGCAAGGAAAAAGAGTATATTTAAGCATTTTTTACAATTATACCCTTATAGATAATAACTATTGAAATTTTGAAATGATTTATCTCTCAAATTACACCACGGATGTTCGCAAACTTCATACCATTGAAAAGCATTTTAAAACACCTATGTAACGAATATAAACATGCCTATCAAATTATGCATATTTCTTATATTTCTTATAATCAATTAAAAGGATAATTTTAGAAATATCTCTTGTTTAGTGATATAGGTCACTTAATGGTGGGACAAAATCTAAAAGTAAATAGGTCATTTAATGGTGGGACGGAGGGAGTATTAGAGAGAGTTTAATCCAATTGACCCAGTCAATTGTCTGTTTGGTCCTATTTGGTAATATAAATTATAGTTTAGTCCTAAAAATTATAGTTTGGTCCTAGGATGATGTAAATGTCATCTTGTAGTGGCAGAAATACCCTTTTAGATTATGACCATATATAAAGTCAAATAGTAAGAGAGAAGAAATCATTCTCAGATTTACTTTCTCTCTCCTATATTTTCAGATCTAAAATTTCTCTCTCTTTTTTTCTTTTTTATTTTCTTCCTGCTAGTGATGAAGAAGATGATGGCGATTCTTTTTTCTCTTTTATTTTTTTCTGTGCTAGTGATGAAGAAGATGAATGATGATGATGATGATGAATACGATGAAGTTTTGTGTTTTTTTTTTTGATGTTTGCTTCTGTTTTGATGATGGAGACGGTGAGGTTGAAGATTCTGCTGCTATTTATGATGATGATGAACCTTTATCATCTTCAAATGCTTGGGTAAGTTTCGGATCTACAAAAGAAGATGAATATGACAGAGTTCATTTATGGAATGAACTCTGGTTTTTGATGTTTTTCGTCTGTTTGTTGCTGCTGCTGATGGAGAGGATGAAGATGCGTTGCTGCTGCTGATGAAGAAGATGAAGATGACGGAGTTCATTTCAGGAATGAACTCTGGTTTGTGATGAAGATTTTGATGTTTTTTCTTGATGGAACGAACTCATCGTCTACTACTATTGTTGCTGTCAAAGATTGATCTGCTGATGTTGAAGATTTAGTTAGGTTTTTGTTTTTCTTGATGTTTGCTGCGATTGGTGATGATGATGATGATGAAGATGAAGACGAACTCAAGATAGATAGATATCTGCTGTTGTTGAAGATTTAATTAGTTTTTTTGGTTTTCTTGATGTTGTTGCGATTGGAGATGATTATGAAGATGAACTCGTCAAACCCTAGAAATCTGCTGATGCTGTTGAAGATGAAGATTTATGTGTTTTGTTGTTGTTGTGCTGCTTAAGATGAACTTCATTCCTGGAATGAACTTCATTTTTGGAATGAACTTCATTTTTAGAATGAACCATAAATGAACTCTGGTTTATATAGGTTTTATGAGGAGTTCATTCCAGAAATGAACTCTGGTTTATGTAGGTTTTATGAGGAGTTCATTCCAGAAATGAACTCTGGTTTATGTAAGTTTTGTGAGGAGTTCATTCTAGAAATGAATTCTGGTTTATATAGGTTTTATGAGGAGTTCATTCCAGAAATGAACTCTGGTTTATGTAGGTTTTATGAGGAGTTCATTCCAGAAATGAACTCTGATTTATGTAGGTTTTTGTTCTTAATAATGAATCTTTTGTAGAATTTTAATGAAATAATGAAGTTCGTTCGTATATGATTTAATTTGGTTTTTATTAGGTTTTCATTTGTAAGAATGAACTTTGATGGTTCATCACACAGAATGAAATGCTACAAGAAAATAAGTAAAAATTAACACGAAAGGGTATTTTTATCTATTTTATATTTTTAAATAATTATGGACCAAACAGTAAAGGCGTTTGACCAAAGGACTAAACTGACATGGACCCACCTAAAAAAGGACCAAACGATATTTTTCCCTATTATCATACATGATTTGTGTCATTTATTCCGTAAAATCCAAATGCTCAATGAATCTAAATCTAATATTTTGATGATATGTTCCTCTTGTAAGACTCTATATTCCTACTAAAAATGAGCACAATTCGAGACGTATAACACCACCATCTACTCCGTTAAAAGTTAACGGTTGAAACTAAAATCGGTAGATGGTGAGGTTTCGTATCTCGAATTGTCCACATTTTTCGTAGGAATACAGATTCTTATAAAAGAAATATATCAATTAAATATTAGATTTAAATTCATTGTCGTTTGTATTTTGTAGAGAAAATGACGCAAATCATGTATGATAGTGTCCATGGATCCTCCCTATTTTTTAAATTCTTTTGAAGAAAGAAAACTTTTTATTAAGGAAACATAAGAAAACCAGAACTAAAAGAAAAGATAAAATAAAACAAGAAAGAAATTACAAGACCATAAGATCCCAATTATAGGAACTCATATCTGGGGTACCTCCGTAAATTCAAGGATACTCGCAACTAAATAGAACTTAATTTTGTTAAAACGGAGATTTTAATGATGAAAATATCAATTTACCCTTTTTTATTAATAAGTTTAAGAAAAAAAAACCAAAATCCAGGTGAAGTCAAAAAAAGAAAAGAAAAAGCATCTCCAGTTTCTTATTCTCCTAAAAATCAAAACAAAAACTGGAAACCAAATTCGTTGCAATTAGATACATCTAATACTAGAGAGGTACCAATACTATGTTGTGAATATATACTTTGTCGGCATGGTTGATTAAAATTCACTGAACACCAACTACACATATTTACAGTCGGCATACTCGATCCTCACTCCATCAATGCCGATTGTGTGTAGTTTTGGGGTTTGCTAAGAAATACTATTGTCGGCATAGTTGGTGGATCATTATACAATGCCGACCTAGTGCCGATTATGGAACAAACGTTCGGCATTGTTGTATTTCTTCGACCATGTCGGCTATTTAGAAATAAATTGGAGAATAACTATTACCGGCATAGCTAAATAATGAATATACTGATTCTTTGGAGTCGATCTTGTAGGTATGCCAACTCTGGGCTTGCGTCTTAATTTTCTTGTGAATCAAATCAAAGAAAATCAAATTTAACGTTATTTGAACCTATACCTGAGTAGTCTGAATAGTTGTATCATTAGTTTCTTCACTTTCCTTGTGTGGCTCTTCACTTGTATCATTAGTTTCTTGATTTAGGGTTTTTTCAAGGATGAAAGTTTGATTATCTACAAGATGTTGCAATTGAAAATCGTTATAAAAACACAAAATAAATCACCGTCCCAAGTTTAATCTTAAAAAACTAATCTGTTAACTAATGAATCTTAATTAATAACTACTTAATCAAGAATAATTTAGCCAGTACCAAAATCATTGGGATATAGGGTTTTCAATAATACTTTATGATTTTTATTTTTTGTCTTTTTGTGATGTCTCCTGATTTGTGAAGGTACCCCAAATGTGGGTTCAATTTTAAACGCAACCACGAATTGTGATGCTAAAATCAGGTCCATTTTTCTTCTTCCTAAATTGCACTATTACTTATACATCAGAAACTTGTTGTAATCTCTTCAAACACGCTCTGATTTCGCTCGGGGATCAAACAACCTTGTTTGTATCTCTATGCCTCATTGAACTCGTTGTTTTTTGATTTGATGATAAAATTATTTTGTAGCATTAAGATATCCTAATTTTTCAAAAATCTGAACTGCGGGTCTTAGTGGTGGTTCATGGTGGTAATGGTATGTAGATATACATTAATGGTAATTACTAATTATATTCGTGGCGGTCAGATGAGTTAATAAGGTTTAAAAATTAGTAAGGTTTAAGAATGACTAAATTAATTGTTGATGATGACGACTTATGAGTCATGGCCTGTTTTGACGAAGGAGGAAGGCTCGTTTGTTTTTTTAAATAAGAGGCTATTTCAAACCTTTTCATAACACTCTGCCATGCTTACATGTCTTATGTGGCACATAACGGCCACCTACACTGATAACGTAACGACAAGAGGTTTCACTAATAAACAATCTCTAGGGGAGGATTTCTTAATTAGCGATCTTTGAAAAGGAAGTAACGCAAAATATCCCTTTAGTATTCTATTTCCTCTCAAATTTAATTAGTTTTTTTTTGTACGTATGAAACATGTCGAAAGGTTATGTATCAACAAAACATAACCAAGATGTTTTCTCTAACCAAGATATTTTCTTGGCGCATGAAACTAATTTGTATTTGTGGTGACTTGTGAAACTTAATTATAATTTATTTAATATGTAAGATTTACCTAATAATTTTATGAAGAGTAAATAAAGTCATTTTAGCTCCTTTAAAGGTCGAATTGACTAAATAAATTAACCCTAAAACTTGTTTTATCTGAAAAGTTGAAATAAGAAAAAAACTCTAAATAAGTATTTTATGAGCAGACCGAGGGCCAGATTTGAAAAATAAAGAAAAGAAATAAATAAACCATTTTATATAAGTTTTAGCACAAGTCATATTTTTTTCTTTTTCACCAAAATTTCCAACAAAAAATCTTTACTTATGTTGAATATTATAGTCTCGATAAATAACAAACATTTCTGACATGAATGCATAAGAGAAAATATCTTACTCACCTTTTTTTTTTTTGATTGGAAGAGAAGATTTATTCATGCACAAAGAATAATAAGTACAAAATAAAAATAGAAAGGAAGATACTGACATAATACAAAAAAAAAAAGAATCTAAGTTCAAGAGTCGAAAAATCACATAAGCTGGCGGTACCCTCATTCAACTTCGAGCTTTCTGTAAAAGCGGGGTATAACAACCACAACCAGTAATTCGTTCGGCAATCTGTATGGACTACACTCCAATTTAATTCGGAGAGCACCAACTTAAAAGCGGGACTCAATCAAGAATTATATCAAAGAGTTTTTATCTATTTCTCAATACAAACAGCAAATCAAACAGATAGAAATCCGGGAGCCTGATTGATATGAGAAATAACTTGGATGGTACCAAAGACCAACGCCTAAGTGTCAATCAAATTCTATCCAACAAACAACGTCGGATTTATCAACTGATTGAACTACGACCAACCTGTGATATTTCAATTATATAAACAAATATAATGCGAAAAAGAAATAACACAAACACCAGATATTTTGTTAACGAGGAAACCGCAAATGCAGAAAACCCACGGGACCTAGCCAAGATTGGAACACCATACTGTATTAAGCCTCTATAGATCCTAGCCTACTGCAAGTTAACTTCAGACTGGAATGTAGTTGATCCCTAACCAAGTCTCACACTGATTAAGGTACAGTCGCGTTCCTTACGCCTCTAAAACCACGCCGGATTCTGCGCACTTGATTCCCTTAGCTGATCTCACCCACAACTAAGAGTTGCAAACTCTTTTAGTAGAAAACTTACAAACAAATCTATTTCCCACAGATATGTCTATTCTTTTTTTGGTTTTTGTTCTGTCTTTTGATACAAAGATCAAGGTGAACATGAACCAACTAACAATCCGGTCTTATACCCCCGAAGATCAGCTTAGAAATCTGTTTATTAGTCACCTCATAATAACCTAATTGATTAACAGGAGAAGTTATTGCGTAATCACAAGAGTCTAAGACGAAGAACTGTTGTGATTACTTGTTATATATTACCTATCGTAGATAAATCTCGAGTAAATCTTAGATAAGATAAAAATAAATACGATGGAACAAGTAAGATCAGAATACACAACTACAGAGAAAGTAGTTGGATTTGTCTTCACGAATCCCAAATGAAGTCTTCAAGCTGTTAACCTAATAGTGAGGTTAAAGGAGAGTCGACTCTAGTTTGCAACTAGGACACAAGAAAGTGTCGGGATTGGGTTTTCCATTTGCTAGAGTTTTTCATTATAAAGTCTTTCAGATCAGGGTTGCTTACAATTAAAGCTCAGATAGCTTAGTAACAAAGCATTCAATATTCACCGTTAGATGAGCTCCTAATTTCTATTTAAGATTCAAGCTAAGTTTGCTTAATTTCCATCGTTAGATGGTCTTAGCTTGTTACACACAAAGGAAATATATATTTAGATATGGGTTACCGTACCTACACGTGTTTATTGAGTTGGCTTAATAACAATTAACCGAAGTTAGCCATATGAACACTTTTGTCTTAGTCGTATTCATCTAATACTTCTAGATCAAATATGAAGATCAATCAATCAATCATGATAGATAATCAAATGAATCTAATTGTGTTTCAAATAGAGTTGTTCAATTGTTCACTATCTCATAGAAATATATACGAACAAATTAAATCGAAATCGGTTTGATTCGTAATCGTATAAAGTACTTACACAAGAATCAATTTATGAACATTAAGCCACGGTTTGCAAAGTTAATTTGCATTCTTTGAATCGTAAATGTTTTAGTTCATGAGTATGAGAATCATACATTACCGATTTTAGAACTTCGCCACTGTGTTCGCAAACTAGGTACGCGAACAACAGCTCCGGACGTTAGCCTAGTCAATCCGTTCGCAAACCCGGTTCGCAAAAAACTATTCCGGACCTAACTCAGGTAAACCTGTTCGCATGCTAGGTACGCAAACAAGAGTTTCGGACCTGAATCATCACAATACAGTTCCGATACTAGGTATGCATACCGTGTTGTATCCAGACATGGGTAAGTGTTCTAAACTCTCATTTCAATCATTGAAACATCCTTGAAAGACGACAATGGTAATCTCACACATACCATTAGCTTCAAGTACTTTTCAAGTGATCGAATGATCAATACGAAACTTCCCGAGCTAACATCAAATGACTGTCTCACATAAATCAATACGAAACTTCAAGGTAATTTTCATATGATCATCTTTTGACTTAATATTTAGTTTCTAACAAATAGATTGTTTCCAACTAAACTCGTCAAGAATACGATGAACATAGATAAAGTAAAAAGCTTCCAACACATATTTCGATAAATAGATAAGCGAGATAAACTCGACTCGAAATATCAAATGTGTATAATGTAAAAGTCTATATAGCTATACGACTTAGTCTCATTAGAAGATAGAATATAATAGACTTATGAGTGGTAGATAAGTTTTAGTCTTCACATACCTTTTGTTGATGAAGTTCCTCCAAGCTCCTTAGTAGATCTTCTTCTTCAATTGGTGAACGCCGTGAAATCTAAAGCTCAACTACACATTCTATCCTAATCCGAGACATAACTATAAGTATACCAGAAATCAAGTATATAGTTTTGATCAACTAAACTTGACAAACAAGCTTGAGATAACAGCGCGTGCGAGTTCAACTGAGTAGTGCTATAACACTCCTTACTAGGATTGTAATAATTCAACTCCCACCAGTAGCCTAAAAATCCCAGCACTGAAGAGTTTCTAAAGCAAACACGTGATAATTATGAAACTATTATCACCAAATCATCCTAACGCTACTCCATTACCACGTGAAGCATATCCAAAAGTGAGCAACATCCATTATTATTAAACTTCCTTCATATGATTGACTAATACCTGATATTTTCAACGCCCAAAAACCAGAACAATCCAAGAAGACTTCATGCCTTCAACGCCGAGAAACAATCGAAAAATACCTGACGTCTTCAACACCCAAAAACCAAAATTAATTACACTTACTTCACCAAAATCAAAATCACCAACTCAATATCAAAAAGAACCTTATCAAAACCACTAGAACTCCTCAATATAAACAACTTGTAGAAGAAAAATCCTTACCAACTTTGAATCATCGACTATTTTTCATCCAAATGAGATAAAACCCTAGCCATCGTAAGTCACAATAGTGATGATACATATATCATATAGTCACTGGTCAAGATCATCTCTCCAATGGATGATAAAGAAGGTTTAATGTTTAATACCACCATTGATAATGTGGACAAGAAATATCAAAAACTAACCTAAATCTAAGTAAAGATAATTAATATACATATATATATATTGGAAAAAGGAGATATATAGTTTGGGAACAAAGTGGCGATTTTAGGTTAAGGTTTGGAAAGGAAAGGAAGAGGGGGAAGGGAGACGAAAGAGGAGTTATATAACTCACAATTATCTATTCCATTTTAATATAGTAGAATATTATAATACAAAAATTACTGGAGGGAAAAATGATAATTAGGTAAACTATGTTTATTTTTCCTATTTTACCCTTGTTTTCATATATATATAGATTAAGGAGATTAAAAATAATTGTGGGTGGGTAGAGATAATTTATAATGTAGTTTAGTTAAGCTATATTATGATAACTTATTTACGGTCAAAATACACTATTTTTGGGAAAATTAAGAAAATTGCCAACTTCTGAACCCCTATTTAATAAATCGACCACTTTTTTGAGCCCTTATATAAAATAGTCTTTCGATTAGTTTCATCGTCTGTGTCCACCAAAATGGTTAAAAGCGTTAATTTAATCAATTTTTCTCGTTGAAATTAACCTTATCCTTGCTAACCTAAATACATTCTGAATAGTAACATTTCATTTCTTTTTGGTCTTCTTGTTTCTATGTCTCTCTGAAGTACTTCTTCTTCCATGGATTTGAGAAGAAAAACTATTCTCCACGGTCTTCAGTCTTATCATTATCGTCTTCATAATGGAAATTTTCTTTTTTCCTAAATGATTGTTTCTCTCATATGATTATCGTCAATATTATCTTTTACGCAAATTCTAAGGTTTCAATTTTCTTATTTTAAATGGAAAAGTAGTTTTGAATTCAATTAAATGATAAAGTTGAATTTTTTTTGTTTTAATTTTCAAACAAATATATGGTGATTTTCAATTTGTGTATTTGATGCTTTTGGGGTTATTTTGGATCGATTTTGGGTGAAAGAATCAGCTAATAACCTGTTAAGAAACTGATGTTGATGCTTATAAAGTTTGATGATTCAAGAGGAGGAAGTTGTGGATGTTTTCAAAGGGTTTAAACTTTGAATTGATGCATGTTTATTTTGTGGGTATCTGAATAAAGAGTTTGAAATTGTTTTGGAAGAGTCTGTGAACCCGAAACACCCCAAGAAATAGGAGCCGATGCCATGGTTTAGTGGTCGCGTTTGGAGGAGTTAGGATTCATATTTAAGATGGAGATAACATTGAACATCGGGTGAAAAATGATTTTCCTATTTGGTCCAAGCGTGAAACAAGCTGAGAACTTAAGTTGTTGCCATCGATTTTGGTGGTCAGTGTTAACGACTGGTGAAATCATTAGGGATTATGAATGACTAGGGATGTATGTTTTGTATGAGATTTGCAGGTAAGAAGATAAATAAGGGCTAGAAGAACAAATAAAAACTCATATATCACAACACCATCTCACTCCTAGTTACTGTTTGAAGAAAGTCTCAAAAGAAATAATTCTTTTAGAACTAGTATGAACAGCAGATCCACTCGAAAGAAATACTATTCTTATCGGAATTGAGGTAAGTAAAAAAATCATCAATCGATTAATAACTCATGTTTAAACTTATGGTAGCACAACCTTTTCCTCAATTTGATTTCAGTCAATTTTTCTCAATATTTTGCAAGAAATAAGTAAATTTGACTGTTCTTAATGAATTGGGATTGTGAGTTTTATTATAATGGTGCCTACTGTTATAATCTCGTTTCTTCGAAGCATGTAATTCAAGAAGTCTAGTAAACCAAAAAATCTTAGAATCTCTGATAAATTTAGGTATAGACTCTCAATTCCAGAAGGATTCACGATAGAACTCGGATTTACTTAGCCGATTGAGGGGTTTACATGTCTTTTACTAAATAGGATAACATACAAGTGTGCACTTAATTGATGTTACCCGTTTTATTCAAACTCGGCCATTTTATACAATGACTTAAAAAGACAGTCATTTCAGAAAGTTGGCAACTTCATAAAAAAGCCCTTACTTTATTTTTCACTCTTATTTGCTTAACTCCAAACAAACAATATGCGAGGGTATAAAAATAATTTAGTATACATGATACTAATGGTTTTTCCCTCCATTTTCCATCTGCCTATTTTTATTTTTGTAACTTGGCATAGGCCCGGACCTGTCTCCTGACAGCCAAATCCACTGAGCCTACTCCTCTGAGCAGATCCAGTCCATTCCCCACAATAAAGTTATAAGTATTTATATAAGAAGAGTATTTCACGAGATCTCTAAACTCTTGAGTGGAGATTCGATCCGCTGATCTCCTACTTGAGAATTAGGCTCCTGACCAACTGGGTTAACCCCTGATGGTTTCCATCTACCCATTGTTCTAGTGTGTACAACCATAAAAGTTACTCCTTCCGTCCAAGATATATAGGCGGCGAAGAGATTTTTGCTTGTCCAACTAGATAGGCGGAGTTCATATTGTTAGGTTATTTTTGACACAAATACTCTTATTAATGTTGCATGGATATCACCACCACTAACCTGATGTTTATAGTATTGGGAATATAATAAGGGGTAAAACAAGAAACGAGATGAATTTTCATGAAACCCAAACTTTTTCTTAATATAAGATATTTAGGTTTTCCGCCTTTGTAACTTGGACGGAAGGAGTGCTAACGTAGTCTTAAAACTGATGGGACATATAAAGAACTACATTTGTAATTTTATTTTCCCTAAGTTATTTTAATAGATTAGTTGTTGTAATAAGGATCATTATGGATGCTAAACACAATAATTTTATTATAAATAAATCAAAGACCATAATTTTTAGTAACACATCTTAAGTCCTCAATGTTTTTCAAGAGACTTTAGATCAATTGGATAGAATTCAAAGAATTTTTTGGTGGAATAAAGATGGGGTGAAAAGACAAGGAGGTTTTATAAAAGCTTGGACCAGTATCTGCAAACCCATATCACAAGGGGGTTTTGGAATTTAAAACCCGCACCAATTCAATTTAGCTCTGCTAACCAAACTGGCTAGTAGACTAATCTCTGAACCAAATCAATAATGGGTTAAACTTCTAAAAGCAAAATACTTTCCAACCACAAATCCTCTAGAGAATTCGAGAACGTCTAATCTTTCTTGTATTTGGACTAGTATCCAAAAAGGCTTGAATCTTATAAAGGGTAACTTCGTGTGACAAATTAAAAATGGAGATTCGGCAAATTTTTGGGAAGACAGGTGGATTCCCAATGAGGATATAATTCAAAAACCTTCGGATAGAACATACCAATTTCCATAATTGGTAAAAGAGCTAATCACTCATGAAAATAGTTGGGACATTGAAAAATTAGATGAATTTTTCAGCTAGGAAATTAAGGAATTTATTTTTGTAATCTCGACACAAAGAGAAGACAAATACAAAATAAAGTGGAGGCACCACTCATCGTGAGCATTTTCAGTAAAAAATATCTATAGTTTTCTTAACAATCAAGAATAAGAAAATGACAATATGGCGAATTTCCCATGGAAGATATTATGGAAAATTAAAACAATTCCAAGAATTAAATTATTCGTTTGGAAATTAATGCAGAAGGCTCTTCCAACTTCAAGTAGACTAGCTTATTACATGAAAGATGTTTCTGCGGACTGCCAGATGCGTAACGCGCAAATTCAAGAAAATGAACAACATTTATTCAGATTTTACCCTTTTGCGAGAGCCGTTTGGTTTTGGGTTTCTTTACGTGTTATTCAGAACCAGCCTTCCTCTGACTTAATAAGCAATTGGGTCAAAAACAAGATAAAAGATACGAACTATGATCAAATATCGGACAAAATTGCTACTGTTCTCTGGTTTATTTGGAAACATAGATGCTCAGTTGTATTCGAAGGAAACGTACCTAACCCGACAATGTTGATAGAACAGATAAACAAATATTTACAATCAACAACATCATTATCAATCTCTATGAAATTTTTTGTTAGAATCAGACTGATTCCAAACCCAAATTGGATATCTTTAAATATGGAATGGATAATTTTTATAGATGCGGCTTTCAAGAAAGAAGATCTATCAACGGGTTTCGCCTTTATCATATATTCAGTGGATCAAGAGGAATTCATGCATATCGAAGCAGGCTCAGATAAAGCAATGTCAGCAATTCATGCAGAAGCAAAGGCAATGCTTAAAGCTACCTGTTGGTTAAAAAATAATATTCTTTCCAGTGTTTCTTTCGTCACGGACTGCAAAAGTATTACCGATTTCATTAATAAGAAATGTAAAGAAATTTCTTGGGAAGCTGAAAATACAATGGAAGAGGTTGAAGCAAATATGGGTATTTTTCCACAAGCCAAAGTAAGATATATTAACAGAAAATACAACTCAACGGCGAATACATTGGCTAAGGAAGTAAGAATCAAGAATCTCCAATATTTATCTTTACACATTAAAAGGAAAAAATTAGTAAATCAAACATTTTATCTAGTGCTTTTGAAAAAAGTGATGTTGTAAACGTTTTGATTTATATTACTTGATTAATATAATATTATCTTTTCATCAAAACAAAAAAAAGAAGTGTTTTTCAAAGAGAAGCATCTTCAGACTGTGGCATTGTTTTTCGTCACAGATTTTGTAGATGTACAATTACCAGCCAGCTGTAATTTTTGTATTTCATGAGAACAAATTCTCTTAAAATACTTCGAACGTTCACAATTAGCAGTGAGTAGTGAGTACTACTTAAAGTACTCGATAATGCCATTGCCAACAACCAGCTGGGATTCCAACGATTTCTGTAATTGTGACAGTGCAGATGTTCTCTTTATACCAAAAATAGTGACTAACAAGCGTACGTATGTCAATTTCGATTTACAGAATCACGTTTTAGGTGACAATTCCCTTGTATCGATCCGTTCATCATCAAAGAAAATAAATGTAGAATTTGTGAGATCCGAGGAACTAATTTAGAAAATCAAAATGACCACGGCGTTTTCTATAAATCGAGTACAAGTTAAGATACGTAAAAATTAAATTTGGTGAATTAAGAGAACCACAAATGGGAATGAGTAGGAATGTAGTACATGCATGGAGATGCAACAAGCTGATGGTGAACACCTAAAGACAAGGGAATTTAGTTTACATGTGTGGTTGTTAGAAAAGAGACAAAGTCATTGGGATAGAAAAACGTATAGACAAAACATAAAAATGTGGTAGGTCTCATTTTCATTCCCACATCCACATTCTCCCTGCCGATCTATGTTTATCATTTCTGGAGTTTTTTTTAGCAAAACTCCATTTACCTAGAATCCAAATAACTATACAATTCATTGAATAATTTGTTGATCGATCACATTTCGCACCCCCATGCAGTGCATGCGTTATTGTACCTTTATTATCCTAATTGCATGGATTATAACTTAATCTTTGGATCTCCTATATGATAAACTGCAATGATTATGATGTATAAACTATACTTCTCTTGCAACGTGCCAGTCATCAACACAATATGGTATGCTGCACAAGAGGGAGACCAAAAGTGTATGAAAACTGGAGAGTTTGTATGTTTGTTACTGTCAATTTGTTTCCTTATTCGTTTTTGAGAGAAAATGTTTTATATGTTTGGTTAGGTCTGTTCCTTTCCTTGGAATGTTTTCTAATGAAAAGAAGACTAAACAGATAAAGCTTGGTAACATTATTTCTGCTCCCTTAATACTGTATACGTTTTTCAATATTATCGTAGAGTTCGTTTGTACCTTCATTAGCCAGCAATGTAAAGAACTCCATGCAGTATGTATTCACGTGGTTCCGTTACCTGAGAATTGAACTGTACTCATCATATCAATAATTCCTATACCTTTTTTTAGCTTGTGTTTGGATTTCATGTGATTGATTCTTGGTAATCAACTCCCTTCCAAAGAATAACAGCTATGACTTGACTAGCTATCATTTTGCCTATTTTCCACGTTCTACTATAGTACCAACTTTAACTCCTTCGTGGCTCATACAAAAGAACAGTACTAGTCTGGACTTGTACTGCTGTCTGCTACAGAAGAAGTGTTTCAGCTGCTATATGGGCTTTAGGCTAAGTAGTAGAAGTTGGGCTTATTATCTATTAAATTTTTTTTGCAGGGTAGAGAGGCTGAGATTTGACTTGTGATCTCTTAGTTTTGCACTTTCCAGCAATGGAGAGCTTGAGTATGTTAGACTGTGGTTCAAATTCCTTGAAATGCGTTTTGTTTTTTCCATGATGCCTAGTTACAAAAACAGAAGTATTAACCCATTTTCCGTTGGGGTTCAGTGTTCCCTAGTCCATTTTCTTGAGATAGCTACTATCCCAGTTGAGGCTACTAATCCGCGTTCCCAAAGGCGAACACAGAACTAGAGGTGTGTTCGCACATTTCTAATAACGTGATTCTTATCCAGGTCCAAAGACTCCAAACAATGTAGTACTGTACATGGTAAAATCATCTAGTGATGATTTTGAAATGAAAACTCCTGCCACTTTCTTGGCGAAAAAAATCAAGATCTTATGCATTTTAGGCCGTAGAATAGAAGTTAAGGCCCAATACACGCCCACCTCATTCGCAGGTAATTGTATACCCGAACTTATAAAACTTCTCATTCTGGAGGAAACTTTGGAAACTTTCTCTCTCAAAAAAAAATCCTCTCTGAAAGCCCAACGAAACCCTAGCGCCGTTTGAGTCTTCACTTGCTCGGATCTTGTTCTATTAGAGCGGATCTGAGTAAGAAAAGTTCAAACCATCTTCTCCCTTTGCCTTTTCATCTTTTACTGCTTTGATTTCATCTTTTTAGGTTAGTTTTTGGTTTAAATCTGACTGATTTCTTTGAGAAATCTAGTTGGGTTTTCATCCTTTGAGTTTTAGATCGGTGTAGAGTAGTTCTTCTCTGGTTTGTGTAGATTCGTTATTAGGATTGATGGGTTTCTCTCTTTGTGGAGGAAAATTTCTTTTTTCAATACTTCTTCAGCATCTCTTAAATCAGGATCAATAGCAGCAACAAAATCACTTGTTTCAAAAGTAGCAGCAGCAATCACAAGAGTTTCAACTACAGCAGCAACAACAATCACAGAATCAACAAGAAGAATCACAGAAACAGCAACAACAATCACATACTCAACTCTTAGATCAATCAACATAACATCCGATTCAAAGAGGCGAAGTAGCAAGATCTTATCAGTAATCAATACCCCTGTATTGGGTTCCTTTCAGTTACTACGTTACAAACAAGTGGATCATTGTATGATCCTACCTCTCCTGTTCGTGACCAGGAAAGGAGTGCTATGTGTGGTTGTTCATCTCCACACACCCAAAACCCTGAGAGATGGATGGATCTTTTTTTGGATCCTAACAATTTTACCTTGGGAAAAAGTATTAATTGATTTGGAAGAAATTAGTTCTTTCCAAATAATACCATCTAAACTTCACAAGGAAAGAATTCAATTAGTTGTATTATTGGGTGATTCTCTTTGCCATGTCTCTAGAGTTGTTAGTGTCCATCTTAGTCAAATCTGCTCAAGTTTCTTACATCAGATCTGTAAGTGTTGTTGCTCATATTATCCTTGTAATTTATGTTGCATACACTATCTCTGTAATGGTCCATGTAATGGTGTTGATGAAGTTGTAATGGTTCCTTAAGGTGCTTTTGCCTTAAGTTTTTCTTAAAAAAAAGAACTTATAAAACTTACCCTTACACAAAATTGGGTAAAAACATCAAAATCAACAATTCCTGGGTGAAAAAGACATGTAAAATTTGATATTGTTTAAATGGACGAGAATGTAAAAATAGTCGGGATGTAAACAGTTTCATTCTACCCATTTTCAAATACTTTTTCTTATTTTTAATTTACATCAGGATGCATCCAGTTTCATCCTCGCTCTTTTTTAAGTTTAAGCCAGGATGAATCCAGTTTCATTCTTGCTATTTTTTTGGTGTCCATTTCACCCATACTAATTTTTACTCGTCCATTAGAACCATGTTTTAAAAATATTTGGACAAATAACCTATTTTCCAAACAAAATAAATTGAAACAAAACAATCAAACAAGCAAAATTCAAAAAGTAAATATCAATCAGAACACACAATCATCAGCAAAGCTGAATGATGAACCAAACAATCAAATCAAACATATAAGTACTCCATATATATAAAAGCACACACTTAAATATCCACGTCGCATTTGGTCTGTCTAAATAACTTCGGAAAGGATAAATGTACTTCGACAGAAGGACACTTAACTCGAACAGTATAGTGCGACGATTTCCATCTTGCTACCTTGAATCTAATCCTGGCTTTAATTCTCACGTCGAATACCATCTCACCCGATGATTTTTCAAGCCTAAGATCCTTAGAAACAGACCCTTGTAGCGGAACAGCCAGACCTGTGGGCTTCACATTTAGCATTGTCACGTTTCGATGAGGTTGAAAGAATGGTTGAAGAGTTTCAAAGGCAATAGGTTGATCATCGTACGTCACTGAAACATCGATTGAGTCGTAATACACTGATACCTTTCTGTTAGGATTATATGCTCTTACAACAAATCCTAACGTAGTATTTAGACGATTGTAATGTATGCTGAACTGTTCCACTTTCCCTGTTTCAACGGTATAAACTAACTTGTTGGGCCTGAGTGCTAGCCAAGTGATGAGCACAGCAAGACCAACAAGAATTACTAACGCTAGTAATGTAATTGCAATGCACCGTAACATAGCTGACCGGCTTCGAGGGGTTGTTGGAGTAGAAGTAGTGGTTATAGGACCAGCCATGGTTGTGAAAATAAAAGCTGTAACTAGACCTAGATTGATAATGGGATATGGTGAACAAGAAACTGATGTTTTTTTTTCTTATATAGATGGAAAAGTAGACGAACATTTGAAATGATCAAAAGGGTCACAGGAATTCCTTATGTCTATCAAAGAATTTTCTCTTTAGTCCCCTTTTTCTTTCTTTATTGTTATCTTCATTCAAACTCAAACTATGTGAGGGGTATTAAGATTCTATTATTTAGAAAGAAGAAGTTTGTTTTAATTCCATAAATTTGAAATGGGTTTTACGCATTTTTGATCGGTTTTATGTGTTAATCGGATGTGGATTGGAACCGGTAATTAGTCGAAGCAAAGACACTAGTGCTTTGTGAAAAAGAAGTCCATAGTTTTGAACTTTAGAGAGAGTGAGTGTTTTTGATTATCTGTAAGGGTTCAAACAACTTTAACTTTGTCATGGAATAAACTTGGTTTCAAGCTATTCCTTTCTTGATCTTCTTCCCTAGTCTTTTTGTTTTTCGTTATTTATTGCATATTCATGTTATCTTTTTCTTCCTTCCAATTTTCTTGCCTCGTTCCCAAGTTATTCCTCTTTATTGATGATAGGCCTCAGAATTGGAACTGAAAATGGCGGGGCGGAAAGCTAAAGTTTGCTGACTTGGTTTGTTAAGTTTGACGTGGGGGTCATCGAAGGGAAAACCAGTAAGTATGTTCTTGCCCAACAACAGGCACTTTGGGAGCTAGTTTCTGCTTCTCGACATACATGTTAGAAAAAACGGCTTTGTTATACCAAATTTGCATGGACTATGTTTTGATCTCTAGACCTATTGCCCACTAATTGTTTTTTCATTTGAATAGATAAAACAATAGTCCCACATAGACTAAAATCTAAAGAGTTTTAGGCTTAAATACCATAGAATTGGCTAAAAGGGCATGGCCCTTGGGTCATTAGACTTTTGTGTCAGGGGGGAAGGCCTAGACTAGGGCAAGGTTGCCTTTCCCGTACACGCACGCCGCTGTCCGTCTGGTCGGTCGGGTCGGGTTCGGGTGTGGGTGTGGGTTCATTAGATCCTATCTTTTTGCTAAAACTTTTGGTACGTGTTTTACACACATGTAGAAGAATCTTCTTCTTTGTCTGCACATGTTTTGTCCTGGCTTTCTTGTTTGTACATATTTGTTTTGGCTTTCTTGTCCGTACGTGTTTGGCTTGGCTTCTTAACAACACACTGCTCTAAGCCTGACAAAGGCAACACTGTTTTCAACCAAACATTACCAGTATTTCTGTCATACGCATGAAGCCAACACACTGCTCTAAGCCTGACAAAGGCAACACTGTTTTCAACCAAACATTACCAGTATTTCTGTTATACGCATGGTTTTGTTGCATGCATTTTCCCTCTCGTTTGTAACGTCTTAAACACTATATAAGGGAGGAGTCTTGAGCTCATTGAACATACAACAGAGAAACATCTCTTCTTCTGCTCTCCCTCTGCTTTCAGAAAATAAGTTTTTATTTCTAGTTTCTCTGTTTTTAGCTTTTGCTAACACTGCCAAGTTCTAAGGGTACTCTCTTTGTATGCTACATTGAGGGGTACTATCAGTAGTTGTATCCTGGAGGTGACTCGCCAACTGCTATAGCATCTCAGCGGAGTAGCAGGCGATATTGCCTTTAGGACAGCGTATCGTATACGTGCCTCTACATTTTTTGTGCATCTCCAGCAACATCGGTTTGAGCTAAGTATCTTCTTCTCAGTTATTTAGTTCTATGTCCAACAATCTAAAGGAAATATCCTCTTTACTATATTTTTTGTAACAACATGGGAAAGAGTACTGTAGACAAACCCCCAAAGTTTAGTGGCAAAGACTTTAAACGATGGCAGTCCAAAATGTTATTCTTCTTAAAAGACCAAAGGCTAGATGAAGTTGCCTTAGAAAGACCCTCAAGAAGGCTTCATGACCGTGGCTATGAAGATAGACTGGATAGGTGGACTAGGAAGAATTACATGTGCAAAAACCACATTCTTAACTGTCTGGATGACTCCTTGTACGACTTTTTTTATAATGCAAAAGAGAATTTTACTGCTTTTGATTTATGGGAAGCCCTAGAAGAAAAATATCTTGCAGAGGCTGCTGGAAGCAAGAAGTTCCTGGTAGCTAGGTTCCTGGAATATAAGATGACTGATGAAAAGCCTGTTGTAGAACAATTCGTCGAACTCTAGCTACTCATCAACGAAATTCTTGCTGAAGGAATGCATATTGATGAATATCTACAAGTATCTGCAGTAATTGAAAAGCTACTACCCTCATGGAACGAGTACAAGAGGAGGCTGCGACACAAAATCGCGAATCACCGGGAGCTGGGAAAAAGATCCGGGGAGAACTTCTGTGCTGAGGACAAAAGCCTGATGCGAGCAAAGAAGCTGGAAAAAAAAAAAAGATCCAGGTGGAGGAACTTCTGTGCTGCAAGGACAAAGCCTGATGCTGAGCAAAGACATGTCAACAAAGCTCATGTCCTGGACGATAATGCTGCGTCAAAGAAAAGGCACGGAGAATCCAGCAAAAATGGTAAACGTAACAAACAACGTAACTCCAAAGGTAACCATCTTAAGCCAAAGGGTGGTGTCTCCAAAAACACCATCAAAGGCGACTGCTATAACTGTGGGAAAACTGGTCATATGGCCAAAGACTGTAGGGCACCTAAAAAGACCAAAAATGATCCTAAACAGAAAAAATAAGGCAAACGTAGTAGATGATTCTGGATATTTTACTGGCATGGTGTCTGAAGTCAACCTTGTCTCTAATGTGACCAATGTGAGAGACTGGTGGCTTGATTCTGGAGCCACTAGGCATGTCTGTAAGTTCAGAAATGCTTTCTCCTCCTATAACAAAGTAGGAGACGATGAGAAATTGTTTATGGGAAACTCTTCTACCTCTAAAGTGGTAGGAAAAGGCAAGGTTGAATTGAAGCTCACTTCAGGAAAAACTCTCGCATTGAATGACGTGTATCACGTCCCGGACATATGCAAGAATCTTATCTCAGAAACCATCTTACTTGGGAAAGGTTTTAAATTTGTAGCTGAGTCTAACAAAGTTGTAATCTCTAAAGGTGGTGACTTCGTAGGAAAAGGATATGTCACTGAAACATGATTAAGCTTAGTGTACTTTCTTTGAACTTGAATGATAATGCATCTTCTTCTGCTTATGTTTGTGACTCCTCACATGTTTGGCATGATAGACTAGGACATGTTAATTTCAAATCTATTGAAAGACTTGCTAAATTAGGCTGCATTCCTAAAATAAACTTTGACAGAGGTCATAAATGTGAAATTTGTGTTGAATCTAAATATGCTAGAAAACCCTTAACAAAAAGGTTGAACGTAGTACAACTCCCCTAGAACTAATCCACTCGATTTGGGAGATTTGAAATCAACACCAACTAGAGGAGGTAAAAAATGGTACATCACTTTTATAGATGATCACTCAAGATACTGTCAGGTTTATCTTCTTAGAAGTAAAGATGAAGCCTTAGACGCTTTCAAATTATATAAACTTGAAGTAGAAAACCAAAGAGGTGTTACTATTAAAACTCTTAGGTCGGACCGAGGCGGTGAGTATGTGATACCTATAGGAGAATTCTGCAAACTTAATGGCATCATTCATGAAACTACTGCACCTTCTTCACCTGAGTCGAATGGAGTAGCTGAAAGGAAAAACCGAACACTCATAGATATGGTGAACGCTATGTTAGCTAGTTCAGGGCTACCTTCGAACCTGTGGGGGGAAGCAATTCTCTCTGCTTGCTATATCTTGAACCGAGTTCCATTTAAGAAATCCGACAAAACTCCATATGAGTTATGGAAAGGAAGACAACCGTCCTATGCATACTTTAAAGTGTGGGGGTGTTTGGCCAAGGTGGCCACTCCTCGTTCCAAGAAAACCAAAATAGGACCTAAAACTGTAGATTGTGTTTTCCTAGGATATCCTGAGCACACTAGTGCTTATAGGTTCATGGTAATTGGTGAGAACACCATAATGGAATCCAGAGATGCAGTGTTTTTCGAACACATTTTCCCTTTAGGGTCTGGACCTCATAAAAGGGTCCGCGATGATCTCTCAGATGTTCCTTCGACTAGTCAACCCCCGTCTCTAGATGCTGAAACCGAACCTAGAAGAAGTAAGAGGGTCAGAACCGAAAAGGTTTGGTCCAGATTTTGTGACTCTTACGGTAGAGTCTGAACCCCAAACCTATAAGGAAGCTATGACTCTCCGGAAGCTCCCTTCTGGGAAGAAGCTTCAAATAATGAGTGGGATTCCATTCAACAAAATGAAACTTGGGAGCTTGTAGACTTACCTCCTGGTAGTAAAACCATAGGTTGCAAGTGGGTCTTCAAAAGGAAACTTAGAACAGATGGAACTATAGAAAAACACAAAGCTAGGTTGGTAGCTAAGGGGTACAGACAACAGGAAGGATTAGATTTCTTTGATACCTATTCACCGGTCACTAGAATCACTTCTATCCGGATGCTGATTGCTATTGCTTCTATTTATGATTTGCATATACATCAGATGGATGTTAAAACTGCTTTTTTATATGGTGAATTGAATGAAGAAATTTATATGGACCAACCTGAAGGTTTTGTTGTGAAAGGTTTGAAGATAAAGTATGCAAACTGAAAAAATCTTTGTATGGTTTAAAACAAGCACCTAAACAGTGGCATGAAAAATTTAATCATGTAATGATATCTAATGGCTTCAAGGTTAATGAATCTGATAAATGTGTTTACATTAAATCTGTGGATGATTCTCATGTTATTGTGTGCCTATATGTTGATGATATGCTCATATTAGGTAGTAACCTTGATAGTATTAATACCACTAAAAGCATGCTTAACGAAAACTTTGACATGAAAGACTTAGGCCCTGCTGATGTAATCTTAGGGATGAAAATCAGAAAGATGTCTGATGGATATAGTCTTAGTCAATCTCATTATGTTGAAACTGTGCTTAAGAGATTTAATCATGAAAATGCTAAACCTGCAACTACTCCTTATGATCCCAATTGCAAATTGAAAAAGAACAAGGGTGAGGGTATTTATCAACTTGAGTATTCTCGTGTTATTGGCAGTCTTATGTATTTAATGAACTGTACAAGACCTGATATTGCCTATACTGTGAGTAGATTAAGCAGGTACACTTGCAACCCTGGGCAGGATCACTGGAATGCTCTCTACAGAGTTCTACGGTACCTGAGAGGAACTTCAAACTATTGCTTAAGTTTTGGGAAGTATCCTGCTGTGCTAGAAGGGTATTGTGATGCTAACTGGATATCAGACTCAGATGAGTGCAAATCCACTAGTGGGTACATCTTCACACTTGGTGGTGCGTCTGTGTCATGGAAGTCTACCAAACAGACATGTATAGCCGATCCACCATGGAGTCTGAGTTTATAGCCTTGGAGAAAGCTGGAGAGGAAGCTGAATGGATACGAGGTTTCCTGGGTGGAATTCCACTCTGGCCCAAGCCTGTGTCTTCGATCGCAATCCACTGTGACAGTCAAGCTGCTATTGGATGCGCAAAGAATAGTGTATACAACGGAAAGTCTATACATCTTCGAAGAAGACACAAGACAGTGAAACAACTACTCTCTACTGGCATCATCTCTATAGACTTTGTAAGGTCTAAAGAGAATATTGCAGATCCTTTGACGAAAGGGTTATCTAGAGAGGTAGTTAGATCCACATCGAAGGGGATGGGACTCAAGCTCATAGAATAAATCGCCATGAAGGACACTCAACCTTGTGAATGGAGCTCCAAGATCAAGGTTCAATGAGATAACTAATTTTTGGTGATGTCAAGAGAGCACTATCTTTGTCCCTCCCTATGGTGTAACCGTATGATAGTGCTCCTGCATGTTTTAGGATGATCTGTCAAGATCTTAATGAGTTCCATGGCTTTGCTTAAAGCGGAGTGTGGCAGGACACTCTTAATGGACTCACCTATGTGGATGTTGGAAGTGGGGCCGCTTCCTATGAGAATTTGAGCTTTTTCTCTAGAGACATTCATTAAGTCCGGGATTTAGCCCACGGGCACAACGGCAAGAGCTTGGCAGCTTTCTTTTTCTTTGAGACATCAAAGTGTGGTTGTTATTTCTGAATTGCACTCACTGTTGACGGTTCAAGACATTGTGTTCACCGTAACAACAAGCAGTTCCGGTAACCTCTCACTAGTTAAGGTTCAATCTCTGGGACACCTTAGCCTAATATTGATGTATTATGTTTTCTCGATTTCGTCGATATGTTTTATCATTCATGTGGGGGATTGTTAAAAAAACGGCTTTTTTATACCAAATTTGCATGGACTATGTTTTGATCTCTAGACCTATTGCCCACTACTTTTTTTTTCATTTGAATAGATAAAACAATAATCCCACATAGACTAAAATCTAAAGAGTTTTAGACTTAAATACCATAGAATTGGCTAAAAGGGCATGGCCCTTGGGTCATTAGACTTTTGTGTGAGGGGGGGAAGGCCTAGACTAGGGAAAGGTTGCCTTTCCCGTACGCGCGGTGCTTCGCACAGAAGCACGCACGCCGCCGCCGTCCGGTCGGTCGGTCGGGTCGGCTCGGGTTCGGGTGTGGGTGTGGGTGTGGGTTCATTAGATCCTATCTTTTTGCTAAAACTTTTGGTACGTGTTTTACACACATGTAGAAGAATCTTCTTCTTTTTCTGCACATGTTTTGTCCTGGATTTCTTGTCTGTACATATTTGTTTTGGCTTTCTTGTCCGTACGTGTTTGGCTTGGCTTCTTAACAACACACTGCTCTAAGCCTGACAAAGGCAACACTGTTTTCAACCAAACATTACCAGTATTTCTGTCATACGCATGAAGCCAACACACTGCTCTAAGCCTGACAAATGCAACACTGTTTTCAACCAAACATTACCAGTATTTCTGTCATACGCATGGTTTTGTTGCATGCATTTTTCCTCTCGTTTGTAACGTCTTAAACACTATATAAGGGAGGAGTCTTGAGCTCATTGAACATACAACAGAGAAACATCTCTTCTTCTGCTCTCCCTCTGCTTTCAGAAAATAAGTTTTTATTTCTAGTTTCTCTGTTTTTAGCTTTTGCTAACACTGCCAAGTTCTAAGGGTACTCTCTTTGTATGCTACATTGAGGGGTACTATCAGTAGTTGTATCCTGGAGGTGACTCGCCAACTGCTATAGCATCTCAGCGGAGTAGCAGGCGATATTGCCTTTAGGATAGCGTATCGTATACGTGCCTCTACATTTTCTGTGCATCTCCAGCAACATCGGTTTGACCTAAGTATCTTCTTCTCAGTTACATTTTTAGTTCTATGTCCAACAATACATACCATAAATATCTCAACCACTGTGACAATCATTTTTTAGTGGCGCAACCAAATAGAAAAGATCATTCAATCTTGATTCAAAGAAGAAAACACAAATAAAGTAAAGTGTAAGAAAGTAAATAAAAGATTGACAACAAACATCGTAATGGTTTAAAGAGAACATAAGTAAAAGATAAAACGCAAGAAAGTAAATAGAGATTGACACAAGTATTTAACGTGGTTCGACATTGTAATTCTTTGATCCACGGAATAAGACTCTAATGAGCTTTATTAGTGTTGATTTAGTTACTAATAGTTGGAGCAGTGAGCTCAACGAGTGAGTAGAAGAGAGTTAGTGTTTTTCCTGTAAAGGTAAAAGATCAGTCTCCCGACCTAATAACACTTTCTTTTTATGAAAAGAAAGCGGGCACAAGGTATTTATTAAACTACCTTAGCTTATCATAGTTAAGAAGCCACAAACAAAACCAATACAGAGAGGATATTTGGAGGAATCATTCAGCAAACCTCAAAAGAATTGTGCAATGGGACAGAAATAGCAATTATCATTAAATGTATCTATTAGAACAATCAGGTGTTTTGTTTGTGTGGTGGTACGTGGCATATGAGAGACAGTCTTATTACTATTCAGAAGTGGATATTCAGTACCCCTTTAGAGAGTGGATCAGCCGGAAATATAACAAAACACTATTCTTACAGTAGTATACATGACTACTTCATTCGACTCTCAATACACAAAATGCACTTTTAAGACTGAAAACTGAGAAGTAAATTGTTTGTCTACCTAACACTAGTAGTACTACCATTGATTATGTTTACTAAGGCAATTTTCTTCCAGATGAAGTTTTTTTACTGCAGATTCTTGAGCCATTTTGATATCTTCCAGGGATGCCAAACCTTCCGCATGTTCCTCATCTAATGCGATCCCTTCACTTGGTATTGCTCCCTTGCAGTGCCTTGCATCATAAACTAAAGTCAGTCTAGTGCCAACAGATTTATCATCCTTTAAAAATGATGCACCAAAATTTGCTTCTTTCTGGTAATTTCCAAGGAGTAACACTTTTATCTGTCTAGGATGCATTATGAATCTAGTTCAATTAACGTACCGCTAAGATTTGGTGGTACCTACTATGTGCAGTGGAATTTGTTCTGAAGTCGTTTCTTCGATCACACAATTTTAATATTTGGGTATTAGTCGCTGATGGATTCAATCCTCCGAAGATGGAAAACTCAGAAACTAAGTTGAAAAGCTTAGCTACTTACTCTAGTGAAGAAAAGGATCTCGCCAAGCAGCACTTAGATGGTTTGGATGCTATCATGCACGTAGTAAGACGAGATATTCAGCATCATGTCTCCACGTATCAAACATCAAATGATATTTGGGATAATCTTAAGACTATACTCAAAGGTAACAACATCAGAAAAGGAAGCTAGACTTTAAACTCTCACTTTTGAGTGGAAAAAACCTTCGTATGGATGATAACGATACGTTTGAGGACTTTCACTTCAAAGTTTCTGAGATTTCAAATGCAGCTTTCTCTTTGGGAAAAACTATTTATGAAAAGGATATAGTATGCAAGGTTCTCAGACTGTTACCATCAAGATATAAGTCTAAGAAACATGTCATAATGGAAGCCAATGATCTTTCAACACTTTATGAAAAATCCCTTGTTGGAAATTTAAATATCTTTGATCATGAGGTTCAGCTGAAAGACAAAAACGTCGCATTTGAAGCATCAGACAATACTAACTAATCTTCAACTGAAAAGACAGTGATCTTTCAACACTTTCTCGAAGATTCCTTGTTGGAAAGTTAAAGATCTTTGATCATGAGGTTCATATGAAAGACATGAACGTCGCATTTGGGTTCATGAATATTGTGAAGAAGATGGGTTACTTGTTGAAAATGACCTTGATTCAACAATGACACTTACATAACGTGTTAAAAACCTTCTAAGAAAGAGACACACATATCTTTAACAAATCATCATCTAGACAACCTTTCTTTTTCACCAAGAAACAAGTTATGCCCGAAGATGACGAGGAAATCCAATGTTTCAAACGTCACGTTTTTTATTAATAACTAGAAATTGTCCCAGCAAAAGAGTCGATAAAGAAAACAGAGCATATCACACTACTTTTGATGATATAACTAAGGAAAAAAATTATAAAGGATCGTCAGATTGTGATGCATTCTTTGCGGAAGCCAGCAGTCATATGGAGGAGTCCGACCAATTACTCAAAGACTGTCTAGCTGATCTTGATGTAGTCAGGAAAGAAAATCTAAACTTGAAAAGGAAACTTGACAAATGAAGAGATCATTGTCTGATAAGATTCAAGAGGAAAAAAATGAACAAGATAAACTTTCCAACACAATCTAACTAAAATATAGAGGGATTGACATTTTAAAAGGTGACTTGCAACATTTTTAAAGGAGTTCCAGCAAAGTTTCAGCTATATTATTTGGAAAAATGTATTTTGGGAAAACTGTGGTATTGGGTATAATGGAAACACTTTTACCAGAAATAATACATTTATCCTTTCAAAGTTTGCTCTGCCAGAAAGCATTAAAAACGAAGACGGAACATTAGCAGTTGCAAATGCTCAGAAATATTCAGATCTCATGTTGTGTTTCTTTTATGGAAGAAATGGTCACACTGTCAATTTCTGTTGGGATTCCAAATGGAAAAAAAAAATCATAAAAAAGAAGCTCCAAAAGAACATGAAGAAAATGGAGTCAGATCTTAATGAATTTACCAAATCAAGAGAAGAGATTGTTGAATCCCATAAGTTCAACGGAAGGAAATAAACAACTTGAGAATACAAGCTTCTGTGTTCACTGATCACCCTAAGACTGGTTCGGTCACCTATGGTGAAACTAACTCTCACCTCAACACAACTTGATTGTGTTGGATAAATCCATCCTCACTCGCTGTCCAGTTCGTTATAGTGAAGAGGCATAACTATAAACATTTTTCGAAATCTTCATAAATAAGGTGAAGATATTCGTGATCGATTCTCCTTTGGTTTATGTCATTTTTAGTGCAATATCTTTTCACTTTTTTTTTAGGGATTTTTTTCCGAAGAATTGTATATATTTTGCTTCCGTAAACAATATATATTAGTCCTTATTTTTCTCCAATTTCGATATATGTATTCACATCTTTTCCTAAGAAGACATACTTGATCTTGAATACAGAAACACATGAAGGATGTTTTGTTGTCATATGATGAATTAACACTATTTTCATTCTTAGACTATAAATCGCTCACAATTGAAACAAAATATGGTCATCAAATTGAGTTTCAAAGATACTCTTTAAGAAAACAGATTTTGTCTATTAACGAGAGCATTAGGCATTATGAACATATGCTCAGGGATTCAAAAGATATTCTTGGTGAACTTCAATTTCAACTTTTTGAAATAGACGACCTTTCGACGGAAAAGGAATATATTTGAAAGGATTTGAGCCTTGCGTACGATAATGATGTCATAAACACTCTCTTGAGGACTCACGAAAATCTAGGATAGACTTTTTATTGATTTATCTGAATCTCTATGTAAAATCTATTTAAAAAACTACCAATAGATATCAATGTTAAGTTTTTATTTTATATCTTTGTATCATTGTTTTGATAGTTATGGTTGCATTCCTTGTTTAGATTTAAGATATCTTTGCCTTGGTTTCAGTTATAAGATGAACTTTCGGTTTTTATTAAATTTAAAGTTTTCGTCTCATATTGGTTATCTCTTATGATTTTGTGACTTTTTGATTTAGCGGATTTAATGTCTAACATGTAGGTTTCTTTATCAAATGATTATAAGAATATGATATTGATTAACTCATGTGTGAAGTCAATATTATACTTTTATCGATTTATGTTTCATAAGTTGTGTATTTGGTATACATATGAGTTTCGTTTTTAACTTTCTACTTAGATCTTTCGACCTTTCTCTGGTAAAGGTTGTCTTTTTGTTATTCTTATGTTTTGCAGCGAATAACAAAAAATTGGGGGAGAGTTCCTTTTTGCACTGGTGCTTAAACGTCATTTGTTTGTGGGGTGTGTGGTTGTGGAAGCCGAAGGAAGAATTATTTACAATAATCTCTCCCACAAGTAATTAGATCGATTGCGATATTAGTTTGACTTATCAAAGTGAGGTAACGATTATTTTTTGTCAATCGTTCTCCTGATAAGATATTATTTATCTAACATATTCTACTTATCGAAATAATGTACAATTATTCAAGTTTAATCGGACCCTAATAAGAAAACTAGATATTTAACCTAGTTAGGCTTATAAAAATAGGTACAACTATATTTCTATAATTGGATCCTAATAAGTAACTAAGTTAATTATGATCTTAGTTTGACTTATCGAAATAAAGGAAAATTACTTCGGGTAATTGTTCCTTGGTAAGAGGCTAAAATCAAATTACTTAGGCAGTTTCGATTTTAGTGTTGCTAATCAAAAGTGGTGTATTATACCTTCTTGCTTATATTTTATAGGTTGTATCGAATTCTTATGAACTTGAGGGTCCTTTCGAAGTACCGTTATATTTCTTCGTTTCTTTGTCATTTTTATGACAAAAAAAAGGGAGAAATATATGGAGTATACAGTGACTTATAATCACTGAGAAAATAAATATTGCTGAAAAGTATATATCTAAACATAAAAGAGTAAATCATTGATTGGGGGGAGGGGCTCATGTTGTTACATACTACGAAAGTGAATAATATATATGTTAGGATTGAATATATACCTAGATTTCCTTTAGAGGGAATAATGCTTTTTGTTATTCAAATGCTTCAACAATGACATTCATGTTTTGAATATCTGCAGGTCATGTTGTTAAAACTTGGAATCAAGCATATGAAGATAGAGTTAAGAGACTGTAACATGATGTAATATCATTATCTTTGAATCCTTGTAATCTCAATATGTAAAGAATTTTCTCACTAAAATTGACAGATGGGGAGATTTTTAGAGCATTGCTCGGTTGAACCCACCAAACATTGGTATGGCGAGTTTGGTTATCATACTTTAGCTCAAAACTCGAAGCTATTTGATTAGATTAATAGAGTCAACTTCGTTAGGTTAGAATAGGAGCATTATAAATATTGAGACAAGCTCGTGTACTCTGAAGAACCTGAAGACGTATCGAAATCAACGAACACAAAATCCTTCTGTTCGAGTATTAGTGACTTGATCATGATGTTCTGATTAAAGTATCAAGGAAGTATATACTAGTTGTTGATACAACTTTGGTATATTGGATTATGAAATATAACGTTTATCTTTTGAACTTCGTAACTACGACGTAACACTATTAGATAACTCGTTACTAGTTGAGTGTGTTGAACTTTGGTTTGATTTCATACCTTGAAAACTATATTTATTTACATGAGTTTAACGAGGTAGACTTGCGAAACTTGTTTCATAGTTGAAAGGAATCAAAGGATCTCTTCTAGGATCGATCCCTTAAACAAGGATTTATATTAGGACCGACCACAGAGATCTATAGCAGGACTAATCCCTTACTTGGGGATCTATTGCATGACCGATTCCTAATAGGTTAACCAATGACAAACATATTCTCAATTTGTCTATTACTTTAGGGTTTGCATAAATATCAGAATATCTTTTGGTTAACATCGAAAGTTCACAATCTCATAGCATTTGCACATGTGTTAAACTCTTATTACTTAATGATCAAGTATTTTTCTTGATACTCAAGGTGAGATCCCAAACCGAAATATTCCATAATATCTTTTTGATATTTGGAATTTATATGTCTTTTCCCAGTAATTAAAGGATATCTCTGGATTATATATTAGTAAAGTATACATGTACGCTAGGTAATATTGAGTTGTTATCCATGAGAGATTCTGGTATATTAGTTAGACAATAGTTGGAATTTAGTGAAAACTAACTGCAAAATTGGTATACATTTATTGCATACTGTTTGATATTTTCGGTTTTGAAAATTCCTTGATGTCGGAACTACCTTGGTCTATATATATTTAAGATTGTTTTTCTTACAAATTTATCCCCAAACACACGCACTTCATCTTGAAATCGGTGTGGGAAGTCGACTAGCGTTATTACTTATAATACTTACTTGGAGAGGAGAGTATCCTAATTAGGTGAAATCTTTTATGTCAGCTTCATTTAAAGAATCATTTGGGACCAAGAAGCGTATAGAAGTACCGTTGGTGGGAAACTAGAATCGTATTGTTATTTTAGTTTTCGATTATTGATTTGATTGACTAACGGTAATTAAACTTTGATAATCGTTAGTTTGTTTACTTTGTGATCATTCTCTTCTGATATAAGGTCCCTTGAACTATATTAAGGATCGACAAAGTTCAGATCTGTTTTTATATCTTAAGATAGTCTTGTGACCATCTATTGTTAACATATTTCATTATGTGCATGATCGATCACAAGGGAATCAATTTTTTTATGCAGGTACATTGAAGACTAAATATTTGAAGAAAACAAGATTTTTTTATTGGTATTCCAATCTTTGTGATAAATCTTCGTGCGCACTTGATTGATTGGGATACGACAAGCTTGTTTATATTGATAGACATCTTATAGCTTGTTATAGAGATCTGTAATCTATCTCTTTGTATTTCGCTTTCAGATCTACTTTGAATAGATTGCAAACTAAGATTTGATTATCTCGATAATCTAGTTCGTAGTTGACCTAAACTGACACAAAGAAGTTTAATCTTGTAAGAGGAAGTGCCTTTGTATAACTCGACTATATCTCTGATTAAGTTCTTGAGATTGATAGACCTGATACAAAAACGGATTAGTTATTTATTATTTCGACATACGATCCAAAGGAGTTAAGTGCTAGAAGTCTTCATAACAGGTGAAGTGACTTAAGATAGTATAATCTATCTTAAGGTTTACGTGTGTAGACCAGATTGGTAGTATGCCCAAGGATACTGGAGGAACTGAGTAACTTGGAGTTAGTTTACTTGGTCTCAACTATACGAAGTTGGTAGTAGTCTTTGTATAACGTCTTAATACTGAGAGTATTCAAAATTGTACTACGTTTCGGGGGTTTTCAGCATTTGTGTTTTCCTTGTTAACAAAATCTTATTGTGTGCTTTTACTTTTCGCATTATAATTATTGTTTTAGTCATAATAAAGTAGTGATTTGTACGTTGGTTAACACTTGGTTTGATCCCATAATTGGTTCGGTTTCGAACTTTGACTATATACCAAGTGGATATCTCGTGGTTGCTATCTTCTTGACAATCTCTGTCTGTATTAGATCCCGCAAGGTGTGTCTTGAATAGGTTGATACGAAAATATTAAGGTGTACTTGGTACCCTTGTCATTTTTCACAGGGATTCAGGGTTATTTTCGACTGATAATGATCTTCACACACTGGTCGTATATCGATGCTACCACTTTTTTGCTTATGTAACCAGCCTATTCCTAGCAGTATGTGGAAGGTGATGTCTGAGTACAGACTTGGAATTAGGTTGATGCTCTTATTGTCCCTATACGTAAAACAAGGTTGATAATGTCATTGAACCTTTGGACGGTAATTTCGTGCATGTAGTTCGTTCTTCTATTGATTTCTATTATTTCTAGAGGAAACATGAGGATTAGGTTCCGGGAGGCTCCTCCTCCGACGAAGGCTCGTTTCAGATGTTGCCCATTTACCAGTATCGTGAGGTATAATGGTCTTAGGTGCTTCTCGTGTATGCAGAAGACGTCGTCTGAGAAAGTGATGATGTTAGCCAGTTCCGTTCGCGGATACGCGGGCAGGGTGAAAGATAATTCGCTTGATATGAGGACTAATGCTTTGGAAAATTCACGGATTTTCTCATTGTCCTAACGGATGGAAGAATTTTTGTGCTATAATAGTTTGTGCGAACTTCTTGGCGACTTCCTGTGGTTTACCCTTCTCCCGCTCACTCCAACTGTGAGCTTTGGGATCGTGTGTGACTATCGTTACTTGGTATTATGGAAGCGTGCAGGTTCTCGTTCATCTTCTTTCTTCCCAACTAGATCTCTTCAGTGCCTCGATTTCGGTGAAATATACCTCTAAGTGCCATGATCCCATCTTTCGAAAGAATAGAGGCAAGTATATATACTTCGACATAGTTGTATTTGTTGATGGTGGCTTTTTGACGAAGGCTAAAATTATAAAATTATAGTTTTTGTATATTTCTGATCTAACTTCAGTTGAATATATGAAATTCATATTTTATGGTTTAGACATAAAAGCTCATATTGCAATGATCTCTGACTGATCATATAGCTTCTTCAGAGCATGAATACGTAATTTTTCAAGTCTCTCAGCCGAGCTTTCAATATCTCACATATTTCATTATTATATACTGTGCAATTGAAATATGCACTTCTGTATAAAATAGAGAATGATTGGAAGGATCCTAGATGCATTGACCACTAGTATAGAGCTATAACGTTTTCAGGATGTCGCAACGTTCCCTGACTATATAGAATAAATATTGAACAACTCTATAACTAGTTTCATTTGAGTAATTTTAACTAGTTGTGATTAAGATGGTTAAGGTTGATATGAAGGTATTCATATGGATAACTTCGGTTAACTATTATAGATCCAACCTAGTGTACACGTTTAGGTACGGTTACCCATATATAAATGAAGGTACATTTCATTTGTGTGTAACAATCTAAGTCCATCTAACGATGGAGAGATATTGTTGCGGTTTCAATCAAACTTAGCATGGTTCTTAGATCAGGTTTCATCTAACGGTGATTATTGATCGCTTTGTTCCAAAGCTATCAAACCCTGATTTGAAGACTATATAAGGGAGAACTCTAGCAACTGGGAAACCTAATCCTCACACCTCCTGTGTGATACTAGTTGCGACTAGAATCGATTCTCCTTTAAACTTAGGTTTATTCCAAAACCCTATAGGTTAACGACTTGAAGATTTCATTGAGATTGTGAAGACAGACCCAAATATTTTCTCTGTAGTTGCGTGTTTTGATCTTACTTATCTTATCGTGATTGAGTATTATCTTTGCTAAGATTTGCTTGAGATTTATCTCCGGTAGGTAAGATTAAAAGAAGTCACAAACATCTTCGTCTCATCGTTTGTGATTCTGCAACATCTTGTTTCGCTTCCATACGATTAAGATTATTTTGAGGTAGTTGATAATACTTAGATTTTATTCGGGAATATATGTCCGGTTTATTAATTGGTTCCTGTGCACCTTGATTTATCATAAGACGGAACGAAACTCATAGGTATTTCTGTGGGAGACAGATTTATCAATCTCAATAGACTTTTCTGTGTGAGACAAATTGGTTTATCAAGTCTTCGACTTTGGGTCGTAGAAACTATTGGTTGTAGGTGAGATCAGCTAAGGGAATCAAGTGCGTAGAATCCTGCTGGGGTTTAGAGACGTAAGGAGCGCAACTGTACCTTGATCGATGTGAGATTGGTTAAGGCTCAACTACATTCCAGTCTAAAGTTCATTGGTAGTAGGCTAGTGTCTTTAGCGTCTTAATACAGTGTGGTGTTCAAATATGGACTAGGTCCCAGGGTTTTTATGCATTTGCGGTTTCCTCGTTAACAAAATTCTGGTGTCTGTGTTATTTTTTTTCTGCATTATATTTTGTTATATAATAGAAATATCACAGGTTGTGCGTTATGTTCAATCAGTTCTTAAATCCGACCTTTGGGTTGTTGATTGAATTGGTTGACACTTGAATATTGGTTTGTGATACCGTCCAAGTTATTTATCTTATTCAATCGGGCTTGCAAATTCCTATTTGTTTGATTGAAGATTGAGCTGAGAAATTGAGATATAACTCTTTGATATACTTTTCTAAAGATTGAGTCTGACTGTCTAGTTGATTCTCTTGAAAGTATATTGGAGTTTGTCCACTCAGACTGCCGAACGAAATATTGGGTGTGGTTGTTGTACCCTCGCTTTTTCACCCTCTCATACCTCGATTATCAAATAAATATAATACTGCTATATAGATTGCCTGCTAGTATAGATCCATCAATTAATTTTAGTGCAGTATTCATCAATTAAATTCCTAGAAAATATTCTATTTTCACCATAATGTGATATTACTTCAATTCATGGCTTTTCTCAGCTGAATTCCATGGATTAGTAACAAATATTCACCATATGGGCTATCACCGAGTAAGCCCCGAGAAAATTGTGAAGATGTACTACTTAGTAATACTGCTCAAACGACCACCTAAAAGCATGGAAAAACGAGCGTAAGGAAATTTCACCAAAATAGGAGAGGGAAAATAAAAGGAAGCGCGGGACTAGGCTCACCTGCCGGCCAGCCGGCCATGCCGCCAGTTTCGTGGCCGGGCCCCCTCCCTTTTCCACTTTGTTATTTTTTGACTTCCTCATTCAAGCAAACTCTTGATTTTCCATATCTTTGTCAAATATTGTTCAATCCACCATATGGTTAGTTAAGCAAGTGATTCCACGACCATTAGGTATTTACACTATATATTAAAATATTATTATTTTAATATTTTGCAAATACTGGACGTTTAAGCAAAAATCCTACTTGCTCATTCAAGCAAGAATTGAGACTTTCAGTCAAGATCAAATTCTAATCGATTCTAAGCATCAATAATTTTCATATTGATTTAACTATCAATATTTTAATTAATATTTAATGTTCGGTGTTGCTACCAACATATTGTTGATCCATCAAGTAATATTTTATTAGTTGACCATCCACTTGGGCGATTCTCCAACGTTTCATTGGACGACTATCCACTTGGTCGATCATCCAATGTTTTCAAATTTTAATCTCCACTTTGTCATTTGACTGCTCATGACATGGTGGATCGATAATTATAATAACTAAGATATATCTGATTTCCAGTCAAATACTTGACATATCAGAATACATGTTGGTCCATGATCGATCCAACAATCTCATTAGACTGACGTTCATCAATCGAAATCATTCGAGTATCTTCCTCAGCTGGAAAAATAATATGTCACAGTTTATCAGACTCGACGTCTAGGCATCATTGTTGTCCCAACAGACACCTTATGCTTAATCCATCATTGATTTATCATAGATCATGTGAAATTTTTCATCTGTTAGAGCACTGCTCGGTCGAACTCGCAAGCGTTGCTATCTCAAGATTGTTTTTCAATGTTAGTGATCAAAACTATAAGTCTTGATTTCTAGTCTACTTATAGTGATGTATCAGACTAGGATAGATTGTGTAGTTGAGCATTAGACTTCACGACGTTCATCAATTGAAGATGGAGAACTACTAAGGCGAGTGTGTGGAACTTTATCAACAAAAAGGTATGTGGAGACTAAAACTCATCTATTACATGGAAAGTCTATTTCGAGCCTAGTTTAACTCGCTTACATATTTCTCGAAATATGTGTTGGTAAGCTTTCACTTCAACCAAGTTCATCTTATATTCTTGACGAAAGTCAAAAGATTATCATATGAAAATCTCTGAGTAACATCTTACATGGTTTGTGTGATACAATCATTTGGTGTAGACTTGGAATGTTTCGTTATGATTATTTCAATATCTTGAAAATTGCTTTGATGCTAATAGTGTGTGAAAACGGCTATTGTTATCCTCTAATAATGTTTCAATGATTGAAATAAGAGTTTAGAACACTTAATCAACATTGGATTATAAGCATGTTGTGCACTCTTGCATATATGTGATCCATGTCTGGGAACCATAGTATGCATACGCGTATTACCTGTTGGTTTGCGAACTCCGGGAACCTAAGTGCCGTACCCGTACGCATACTGGCGTAAGGTTCATGTCCGAAAAATTCTGCTGGGATTGGAGGTATGCGTACCCGTTCACATACTGGCGAAAACCAAACTTGGTCCGGCTACTCTAGTATACGTAACCGTTTGCATACTTGAATGGTTAAAGTTCCAAAATCGGTTGTGACATGAACAAATACATTTATATAGTAAGGAATGCATTCTTTGCAAACCGTGGCTATAATGTTCATGAATTGATTTGAGTAAATCAAACCGATTTTGCTTCAATTGTGTTCTTGTATACTTCTATGAGAATATAGCAATTGAACAACTCTTTAACTAGTTTCATTTGAGTCATTTGAACTAGTTATGGTTGTAGATGGGGAAAAACGATTTGCTGGTTTTTACGGAATTGAGGAGACGACCGTGCGGAGGAGACTTCTTGAACCGAGCAAAATGTTTAACCTCACATAGATGCACTGCAAGAAGGGAGTGCTTTAAGTTCGAGAGATCAATCTGTAGGACTCCGGCCTAAACCAATACAATGGCCGTTCCAGAGTCAATTCGGTCAAAAGAGAGGATGGGTCGATATGTAGGAGGGAAGCTGAGAAATGTGTGAGATGAATGGTGACCGAAGATTGTAGGTGTGCTGTGTATTCTGCATGAAGAAATAAGATAAGTTCTGATTGATTGAATTTGCTCTGTCGAGAGTAATTGCTCAGATGTTGAATTCTTAATCTCTTGTTGTCAGTTTGACGAGAGATTGTCTTGTTGACGTTAGAGAATCTGTTATTTCAATCATGATTGAGAGACTTATGTATATTGCTAGAATTGTAAACACCTTGATCTCATGAAGTGTGACAGTTGCTGAAGTCAAAGAGTGGGGATGTGGGAAGTCGTGTCACAACCAATTACTTATTGTGTGGAGACTTGGTTGATTTCCCATCCACTACTTTGCTAACTCCTCCAACTGATTGCACGACTTGCTCATATTCTCATCGTGTGTATGAACACACGTGCCGTAGACCTCCGGACCAAAACCCTAGTTAATATCCCCCAATGTGACACGATTGATGTCTCGTGGTTTTAGTTAGTCAGTTGCTGACTTCATGGGACGATGATTCCTTGTATTTCTGAGTCGAAGGTGATTTGCAAATGTTGTGAGACTCATGAATTGAACGTGTCTGTTGAGACAGAAGTACAATTTTCGAATAAATGTTGATAGTTAATATGAACAAATATTGCTCATCTGAGCGAATGTTGCTCATTTGATGAATTGCTGAATATTGATAGTTGAACTAATATTCCTTAGTCTGAGCAAATATTTCTCGTCTGAGCGAATGTTGCTCGTTTGATGAATCATTGATAACAGTACCAAGATTAATATTAGTTTCAAATACTTGAAGCTGAACCGAGTATAATTAATTAAGGTGTTGATCATGGGATCAACGTAAAATTATTAGTGCTTGAATCTGGAATTATGAACCGTGGATTCGAAACTCTAATTTTGATCAATTGATAAATTGATGATTAATTGATGATTTATTGAAAACCATCCACGAAGTGAAGAAGGGACCGGCTACATGGGATGATGAATCGACCATGTAGCGCCCAGATGCTCAAGTGAGCAAAATACCAAAGTCTCTTGAAGACCAGTTGGTGAAAGGATTATTAAATGCTGGTTTAATCATTTATTAAAATAGTACTCGTCTCAGCTTTAGGTGATGAAACCTAATTATGAAGAGATTAGGGACCGTCCAAGAAGGAATGAGACCGGCCCTTGATAGTCGTGGGACCATCTGATGGTCGTTTGAGCAAACTCCAAGTTGTTTGAGAAGAGTTTGGACCCAATATGAGCAATTGAGCAAATTAGGTCAAAATTGTTAAAACATATGGGACCGGATCTTTGCAAACCCTAGGGCCGACCTTGGTCGATCAAGAAGACATGCCCGCGTCACCATAATGTTCGTGTCTCAGTCCTGAGAGTTTCAATATTTTCTGATGCGCGTTTGAGCAACATTTTGAGAAAATATGAAGGATTCAGGGTTTTGCTGAAACTGAGGAATCTTCATAAGATGATGAAAATAATTAATAAAATAGGGGATTGCAAGGTGTGGGACTGGCCACGGCTAGGGCATGGCCATTTAGCTAGCAAGCTCGGTCCCGCAACACCTTTCCTAATTTTATGTATTTTCCCTGATGTGAAGCAAATACCACGAAACTGAGGAATTTCATGAGGTTAAGGAATTTCCATGAGATTATGGAAATAATAAAATAGGGATTCATGAAGTGTGGGACCGGCTATGGCCAAGGCATGGCCGACCGGCCAATGAGCACGGTCCCATGGCACTTTCCCTAATTTTATTTTCATGGTTTTAGGGAAATATCATGAAATCAAGGAGTTTGTTGAAACTAAGGAGTTTCCTTGAAGTGAAGGAGTTTCCATGAGATGAGGGAAACAAATAGTATTAAAATAATAAGACAAGGGCGTGTGGGACCGGCCACGGCTAGGGAATGGCCAGCTGGCCAATGAACCCGGTCCCGTGAGCTTTTCCTTAATCTTATGTTATTTTCATGAGTTGAGGGAAATAATAAGGAATCATGAGGTGTGGGACCGGCCACGGCTAGGGCATGGAAGGTCGGCTAGTAGGCCCGGTCCCACGACACTTTTCCTAATTTTTATTATTTCTTTGATACGAGGAAACACCATGAGACTGGGGAGTTTCCTTGAGAAGAAGGAGATTTGCTAAAATTAGGAGATTTTCATGAGATCATGGAAAAATAATAAAATATGATAAAATATATAATTGGGTGTGGGACTGGCCACGGCGTGACCGGCCGGCCCAGTCCCCTAGCGCCTTTGCTAATATTTTATTATTATTTTTCTTCCTATTTTGCATAGGTTCATCGTTCCTTCGTGTTTTGGAATGCTCATTCGCGCATTCAGGTGCTCGTTTGTGCATTATTATTGAGTACACTTGCACCATTTTGGTCGGGTCTTACTCGATAGCGGCCCAGACGCCCGTTCGTTGAATATTTATCACTAACCTGTGGAATTTAGCTGGGAAGAAACATGAATTGAAGTGACGAAATATTATGAAGAATCGTAGAATATTTCTGAATATTTAGTTAACGTTAGAAATAATTAATCGATGGCTCTATACTAACAGACATGCTGTCTAGGAGCATTAATTATTTAAGAATTGAGAGATATGAGCTTGTTGAAGCGTCGTATTTCTTTTATATAGTCAGGGAAAACATTGTTGCATCCTGAAGACGTTGTTGATCTATACTAGCAGGCAAGCTGTCTAGGAGCCGTCCAATCGTTCGATTCTATATAGAAGTAATTACTGAAGTTGCTCAGTATTTATGAGATATGTCGTTGCCTCAGCTGAGAGACTGCACATCCACATATGCTCTGAGAGACAGTATTCTCAGTCAGAGATTCTTGTGGCACGAGCTTTCATGCTTTCGACGAGAGACATGAGTCTCAATACTCATCTGATTGCTGGATCAGGAGTATGTATAATTATGGTTTTACGGTTTTACCCTTTGTTGAAAATCCACCATCTACATTAAGTCCCTTTTTTAGTGAGGGACAATGATGTTCCTCAGTCAGCACTGGATGGTGATTTTCCAGTTATGAACGAAATAATTAATTGAACTTAGTCGTAAGATAAGATGTTACCGGATTTTCGATTGCGCGAGTGAACCACGTCTTGAACGAAGATCCCAGTGGCATGACAGGGCATCGTCTAATGAGCATAAATTGGTTTAGAACCGCTGATTTGATGACGGAACCTTGGTCGGTTCAGGATTCACGGGTCCGGGCCCAAGAAAAGAAATCCATTTTGTTACGCGTTTGTTATTGGTATATCCATGACTCCATGTCTTTCGCCTCAGATAGTGGTGACTTCTAGTTACAACCACTCTTATGGCCTTTCCGCGGAACGCTCCAGAAATATCAAGTCAAAGATGAAGACTTTGAATCAACCTTTCAGAGAAGCTGGAAAGTTGATGCATTGTATGTCTTTAGATCATATGGGAGTCTTCCGTGGTGGAATCAATGCTTTCTTAGCCTTAGCAGATGCAGAAGATAAGCAGGGAAGACATGAGTTATTACTGAAAAGGAAAGTTGAATATGAAAGGCTTGGATCTTATCAGCAAAACGCCGCCGACTTTAGCAAATGGGACTAGCGGCTGAAGATGAAGTCTGATCTCGCGCGGAAGGCGTAGCTTCTGATTCAGATGTAGATGAATGAAGAATGTCGTCATAATTCGTCATCAGAAAATTCAGAAGTCGGGTCTTCATTGAAAATGTTGTAGAATCTTCGTCCGATGTCGGATTTTCGTGATCTACCCATGTTTCTTCATCCTCCGAAAATTTCCAAGCTTCGACACAGAATATTTTCGGATTTTGAGCACGTTTAAGGGCCGAAATTTACGAAACAGTAAACTTCCAGGAGGTTTTCAGAAAATTTTCAGCTATCATGTAGTCCAAAGTTTTGGCCACATCTTTTTGCTCGTTTCTCCAATTTATGTGAATTTTGGATATGTTGTAGAGAACATCAATACAAATAGAATGATATATGACCCATCCTTAGATTCTTCACCAATTTCTCCCAGCTTGCTGCTTTGTGCGGGATAGTGTAAAATCATCTTAGACAAGCTTGTTGTAAAACACTCGTGTTGTGTCTTTAGACCATTCACTTGTGTCTTGAACAGTTGGTGAAGGATTTTAATGTTATTGAGTCATTTGAGATCAGGAACCCTTGATTGATACATGAGCATGGTGCTTGCAGTGCCATCTTGCTTCTGTCAAGCGTAGAAACAACACTTCTGAAACCCTGGTCACGGGACCATAACTGAGTTTGCTCTCAATAGGGGATGATGTAATGACCATGGTTGCATGTCCTGGTCGTAGAATTCCTTTTATGATGAATGATTAGCACATGAAAGTCTGGGGTATTGGACTGTGAAACTGATCATCATGATCAGTGGACCGTCAGTCCTCAGTATTTTGTTAAATCTCTCCCTTTCGTTTTCCGTTCTTCCGGCAAGACCTAGATAGAGGATCCGGGTAGAAAAATTGATGCAAAGACCTAGGTGGTCGAAGTTGGAGGTACCTTGATGGAAAGACCTGGTGGACACCGATCGACTGTGGAGGTTATGAATCCCGTCCAAGAATTGCTGCCTGCATGTTGTATGCTCTGGAAGCTGTAGGAACCTCATACGGCGTCGGAATTCGATGCTTGACACCAACTTTTGAAGTTAAGAGACTGAGTTATCACACGAGAAAAGAATCACTCAATTTGGAGTTGTAAAGTTCAGCCAAAGAAACGTGCACATTTGTAAGTTATAATCCCGTACAATTTTTTTCAGATTTCGTAGACCTGGCGGTAAAGGCCATATCTTTCAGCTCGTATGTACGATGGATACGCCCTTTTGGTATGTTATAGAAGAGATATATACGAACATAATTCGTTGAGGAAGTATTGTCCCATTCCTCACACATTGGTACGTTTTTGTAAACCCATGGGCTGAAGTATGTGGTATCTCATTTGTATAGGTGATAAGAACTTCTTGTAGAAGACTTGGGATTGTGCCCGCTTTTTTTGCAAGCTTCAGAAAGACTTTCATGTGAAAAATTTCATGTACACAAACCTTGATATGAATCATTAGTGTTTGGAGAAGTACGATCCATCGAGTAACACTTCAGAGAACAGATAGTTGATGAAGCTGGTTATGAGGATGCTGCCCCCGAGACCGTCGTTGATGCTGAATCACGATAGAATTTTCTCCAGAAATGCTTGTTTATGCTGATACCATGAACGTAGTTCCTCCACATATCCTTGTTGATGCTGATACTATGGTTGGAGTTGCTCAAGAGACCGAAAAAGGCTATAACCATGATTATCGATATAGCCTTTGCTCTTTCATCCAGTGAGCCTTTTGCATTCACGAACTAGTTGATGAGTTGAGCGTCCCCAAGATGAGGGTGTAGGGTTTAACTCAAATTCTCCCGAACCTTTACTGTGAAGTGCCTTTTCAGGGAAGCGATGTTGTTGCGGTAGATAGCAGCGGCAATTTCCTTTTTGGATGTGATCGGTGAAGAGAGGAAGTTTCTCAGTCGTGCAGGGGCTTGCGATGTAGAGAGACCCGTTGATGAAGTTTCATGGAATCACATCAGGTTGCAATAACTTGTTATATGGATAACATTTATTGAAATATAATTTATTTCTCCAATAAGATCAAGTCCCCGGTGTATGTTGAAGGAGTTTGTGCCATCCATGGATGAATGATGCTGCTTCAGAAGTCTTATCATGGGATAATGAAGAATTAGCAATTGTAATTTAGTTACACTTTGATTGCGCTGGTGTTGAATCAGTATGTCATCGTCGAGATATTTGTGCTGAAGCTAGATGCGTTGTTATAGGAGGTGTACTCTTTGATTGAGAGTACAATTTGAAGGCTTCTTGAGCTTTGAAGCGTCATATCCCTTGAGCATGTCTTAGGTTTGATCGTTTGGGTCCCAACTATCTTCTGTTGATTCATAATTCCTTTAGTCTCGGTAGTGGGATTCAACACTTGTGCAAACATCAGAGCTTTCTGATTTTGTGGCACACATGAACACTCCTGCAAGGCTATGGAGAAATGCCCAAACTGTTCTTTATCGTGCTTGAACATCATCTCATTAATGAATGTTTCAGTGAGATGCTCGATTCGTAGAAATGTTAGATTCAACCACTTGGTAAAATATTGTTGAAGTGAGATTACCCACTTATAGCGTCTTGCAATAGCAGAGATGCTAGCAGAATTAAGTCCCCATGCTAGAATAACATGTGAGGAAATAAATGACATAGACATGGGAGGAATGATACTTTCCTGAGTACATAACCTTTTGATAAATGTCTATGCATCTTTTGCAAGTTCTTGTTTCAACCTCGTCAAAGTTCAAAATTCCTCCAAGTGCTCTGATGATGGAACGTCCGCCAAATCTTCTGAATCAAAACTTTCTTCGTTGGAGAGATGTGTAACCAAAGGCGCTTTGTAAGTAACCATATTTTCAGCGTGGGTCCACGCTCGTCTGAAGGACATGTCATATCCTGGATCTTCCTGATTATGTGAAACTTGGTTTCTGTCTAGGTTGAACTTATGTTCACTTTGAGAGTGATGTAGCCATAAGTATTTCCGAGCGTTCCTTCAAGGTATCTGATTGAGATGGGAGCATGAGTAGATTTTTGTCGAGTGATGCCTGTGGATCCGATGGTTTTCAGTGGAATGTTGTTGATGGCGGTGCCATCATCGATCAACGTTCTTCCAAATTCGTTTCTTCTGAGATTGACTGTAGTAAGCAGTCCCCAGTCGTACATCTCTTGGTATGTGGCTGGAGGCTCAAGAAGTATTTCCGGAATGGACTTCTTGACATGATGTGGTTCAGTGCTGTGAACATGTCTCTCCTTTGTGCCTTCGACAGATAGATCAATTGACGTTCGACCAAGGATTGAACTGCCTCTTTGATAGGTTGTTCAGAGAGTGTAAAGGTTATGATTGGGAGAGGATGCTTGTGTACTCCTTCAGTCCCCAGTTGAAGCTATTGTGGATCAACCTTGTCTTTGAAAATGTGCTTCAAAACATTGAAGTTGCTTATTGGATGATTTATGAATCTATAAAGGTGAAAGTACCTGAAATTCTCCATTTCTTCTTCAGTTGGTTCTTTCCTGACATATGGCAACTTGATTGCACCATCCTGGATCCAGACTCCTAACAATTTGATCACCTCTTCAATGGGAAAAGGGAAGTCAGCTTCTGCTTGATCAACTTCCGTACTGGGTTGGAGCTTGTGCATTCCGAGTTTGATTATCCTTCCTTTGTGCTTTTGAAGGAGCTGAGGAAGTATGATTATGTTGTGGCTCGGCTTTTTGTTTGTTCTCTTCTGCAACAACGTTTGTGGAAGGTTGGAGTCTGTACTGTTTGTTGATCAAACATCTGCTACCTCGAGTTTCTCGTGGTTCTTAAGATCTTGTAGCTTTAGCTCTCTCCAGGAAAGCAGGTGCGGTAGTAGTTGATCTCTTAGATGCTTCATGAAGTTCTGAAAAGGTCTGGAATTGGAGATTTTCCAGTAAAGCTCTGTAGACCAGGATCATTCCATTGATGCACAAGTCTACAAGTTGCTGCTCTGTGATATTTGGATCATGACAGTCCAAGGCTTGAAATATGAACCTTTTCACATAATCATTAGGATGTTCTTTGCTCCTTTGAAACATCCTTCCAAGATCAGAGAGGGTGATTTGGTCTGAAACGAAGAAATATTTTCTGTAGAAAGCATTAATCATTTCTCCTTAACTGGTGATACTTCCTGGTGCGATGTTGTTGTACCAGATGTATGATATGTCTGAGACTTTGAGAATTTCTTCAGACGGACGACATGATTGTATTCATACCTAATGATTCTAAGAATTGAGAGACATGTTCTCGATAATTTCCTGTTCCGTTGTAAAGCGTGAACGCTGGAAAAGTGTAGCCTTTCGGGAGAGGAGTTCTCTGTGTGGCAGTAAGATATATGGAGGTTGGTGACGTTGGACAGATGATGTCTTATCTTTTCCTCGATCCTCCAAAAAGCGCTCCAGGTCTTCATGAGTGATGAAACTTGCAGGCTTCTTTGCTGGCGAGTCATCTGCAGCCCTGCAGATTTCTTCATCATCTACAACATGGATTCGGTAACTTCAGGATCAGCAGACGAAGATGTTTCTTTGGATTTTCCTTTCTCTTGAGTTTTTCTCTGACATCTTGTCTGTAAGAGTCTTGAGATAATTGCATAATTCCTTCTGAGTGGAAGCCATGTCAACCTGATTCTTGGCAAGAGTTTCTTGCACCTTCATGAGATCACCATGGTAGGCGATTTTTCTCTGACTTCTTCAGGGGACCGGCCGAAGAGAGGATTGTTTATGGCACCAGTACTGTCATTTGCAGGGGTGATCACTGGAGCACCAGTATTCGGAGGAGTAGTATTGGAAGGTTGCGCTGGAGGAGTGGTATTAGCGGTACCACTATAGCTTGTAATGTTAGGGTGGGTGTTGAACCCGAGTTGGTAACTGAATCAGACCTAAGATCGACCATCTTTGTTAGAACTGAGATTGCAACCGAGAGAATGATCTCCCATTGTGGTCGACAATCTGTAAATGGGGAAAGACGATTGCTGGTTTTTACGAGAAGACGACCGTGCGGAGGAGACTCCTTGAACCGAGTGAAATGTTTAACCTCACACAGATGCACTGCAAGAAGGGAATGCTTTAAGTTGGAGAGATCAATCTGTAGGACTCCGGCCTAAACCAAGACAATGGTCGTTCCAGAGTCCATTCGGTCACAAGAGAGGATGGGTAGATCTGTAGGAGAGAGACTGAGAAATGTGTGAGATCAATGGTGATCGAAGATTGCAGGTGTGTTGTGTATTCTGCGTGAAGAAATAAGATAAGTTCTGATTGATTTAATTTGCTCTGTTTAGAGTAATTTCTCAGATATTGAGTTCTTAATCTCTTGTTGTCTGTTTGACGAGAGATTGTCTTGTTGACGTTAGAGAATCTGTTGTTTCAATCATGATTCAGAGACTTATTTATATTGATAGAATTGTAAACACCTTGATCCCATGAAGTGTGACAGTTGCTGAAGTCAAAGAGTGGGGAAGTGGGAAGTCGTGTCAAAACCAGTTGCTCATCGTGCGGAGACTTGGTTGATTTCCCATCCACTACTTTGCTAAATCCTCCAACTGATTGCACGACTTTATCACATTCTCATCGTGTGTATGAACGCACGTGCCGTAGACCTCCGGACCAAAACCCTAGTTAATATCCCCCCATGTGACACGATTGATGTCTCGTGGTTTTAGTTAGTCAGTTGCTGACTTCATGGGACGATGAGTCCTTGTATTTCTGAGTCGAAGGTGATTTGCAAATGTTGTGAGACTCATGAATTGAACGTGTCTGTTGAGACAGAAGTACAATTTTCGAATAAATGTTGATAGTTAATATGAACAAATATTGCTCATCTGAGCGAATGTTGCTCATTTGATGAATTGCTGAATATTGATAGTTGAACCAATATTCCTTAGTCTGAGCAAATATTGCTCGTCTGAGCGAATGTTGCTCGTTTGATGAATCATTGGTAACAGGACCAAGATAATATTAGTTTAAAATACTGGCAGCTGAACCGAGTAAAATTAATTAGGCTGTTGATCATGGGATCAACGTAAAATTATTAGTGTTTGAATCTGGAATTATGAACCTTGGATTCGAAACCCTAATTTTGATCAATTGGTAAATTGATGATTTATTGAAAACCATCCACGTAGTGAAGGAGGGACTGGCTACATGATATGATGAATCGACCATGTAGCGCCCAGATGCTCAGGTGAGCAAAATACCAAAGTCTCTTGAAGACCAGTTGGTGAAAGAATGATTAAATGCTGGTTTAATCATTTATTAAAATAGTACTCGTCTCATCTTTAGGTGATTAAACCTAATTATGAAGAGATGAGGGACCATCCAAGAGGGAATGAGACCGGCCCTTGGTGGTCGTGGGACCAGCTGATGGTCGTTTGAGCAAACTCCAAGTTGTTTGAGAAGAGTTTGGACCCAATATGAGCAATTGAGCAAATTAGGTCAAAATTGTTAAAACATGTGGGACCGGATCTTTGCAAACCCTAGGGCCGACCTTGGTCGATCAAGAAGACGTGCCCGCGTCACCATAATGTCTGCGTCTCAGTCCTGAGAGTTTCGATATTTTCTGATGCGCGCTTGAGCAACATTTTGAGAAAATATGAAGGATTCAGGGTTTTGCTGAAACTGAGGAATCTTCATGAGATGATGAAAATAATTAATAAAATAAGGGATTGCAAGGAGTGGGACCGTCCACGGCTAGGGCATGGCCGGCCATCTAGCAAGCTCGGTCCCGCAACACCTTTCCCAATTTTATGTATTTTCCCTGATGTGAAGCAAATACCATGAAACTGAGGAATTTCATGAGGTTAAGGAACTTCCATGAGATTATGGAAATAATAAAATAGGGATTCATGAAGTGTGGGACCGGCTATGGCCAAGGCATGGCCGGTCGGCCAATGAGCACGGTCCCATGGCACTTTTCCTAATTTTATTTTCATGGTTTTAGGGAAATATCATGAAATCAAGGAGTTTGTTGAAACTAAGGAGTTTCCTTGAAGTGAAGGAGTTTCCATGAGATGAGGGAAACAAATAATATTAAAATAATAAGACAAGGGCGTGTGGGACCAGCACGGCTAGGGCATGGCTGGCCGACCAATGAACCCGGTCCCGTGAGCTTTTCCTTAATCTTATGTTATTTTCATGAGTTCAGGGAAATATCATGAAATCTGGGAATTTTCTTGGGATGAGGGAAATAATAATAAAATAATAAGGAATCATGAGGTGTGGGACCGGCCACGGCTAGGTCATGGATGGCCAGCTAGTAGGCCCGGTCCCACGACACTTTTTCTAATTTTTATTATTTCTTTGATACGAGGAAACACCATGAGACTGGGGAGTTTCCTTGAGATGAAGGATATTTTCTAAAATTAGGAGATTTTCATGAGATCATGGAAAAATAATAAAATATGATAAAATATATAATTGGGTGTGGGACTGGCCACGGCGTGACCGGCCGGCCGGTGGGCCCAGTCCCCTAGCGCCTTTGCTAATATTTTATTATTATTATTTTTCTTCCTATTTTGCATAGGTTCATCGTTCCTTCGTATTTTGGAATGCTCGTTCGCGCATTCAGATGCTCGTTTGTGCATTATTGCTGAGTACACTTGCACCATTTTGGTCGGGGCTTACTCGATAGCGTCCCAGACGCCCGTTCGTTGAATATTTATCACTAACCTGTGGAATTTTGCTGGGAAGAACCATGAATTGAGGTGACGAAATATTATGAAGAATCGTAGAATATTTCTGAATATTCAGTTAACGATTAGAAATAATTAATCGATGGCTCTATACTAGTAGGCATGCTGTCTAGGAGCATTAATTATTTAATAATTGAGAGATTTGAGATTGTTGAAGCGTCATATAGTCAGGGAAAACATTGTTGCATCCTGAAGACGTTGTTGCTCTATACTAGCAGGCAAACTGTGTAGGATCCGTCCAATCGTTCGATTCTATATAGAAGTAATTACTGAAGTTGCTCAGTATTTATGAGATATGTCGTTGCCTCAGCTGAGAGACTGCACATCCACATATGCTCTGAGAGACAGTATTCTCAGTCAAGAGATTCTTGTGGCACGAGCTTTCATGCTTTCGACGAGAGACATGAGTGTCAATACTCATCTGATTGCTGGATCAGGAGTATGTATAATTATGGTTCTACGATGTTACCTTTTGTCGAAAATCCACCATCTATAATGGTTAAGATGAATAAGGTTGATATGAGAGTGTTCATATAGCTAACCTCGGTTAACTACGGTTGATCCAACATGGTGTACACGTTTAGGTACGGTTACATAAGCCTAAATGAGGGTACATTTCATTTGTGTATAACAAGCTAAGTTCGATCTAACGGTTGAAAGATATTAGCTTGAATCTAATCAGGATTTCATCTAACGGTGAATATTAAATTCTTTGTTACCAAGGTAACTAAGATTGCAAACCCTGATTCGAAAACTATATAAAGGAAAAATCTAGTAACTGGGAAACCTAATACCTACACCTCATGTGTGATACTAGTTGCGACTAGAGTCGATTCTTCTTTAACCTTAGGTTTTTCACGAAACCCTGTAGGTTAACGACTTGAAAGACTTCATTGTGATTGTGAAGCCAGACCCAACTATTTTCTCTGTAGTTGTGTGTTCTGATCTTACTTTTACTATCGTGATTGAGTATTATATTTGCTAAGATTTGCTTGAGATTTATCTCCGATAGGTAAGATTAAAAGTAGTCACAAACATCTTCGTCTCATCGTTTGTGATTCCAAAATATCTTGTTTCGTTAATCGATTAAGATTATTGTGAGGTGATTGATATTTCTAGGCTGTTCTTTGGGAATATGAGTCTGGTATATCAATTGGTTCCTGTTCACCTTGATTTATCAAAAGACGGAACAAAACTCATAGGTATTTATGTGAGAGACAGATTTATCTATTCCAATAGACTTTTCTGTGTGAGACAGATTTGTTTATCAAGTTTTCGACTTTGGGTCGTAGCAACTCTTGGTTGTGGGTAAGATCAACTGAGGGAATCAAGTGCGTAGAATCCTGCTGGGGTTCAGAGACATAAGGAGCGCAACTGTACCTTGATCGATGTGAGATTGATTATGGCTCAACTACATTCCAGTCTAAAGTTCATCGGTAGTAGGTTAGTGTCAGTAGTGGCTTAATACAGTGTGGTGTTCAAAGCTAGACTAGATCCCAGGGTTTTTCTACATTTGCGGTTTTCCTCGTTAACAAAATTCTGGTGTCTGTGTTATTTCTTTTCCGCATTATATTTTGTTGTATAATTGAAATATCACAGATTGTGCGTTGAATCGATCAATTGGGAAATCCAACCTTTGGTCGTTGATTGAAATTGATTGATCCTTGAACATTGGTCTTTGGTACCATTCATGTTATTTCTCTTATATTCAATCAGGCTCGCAAATTCTTATTTGTTGATTGCAGATTGAATTGAGAGATAGAGATATAAAACTCTTTGATGTACTTTTCTCTAGATTGAGTCTGACTGTATAGTTGATTCTCTTGAAAGTATATTAGGGTTTGTCTATTCATATTTCCAAACGAAATATTGGATGTGGTTGTTAGACCCCGCTTTTTCATCATCAATAATTATGCTCGAATCGTTAAAGCTAAGACTCACGGTGTAGCCAAGTCAATAATTGACCAACTAAATACACATCTCCTTGTAGACTTCACATGAGACATCAATCATGTCACATGTGGGATATTCACTAGGATATTGGTCTGGAAGCTTACGACACTTGTGATGCAGTAGTACATCCACGATAAGAAATATAAGTAAGTCGTGTAGGCAGTTGAACGAGTAAGTGAAGTAGTCGATGGAAACAATCAATTAAGTCTTCCACGCAATATGGAACTGGTTCAACCACGATTTCCCACTTCCCATTCTTCCACTCCTCTCCAAACGTCACCACTTACTGAAGATCAATGTGTTAACCATTTCTGCAATAATAGGTTCATCAACCTAGGATCTGATAACTTAACTTAACTGAACAGAACAGAACTTAAGAAATCGACCTTAACTGATCAAAGCTCATCGTAATCCAATTTACGACAGTCTACCATTATCAAAAAGGCAAAGCCCTCCAACACAGAGAATTCAACACATACACAATCCATCAATTACCATTGATCTCACACGTTCTAAGCTTCCTTATTACAGATCCATCCTCATCCTTTTTTGTGACCGAATTAACTCTACAACGATCATTTTCTTGGTTTAGGCCGGAGTCTTACAGATTGATCTCTCGAATTCAAGTACTCATGTGCAGTACATCTATTAAAGGTTTAGACAATTTGCTTAACTGAGGATCCGCCTATCGCACAACTCTATACTTTTACTCAAAACCAGCAAATCATTTTTACTCATCAACGGTATTCTTTACCAATATTTCCTCCACAGAGGAAGAAGCAGTAAATATACACTTATGAGCTCATGGAATTTACCAAAAATGCCAAAGGATATGATATAGTGGCGTAGAAATCTCCAAGTCACATAGTCATAAGCCTTGTGGTTGTCATATTTTAAATCAAAATATCCAAAAACAGAGAGGAGTTAGACATGGTATGAAAAGGAAAAAAAAAGTAGAATGTCTCAACATGGAGTGCAACTTTGGAGACATGACTCCTTACGGAAAAGTTATAAGAATGCCCATTCTGTTAGCTTTTCCATCCAATTAAGTTTACTCACATGTGTAAGGTCACACACGCGAGAAAAATGACAAATAAACCATTGCCGCCGCCACCACCACCGGAACCACCACTACCACCTGAACCCTGAATTTGTCATATGTTCACGCGTATGACCTCACACATGTGGCTTAGCTTAATTGGATGAAAATGTTGACGGAATGGGGAATTTTTCTAACTTTTCCACAATGGGGCATGTTTCCAAGGTTGCACTTCATTTTATAGCACTCTAACATATTTCTCATATGAAAAAGAAATTAGCAGTCACAATGTTTTATTCAGTCAAAGTGTCAGATATGAATGCAAGTTAGGCACGAACAACAAGGTTGTTTAAATGCACTTTTAACCTTTGGGCTAAGATTTCGGTCACCATCTTATAAAAGATATTAGTTAGGGCAGTAGGTCTACACTTAGAAGAAAAAATTGGGTGCTTTAACTTAGGAATCAACACAATATTTGTATGATTCAAATATTTTGTGAGAGAAGTAGAAGAGAAATATTCACTACTGGATTGAGTAATTATTGAGGAAATTGGCACCCCGAGCGCGGTAGAATATAAGATCATAAAGGGAAATTGGTAATTTGAATTAAACAGTAAAAAACAAAAAAAGACGGACACAACCACAACACTAGATATACGTGGTTCATCTTTACAAGCTAATCCACGGCCAACACCCACCAGAAGAACTTTATAATATCAAGATCATTACATGCTCTTTCCACAATCCAAGACAAGATCCAAAAAGTTAACAAGACATACCCGAAAACATCATTGAAGAGACTATAAAAATAACCAGTTTATACCATTCTTCAAACCAAACTCATGTCTTCTCTTTTGCATCTTCTTCACAACTGCTAGTAACATAGGAGAAATATGAAGACACCAGAGAAACCTGATTTAAGGAAAAATCCACATTCCTTAAACATATATTGGACTTTATGGTAGCACTGGAATCTCTCCACCAAAGAGACCAAAGACCTAAGCACAAGGCTTTACCACTATTCTAAGTTGAATTTCTACAGGACTAAAATTCTAGTCTTATATATAGAGAACACAAACTTAGATGCCAAGTATTAATATCCGATTAGGAAACTAAACTCTTTCCTAAACTCTATATTCCCTGGGCTAGGAAACTCATCACAACCATTGTAGTCGATCTCGGCCATCTCGGCCGAGATATCGGCGAGATTCCGCATTTCGTCCCAAGAGCGAGACGATTCTCATAATATCGCGAGACGATATTTTCAAGGAAATCTCGGATGGTACCGGTCTTATCGGCCAGAACCGGTTATCTCGGTCAGAAATATTCTTTTTTTTCATCAGATTGACATTCACATACAAAATCAAAGAGAACCTTTTTTGTTGATTTCTCGCATAAAAATATTAAATGATCCATTTTTATTGATTCATCTTACACAGAACACAAAAAAGCTGGGAAAAGATCTAATCAACCGGTACTGATAAACAAGCCAAGAAAATCTATCATACGAAAAAGGGGTTTGTGAAAAAAAAGATTATTGTTAAGGAGCTATTAGACCAGGAAAAATATCGATGAAGAATTCATTGGTTCAATTGTTATTCCTTAACGGCTGTTGTTGTTTATGTTCTACTGATATTGTGTTATCTGAAATTTGGGGACTACATTAGGGTTTCCAAACTATATTAGAACAACATAGTAAGAAGAGATTGTTGGGTAGATTTTTCTAAACCCTAACCATGGTCTGATTTGAAGTAGAAGATTTGAAAGAGGGAGGCGGAGAGTCCGAGTGAAAAGTGGAAACCATGACTACTCTTTTGACTTTAACAGTGCATGAGTTGCAGTTGTCAACTAACGTTTTGGATATGCGAGTATTTTTGTTTCTTTTTAATGTAATAGCATAGTTACACTCATATTTACATATATGTATCAAATATTTACTCCTCGTATGCATGTCCACAACTATATACCATGCATTTTACAAATTCATCCGAGACGAGTCGAATTCACATTCTCAAGTCTTTATTGGTGCTACCCAAATTATCGCATTCACAGAGAAATGTCAAACTGTACATGGTATTTTATTTTATTTTCTGTAATTTATATAACTTAATATGTATAATGTGCCAAAAATGTTTGCTATAAAATTATGGATATAAAATTTCGAACCGATATTGTACCTGAATTTCAAACCGAAATTTTCCCGATACAAAGTTGTACCAGTGTGTTCCAAGACGAGATAAAACGATATCCGATATTAACTACATTGATCACAGCGTGGAAATGAACCATCTCAATATGGAAGAGACTTAAAACAGAAAATCCACTTATTTACTCATCACCCATATGGTCTGGACCTGGGCATTTTCTGTAGAAAAGGTTAGGCATCCCATCAGGCCATCGAGGATGCAAATTGAAATCTGTGCGGCGACAGTTGCTTTAGATTATGCTTTGTAGGCTTGGTCAAATCTTAAGAATGATTTATTTGGGACCATGGTTTTTTTGGAGGGACCATGGTTCTATTTTTAGTAAGACATTTAAAAGTAAATCTAGGTCACCTCTTATCTAGATATTTATATTAATACCTAAACTACCCTCCTGATTAATTTTGGGTAATGATTAGTGAAATGATTAAGCTAAAGAAGTAGAATTATTGAGAGAGTAAAATTAGAGAAGATGAAGAAAAAAAACATGGAAAATAATTTTTTTTTTCCAATTCACTAAGCTTGAGTATTCAAGTGATGATAGCTCATCTGATTCTTCATCTCCATCCTCTCCTAGAGTATTTGTTAATCTTCACAATGATCTAGGTATGAGTTATTTCTTAGATGGTGAATGTATTCTTCCACAAACTCAATCTCAAGTGAAAATGATGGATTTTACCAACCACAACCGGAGGAAGAGTATTTGGGTACCCAAGTGTGCTTCAAACTTAGATAATGGTGGTTGAATTGGTCCAAATATTCATAAAACTGTAAATTTTTATAAAAAAATTCCTGCTAGGTTCAGGTAGTTCGGTTACCAAGTGTGAAGAACAGGTAACCGAACACGGAGTTCGGTTAATAAATGTCAAGAACATATAACCGAACACAAAGTTCGGTTTCTTTCTTCAAACACGCATGTAGCCGAACTTTAGTAATAAGATTTACAGAGGTATGTTCGGTTAGTTCGTAAACTTCAACGCAACCAAGTTCCCAACCGAACTGCAGGTTAAAAGTAACCTAGTATTAGAAGTTCGGTTGGTTCGCAAACTTCAACATATTTCGCGAATCAACTGAACTGGGCTTATATATGCATATATGCAATTAGGCAAACGCTCGGTTTCTACGAAATTTATTTCTTGGCGAATTAGGTAGAGTTCGGTTACGAAGTTTTAAAGGTAGAGTTCGGTTACAAAGAAAACTTAACATTTTTGCGAACGAATCGAACTTTTGGATTTCTCATTATTTTCGTAAACTAAAGTTCGGTGATATCCTTATTTTGCGAAGGAATCGAACTTATGGACTTGTGTTGTTCTAATACAAGGAGTTCGGTTAAAAGTATTTTTTGCGAATCAACCGAACTCTGAGTTCGGTTAAGAAAAAAATAATTCGTGATAACCGAACTTTTTGTGACGAAACCGAACGTTTTGCGACGTAACCGAACTTTTCTCTGAAAAAAAAAACTCCATTAAACCTCTCTGCAACTTCCATTTTCAACTCATTTTGATGATTACTTCTCATTTATTCATCAAAAACGAATGACAAGTAATGGGTTTGTGAGAATATTTTTGTTAATGTTTTAAATTAAGCTATATATATAGAGGTGGTGGTGATAATCGGTGGTTGGTGGTGGTGATAATCGGAGGTGGTGGTGGTAATCGGTGGTTGGTGGTGGTGATAATCGGAGATGGTGGTGGTAATCGGCGGTGGTGGGCGGTGGTGGTGGGAGAAGGTGGTGGTTATATATAGGTGGTTATTAGGTTGGTTTTAAATTAAATTAGGTTAAGGGTAGGTTAGTCATTTCAACGTTTTAGGACACCCCTTATAACTATAGGGAGGATGGCCTAATAAAACCATGATCCCCTCAAAAAAATCATGGTCCCTACAAAAATCATTCGGTCTTAATAACATTCAAACCACGGTATCACTGCCCATGGTTTAATTTCGGCATCAGCTAATATACCTAGCATCTTCTTCCATCTATTCCTGTGTATGGAATGAGTCATGAGACGATCAATCTATGAAGATACTCAGTATTCTGAACTTAGGTTTTTCTTAAAAGAATTTTAACTCAAAATAGGTCGGCTTTGGATTTTTCAATAAGAGTGACCGAAGTAAGCATTCTTTTTCCTGCTGCTTCATTTGATGATATCAGCTTTTCCTAAAGTTCAAAGTTCATAAAACCACTAATATTAACGCACATGATTCTACAAAATCGAAAAAGGACTAAAGTTCAATGTAAACCACTTACAAAGTTGAGAAACTTTTTGGCAATTTAAAGAAACAAAATACAGAGATGAATTCTAATAGAAGTTAAAGGATAAGCTTTCTTCTATAAAGGATATGATTTCTCAACAGGGTGTATGGAATTTCAGTTTCAAGAGAAATTTAAATGAAACAGAAACAGGAGAGATGGCTATTATGATTCAGTTACTTGAAGATTTTGCTATGCTGTTGCATAATAATGAGGAGGAGGATGACAGGAAATGGAAATTTGCACCTGATTGCATTGTCACCCGCTGCTACTCCTCTTTAGAAGCGGATGGATTCTTGGCTTTTCCTCATAAACAAATATGGAACCAAAAAATTCCATTAAAAGTGTCTTTTTTGGCTTAGACTTTGTGTCACGATGGAGCACCTTCTTTGGAGTTTCTGCATGGAGTTGGTAAGGTTAACTCGAGTACTTGTTTACTTTGTAATGGGGAACAGGAAACACAAAGTCATTTATTCTTGCACTGCTCAGAAACAAGAAAGATATGGCATTATTTTCTGGATAGTTTTGGAGTGAAATGGGTGTTTTCTGAGAGCGTTAAATCAAATTTATGGGAATGGAAGGCTAAGAAGAATAGAAGTATGATAAAGAAAATCTGGAACATCCTACCTTTTGCAATTTGGTGGACGATCTGGAGAGAGCGGAACTGCAGGGTGTTTAACAACAAAAGGCGGTCTTTAGATCAGTTGATTGTGAATGTCAAATATACTCTGTTTAATTGGTCTTTGCATACTAAATTTTTTGAAGGCTACTCTTTGAGTACACTCATTTATAATTGGGAAGCTGTGATTGGCAACATCTGAAATTTTTGTACCTCCTAACATTCATTATTTTGATGAGTGTTAGTTTTTCAATTTAATTTGCCCTTTTCTTGTCAAAAAAAAAAGTTAAATAAAGCGTAGGAAGAGTACTAACCAGCTAGCATCTATTTGGTTTATACTGACTAGTAAGGCCACATGTGCGATGCACATGCTTGAATAGGATTTTTTATGATAATAATAAAAATAAAATATTAAAAATAAAATATTAATATTCTTGTTTATACTCATTACGTAGATAATTTAAAGAGCTTTCCAAATATATTCATTTTGTAAAAATCCGATATGTACTTTTAAAAATATCTATGTTTTAAATTTTTTTAATCTATTTTTAAAACAATGGCATTCTTGTGAATATACAAACATTAAACCAATGTACATTTTCACCCTTAAATATAAATGCATAGTAATGATTAATATTTAAGGTCATATTAGTAATATCAGGATGACACCAAACTATTTTGGTTTTTTGTGACCAACCAAAAAGACTTCACCAAAAATTCCTCTTTTCTTTATATTAGTACTAGGGTATGACCAGTGTCGTAACGGCCCGGGTTTTGATGTGTCGTTTGAAACAAAGATCTAAGATTTTTTCTTGCATACTTGTATACTGGTAATACCCACACATTTTGTTCTTATCAATAAACGTTGGCTAGTTTAATTGCAAGGGCTATGGAGTGAGGGTTCTCATTCAATATGAATGAGTCTCACTTGATTCGATCTAATTAGGTGCTATTATGGAGTGAGAACACCCACTCATTCATCAAAAATCATTCATACACTCATTGGAAGGAATGAGTGGGCGAAAGTGGACACTAAGCTGGTGAAAATCAGCCTATTGGGAAAAAACACCTTAAGCGGCTAAAGATCTGCCTCTTAAGCATTTTTTTAGCTTTTTTATTTTTTTAAAACTCTAAAAACGGGTCCCACACTAGTTTTATTAATTAAAAATCCTAATTATGTCTAAAACGGTCAAAGAAAGGCCGTCCAAGTGATTTTTTTTTTAAAGCAGCTAATGATTAGCCTCTTAGTCTCTTTTCTACTCCTTCCATAATGCAACAAACATTCTTTCACCTAGTCTCTCACTGGATTTGGTAGTGAATGAGTGCAAAACACACTCATTCCATAGCCCTTGCTCTAAGGGGATCATGATATCCCATAGTGGGTATGGGTTATGGACAAGTGAAGAATAAAAGAGTTCTTGTAGGTCTTCTCAAAGATGATCATAGTTGAATAATAGATCCTGATTTGGTTATTGACTACTTCAAACAATTATCCAAGAGCCGAGAGCCAAAAAAAACATAAAATACAAAGTGAGAGTAGACTGCTAGCTACATACAAAATAAAATTACAATAAGACGAAAATGGTACCTACAAAAAACAAAATGATGACTACCTAAAAATTCTTAGTAGCCGGTCCGCAAGTTCTCTCAGTAACTAATTTGTTAGATTGCTTCCCCCTTATCCGATAACCAAAATATTACAAAGATTTTAAATAAATAAAAGAAAGAGTTTACATAACGACATATATGACTTAAACGTGAATTCTTCTCAAATTCTAGATAACACATTTTCCATTTGCAACCTACCAAAGTTTTGTTAAGTTGGTAACACAAATGGATTATCATGATATTGGCTCACTTCAGGTCTCCAGGAAAAATTGCAAGACCAAAATTATGATAAAATAAACCAAAGTTACTAATGATGCGTAAATTACAATTGACACCCTAAGGTTAATGCTCTTTCCACGTTTCCAAGTTTCCAGCCATTGTGTCCCTTCGATGTGTCCCTTCGGCACAATCCAGTCCACATCCAACAACAGTGACATCAAGCAACAATTTTTTGAGAGAACAATGACAGGACCATTTTCAGTACCGTCCAGAGTACAATTGAATCCTAAAATAAAGTAAAACCTGGTAAGTTGCTGGTTCTTTCTGTTATGCAATTATTTTCACATCTTCAGATTCATCAATATGCCAGACACCTGGAAATTTATTATAAGGCAGTCTGCAAGCTAATGATTAAGATGACAGCTGCAGTAGCTGGAGTCCTGGAAAAAACAAATTTAAGTATAGTCTGTAAGCATTACCTTTTTCAAAAAAAAAAACACGTAATTTCTTTCGTACTTCTGAAAGAATGTATCCATATATCATCTTAATACTTCTCCCGCATATTGGAAATACCTTAGGCTCCATCTGTAGGCAAAATTGAAGATGTCAATATCATTCTTGAAGATGCAAGCCAGCGTAATGCAACTAAAGAAAGTAAATGAAGTATAGGTAATATAGTTTAACCAACAAATTTCTTCTGATTCGTACCCTCCACTTCAAGGTTTGCTTTCGCATTTTAGTCATTTTCACATGCCAATTACTCTCCCCTAAGAAACCTTTAAATTGATGTACAGTAAATGCTAATGTACTTTAAATTTATAGTGGTCTTAACGGCTTTCTCATTTCATTAGTCTGCAAACTAACAAATTTCAAGCACTTGACTGACTTCTGTTAAAAGTAAAATTATCTCATTAATATCATGACGATAATCAAAAGAGTGTTGTGGGATTATTTAGAGTACAGCTGGTCCTGTTTCAAGCGCTTTTTATGTTGGACGTTGCTAAATTTATACTCTCAACTAACTACCTGCATGGCCCATGGTAGCAAAACGTTGGTGTCCTTAGACTAATGACATTTGTGACTATAAAACTCATTGTCTAAAGCTCTAAACTGATATACTGAAACCCATAATTAGTATGAACTCTTAAATTTTTAGCAGAATTATCTTGAATTTGTAACTACCTAAATTTAGTAGTAGTATTAAATTTAGTAGTAGTATCTTTAGCTTTACAAACACTTGATGGCATTTATGTTGTAGCTGCTCCTACATCTGATTGATGGTCTATTGGGATCATGATAGACAAATAAGAGTTTATACTTCCGGAAAGCAAACCCAAAATTTTGTAATGACAGTACTCCAGAACTCTAGGATGTGATCTAAAACATCTAAAGCAATTTACAAATATCGCTAGAAAATGTGAAGAAAACATAAAAGAAGTTTCTGGGGTAACTACCTTTTCCTGACTCTCTTCCTAAAGCTTTTAGGTCCACAAAAAATGTTAATTACCTGCAAAACACCCAATACGAATATTTCATAAATAGTCACCATTACCAAAGAACATACGACGACCTAAAATTTTAGCATCTTTACTGACTCCTGCCATGGAATTGTCGTTAAGCCAATTGGAAAAAAGGGATAGAAATGAAGAAGCAATTTACTGATGGTAAGAAGAAAATTAAAGCTAAAGTCTTAATATTGATCATAATGTGTATTGTAACACTACCCGCACAAAAAGGATCCCTTCAATTAGGTCTTCTAATATCAACAGTCCATTTTCACGAACAACAAATTATACCCGAAAAAAGAGAAAAATACCAACCATAAACTTTATATGCAAGCGATGTGTCATAAAAAATGAGCTTTACTGTCATTAGTATTACCTCTCAAGCTTTCCCAGGCTTCGCTACAGCTGTAGAGGAATCAAGAATCACTCACACAATAGAAGTAGTTTATCTGAATTGTTTTCATATACATGAACTGGTAGTTCATATCATGTATGATCAAAAAATTTACAATTTTACCTGACTATTGAGCATTCAAGAATGCTTAAGAATAATTCGAAGGAGTTGAGGACTAAAATAAAATACTGATATGAGATTTCAGTTACCATTTGATGATTACACAAAATTCTGCTCATTAAGTTCAGGATGTATCCATCGTTCATTAGTGCTATTCCTACTACCGATATTATAATCCTGTAGCCTATGATTAAAGCCAACAAAAGCTAATAAAATTCTTTTCATAGCTACATAGGCGTACAATCCAAACATACAAACTAATTAATAGACAATACTGTAGTTGTAAAACCAGAAAGTTCTTTTGTCTGATAGATTCACAATTGTCTTTTACAGTCTTCACAAACTAAATGCTTTCATTTGTTATTTTACAATTTTTGAAGTGTGCTATTTTAACTCATGATCATCATTACAGGATTCAGGTAGAAGAGAAATTGAGACATAACCTTACCTAACTCTATCGAGCGCTTCTTCGGACATAAGAAACTACCATTTTAAGGCATACATGGATAAATCACCACTGATACGGCACTTACAAATCTTCATCACTTTGTTGGTAAAGTGATGAAGATTGTGTAGAGCGATTTTAAAATACAATTATGCTATAAATCTTCATCACTTTTGTATTCTGCTTATTTTATCTAATTTTATTTTTATGTTGTATCCATCATTCATTAGTGCTATTCCTACTATCGATATTATAATACTGTAGCCTATGATTAAAGACAATAAAAGCTAATAAAATTCTTTTCATAGCTACATAGGCGTACAATCCAAACATACAAACTAATTAATAGACAATACCGTAGTTGTAAAATCATCCCAACACACGACAATATTTGCACTCGAAATACTGTAAGTGTCGTATCAGTGGTGATTTATCCATGTATGCCTTAAAATGGTAGTTTCTTATGTCCAAAGAAGCGCTCGATAGAGTTAGGTAAGAGTTATGACTCTATTTCTCTTCTACCTGGATCATGTAATGATGATCATGAGTTAAAATAGCACACTGCCAAGATTGTAAAATAACAAATGAAAGCATTTAGTTTGTGAAGACTGTAAAAGACAATTGTGAATCTATCAGACAAAAGAACTTTCTGGTTTAGGTATTTAAAAAAAAACAATTACAGTTGAACATTAAATTTATATGAAAAATCATGTGATAGAGTTGAGACAAATATTTTCCTGGATCTTGTATTGAAATGGAAAATTGTTCGCTGAGAACATTCTTCCGCAAATGCTTGTTATAATGCATTCAAGGAAATCATGTGTTAACTCTCAACAGTGTATAACTTAATTTTAATGAGTCAAAAAATCTACCATTCACACAATGAAGTAGGAAAGACTTATCAAAGATCGGTCATTGTCATCAACACCTTCTCCATCCTCCACGGGCAGTCAACCCACCCACTACTCCCCTCAAAACAGAATGCTTTGCAGACTTGTATTTTGTAAACATTTGGAGCCATTAATTTGCAGGCTGTTGTTTGCTATGCTGCCAACCCCCCTGCCTGAGTGAAGCATTTCCTAGTTGACCTAATCTGCAAAAGGTTTACCCCAAACGGATTCACCTCCTCATCCAATCCTAGTAGGAACCCTGCATTGAATCACAAAATTCCTATAAACAGTACCAAAGGTATGACAACTTTTGAACATCCAATGATTAGTTATCAGAAATAATGAGTTTTTAATGAGGATTTTTTTTTATTCATAACGCAGGAACAATCGATGGAGGTGTTAGGTTGAAGAAGAACTCTACTATTGGCAACTGGAATCAAAAAGATTGAATGACAGAAATTATGGTGATGGTAATAGGGAACTTAGTTTCAAGTCGAGCAACTAAACTATATCCAAAGGAACTATCCTTCGTGCTATATATAACGTAATCATAATTCAGCAAATCCGTACCTCTATTTATCTTCTTATTCTTATTCTTCTAAATCGAATGAGTAACTTTATAAAAAACCAATTACTTCGCCGATAGCAGCTGTAGCTATCACCCTGTCCAGCAGAAAATAACCAAAGAACAAAAAAAAATCATTTCGGGAATTTCTCCAAACACCTTACATACAACTCCATTTTACAGCTTCACTGCTTGTGTAATGCTGAAAGAATCTTAAAAGTATAGCAAGAAGAGTGTGGAAACAAACAATGTGAGGAACATGAATGTAGAGTTCAAATTTATGTTTCAAGAATCTATGCAATTTAAAAAATGCTGATATGCACCTGAAAGAAAAGAATAATAGTAATTTTTTTTTAAATAACAACTCTTACAGACGGTGGTGGATTTAAGCTTTGTGTTGTACATATGCAATTGAAAGAGACATAGAGAAGGATAGGGTACCTGAAATAACTTGATCGCCTGCTGCAAGCACGAATGCAGAAGCCCTAATCACCAAAAGGAGAATTAAATCAAATCTTTTATGAAAAAACATTCAAAAGATAAGTAATTGAGTTTGTAAAGAGAACAACTAAATCATTGTGAAAGTACTTGGCACATCTGCACAAAGTGCAGGCCGAACAACTAAATCAAATACTACAAATTTAAGAAAAATTAATAAAATTTATACATTGTCGAACTTACAGAGTAGTGATACAGTAAAGAGATTAGGGCGAACAAATTTTTTTTTAAAAACCTAAGAGATTCATTCCAACCAACTTTGATGTTGTACTTGCCAGTGAAACTGGAAGACTACAATTTATATACCTGAACATGTGATTGAGCGTTTCAGAAACCATAGAGATTGATATCAATGAGATATGATGGGCTAATAAATGCCTTCAAATGGGGATTTTGGTTCGTAACAGACAATAGATAAATGTTTCCGGAAAAATTTGTGCTTGAATTACTCACAGACATTGGATTAGGGAGCAGAATGTGGGTGCATTCTGAACCGAGATTTATCTTTTTCACTTTCTTCTATTTTTAAAGCAATAGAAACCGTTGATCATTTAAAAAGGTAAATCCACAACCTCGGGAAAAAACCATTTATTTTACTTTCTTCTACTTTTAAAGCAATAGAAACCGTTAATCATTTAAAAAGATAAATCCATAACCATCGGATTGGGCAAAAACCATTTATTTTTATAAGAATGATAAGACGATGCTTTGTGTGATTTCCCTTGGCAGCCGACCGAACTCAGTGTTGCCGTATAAACATTTCCAACCTGGGAGATAAAAACTTTTTATCTCGATTGCCAAATGTTGCACAAAGGGCTCAATTGCAACATTATGACTGTTCACGGATTTGTATGAGTAATTTTATTTTACTTACCGAAATCGCAATTATTCCTTGCAAGCCACCTACATTTTCTGCTATATGATACAGATTAGAGACAGACATTCCTGTCAAGGTATATGTGGGGGAATATGTGGGAAGCAAAAGAGAAAGAGACGTGGAGATGCCGTTGTCAGCAATGATCGTGGTCTCCGCATATCCCACGGAAGATGCGATCGTACATGCCTTCTGAACCTAGCTATAAAGTTATCACAACTCGCTTTTATAACTTTTTTCATGTGATTAGTCTCCCTTATAAATACAGCTCATCTCGTTCTCATTTACTCACACCCCTTTGTATCTAAGAAAGAACTTACGGGATCATCGATCATGGAAGAATTGGCCGGGAACAAGCTTCGGTGTTTGTCATTAATGATGATGATGAGCCAGTAATGCCACCACCGCTTGTGCCTGCTCGATCGAAAAAATATATATATATATATATATTTCGTCGGGTTGGTAGTGGTGGTGGCTGGGGGGAGTACGTACGTAATCGGTTATGGTTGAACTTTCTGACCGGCTAGCTGCATCAAATTCTAGCTAGGTTGAAGGCAGTGGTGATCACGCAGTTCGAAGTTGTTTGATTTCTTCCATCTTTCGTTTGCGTTTCTGTTCACTGTTTCATGATGAAGATGGAGAGAATTACTGCGAGGGGGATGGTGATCAGATTTCTCTCTGAGTAAGATCGGGCGGCTTTTCGATCTCGTTATGTTTACAGGGCAATTTGGATCCTTTGGCAATTAATTAATTAAATTAAAAGTAAATCTAAAACTAGTAATTAAATTAAAACCATTGCTAGTTAGTAGTTAATGCTAATGATTTAGGATCATATCTGTAGTAGTTGGCTGATTGGCCGTGAGTGGTGGTGGGACTTGTAATCCTTTGCCATTCTTATCCAATTAGGCCTTTGTTGGCTTTCTTTTCTGTATGGTTTTCTTTCTTATCAGCACTGTTTGTAACCTAATTATGAATCTATGTATTTTATATCTTCTAATGCTTACTGAGTTATTTGACCGTTAAATGATTCAATATTGTTTTCGTCGATCTGGTGAATTGCTGTTACTTGCAAAAGTACAAGTAATGGATTTGTGTTTGAAGCCAGGAACCACTTTACCGATTTTTTAGCGAGTCATTTCCCTTCACATGTTTCTAATGCTCGGTTTATTATTTTTGTATGTTTGAAAGTGGAGCTTGATGCGGAAATAGAAAAACAGCATCTCAGTTTCCTACCAATAGCCATCAAGTTTGTTTAGGCATCCAACAGCAACACAGCTATGTACGGACCTACCACTGGTGGATTTTGACTACTTGTAGTTGTAGCAGTAGCGGAACCGACCGAAGCTGGGGTGGGCTTGACCGCTTGAGTAATTCGTAATGTTTTTTCAGAAATTCCTTACATACCGTCAAAAAAAAAAACGCAAAAAATGCCTCTTATTAGAGTGATAATTAGGAAAAATACAAAGAAGAGCGAACAATTTTTTATTAATCAAAGAGGCAGCATCATTGCATAGGTAATTCTATTTATACAGGAAAGGAAAAACCCTAGTATTCTAGTGGACCGCACATTCATGGGACTCCCCCCTGTGCGGTTCAAAAGCGGAACTTCAAATGTGTTGCCTCATTAAAATTTTGGCAAGAAAAACACAATGGGACAAAACCTTGACGAAAGAAAAAGAGTACAACGTGTTGAATCAGAGTAAAGTTGCTTCATAACGCTGGCCACTTCTCTTCAGAAAACCCTAAAATATAAAAACCCTGTGAGAAAAAGATAATCTCAACCGGGGAGTCATAATCCTGGTGTTGTTGTTGCCTCATTAAAACCTTGCCGAATAACAAAACCCATTGGGACAAAATAAACTCGATGAAGGGAAAAAGAGTTTAACAGACACTCCCCTGATGTCGACATCATATCATTAGATACTCCCCCTGATGTCGCCATCTCCCCCTGATTGCAATCAAGGGAGTTCGGAAAATTTTCTTAGTCCGATATTTTTGATGTGTTTTTCAAAAGTCGATTTAGGCAATGACTTAGTAAATAGGTCTGTCACATTCTCATCAGATTTTACTTGACTGACTTGAGTTTTCAGAAGAGACTGTTGTTGCTGATTGTAAAAGAACTTTGGTGATATATGTTTCGTATTATCACCCTTAATGTACCCTTTCTTAATTTGTTCGATGCAAGCTGCATTATCCTCATAAATGCAAGTTGGCTCATCAGTGGTAGAACTCATACCACATGTCCTTTGAATGTCTGTAATGATAGACCTTAACCATACACACTCACGAACCGCCTCGTGTAAGGCAATGATCTCAGAGTGGTTCGTGTAATGATAGACCTTATCCACAAGAATCTTCTAGGTCGATCCCCAAGATATCGCTGTATTTCCAATGGTGAACACATAACCAGTTTGTGATCGACCTTTATATGGGTCGGAGAGGTATCCAACATCAGCAAAACCAACCAAAACATTGTTTGGGCTTCAGTATAGGGAGTTGCATTTCCACTAGCAGTCCTTTTTACTTCTTCATAGGGATATAATAAACCCATGTCAATGGTTCCTTTCAGGTATCTGAAAACATTATTTATACCATTCCAATGGCGTTGCGTAGGTGCTGAGCTGTATCTAGATAACAAGTTCACTGAGAATGATATATCAGGTCGAGTACATTGCGCTAAGTACAATGCGCCTATTGCACTTAGGTGGGGAATTTAAGCTCCCAATACCTCTTCGTCATCTTCCTTGGGAAGAAATGCATCCTTTTGTACATCTAAACTTCAACCAATCATGGGAGTGCTAGCAGGATGCACCTTGTCCATATTGAATTTCCTGAGTATCTTATGGACATATGCAGACTTGTGGATTAATATTCCACAGGCTAGGTGTTTTAGTTCAATTCCTAGACAAAACCGAGTTTTCCCAAGATCTTTCATCTCAAATTCAGATTTCAGATAGCTTGCAGTTTCTCTTATTTTATCAAGAGTACCTATTATGTTCATATCATCAACATAAACAGCTATAATTGCAAATATGGAACTCATTTTCTTTATAAATACGAAGGGGAGTAACTCATTATTTGTATACCCTTCCCAATCAAATAATCACTTAGACGGGTATACCACATCCGCCCGGATTGCTTTAATACGTAAAGTGAGCGTTTCAACTTAATTGAAAACGCACTCCGTGGTTTAGAGTTACTTGATTCGGGCAATGGAAGGACATCAGGAACTTTCATGTATATCTCTAAATCAAGATCCCCATAGAGATATGATGTAACCACATCCATAAGCTGCATTTCAAGTCCTTCTGAAACTACCAAGCTAACTAAGTAGCGGAACGTTATGACGTCCATTATGGGAGAGTACGTTTTCGCATAATCAATTCCAGGGCGTTGTGAGAAACCTTGCTCCACAAGGCGAGCCTTATACCTCAAGACTTCATTCTTCTCATTACACTTTCTGACAAATACCCATTTATGCCCTACGGGCTTTACACCCAGTGGGGTTAGCACTACCGCACCAAATACCCGTCTCTTTGCCAGTGAATTTAATTCTTCTTGGATTGCAACTTCCCATTTATGCCAGTCCGCTCTTCTTTGACATTCTGCAATAGAGTGTGGTTCGATGTCTTCGTGCTCAATGATCTCTTGAGCAACAGTGTATGCAAATATATCATCAATATGTGTGGAGGATCTTTCCATCAACACGTATGCATTTTCATAATCCATAGATATTTCTTTGTTCTCTAGAATCATTGCAAACATCGGAGTATCCTCCAGTATTGATTCATGGACATAACTATAATCAGAGACAATTTCATGAAAGGGATTATCTGTACTGATGATAAATGGATCGGATTGTGCCTTACTTACTCTTTTCTTCCTTGGGTGAGTCTCTATTGAACCAGGTGGTCTTCCCCCTTTCCTTTGGGGGGGCCACGACCTCAGCTACACTTCCACCAAGTGTAGGTTCGACACCTCTATATAGGGTGCCTTTTCCCATATTAGGGATTTCTAACCTTGAAGGCACGTTTGCAGCTGGTATATGTGATCTCGTCACTTTAGCGATATCAGTAAATACATCATGCATTGAATTTGGCACATTCTGAAGATCAATAATTCTTTTCACTTCACTTTCACATTGTGAGATGCGGGGATCAAGATGAGATAAAGTGGGGACACACCACGACAATTCATGTCGTTCCATTAGGAAATCCTTTTCCATACCTCCCCCTAACGACGAGAAGGTTGTCATCAAAGTGACAGTCCACAAATCTAGCGGTAAAGAGATCGCCTGTTTAAAGATTCCAATTAGCGGATAATTGTTGGGGATTCATATCCAACATAATTACTTTATCGTATTTTGGGACCCATCTTAGTATGTCGTGGGGGCGTCATAGGCAATGTAGTCGATCTCGGATTCCGACCGAGACACTGGTACAACGTTGTCTCAGGGAGATTTCAGTTCCAAATTTCGGTGTAATCTCGGTTCTAAATTTTACACATATAATTTTTATATATGTTGCCATCAATTTAGTAAAAAGAAATAAATATCCATTAAGAAACAAATACTCATTAACTAGTCACACATCATGTTTCTACCTTTATTTAAATTGAAGATTACTTTGGGATATCATTTCCAAGATAAGATACATCACAATGTTTCTGCCTGTGAAGTAAAAGCACCACATAACACACGGAAACACGTTGCACAGGTTCGTGTAAGGGTAGTTGACTAGTTGCGGACATGTGGCCTGGAAAAGATAAAAAGAACCTAATTGTTGTCTATGTAACATGTTCCATCTCTGCACTATACAAGTTTCTTATCTTTTTTCTTTCACTAACAACGATAATTTTGCAACCTCATTAATCAAACAATGAAACTATTCGCAGCATCGCTAAGTTAAAAATTCAATTCAAGATGTATTTGATAAAAATTATTTGCTTTCAGGCAAGATGAATCTTTGATCTATTTTCTACCTAGGATCTGTCTCTCTCTCTCTTTTTTCCTTTTATGAATTTTTGATTTTTTTTTTGGAAAGGAAAGGGGGTTAAGAAGACCCAACCTTACAAAGAAAAAAAAAACAGGAAAAACAAGGAAAAAAACAAAATAAAAAAAAACAGAAAAAAATAAGAAAGACTACTAGCTACCAAAACTGCAGGTCAAAGACCCAAAACCATCCTAATTTCTTATGTAAAGCTTTCCAGAGGCATCTTCTTCTATGATCCTTTTCAGCTTCTCATCAAAATTGCTGGGATCGATGATAATATAAGCTCCAAGAGGTTTAAAATTGGCTAAGGCATTTGCCGCTCTATTTGTTTCTCTGTATGAATGTAGGATTGTCACTTCAACTAGTAAGGCTCTGCATCGTTGAATATACTCTCATACGTGGTGGCAGTGCCATGTGGTCTTGGGGTTAGGGGTCAGCAAATAGGAAGCCACAGTCATGGAGTCAGTTCTGAGAGATACTTTAGTGTGATGTTTAGAAACAACAAGTTTGAGGCCTGCTTTCACTCCCTGAAGCTCATGAATGGTGATAGTTTGAGGAGTAGAGCTTCCTGCAACAGCATCCAGAGGAACTCCATTGTGATCTCTGATGATAGCCACATACCCTGCATCTGTATCTGTCAAGGAGCCATCAGTGTTAACTGCAACTTCACCTTCAACAGGCTTTAGCCAGGGAACTTCAATGTGAGCAGTAGTAACGAAACTGGTATCACAGCTCCATGAAGCAGTCAAAGCTCTTCTTTCAGCATTGGCAATCATACATATTGCAGAGGCAAATATTTTCGGTTTCACTTCTTCAATGATTTTGTTATATACCAGCTCATGAGGAAGAGTTTTCTGAGTGAATATTCTCCTATTCCTTTCACTCCATATGTGGTAGATGAAGGCGTTAAAAGTGAGCTTCCTAATAGTTCCAACAGCCTTAGCCCCTTTGAAGTTCTGAACACACCAGCTAATCTGCTGATCCCAGTATGTGTGTCTTATGCCTCTCAGCCTCAACCTCCTTAGTAATTTGTTCCAAACGGTAGTGGAAAATCTGCACTTGAAAAAAAGATGATAGTCATCTTCCATCATCAAATTACATAAAGTATAGATAGGGTCCACATCCATTCCCCAGGCCAATAACTTGTATCATGTCTTCAAGGCCCTGTGCATAGCCATCCAGGCAATGAAGCAGTGTCTAGGGATGCATTTGGGAAACCAAACAAGAGGACTCCAGGCTACAGTATCTTGTTGAGATCTAAGACCATTGTAAGTGTCCTTGAGGGTGTACTCTCCACTTTTGCTGGCAGTCCAAACCACTTTATCTTCCAACAGGGGATCAGTCTTTACCCTATGTATATCTTCAATGAAATTGGTGAGGGCATTTGAGAGGTTTGGGCTTAAGTCCCAGTGACCATCTACTAAGCAACTGCTCACTTTGGCATCTATGTGGTGATCTGTATCATATGCAAACTGAGGGGGAAAGTGGCTGAAGAGCTTACCATTAGGGAGCCATTTTTCCTTCCAGAGTTTAGTACCTTCCCCATTGCCAATTAGGTGGACAATGAACTGGCAGGCTATTTCTCTATGGTCTTTAATCCTTCTCCAGCACCAAGAACAGTCTGAAGGAGTCTTGAGAAGCCAAAAATCCTTGTTTTTGATGAGGTTTTTGTAGACTCATTTAACCTATATGATATCATTATTACTCACTATGTCCCAGATATGTCTGAGGTTTGCAGCAGTGCTAGTGGTAGCTATGCATCTGATACCTAGCCCACCCTCCTTGAAAGGGAGGCAGATAAGAGTCCACTTTATTGCAGGTTGTTTGTAAGTAAGATCAATGCCTGCCCAAAGGAAATTTCTGAAGATGGTGTTAAGAGCTTTGACAGTCTTCTTGGGCAGTACAAAACAAGCAGTCCAAAAAACTAGCATACTACTCAGCACAACTTTGATTAGAAGGATTCTTCCAGCATAAGATAAGGCTCTTGCTTTCCATAATTTAATCCTTGCTATGACATGGTCCAATAGGGGGCACAATCAGCATGAGAAAGTCTAGTTGAAAGAAGTGGTAAGCCAAGGTACCTGACTGGGAGAGAGCCAGCTTCAAACCCAAAAGTAGCCTTGATGCCAAATTCTGTGACGCTGTCCACATAGGATAAGAAAATGTTGCTCTTGCTGTTATTAACAACCAAACCAGTTCTGGCAGAAAAAGTGGTTAGAGCAGCGACCAAAGATCTAGCAGACTGTACATCACCATTCATAAAAACCAAGAGATCATCTGCAAAGCAAAGATGAGTGATAGTAAGGTCTTTGCACTTTGAATGGAGAGAGAATAATCCTAAATGTACTTTCTGAAGCATGATGGAGTTAAACAGTTCTATGAGCATGACAAAGAGGTAAGGGGAGAGAGGACAACCTTGCCTTATACCCCTTTTTCCTATGATGTAACCATGAGCAGAACCATTGACCATGATGGAGAATCTTGGAGAAGTAATGCACATTTTCACCCAGCTTATGAATTTTGGAGGTAAGTGGAACTTCTGCAGAACCATAAGCAGAGCATCCCATCTGATGCAGTCATAGGCTTTATTCAAATCAATCTTTACGGTGCACCTTGGAGAGCCATTGTCCCTATGATAATTGCGTAGAAGTTCATGGGCAAGCATAATGTTATCTTGGGTTGACCTTCCTGAGATGAAAGCAGACTGGCAGAGACTAACTAGGTACTTCACAACATGCTTTAGTCTGATAGTCAAAATCTTTGTGATACACGTGTACATGACATTGCAGCATGCAATAGTTCTAAAGTCATTCAGAGAAGAAGCATAAGGAATTTTTGGGACAAGAGTAACTAAGGTAGCATTTACCTCACCCAGTAATTTAGCACTTGAGAAGCAGCTCTTTATAGCCTTGATGAAATTTGCTCTAATGATTCTTCAGCGGCTCTTGAAGAAGTGAGAAGAGAAACCATCAGGCCTCGGGGATTTTTCAGAGTCGACGGTAGATATGGAAAACACAATCTCATCAGAAGTGACAGGTTGTTCAAGAATAACAGCATCTTCCTCTGTGACAGTTTGGTGAAGGTCAATCTGGTCCCAGGAAGTAACATCAATGGGAGTATATGCATGTTGCCCAAACATAGTAGTGTAATATTGGATAAATTCATTAGCTATCTATGCATCAGTGTTAAGTCTTGCACCATTAGGGTCGTAGAGAACTAGGATTCTATATGAATTTTTGGTTTATGGTATTCATCTGATTAAACCTGATTATAGAGTAATTTTATGAAGGTGAACCTGGGATGAATTATTACTAGTTTAGTGAAGCAGTTTGAGTGTTTGACAATCACTAATTTACGACATTTTTATGTTTTTGAATTGAATAACCTCGACTCAAACGGAAATTTCGTCAATATCTCGGTGATTTTTCGGCCGAGTCAAGCGGAAAAATTGTTAGGATATCGTATCGCCGAGATATAGCATTTCGTCTACTTAACTTCCGAAAGCGGGAAAATCGGCGAGATCTTGGCCGTCTCGACCGAGATTAACTACACTGGTCATAGGCACGTATACATCACAACCAAAAATGCGTAAATGTGAAATATCAGGCTCATATCCAGTTACCAACTGGTACGCAGAAAATGGTTGGATAAAAGCGGGTCTAAAGTGAATAAGTAATTATGCATGCAATATGGCGTACCCCAAGCAGTAATAGGCAGGTTACAACACATAACCAATTCCCTATTTATCATCTATAACCTTTTGATGGTAGCTTCTGCGATACCATTTTGAGTGTGTACATGGGGTAGGGGGTGCTCTACGTCAATTCCGATTGACATAAAGAAATCATCAAATCCTTTAGATATAAATTCTCCAGCATTATCAAGTCTGATAGACTTGATTGGGTAATCGCGGTGGTGAGCCCTCAAACGTATAACTTGTGCTAGAAGCTTTGCGAAGGCATCATTTCTTGTGGACAATAATGCGACGTGTGACCAACAGGTCGAAGCATTTACCATAACCATAAAATACCTGAATGGTCCTCATTATGGGTGTATAGTTCCACAAATATCACCTTGTATTCTTTGTAAAAATGGAATGTTTTGTTTTGTATCTTTAGCATAGGATGGTCTAGATCCTGTCTTTGCTAAATAACAAGTATTATGAAAAAGCGGGGGTCTAACAACACCACCCAATATTTCGCTTAGAAATCTGTATGGACTAACTCCGAAACACTTTCTAAAGAATCAACTAGACAGTCAGACTCAATCTAGGTAAAAGTATCTCAAGAAGTTAATATCTCAATCTCTCGATTTGATCTTTACTCAAGCAAATAGAAATCTGCGAGTCTTTATCAAAGAGAGATAAACTTGGACGGTACCAAAGACCAATGTCCAAGGATCAATAAATATCAATCAACAACCATTAGGTCGGACAATCCAATTGATTGATCTAACACACAACCTGTATTATTTCTATTATATAAACAAATATAATGCGGAAAATACACAACACATGAACCAGAAGTTTTGTTAACGAGGAAACCGCAAATGCAGAAAAACCTCGGGACCTTTTCCATACACACTGTATTAAGCCGCTACAGACACTAGCCTACTCCAAGCTAACTTCGGACTGGACTGTTGCTGAACCCCAATCAGCCTCCCACTGATCCAAGGTACATTTGCACCCCTACACCTCTGATCCCAGTAGGATACTACGCACTTGATTCCCTTAGCTGATCTCACCCGCAACTAAGAGTTGTTACGACCCAAAATCGTAGGCTTTATCAATAAACAAATCTGCCTCACACAGACAAGTCTATCAAAGGATCAATCTGTCTCCCACAGAAAATCCCTAAAGTTTTTGTTTTGTCTTTTGATATAAAATCAAGGTAAACATAAACAAATTGATAATCCGGTCTTATATTCCCGAAGAACAGCCTAGATTAATCAATCACCTCACAACAATCTTAGTCATATGGTAGCGAAACAAGACGTCGTGGAATCACAAACGATGAGACGAAGATGTTTGTGATTACTTTTATATCTTGCCTATCGGAGAACTCTCACGATCTCAAGCCAATCAATATGATTGTACTCGTACGATAGAAGATGCATTATCATACCACACAACTACGATAAAAGTAGTATCGGTCTGGCTTCACAATCCCAATGAAGTCTTTAAGTCGTTAACCTGGTTTTAGAAGAAGAAAACCAAAAGTTAAAAGAGAACCGACTCTAGCTTACAAACTAGTATCACACGGACGTGTGGGGATTAGTTTGTAGAGTTGCTAGATGTCCCCTTATATAGTCTTTCAAATCAGGGTTTGCAATTAATGTTAGCTTAGCAACAAAGCATTCAATATTCACCGTTAGATGAAAACCTGATTTAGATTCAAGCTAATATTTCTCAACCGTTAGATCGAAATCTTAGCTTGTTATACACAAATGAAATGCAGGCTTCTAGGTTTGATAACCGTACCCAAACGTGTGCATAGTTGGTTCAATAATAGTCAACCAAAAGGTTAGCCATTTGAGCATTTCATACCAACCACTTTCTTCTTCACCATAACTAGTTCAAATGACTCCCATGAACTAGTTAGAGAGTTGTTCAATTGCAAGGAAATCTCATGTACTACACAAGACACAATTGAAGAAAAGATGATATGATTCACATGAATCGGTTCATGAACTTTATAGCCATGGTTTTCAAAAGCATTCCTTAGTCTTTATGAGTTAAGTTCAGAAACTATCTTTAGATATATAACCTATACAAGTTCGCAGACTAGGTTCGCGGACTTGAAGTGTTGGAAAGAGTTTTCAAACTCCAACAGAAATTCTCGGGTTCGAGAGCTTCGCTGGTTCGTGGACTGGGTTCGCGGATTTGGCTCATGCAAGACAGTTTGATAACTCAGCAGAAATTCTCGGGTTTGAGAACTTCAGCAGTTCGCGGACTTTGCTACTAGCCGATTTCCAGCATGGGACTTATGCACATATGTGTTTCCATAACATACTTATGTCCACTATGGTTATGTAATCTAAACTCTCATTCCAATCATTGAAACATTCTTAGAGGATGTTATATAGTTGTTACACTATTTCTCGTCAAAGCAATTTTCAAGATGATTGAAACATACATGACTTGCGTCACTAGGTAAAGAAAAACATGGTCAAAGTGAAACGCTTACCAACACATATTTCGAGATATAGATAGGCGAGGTATAATCGGATCGAAATACCAAATGTGTATAATCTAAGTATATATATATATAGCATACGACTTTTGTCTCAAGAAGTAGGAGATAGAATAGATAGACTTTTGAGTGACAGATATGTTCAAGTCTTCACATACCTTTTTATCGAGAAGTTCCACCGGTTGCTTGAGTAGTTCTTCCACTTGTATGATGAATCTCCATGAATTCCTTGATCTCAACTACACTTACTATCCTAGTCCGATACTTAGCTATAATAGACTAGAAATCAAGACTTATAGTTTTGATCACTAACATTGACAAACATGCTTGATATAGCAACGCATGCGAGTTTGACCGAGCAGTGCTCTAAGACTTTACAAAATGAGTGGTGTGCTTTTGACAAAATCAACGAAGTAGAATGAGAGAGAGGTTGCACATCAGTTGCTTTAGATGGCAGTGGTTGGCATACGTTGTTACTTTTCATTGTAAATGTCTTTTGTCCTATTTTACTTTTCACTCGAAATAAAGGATGTCCGTGTGAGTTCTTTAAAACACGGATCATCATATCACGACCTGGTTTCCCCAAGCGGTCGTGCCAAAGCTTGTATAAGTCACTATTCAACAGTTCAACGTTGTTAACGACATGTGATTCGATGATCCGAATAGTAGTAGTCTACAAACCACCATAGTGCTCACTAACTTCTCTAAAATGCATTTTCTTCCACATGTATTAGAGATAATATTTTTACATTCAATTTCATTTTCACGGTGAGTTTCCAAATGATAACCATTTGCACGGATATCTTTGAAGCTCAACAAGGTACGGTTAGCTCTTGGTGCATATAAAGCTTCTGTGACTTTAATCATTGTGCCATTGGGAAACAACAATTGAGAATTACCTCGCCAAATGATCACTTGTGATGATCCAATCATCATAGTCACAGAGTATTTATAAAGAATTAAGTCAACAAATAATTTCCTTTTTCTTAAAATAGTGTGTGTGGTGCCACTATCAGCTAGGCACTCAATCTCTTCTAAGGATGACATTCCTACAAGTAAATGGTACTTCAGAGAATTCAGTCACATAATTCAATCCTGCAATAGATTATCACAGTAAAAATTAAATCCAAAGCATAATAAGTACCCATAAAAATTAAAAACCACTGATCCATCAACAAAAAAAATATTTTAAGACTACTTAACATAGTTTAATTCATCAAAAGAAATATTTAAACCAAAGTCTTCTAAACCATAAAACCAAGAAAATAAACAAATGTTTTAGGATCCGAGGATAAGTGAAACAAAACAGTAATCAATCAAAATCAGATGTTTCCATTAGGGCATGGTTCTTTTTACCTGGAAGTCTGAAACAGTGAAGTTGACATCTGGGGCGTGATCATGTTCTTCCACACAGTGAGCTTCTTGATATATAGATTCCCGGTACTTTTTGTAGTTGGCTGCTACTTTGGCACTAGCCTTGCATTGCTGGTACTAATGTCCGGAGTTTCCACACCTGTAACAAGGTGCATTGCTATTCTCGACCTTTTTAGGTGTGGGGTTCTTATGTGTTTTTTCAACAGTTTTGTCCCTACCACTAAGTCCATAAGTAACATCTCTAAACCAGGTATTGTAATGGCCTCCACGCCCATGGCCCCTTCCAAGATGACCCTTTTGTCCTCTTCTACGTGGGTTATTATCCCCACGTGAGTATGGAGCATGAGAATATGAATCAAAAAATTTAACCTCTTTTCTTTGGGGTGTTTTCCTTTGTTATCCTTTCCATAGTTAGTCTCGGGAATTTTCTTCTTCCCGGCGGCTCTAGCATTGTTGTTTGCTAGAACTTCATTGTGCCTTTCGGCCACCCGCAATAAGTTGATCAACTTGCTAAAAGTTGATATTCTCTTATTATCAACCTCTATGTGGTATTGGTTGGCTAGAATAACATATGGCAAAGGGAAAGTAGACAATGTCTTTTGACTCATATCATTATATGTGAGTTTTATCCCATAGAAGTTTAGGCGTGCTTGTAGCTTAAGCATGTCTTTCTGAAAATCACATACATTCACATAATTAAGAAACCGGATGTCATGCGACTGTTCATTCAACTGTGGGATAAGGGAATCCTCGATGTTCCCAAAACGGCTTGCTAGTTCATCCCACAGTTCTTTAGGACACTTTAAGTGTTGGTATCCCCAAATGAGATTAGGGACAATATGTTTCTTCAAATATCGGAGGGCTTCAGCCTTTTCTTTTTCAGTTGCTGGGGCAGCATCTTTTTCAGTAGAGGGTTTGGTGGTGTGGATGCGTTCTTTTGCTACAAAAGCAATTTCCAGATCATCCATCCAACGGTGATATTCAAGTCCATCTGAGTCCAACAATCCAAATTTTTGTCGGGCTGATTCCGTTTTGCTCATCTTTCTGATTAATTGAAAGCCAAAATGAAAAAAATAAAACAAAAGTACCCAAATCCCAGAGAGATTTCTTCGACAGAGGGAAAAAAATCTCAGCGGTTGAGCTTCGTGCGTTGATAACGTATTGGAGTGATAATTAGGAAAAGTAAAAGGAAGAGAGAGAATAACTTTCTATTAACCAAAGAGGAAGCAACATTACATAAGTATAATATTCTATTTATACAGGGAAGGGAAAACCCTAATATTCTAGTGGACCACACATCCATGGGACATAGGCTCTATAACACCTCTCTCACGTATCTTAATATGGTGGGTCCCAAAAGGGGGCTTCCTACTAAATTCCAAGGGAGTAGGGTTCACCTTCATGTGAGAGGGGAAATTTTTGTCTTGTTTTTAAGGAGGCATGTGCAGAATGATTGATGTTTATTTTTAAAAAAAAATGGAATAAACATTGGGAAAATCAATTCAACCAACCTTAGAGAAAATGATGAAGTTAGGAGAGTCATATGTTACCTTCATATCAAGCTTAGCAAAGGAATTAAGCAATGGGGAAAAAGCCTAATTGGAAAAATCATGATTGAAAATCCAATGACAATAGGAAAAGTGGAGTATGAAGCTACCATGGCATGGGGTCATGGACATTTTCAAGTCAGACAGAGAGCTACTAATGTCTTTACTTTCAAATTCTATGAATGGAAGGAGTATAATGATGTGCTTGTAGGATGTCCATGGCATTTTGATGGATATCTTATTGTCTTGAAGGAATGGAATCCAACAATTGATCCAAGAACTGTTGATTTTAACATTCAACAATATTGGATTGATATCAAAAAGTTGTCTTCAGAATTCCTGAATGCAGAATTCACAAACCAAATTGCATGCATTTTGGGAAGAGTCATCAAGCTAGACCCAGAAGATGGAAATCCAGTGGACACAAACTGTGTAAGTGCTTTAGTCGAATTTAACATTAACAATCCTATATTGAGAGGTATTTTAACTGAGAATGATGCTAAATATACTCAACGGAATCCGATTTATTTTCAAAAGCAACCTAGAAAGATCTGTCCAGCTTGTTTGATTGAAATCATGTTGAATGAGACTGTGAAGAAACTACATTTTCAAATCTGGAGAAGACTATGGAGAGGTTATTCATCCAGGGACTAATAATCCATATTTTGGAGTAGGAGAAGTGATTCATATCTCCCCAAAAAAGAGTAACAGGAAAAGGAATAGCTCAAAAAAGCCTTTCATCATTCCATATGATGGTCATAAGGTCTCTACCATCTACACAAATAACACAAATGAAGCTGGATCATTACTGCCAGAAGGGGAAAGAGAAATTTTAGACCAAGGTTCATCTTCTCAAGCCAGCAATGCTAGTTATCAAGAAGATCAAGAAGTTCAGAATGAAATTTAGGAATGGGGAGATTAAGAAAGTCAGATGTATTACAATCAAATTTACAACAATGTAGCAGGAGACTGGTACAATCTAATTCAACAGCACACAGATCAAGGCAACTGGCATGGGGGTCAGGTATATCATAAAATCTTCTCTTTTAAAGTCTTTGTTTTAAAATCTTTCCCTTTATTCAATATCAGTTTCTCTTCCTATAGTTCTCTTGTGTTTCAATCATTTATTAGACATAATAACATCATAGTATATAATATCACTATCTTTAAATCTGACACTAAGTCACTCTAATCTGGTTGGCCTGAAAATCTTCTAGACAATTCCAATCCATATTGCAATCTAAATTGCTTAATCATGAAAACTCTGGCCTGGAATGTTCAGGGTATAGGTAATAACAACACTAGACAGCATCTTAGAGACATCATCTACAATTACAACCCTGATATAATTTCCCTATCATAAACAAAAAACAAAGCAGATAAAACTAGAAATTTCCTACTGCATTTGGGATATCCCAATATTAATTGTCAAAGTCCAATAGGAAGATCAGGGGGCATTGGTTTTCTATGGAAAGATGGTCTAGAAATTGAAACACCAAGTATTTCTAGCAACACGGTGAATTTAATTGTCAATGCTAATGTCAAAGATTGCAGCTGGTTCTTAACTTGCATGTATAAATCACATAAAAAGAGCGAAAGATAGAATCAGTGGAGTTTGTTACAAAAACTAGGGGAAAACATGTCCATGCCATGGGTCATCCTTGGAGATCTCAACATCACCCTTCATAGATTAGAAAATAAAAGCTTCTCTACTCATCCTCCTCCTTCATATCAATTTGTACATGACACTATTAATTCACATAGTTTAAGATATATCATCCCCTTTACAGGTTCTCCATTCACCTGGTCAAATCAAAGAATACCCCAAAAAATATCAAAACCAGAATAGACAGAGCCTTAGCAAATCCAAAATGGTTTACCAAGTTCCATAACTCTATCATAAAAAACCTTCTTCCTCATGGTTCAGATCATGCACAAATTCTTCTACATACCCATGCTTTAGAAACCAAAACAAAGACTCTAAATATATTTTATCAAGTTTGGCTGTCCAATCCCACATGCAGAAAAGTGATTCAGAAAAGCTGGCAGAATAACAGTCCAGGACAAGAAAATGAGGCCTTGATGGAAAAACTGAACTCTATAACTGAACCTCTAAGGGAATGGAATCATAAGGTTTTTGGACATGTTAAAACAGAGATAAATAAAACTCAGAGGAAACTTCAACAGGTTAAGGATGCCAGAAATTAAGACAAAAGCCTAATCAAGCATCTAGAAGATCGACTTAATTCTCTGTACAAAAAAAAAAGAGATTTCATCAAGTATCAGCAAGCAAGAGAGTATAAAATCAATTTTGAAGACAGGAATAACAAATACTTTCATTCAAAGGCAAACTTCGGAAGGAAAAAGAATAATATAAACACCATACAAGATAAAGATGGGAAATAGACTTCAAACATAAAAGAGCTAAATCAAGTCTTGCTTCAATATTATAGTGATCTCTATACCTCTTCCAATCATATCATTGATGAAGATATTATGCATTTGATTGAACCATGTATCACAGAGAAAGAAAACATGCAGCTTATTCAAACTCCAACAAACAAGGAGATAAAAGAAGCAGTTTACTCTATCAATTCTCGGGAAGCTCCTGGACCAGATGGCTATCATGCAGGCTTCTATCAACAAGTTTGGGATATAGTCAACACATAAGTTAATGGGCTTATCAAAGACTTCTTCATCTCAGGTGAATTTCCTCCTCAAATAAATGAAACTTTTCAAGTTTTTATACTAAAGAAAGAAGTAGTCACCAAGCCCGAAGAGTTGAGACCAATAAGTCTGTGCAACATATCCTGTAAAATCAAAACCAAGATTTTAGCTACAAGACTTAAGCCTCTGTTACACAAAGTTATATCTCCATGGCAAGCAGCATATGTTCCAGGAAGACACATACAAGATAATGTCATTATTACCCAGGAAATGGTTCATTTTATGAAGAAAACAAAAGCTTCTCAAGGAATAGTTGGAGTTAATCTAGACATGTCTAAAGCATTTGATAGAATAGAATCAGATTTTCTTATCCAAATCATGAAGCAATTGGGTTTTTATTCTAAATGGTGTGATCTCATCAAGCATTGTATCAGTACTTCATCCATTTCTTTCTTACTAAATGGCACACCTACAGAAAAATCTTCCCCTCCAGAGGTCTGAGACAAGGTGACTCAATCTCTCCATATTTATTTATCTTATGCATGGAAGGTTTTAGCAGATTAATCACTAAAGCAGCAAAAGAAAAATTGATTATTCCAATCAAGGCAGCTAAGTCAAGGTCATGTCCATCCATCTCTCATATGTTCTTTGCATATGATTGTATTCTCTTGACAAAGGTTAGTGGGGAAGCTATCACAAATCTTATTCAGATCATCCAGAAATTCACTTCATCTTCAGGTCAAATGGTTAATTTAGGGAATTCAATTATTCTTTTTAAGTAAGAATGTGAGTCCTCAAGCTGCCAAAAACATCTTTTCAATGTTCCAGATGAAGAAAATGGAGCTTAAGGAAAAATACTTGGGAATCAATCTTATTATCTCCAGAAACAAAGATCAAAGTGTTGATTATGTTTTGGATAAAATGCAACATATGCTTCAGGGTTTATATCTGATGAACCATTTACTTCTTTTCAAAAGAAGATCTCTAAACTGCCTTGTGATCAATGAAACTGAGTTGTCAAGATCTTCATCTGATGAATCAGTCTCAATAGGATCAACTACAGAGTTGCCAACACCTTTACTTTTTCCAAGTAATTTAGTGTTGTTTTGTGCTTTGAAAGCAATATCCTTTCCAGATTTGGATGTATGCTCATGATCAAAGATCTTTAACTTCCCAACAAGAGTATTTATGGAAAGTTTATCAAGGTTATTTACTTAAATGATGGCATGTTTCTTAGAATCGTATCTAGCTGGTAACGACCTGAGAATTTTCATCACAATGTCCTTTTCAGGAATAGTCTTACCCAATGCAAAGGATGCATTAACAATTTCAGACACTTTGTGATTAAACTCGTCAAAGAAATCTTCATCATCCATAAGAAGGTTTTACCAATCAGAATTTAGGTTTTGAAGCCTAGATTTCTTTTCAGAGGTATTCCCTTCAAATACGGTTTCTAAGATATCCCAAGCATCTTTAGACCGAGTGCACGTAGTCACATGGTGCTGAAGATCTGGGGTAATGGCATGTATGATAGCATTTAAGCGGTCAGAATTTTGCTTTGCAACAAGAATCTCGTCAGGCTCATATCTACCAATATCCTTTGCAACAGTTACACCGTCTACTGTAATCATTGGAGGAATATAGCCATTAATAACATAAACCCATTATTGAAAATCACGTGCTTGAAGAAAGGCAAGCATACCAGTTTTCCACCATAAGTGATTCGAGCCGTCGAAGACTCGCGTTACGCTTATAGAGCTGTGCTTCTGTCCGTAGATTCAGATTGCTACAAACACATACTTATGAGGTCTTAAACGTGTTTTCCTGCTCTGATACCAATTGAAAAAGCGGGGGTCTAACAACCACACCCTATATTTCGTTCGGAAATCTGTATGGACTAACTCCAGTATAATTCCAAGAGAATCAACTAGACAGTCAGACTCAATCAAGGAAAAACATCCAAGAGTTATATCTCAATTTCATAATAATACAATCTGCAATCGAACAGATATAAATATGTGAGCCTAATTGATACGAGAAATAACCTGAACGATATCAAAAAATAATTTTCAAGTGTCAATCAATTTCAATCAATAACCAAAGGTCGGATTTACCAATTGATTGAACTACGCACAACCTGTGATATTTCAATTATATGAACAAATATAATGCGGAAAAGAAATAACACGGACACCAGAATTTTGTTAACGAGGAAACCGCAAATGCAGAAAAACCCCGGGACCTAGTCCAGATTTGAACACCACACTATATTAAGCCGCTACAGACACTAGCCTACTACAAGTTAACGTCAGACTGGAATGTAGTTGAACCCTAACCAAGTCTTACACTGATTAAGGTACAGTCGTTTGCCTTACGCCTCTGAATCCCAGTAGAAATCTACGCACTTGATTCCCTTAGCTGATCTCACCCACAACTAAGAGTTGCTACGATCCAATGTCAAAGACTTGATAAACAAATCCGTCTACCACAGAAAAATCTATTCTGATAGATAAATTTGTCTCCAACAGAAATACCTACGAAGTTTTTGTTCCGTATTTTGATAAATCAAGGTGAACAGGACCAATTGATAATCCGGTCTTATATTCCCGAAGAACAGTCTAGAAATATCAATCACCTCACAATAACTTAACTATATGGTGGTAGAACAAGTTATTGTGGAATCACAAAGAATGAGACAAAGAGCTTTGTGATTACTTTTTATATCTACCTATCGGAGATAAACCTTGAGCCAGTCTTATAGAAGATACAAAACACGCAACTACAGGGAAAATAGTTATTTTTGGCTTCAGAATCCCAATGAAGTCTTTAAGTCGTTAACCTATAATGGTTTTAGGAAAAACCTAGGTTAAAGGAGAATCGACTCTAGTATGCAACTAGTATCACACAGGAGGTGTGGGGATTAGGTTTCCCAGATGCGAGAGTTCTCCCTTATATAGGCTTCAAATCAGGGTTTGATAACTTTGAAACAAAGCAATCAATATTCATCATTAGATGAAAACCTGATTTAAGATTCAAGCTAAGTTTGCTTAAAACCAAAGCAATATCTCTCCACCGTTAGATGGTCTTAGCTTGTTACACACAAATGAAATATACTTTCATTTAGATATGGGTAACCGTACCTAAACATGTATATTGAATTGTATCAAGAATAGTTAACCGAAGTTAGCCATATGAACACTTTTTTATTAACCTCATTCACTTAACACTTCTAAATCAAATGAATCTAATTGCGTTACTCATAGAATTGTTCAATTGTTTATATTCTCATAGAAGTATACAAGACACATTGAAACAAAATTGGATTAATTCAAGAGAATCAATTCATGAACATTTAGCCACGGTTTGAAAAGATTGCATTCCTTAATTTATAAATATATTTGTTCATGAGTATGAAATCATACTTAAATGATTTTAGAACTTAAACCAACTTAGTTTGCAAACTTAAGTTTCAGACATTGGTTTTGTCCGAAAGTTCGCAAACGGGTATGCATATTGTCGTACTGGACCTAACTCAGGTAAAATCATTCGCAAATGGGTACGCAAACTTGGTTCTCGGACTTTGACAGTAAAAACCGTTTGCATACTAGTATGCATACTTGGTTCCCGGACCTGAATCACACTGCAATAATTTGCATACTGGTATGCATACTATTTTATATCCAGACAATGGTTATTTGTTCTAAACTCCCATTTCAATCATTGAAACATCCTTAGAAGACGACAATAGCTATCTTACACAAGCTATTAGTTTATAAGTAATTTTCAAGTGATTGAATGATCAATACGAAACATTCCGAATCTACATCAAATGACTGTCTCACACAAATCATATAAGATGTTTCAAGGTAATTTTCACATGATCATCTTTTGACTCATTATTTAGTTTCCAACAAATAAATTGTTTCCAATAAACTCATCAAGAATAATGATGAATGTAGCTAAAGCAAAAAACTTTTTTCGAGAAAGATATAAGCGAGTTAAACTCAGCAGGAAATATCAAATGTGTATAATGTAATAGTCTATATAGCTATACGACTTAGTATTAATAGGATATAGATAAATAAGTTTTAGTCTCCACATACCTTTTGCTGATGAAGTTCCTCCAAGCTCTCTCAGTAGATCTTCGTCTTCAATCGATGAACGTCGTGAAGTCTAAATATCAACTACACATTCTATCCTAGTCCGAGACATAGTTATAAGTAGACTAGAAATCAAGACTTATGGTTTTGATCACCTAAACTTGACAAACAAGATTGAGAAATATAGCAACACTTGCGAGTTCGACCGAGCAATGCTTTAATACATAACCAAAGCAGAGTAGTCTGCGTCATAATGAAATCATTTAATCCTCCTGTTTTGGTCTCCCAACAAATACATATTTAAATAGAATAGTATTTAAATACATATTTCTCACATAACCAAAGCATAATAATCTGCGTCATAATGAAATCATTTAATCCTCCTGTTTTGGTCTCCCACCAAATTATCTGTTGTTTCTTTCTTTCTATAAATTCCAAACAACAACATAGCTCACTTTCCACCACACCTCCCGACATCTGCCTTTAAATTTTTAAACCTCCAAGATTCAAATTGATCTTTTACGATACCACAAGACACCCAATCAACCTTGAAAAGCTTTGAGAAAATGGGAGTAAACCACATATGCATACTTACAGCCAACTAATAAATGATCCCCAGTTTCTTGTTCCTCCTTGCACATACAACAAATTTCATCCCGAACCTCAATACCTCCATGTTAATGAAGCACAAAAAAAGTAGGTAAGATTCCTGAAAGTGAGCCCATAACGCGAAACTGACTTTTGGTAGTACATTCTTCTTCCACGAAAATTTGTGAAAATGCCACTCTTATCCCTACTGCACTTGCATTTCATAACATTTCTTAACAGTAAAGTTTTCCATTATGCTCAATGTGTCTTCATATCCATTCAAGTCATGCACATGGCCTAATTCATTACATAGTAGATCCCATTCCAGTTGTTCAATATTAGATAAATTTCTTCTAGGTATGGGAAATCTGGCTTTGCTCCTTGCTTGTTCAGGATGTGAGAGAAGGTTGTGTTGAGATTTGTGTAGATTATATCTGCAAAGTTATCCCTGTTTTTTCCTTTTTCTTTGTCGTCTTCGTACTTCGACATTTTGTCCCTAGAGTTGATTCTCCCCCAGCTTCGTTTTTCCTCTTGGGTTGCTCCGGAATTAGTTCCAGATAGTTGGTTCGTTGCGGAGCAGCTGTTGCTTTGGTTTGTGCTCCTAGGTCCTTCTGGATCTCTTCAAGTCTGATGTAGCGGTCTTGAACGACCCAAATCTCCCGTTAGAATCAAGGGTTCGATTGTGGAGCTCCACGAAGATAGCTGATGTCCTATCAAGGCCATACTTATAGCAATTAATGCTAATTTCTGGGTTGACTTTGCCAATTGCTTGATACGTTTTCTTCCACCTGTCTGTATATTGCATCAATGTTTCCCGGGGTCCGATAGCTAAAGCAAATAGCCTATCTAACCCTGCCTTCGTAGTCTTGTTGTACATGTATGTCTCCAAGAACACGGTCGACAATTGCTCAGACGAGTCAATCGAATTTGATGGTAGGTTGTCTTACAATGCTAGTGCTAATCATGTATAAGCTGGCGGGAAAGTACCTACAAAGTACTACCTCATCTCTTACCCAATGGGCAAGGACACGAGTGTAGTATCGTAGGTGAGCTGCGGGATCTGAGGTATCATTGTACGCATGGAACGTAGGTACGGGGAATTTCACATGGATAGGTTCCATTAAAATGCGATTGGACAACGAATAAGTTGTTGCTTCCTGGAGTACCTCCTCTAATCTCGCACCTGCGTGGCGGGTATTCAATCCTTGGATTTCTTTTTGCATCTTCTCCATTTGTTCCATGACCATCTCCACGTTTTGAGAATCTCTAGATAATGTCTCATCGTAATGAGATTGAGAGGGTTTGTAAGAAGGATCTGTCTTATTTGGATCGTGCCTTGTTCTTCTAGCTCCTTTTGGTGGGTGGATACCACCCCTTCGGTGTACGAAGATAGCTCCTTGATCACGCCTCTTTAAGGGAGGGTAAGTTTGGGAACCTTCGATACGTACTACCAGTAAATATTTCAGGTTCTGGTTCTCTTGATCCATCATATGCATCGCGTCTTCATGCTCCTTGTTGCGCAGTAACAGGGATGCCACATGTGCTGCCATTTTCTCTTCGTTGTTAACTCTGCCAACCTGAGGAGTACTGTCAGTCGGGTTCTCAGAGTCTTCCGCTTCTTCTTATACTACTGGAGCGTCAGGATTGATCTGAACAGTTGTTAGGTTTCCCAACCCTCTTCCGTTAAGAGCTAAGGTTTTAGGTAACCCTCCGTTAGCTGCAGGAGGCTGCGTAACGTGAGCAGTCTCCGGTAACGTCATGCCGTAAAGTGTTGTACTCCAGATGTTTTCCTCATCCCCTCAGCAGAAATATGTGGTCGGTTGGCTGTCGTTCTTCTTGCTATCTCGTTTTGTCCGTACTCTGCTCCGGTTCTTGAATTTGACGTGATGGGTTTTGTGACCTCCCTCTGGTAACAATGGTTCTTGAAATTGATGGTACGTCACTTGGTTTCTGCATACCGTCGGCTTTGTCCTGAAAACACAGAGTAAGATGACAAGGTCCGCTGTTTTGAGCCTTCGTTAATGTAGCAATTAATGCTCAGACACAGAAGAAGGCTAAGTAGCTTTTTAGAAATTTATCCAATCGAGGTTTGAGAAGATGGGTATTTAATTTTTAAATGACACCTGATGTGAAAAAGCGACAGTAAATGTTCACAAAAATCGAGAAGGGTGTCAGATCCTTAAAGATTTGAAGCTAGTAAATGCTTTTTTTAAGGTTTGTTCTCCTTAAACTTTCACTGAGATTCCCTAGTGTTCAGAGATACTCAGATCCAAATGATACTTTGTCAGAAAAGTTTCTTCCTCGTAAGAATAAAATATTAATATTTTTGAACACGTTTGACAAGAAAATTTTATAGATCTACAATGTTCCAAGTCTTTTGAGGCTAAGAACTCAAAGAACTTACGCAAAAGAAAGATGAATGTATCACTAGGAAGTGAAATCCACCCTTTTTACACTAAGATCTCATTTTGAAGAAATATTTGTAAAAAAGAAAACGATAATAATAATAACTCAGACTTACAGAGCCTGTATTCTAGCGCCAAACTGTGATTACTATTTTTCCCGTAGTCTACATAATGTGTACAACTCAGAGAATCTAATACTAAGTAGTAGTTGAAAATACGGAGGTACAACAACCACACCCAATATTTCGATTAGCAATCTGTATGGACTAACTCTAATATACTTTCAAGAGAATCAACTAGACTCAATATTAATGAATTATATCAAAGAGTTATATATCTCTTTCTCGATTCAATACTTACTCAAGAAAATAGAAATCCGCGAGTCTAATTGAATACAAGAGAAATCACTTGAACGATATCAAAGACCAATGTTCAAGTATCAATAAATTTCAATCAACAACCAAAGATTGTATTTCCCAATCGATTGATTCAAACGCACAACATGTGATATTTGAATTATAAAGATAAACAATATAATGCGGAAAAAAAATAACACATACACCAGAAGTTTTGTTAACGAGGAAACCGCAAATGCAGAAAAAACTCGGGACCTAGTCCATATTGAACACACACTGTATTAAGCCGCTATAAACACTAGAATACTACAAACTAACTTCGGTATGGACTGTAGTTGAACCCCAATCATTCTCACACTGATCCAAGGTACGGTTATGCTCATACGTCTCTGATCCCAGCAGGATACTACGTGATAGACACATTTTTGTGTCTGAATTGTCCTCAATGTCTCTATTGTTGGTGCTCGATTGTGTGTTTATTATGGTGTTTTATGTGTTTGTAGGTGTTTTTAGAGAAATACACTTGTGTGGAAAAAGTTGCTCGAAAAGTGCTATTTGGACCCCGGAGGAGATTTGCTATTCGGACCCCAGTTTTGGCTAAGGGGCACTCAATTACTAAGGGGCACCTCGATCACTATTTGCACCCCAAGATATCCACCTTCTATTCGCACCCTACTCTGGATAGGGGGCAACTCTTTCTTCCCCATGGTTTGAATATTTTTGGTGGGAAAACAGTGTGTGAAGCTGGCCGAAATTAGGGTTCATCTCCTGGACTGGATTTAAAGAGATTCAATCACTGGAATCTATTGTGATAGGCCTATTTCGTCTTAACAGGCTTGGTATGCTCGATGGATTTGATCCAGTTTGGCTGGATAAGTCGGGAGAAGAAAAACAGAGTGAGAAGTTTCGGTCTCTGTTAATGACTTGCCATACAACATCATAACTTCTGGTGGGATTTTTGGAGAGTTTTAGGGAGATTAAAGCATGTGAATTGGTTGGAGATATCCTTTTTCGATTAAACATGACCGGTATGCCAGTTGGATTCGTCTAAATTTGGATACAATCTCGTGTGGAAGAAAACAAAGGACACGGGTTCTGTCTGTTCATAACATGTTCTGTGTGTTTTTGGAGTATGCTGAGTCGCAACAGAGGCATTGTGGAGTTAAGAAAAGAGATTATAGGCATAATTGACAGCTGCAGATGCATGGCGCAGGCAAGAAAGGAAAGAAAACAACCCGAGAATATTTTTTCTTAACTAAGTGTTATGGGAGATATTTTGGAGTTATGAGGAGTAATCCTTGGTCCGGTCGAGTATATATAAAGTTCTGGGATGTCTTAGAGGGGTTACGGAGAGTTGGGGAAGGCTTTGGAACATCACAGAGGCGAAACACGATCACCAGAGTAAATTGCTGCTGCTGCTGCTGCCATTGAAGAAAACGAAGAACATTGACCCACAGAAGCAGTCGTTTTTGCTACAGTATTTGCGACTGCTCAGCGACAGTCTTAGAGCTACAGCTGGGAAGCACCGACACACGACACGGACACGGACACGAGGATCGGCAATTTCTCAAAATACTAGGACACGGACACGTATATATATAAATATTTCCATTAAATTATATATGTTTGTCCCCATTCCTAACATAAAAGATTAAGCATTTACTTGTCTAAATGTTCCAGCCTTCCAGGAGAACATAGATATCCATTATCAACAAAAGGTTATATAGACATTTACTAGTCTATATATATACATATCAACAAAAAATTAGAAGGCTTCGCAAAAGGGAGTAAAGTCCTTTCCGCGACATTTACTAGTCTATATATATATATACATATCAACAAAAAATTAGAAGGCTTCGCAAAGGGGAGTAAAGTCCTTCCCGCAACAGCGCAACTTCATGAACCAAATACTAGCCCAAAAAACAAGGATCCTCCAAGTATGATGTGAATGCCGCTACATCCAGCTGTAGAAATTTAAAACAAAGAATTGGCATAAATGAAACTTTCCAGAGTTTGTAAGAGTGCAGGGATACTTGTAGAAGGTCAGTTTAAACACAAATTTTAGGGGGAATTCACATCATAAAACAAAGAATTGGCATGATGGTAACTAAATTTTAGAATAAAACAGATCAAGGAGATGGACAGTTACCTGGTCACCAAAAAATAACGTCAACAGTCAAACCAGGGGGTATAGCTCCTCCACATTAGCTTCATTATCATCCAATATCATGCGTTCCATCTCTGGCTCATTAAGAGAAAGATCAGCAACTTCAAGTACACCAACAGTACCCTCCATAGTATCAAAAGAATCACCTCCAATGTCCCACATTCTTGTATCCCCTAGCAAGTATTCTGGGCTTCGTCTTGATAAGAGACGCAGATTAGTATGAACAAATACCAAATCTTCACCTCTTTGTGGAGTAATTTTATTTCTCTTCACAGAATTTATGAAACTATACGTACTCCAGTTTCTCTCACTACAAGAAGATGAACAAGGTTGTCCAAGAAACATGAGTGCTTTTTTCTGAAGTAAAGGAGCATACACCCCATAAGTAACCCACCACACATAAGGATTCATACTCCATCTATCATTTATGGTATTTGCATTTGCAAATTCTTCACGGCAAGATGAAAACTTAGCATACTCAATGTTAACTTCTTTTAACTCATCTGCATCGTAATACCTCTCGAAACACTTCAATCTTTGACCTGCAATCAAAAGATCTCTATGTGGTGGAACACGCCCTGGACGTTCATCAAGCCACTGACGACTATAATACCTATGTTGTTTCAATTATGATTTTAGTATAATTTTTTTTAACACTTAACTCAACTGACCAGAAAATATAAATAAGCGATTGCATATTTTATACTGTCATACATACCTTGGGTTCAATGAATGTGCCAAAGAGTGAAGTGGTTTGCTACTTTTACTCCAACGATCTGTTAAAATCCCGTCCACCACCATATGAAATGGTGAAATATCATATTCTTGTAAGCCCTCGTGGCGATGTATAATGCTCTTTACCTCATCTATCATTCGATCCCACCTTTCATAAACCAAGTGAAGACAAGGATCGTCTGTGTCGCATAATCTAAGCATTTCTATGATAGGTTTTGTAAAATCAATAACATACTGCAAAGTGTTCCACCAATCATCATCCAACAACTTCTCTTTTATAAACAATGCTTGATTAGGATCATCATCTTTATATGATGACCATTGATTGGAAATTACCAAGTTACGGAGTCCTTGCTTCACATCTTTAAATATTTGAAGCATTATAATACTAGAGGCAAAACTTGTCTCTCCAAGTGTGAATAATTTTAACTCCACATGTTCATTAAACATGGCTAATCTCATGAAATGTTTAGTGATGAAGTTTCTGATCAGTACCACCTCATCAATAATTTCACTAATCCAAGCACACCCTTCATATACTAAAACATTAGTTCGAATATCTCTCGGATGACATATATTCTTTAAAGCAAGGTTTAGTGTGTGGACTACACATGGATTCCAAAAAATGTGTTTAAACTGACCTTCTACAAGTAGCCCTGCACTCTTACAAACTGGTGCATTGTCCGTGATTACTTGCACGATATTCTGATGCCCAACTTCCGTAATTGTCTCAATGATCAACTTAGAAATGTACTCTTTGTCCTTCACTGACCCTTGAGTGTTGACTGCTTTAATAAACATTGCACCAGCCTCTGAAACAACCATAAAGTTCATGAGGGGTCTTCGTTGTTCGTCGTACAATCCATCGGTCACAATACCTCACACCTTTTTCTTACCAAGTGCTCTTAATTGGTTCTAGCTCTTTCTCAACATGTTCTCTTTCCTTCCGTAAAAGAGTTGTTCTTAGTTTATTAATAACCCGGCGGAATATAACCTTGAATGCTTTTACTATCTGATGTAGCCAAATTAAATGCAACTTTATAATATGGACACCTAGCAAGATGGAATGGCAGCCAGCTGCATAAAACAACCGTGCAATTATGCTATCCATTTCTTCACGTCTGGCAGCATTATACAATTTCTCTATTGGGCTCTCAACCCCTCTTTCTTCTTCCTAGGATCTTCAACAAGTGATGAAGAATTTGACGCAAAAGAAGAACCACTACCTATCCACATGTTGGAAGAGGCACACTTTTAAACTTAGATGCTTTGCTCTGGCCCAGGCTTCATCACTCAATTGTTTCATTTCCTGAAGTTTATGTTTTCTGACCTTTGGACATATTCTAATTCCAGAGCCTAGAATCTTTAACAAATGTGCTTTCACTCTTGAATATGAACCCGAATATGGAACTTGACAGTGGTTACATACAAAATTCCAATTACCACCACCTTTAACTTTATCCTTCTTAGTCACATATCTCCATAGCGGAGTAGTGCTTAAAACCTCTCGCTCATATCTGGCTATCTGCATCAAAATTAAAGAGATGATAGCCATCAAAATACAACAGCATAAAATCATTACAAGCAGAAAATTAAAAGATAAATTATATAATTATATATAAAGCTCAAATTCAATGAACAACCAAAAATACCCCCAAAAGGCCCCAAAAAACCCTAAAACCTACACAGTAGACAATACACATGATCCCCACCACTAAATCAAAACAAAACCCAAATTCACAAATACAGCAACAACCCAGTTCACAATAGATTGAAAATAGAACAAAAAATCAATAACTCAACAAATTCATGCAAATCAGAAGGAAGAGGAGAGTAAAGAAAGAGAACATACCTTCAAATTCAATGTAAACAACTAAGAAGATAAAGCCAGAACAACTAGCAAATGATTGTAAAAACTAAATAAGTTGATTTTCGATGATCAACTTAGATATGAGAAGAGAAGAGTAAAGGTGAGGGAGACTCTTCCCACGGGTATTCACAAAAGAGTAGAAGATAGACGAGAGAGAGAGACGAGTTTTGATAAAATATTTTTTTTTGGAATTTAAGAAATAGTGTAACATATGCGTCCGACGTGCGTCCGAGTGTGTCCGATGTGTGTCCAACGTGCGTCAAGTGAGGACACGGATTTTGATGCGTCCGACACGCGTCGTGTGGGCGTCGTGGCCGCGTCATGTATCCATAGTGCGTCCGACACGGACACGGAAACGAATCTGATGTGTCCGTGCTTCCCAGAGCTACAGTAATAGTGACACATCCTCTGTATCGTTCTTTTCAGTTTTTATCACTTATAACTGTTGCAAACCCGGTTATCATTGTTTCTCCCATTTTATCGTTTGTACACCACCTTTGAGCAATAAAAAATGAATTTTAAGCGTGTTTTCCTAATGATGAGCTAAACCCAATCCTTGGGGCGACAGAGGAAGCCATTCTCTCAAGAATTATGTGGTAATATTTATTTTATAAATTTATGCAATATTTTTATATGATTAATTGCATTGATAAAAAATAAATTAAATGATTCTTATTAATCAAATGTGTTTTCTCTTGATGATGCATGCTTAGTTTTAGACTCTTGATGCGTTATACTTGCGACTAATATTTGATATTTTGGGAATCTGATTTTGGCAATACTTTAAAATCGAATCAATTGTTTAAATTGTATGATATAAATTAATTTAGAACCACATAAGTATTGATGAATGGTGAAATCCTAGCTCCAACCTCTCCATAATTTTCACAACATATCAACATTTATTTGCTTTATTTTCTTTGCTTTAAAATTAAGTCTAAAATCTATTGCTTTCACAAGTCTCAACGAACTTTTTACTACAACTCAATTTGAAATCACATCAATTTTTGGCGCCGCCGACGCGGACTTGTCTTTAGGCTAGAGTTTTTAGATTTTTTTTTTTTAGGTTTTTTATTTGTTTTCATTTTTATTTTATTTGTTCTTCTTTACGTTTTTGGGTTTTTGTCTTTTCCTTACAGAATTTGGAATTTGGAGCGAAAGAAAAATTTGCCAAAGCTTTTGGTGAATACTTAAAGATTTGGAGTAAAACCAAAGAGAAAGGAGCGAAAGAAAAGGAGAATAAAAATTAATTAAAAGAAAAAGAGACAATTTTTTTTTTTTTAGATTTTCTTTTGCACTTTATTTTTGTACTTTGGACTGTGGACTTTGGGACTTTATTTTTTTTTAAACCCTACGGAAAGGTAGTTTAAATTGTTTGCAGAGAAGGACGGCGATTACGATATCGCCTCGGCCCCTCGGGTTCGTACATGACATAGGAGTCGTGGCCCGAGTCAACTTTAGCGGTTCGTCCCCTGTCTGGTACGGGAGGTAAGTTTGTCGAAACACTCGCGAATCTCCTGTCAGCGAGTTACTGTATTCCTTCGTTTTCATATATGCTGAGGATTTGAAAATGGCTGCTTTAATTTCCTAGTAAAGGGCAAGGACTGGACATACAAGATAAGGGTTAGGATTTCATCACCGTTCCCTTCTTGCCCGTCTTATGAAAACGAAACCAAACGCGAACCTAAGCCTAAAATTTGACTAGAACAAGACCTATAGTGTAGCGAGCTTAATAGGAAAGTCATTCGAAAAATATTGGTTACTCTTTTAAGCATGCTTCAAAGTTCATGATGGTTTCTGTGAGTTGAATACGCCGCCTTGTAACGCCGGTGAGGCCTTGGGAATCAAATCTCCATTGAGCTTCCCTCGTCTCGATTTAACTTACTTAAACTCGGATTGATTCCAGGGGGGTTTGCTTAAATTGTAACGAATTCCCTTTCGAAGGATTAGAAGCTAGTCTAGAAACAATCTAAGTGGAGCCATCATGCTTTTTGTTTGCTAGAAATCAGTAAGTTTGCTGTGGTGGAGTCAGCCTTGTTTGTGTTTGCATAGAACTTCCCTTCCTTTTAGGATTTCTTTCTTTATCTTTTGTTTTTCTAGTGTATGCCCAAGGTTATTAAAGAGCGGGCTTGGAAAAGAAACACTCTAGGTTGTTTGATTAGTGATAAACCTAGTAGTTCTTCTTGTGAAGGCGGGGAGCTCGAAGACTCTTCTTTTGAGAGCCCTGTTTTTGGAAACTTCAGTTTTGAGAATCTGTTTCTTCATGAGGAAAATACCCCTAGTACTTCAGTTGTACCAGCAATGGCAACTTTGAAAGATTACATGTTCCCAACTAGGTCCACCCGAGCTTCGTGCATTAAATTGCCAGTCACTACGGCTAATTTTGAGATAAAACCTAGTATTCTTCAGATGATCCCTATATTCTAAGGGAAAGACGATCAGAGCCCTTATTTTCATATTAGGGACTTTGAGGAAATTTGTGGGACAATTAGAAAAAAAGACCTTACTGATGAAGTCTTGAAACTTAAGATGTTTCCCTTTTCCTTGAGAGATAAAGCCAAGACCTGGCTGAACAACCTACCATCTGAATCCATTGAAACATGGAAGGAACTTATTGATGCTTTCTATATGAAATTCTAGCCTAAGCATAAAACTGCGTCTGTTAGGCAGAAAATTAGTGCTAGTGTGCAACAAGAGGGAGAGTCTCTTTATAGGTTTTTAGAAAGATTCAATGTTCTCCTATACCAGTGTCCTCACCATGGATTTGATAAGATGAAACTCGTAGAGATTATTTATGATGGTTTAGACTATTCAACCAAAGCCATGGTTGAGTCTATGTGCGCTGGTGAGTTTACTAGTAAAAGTGTTGATGCTGCTTTTACCTTCTTAGGAGCTGTCGCTGAAAAATCCCAACAGTGGGAGTCTTGTGTTGAACCCCCCAAAAGACTTTTGGTCAATAGAAGTAGCACCAATGTGGTAGATACAAGCTTCGGGTCTGATGCTAATTTTGCTTCTTTGTCTAGAAGGTTAGAAGCTTTGGAATTAAATCATCCTAAATATAGGTCTCTTGTTGAACCCGACGATAGGTTTAGAGCCTCTCAAGTGTCTAGTTGTGGAGTAGAACCCAATAACTTTTTGGGAAGGTCAGGTTAGTGAAGAGCAAGCCCATGCTGTCTATAACAATGCTAGGTTTGAGAACCGTCAGAAGTTTGACCCATACTCAGAGACTTACAACCCTGGTTGGAGAAACCATCCTAATTTTTCTTGGTCTAAGGGTCAGAATCAAGGACAGTCTAGTAATTCTCAGCCTCCCCCAGGTTTTGGTTATGCTAAGAACTCTTCAGGTCAACCCCAGTTTCAGAATGAGAAAAAGATCTCCACCTTAGAAGAAACCCTTACTATGTTAGCAAAGAACCATGAGATGTTATCAAAGAACCACTATGGTTTTCAAGAAGAAACCAGGCAGAATTTTAAGAATAATTCCCAGTCTCTTGCTAACTTAGAACTTCAAGTCGGCCAAATAGCTAAGTTTCTTAGTGAAAGAGAAGATGGAAGATTCCCTAGTCAAACTGATCCTAACCCTAAAGGAGAGAAATCGTACAATCATGTGAATTCTATAACAACCCTTAGGAGTGGAAAGAAAGTTGACAATAAGGTTGCCATGCCTGATAGTGAACATGCTGTAGTTCACCCTTCTGAGCCAGAAAATGAGGAGACTGATAGAGTCTCCAAAGAGACCAATGAGGGTCTGCTGAGCCCGGCTTTGTTCCCAGAGCCCCGTTCCCCCAGCTGCTAGTTCCAACTAAGAGGGAGTCCAACTTTAATGATATATTGGAGGTTTTTAAGCAGGTTACTATCAACCTCCCATTGTTAGATGCGATTAAGCAGATTCCCGCTTATGCCAAGTTTCTTAAGGATATGTGTACGCGAAAGCGAAAACTTAGTGTCCAGAAGAAAGCCTTCCTAGCTAGTCATGTGAGTTCTATTATTCAGAATACCACTACTCCTAAGTATAAAGACCCAGGGTCCCCTACTATTTCTTGCACAATAGGTAAATACCGTGTCGAGAAAGCTTTGCTTGACTTAGGAGCCATTGTGTGAATTTACTTCCATACCATGTGTACCTTAAGCTAGGACTTGGTGAGATGAAACTACCCAGATGACACTTCAGTTAGCTGATAGGTCCGTTAAAATTCCTCGTGGTGTGATCGAGGACGTTCTTATTGAGGTCGACAAGTTTATTTATCCAGTGGATTTTGTTATCCTAGATACCCAACCTGTCCCTGACCCAGAGAACCAAATACCAGTGATTTTAGGTCGCCCGTTTTTAGCTACATCCAATGCGATCATTAACTGTCGAAATGGTATTATGAATTTGTCTTTTGGTAATATGACTATTGAGCTGAACATTTTTAATATTAGTAAGCTACCCTCTGAACTAGATGACTCGACATAGAAGAGGTGAACATGATAGGAACATTAGTCGAGGAGTCATTACCAAACACTTTGTTAGAAGATCCATTAGAGAAATGCCTAGCCCACTTTGGGATTGATTTTGATGATGACGATGTGATTAATGAGGTGAATGCTTTGTTAGATTCAACCCCTTTGATAGACACTAGTAATGGCTGGAAACCTAAGTTCGAACCTCTACCCGTTTCTGAGTCTACCCTAGTTCCTTCGTTAGAAAAGCCTCCTAAGTTGGACCTTAAACCATTACCAGATTCCCTGAAGTATGTGTTTTAGGCCCATCTGAAACTTTACCTGCGATTATAGCATCCGACTTGGATAGTGATCAGGAAAGTAGGCTAGTGACTGTCCTTCAGAATAACAAGGAAGCTTTAGGGTGGACCATAGCAGACATTAAGGGTATAAGTCCTACTGATTGTATGCATCATATCTATTTAGAGAGTGACACCAAACCTTCTAGGGAGATGCAACGTCGACTGAACCCTAATATGAAAGAAGTAGTTCGAACCGAGGTTCTTAAGCTGTTAGATGCAGGCATTATCTACCCCATTTCAGACAGTAAGTGGGTCAGCCCCGTTCAGGTTGTTCCAAAGAAATCCGGTATTACTATAGTCCAGAATGATAAAAATGAGTTAATTCCAACACGGGTGACCACGGGTTGGCATGTCTGTATTGACTATAGGAAATTGAACAAGGTCACTATGAAGGACCACTTTCCCCTTCCCTTCATCGACCAAATGTTAGAGAGATTAGCTGGACGTAGCCATTATTGCTTTTTAGATGGATACTGCGGTTATAATCAGATTGTCATAGCCCAGAATACCAAGAGAAAACCACTTTTACCTGTCCCTTTGGTACCTTTGCATATAGACGCATACCTTTCGGGCTGTGTAATGCCCCTGCGACCTTTCAGCGTTGTATGTTGAGCATATTTTTTGACATGGTAGAACGGTTCTTAGAGGTCTTTATGGATGATTTTTCAGTGTTTGGTTCGTCTTTCGATGAGTGCTTCCATCATTTGTCATTAGTTTTGACTAGGTGTAAGGAAAAGAATTTAGTGCTTAATTGGGAGAAATGTCACTTCATGGTTTGTTCAGGAATTTTTCTAGGGCATATCGTATCTTCGAAGGGTATAGAGGTAGATAGAGCCAAAGTTGACCTCATTAAAACTTTACAGGTCCCAAAAACCGTAAGAGATATTAGGTCATTCTTAGGGCATGCAGGTTTTTATCGTCGATTCATTAAGGATTTTAGCTTAATTTCTAGACCTCTTTGCAATTTGCTTGCAAAAGACGTTAAGTTTGTCTTTGATGATGCTTGTTTAGAGGCTTTTGAGAAGCTTAAGAATTTACTCACTACCGCCCCCATAGTCCAGGCACCCAAGTGGAACCTACCTTTTGAGATCATGTGTGATGCTTCAGATTATGCTATTGGTGTTGTGCTAGGTCAGCGAGAAAATAAGTTACTTCATGTGATTTACTATGCTAGCAAAACTCTTAATGATGCCTAGTTGAACTATACCACTACGGAGAAGGAACTATTAGCTATTGTATTTGCCTCAGACAAGTTTAGATTCTACCTCTTAGGTTCTAAGGTGATAATCTTTACTGATCATGCTGCTTTGAAGTATCTTCTTTCCAAGAAGGATACTAAACCTAGATTGATTAGATGGATCCTATTGTTGCAGGAATTTTCCTTAGACATTAGAGATAAAAAAGGTGCATAAAATATAGTAGCAGACCACTTGTCTAGGCTTGTTGTGGATACCCTTAATGATTCTCCTCCTGTTAGGGATAGTTTTCCTGATGAACAACTGTTCTTTGTTACCCAAGCACCTTGGTATGCGAATATAGTGAATTATCTTGTTACTGGTCGAATGCCCCAAAATTGGGGTAAACAATATTGTTCTAGGTTTTTAGCCGAGGTGAAGCACTTCTTTTGGGATGATCCTTATTTGTTTAAGTATTGTCCATACCAGATTATTAGGAGATGTATACCTGAGAATGACCAGTCTAGTATTATTTCCTTTTGTCATGATCATGCTTGTGGGGGTCACTTTAGTGCTAAGAAGACTGCTGCTAAAATATTGCAGTGTGGATTCTATTGGCCTTCGTTGTTTGAAGACTCCCACAGTTACTGTGTTACTTGTGAACGTTGCCAGAAATTAGGAACCATTTCCCGTAGGAACATGATGCCCTTGAACCCTATTTTAGTTGTTGAGGTCTTTGGTGTATGGGGTATTGACTTTATGGGTCTGTTTCCTAATTCTTTTGGTAACTTATACATCCTTGTAGCTGTAGACTATGTCTCTAAGTGGATTGAGGCAGTTGCATGTAAGACTAATGACCATAGCGTTGTGATTGAGTTCTTGAAAAATAATATACTTACACATTTTGGTATACCGCGAGCTATAATTAGTGATGGAGGGTCGCACTTTTGTAATGGACCTTTTAGGATTTTGATGAAGAAATATGGTATTACACATAAGATAGCTACCCCATATCATCCACAGACTAGTGGTCAGGTAGAGGTTTCCAATAGGGAGATAAAATGTATATTAGAGAAAACAGTTAATCCTGATCGGAAAGACTGGTCGTCTAGGCTTACTGATGCCTTATGGTCTTACCGTACTGCGTTTAAGACCCCCATTGGAATGTCGCCTTATCAGCTTGTGTATGGCAAGGCATGTCATTTACCTGCTGAGTTAGAACATAGAGCTTATTGGGCTGTTAAGCAGCTAAATTTTTCACTTGACAATACAGGAGCCCATAGGAAACTCCAACTCAATGAGTTGGAAGATATTCGTATAGATGCTTATGATAGTGCGAAGGAGTATAAGAACAAAATGAAACTTGTGCATGATAGAAATATTTTAAGGAAGTCATTTTCTCCAGGTCAAAAAGTTCTTCTGTATGATACCCGCTTGCATCTTTTCCCTAGGAAGTTACTTTCTCGGTGGACGGGTCCTTTTATTGTTCGCACTGTCTTTCCTCATGGAGTTGTTGAGATCGAGACACCAGATGGTAGTAGTTATTCGAAGGTTAACGGTCAGATATTGAAACCCTTTTTAGAGCCCTTTCCTACAGGTGATGTTGAGGAGGTCCCTCTGGAGGACCCTGTTTACCCTTGATTGACCGTCGAGGCGATTGTATGTTGTATATTAATTTTTGATTTCTCTCTTCACCCGGGTACTATATTTTCGACTTCTCTCTTTACTGATTCCTCATGTTACTTTTCTTTTTGGTATTCCTCTTTCATTAGAAACATTGAGTACAATGTTAGATTTAATTTTGGGGGTGGGGAAGAAACTTTTTGTTAGCTTTTAGTTGCAATAAATAAACTCCAGAGCCTAAAAATTTATGCTTATTAAGGTTGGCACTAACCAATCTAAGTGGATGGGAACATCTTGGTTGTAGGAGTTGAGGAACCAATCTGATTAGATGTAAACATCTAAAGAGTCTATTCATAAAAGCACAAAGCTCAGGTGTTAGAATTAAAAAAAAACATGGTAGTTTCGCCATAACTCGTTGAATCCTAATCCCTTCTGTTTTTATTTCTTAAATGATTTGGTGGGGCACACGACTCAAGTTGTTACCATTGCTAAGGTGAAATAGGGTGATTGAGATACCAAAAAAAAAAAAAAAGTTTGAGACCAGACCATCAGACCAACCGGAATAAATTCAATAAAGTCGACCACTGGTGCCCTTGTATATGCCAGTTGTGTTGACCTAGAGTTAGGTTTATCGACCACTGGTCCCCTTGTATATGCCAGTTGTGTTGATATTAGTCAGACCGGTATCTCAGTCCATTAGGATAAGATCATCTTGGCAGAGGCCTTCAAACAGATATGGGAAACACCGTTCACTTTAACCATCTATTTTTTCTCTTTATCCATCCTCTTAATCTTTCCATGTGATTGGTTGAATCCGGTTATAATGTCTAGAAACTATCTGAGTAGAGATTTGTCACTTATATATGAATTATAGTATGCTGAGTGCAAACTCGTGTACAACAATTGGAATTTCGCATCAGGGTACTTCCTATAGTCAATGTTTGTATGCCAACCAAGGAGATTCTTTAGTGCCTTCCAAGGTTCTGCATAGATAGCTAGGGTCTGGAGTAAAGGTTTTGTGGGTACACCTCTGGTAAACCCTCCGGACAACACTCTGCCGCTAGGGCCACCTAGCGGTTTAACGGCTTGTTGCACGTGCTAAGTGTAGTCTTTTATTTTCTAGATTATTTTTGCTCGAGGACTAGCAAATAATAAGTTTGGGGGTATTTTGATAGACACATTTTTGTGTCTGAATTGTCCTCAGTGTCTCTATTGTTAGTGCTTGATTGTGTGCTTATTATGGTGTTTTATGTGTTTGTAGGTGTTTTTAGAGAAATACACTTGTGTGGAAAAGTTGCTCGAGAAGTGCTATTTGGACCCCGGAGGAGATTTGCTATTCGGGCCCCAGTTTTAGATAAGGGGCACTCAATTACCAAGGGGCACCTCGATCACTATTTGCACCCCAAGATATCCACCTGCTATTCGCACCCTACTCTGGATAGGGGGCAACCCTTTCTTCCGACGGTTTGAATATTTTTGGCGGGAAAACAGTGTGTGAAGCTGGCTAAAATTAGGGTTCATCTCCTGGACTGGATTTAAAGAGATTCAATCACTGGAATCTATTGTGATAGGCCTGTTTCGTCTTAACAGGCTTGGTATGCTCGATGGATTTGATCCAGTTGGGCTGGATAAGCCGGGAGAAGAAAAACAGAGAGTGAGAAGTTTCGGTCTCTGTTAATGACTTTCCAGACAACATCATAACTTCTGGTGGGATTTTTGTCGAGTTTTAGGGAGATTAAAGCGTGTGAATTGGTTGGAGATACTCTTTTTCGATTAAACAGGACTGGTATTCCAGTTGGATTCGTCTAGATTTGGCTACAATCTCGTGCGGAAGCAAACAGAGGACACGAGTTCTTCACGGGTTTTGTGTGTTCATAACATGTTCTGTGTGATTTTGGAGTATGCTGAGTCGCAACAGATGCATTGTGGAGTTAAGAAAAGAGATTATACGCATAATTGACAACTGCAGGTGCATGGCGCAGGCAAGAAAGGAAAGAAAACAACCCGAGAATATTTTTTCTTAACGACGTGTTATGGGAGATATTTTGGAGATATGAGGAGTAATCCTTGGTCCGGTCGAGTATATATAAGGTTCTGGGATGTCTTAGAGGGGTTACAGAGAGTTGGGGAAGGCTTTGGAACATCACAGAGGCGAAACACGATCACTAGAGAAAACTGCTGCTACTGCTGCCATTGAAGAACACGAAGAACATTGACCCACATAAGCAGTCGTTTTTGCTACAGTATTTGCGACTGCTCAGCGACAGTCTTAGAGCTACAGTAACAGTGTCACATCCTCTGTATCGTTCTTTTCAGTTTATAACACTTATAACTGTTGCAAACCCGGTTATCATTGTTTCTCCCATTTCATCGTTTGTACACCACCTTTGAGCAATAAAAAATGAATTTTAAGCGTGTTTTCCTAATGATGAGCTAAACTTAATTCTTGGGGCGACGGAGGAAGCCATTTTCTCAAGAATTATGTGGTAATATTTATTTTATAAATTTATGCAATACTTTTATATGATTAATTGCATTGATAAAAAATAAATTAAATGATTCTTATTAATCAAATGTGTTTTTTCTTGATGATGCATGCTTAGTTTTAACTCTTGATGTGTTATACTTGCGACTAACATTTGATATTTTGGGAATCTGATTTTGGCAATACTTTAGAATCGAATCAATTGTTTAAATTACATGATATAAATTAATTTAGAACCACATAAGTATTGATGAATGGTGAAATCCTAGCTCCATCCTCTCCATAATTTTCACAACATATCAACATTTATTTGCTTTATTTTCTTTGCTTTAAAATTAAGTCTAAAATATATTGCTTTCACAAGTCTCAACGAACTTTTTACTACAACTCAATTTGAAATTAAGAGTTGCTACGACCCAAAGTCGAAGACTTTAATAAACAAATCTGTCTCCCACAGAAAAGTCTACGGTAATAGATAAATCTGTCTCCCACAGAAATACCTACGAGTTTTGTTCCGTCTTTTGATAAATCAAGGTGAACAAGAACCAATTGATAACCCGAACTTATATTCCCGAAGAACAGCCTAGTATTATCAATCACCTCACAATAATCTTAACTGAAGCGGCGAAAGAAGATATTGTGGAATCACAAACGATGAGACGAAGATGTTTGTGATTATTTTTATATCTTGCCTATCGGAGATATCAATCTCAAGCCAATCGTTACGATTGTACTCAATACGATAAAAACAGCCAAATCAGATCACACAACTACAAGAAAGTAGTATCGGTCTGGCTTCACAATCCCAATGAAGTCTTCAAGTCGTTACCTACAGGGTCTCGGTAGAAACCTAAGGTTAAAGGAGAATCGACTCTAGCTTATACAACTAGTATCACAGATAGGTGTGGGATTAGGTTTCCCAGTTGCTAGAGTTCTCCCTTATATAGTCTTTCAAATCAGGGTTTGCAATCAATGTTAGCTTAGTAACAAAGCATTCAATATTCACCGTTAGATGAAAACCTGATTAGATTCAAGCTAATATCTTTCAACCGTTAGATAGAAAACTTAGCTTGTTACACACAAATGAAATGCACGTTTCTAGGTTTTTGTAACCGTACCCAAACATGTCCATTTGTTGGTTCAACAATAGTTAACCAAATGGTTAGCCATATGAGCACTTTCATATTAACCATATTCTTCTTCACCATAACTAGTTCAAACGACTCAAATAAACTAGTTAGAGAGTTGTTCAATTGCTTAGATCTTAAAGAAATATACAAGACACAGTCGAAGCAAAAACAAATTGATTCACTCGAATCAATTCATGAACTTTATAACCACGGTTTACAAACTTGCATTCCTTAGTTAATATAAGTATAAGTTCACGAATAATCGTTTTTAGTTATAACCAACCTAAGTACGCGGACTTAAGTACCCGCAATAAGCTCGTAACAAGTTTACAAACTCCAGCAGATTTTCTCGGGAAGAGAACCTCCGTCAGTATGCGGACTGGGTTCGCGGACTCTTGTTCCGGTTTCCTGAGCAGCAAAGTAAGCATACTTTGGTTCAAGGAATAAGGACTTATACATGTATGTGTTACCACACAATGTTTATATCCAACAATGGTTATAAAATCTAAACTCTCATTTCAATCATTGAAACATTCTTAGAGGACGTTATATAATTGTTATTCACAAACCATTTTTCGTCAAAGCCATTTTCAAGTGATTGAAACATAACATGACTTTCGTCACTAGGTAAAGATGAACTTGGTAAAAACGAAAGCTTACCAACACATATTTCGAGAAATAGATAGGCGAGATAAACTCGGCTCGAAATAGAAAATGTGCATAATCAAAGTCTATATAGAAAAACGACTTTTGTCTCAAGATATGATATAGAGTAGATAGACTTTTGAGTGATAGATAAGTTCAAGTCTCCACATACCTTTTAGTCGATGAAGTTCCACCATTTCCTTGAGTAGATCTTCGTATTATATGATGATCGCCATGGAGTTCTTGATCTCAACTACATTTTCTATCCTAGTCCGAGACTTAGCTATAGTAGACTAGAAATCAAGACTTATAGTTTTGATCACTAACATTGACAAACATGCTTGAGATAGCAACGCATGCGAGTTAGACCGAGCAGTGCTCTAACAGTAGTGATATCTCAGTTGAACTGATATGGTTCAGTAATAAAAGGTACTCAAGATAAATACACCAATAACGAACAATACAGAGGTAAATGCTACTAAGTTATCAAGAGACACAAGAGATTACGTGGTTCGACTTTCGTCTATGTCCACGGGGTAATGAGTGATTGTTTGTATTAAGTGATGGTTGTTATAAAGATCTTAAGTTTTAAACATTAAAGAGGTACTAGCTTAAGACCATATTTTCCTTTGAGTATTGAATGCCTTTATTTGTTGGTGAAGTTTGGTATTTATAGCCCTTCTGCTCCAGAAACATCTTCGCTATCTTTGGGTCCATCATATCCTGATGTATCTTCCGTACCAATGGTACCTTCGTTGGCCGCAAGCTTTCTCCAATCGAGCTCTGCCTCCTCAGGTAACCCACGTTCCCTCGTGAACTCCCCAACGTTAGTACAGGTTGTACCTTTGTTCACCGTATGACTTCTCCAGTCAGACAATGCCAACTCACTTTCTTCCACACGCTTTGATCAAACGTGTAGATAAGGCTCGCGACATTAAATGCCGATTAGATATATCAGCTATCTCTGTCCCTTCGACAGCTTTCACCTCCCTATGCTAGGATCTACTTTACCATCTAAGACGTCGAGGTATCCTTCCTCAAGATGAGGTAAAGTATATCAGGAAGGGATCTGCTACTTATCAGATACTTGTGTATCGCTAGGGCTATTTCGTTAACTTGCACACGACCACCAGATACATGCCACGTGCCCAAGAGAATATTGGTATTCATAATTTCTATGTTTCTACTCTAACCTAATTAAGTTGAATCTTGTAAAAAAATCAAACAACTTCGAGTTTGGAACTAAAATAAGACAACCAAACTTGACATACCAACGCTTAGTTGGTTCAACCGAGCAATGCACTAACATTTTTAGTTCCACAAAATTTTGATCAATGCATGACTTAGATAGATCTTGAGAAGTATAATCAGTTAGATATCTACAAAAACTTTGTAAAGTATAACCATAATGGTTGAGGTTTGATTTGACATCTTTTTTAATACCTGGAGATCCATCACAACAAATAGTTTTCCATTACCTTGATTATCATATCTGAGGAAATTAAATAGATGGCATTCTGGAGGCAGCGTAGTACTAGATTCACAAAGGAACGTGGAACAACTTCTAGTCTTGTACATGATGTAATCTAGGGGAATCAAATGCGTAGGGTTTTGCGAGATCCAAGAGAAATAGGAGTACAACTGCAATTGAATATCTTGGAGGGTGTATTCGATCTCAATTACATTTCACCCGAAGTCTGATAGTATGATAATGCTAGTAGCGTCTTAATACAATGTATGTTCAATCTGGACAAGCTCCCGGGCTTTTCTGCCATGTTGCAGTTTTTTTCATTAATAAGATTTCCGGTGACTTATGTTATTTTATATATGCAGTTTCTATCATATGATTAAAATATCACAAGAGGTAAGTTAATCAACTTAGATAGTTTTTATCGTCAGTTAACAAGACTTGTTCTTGTTGAATTCGGATCTTGGAATATAGATCATGAAATATAAAGAGAGAGTCATCCTTCTGATGGATGATGGATCGACCGACCTTTTCTCATTCTCATATTTGATTCCCGCTTTCTTGTGTATGATTAGTAAGATGACTAACAAGTAAGGTTAGGAATTTCCAACCTTGTAAAGGATATGGATTCCAAGATGGAGAACCAGTAGGTGGTATGTGATTTAATAGAATATACTTTCTTTTCTCATAACGTAGCCTCTACGTATTTATTCAAGATTTAACTCATATGTTATATCTTTATCATTGAAAAATTTAATTGAAGCAGATCATACAAGACTTTGTTATAATTAAACTCGGATCTTTAAGTTTCGAGATCATACTAGGTTGGCCTTTTGGATTTCATCAAATTTAGTTCCACATTAGACAAAAGATATAAATTTAATCTTCACGAACGTCTTTGAAAAGACGAGGGTACTCAAATATAACTCAATCTAAAACTTTTTCACCTATAAGTCATTTCTCCGAAAGTGATTGTCTATGGACTGAGTCGAGACAATACAACTAATCGCTTCACACTTCGTGTGATCATCTATGGATACGAGATCGAGACAATACAACAACGAAGTATGTTTACTTGATAAAAGGTTCGGACTTAACCAAACACAATAGGTTTACTATCAAGTAATTAGGAATTAACGTTTGTGTATTTTACTTCTAATTATAATAAAAACAATTATAATTGCGGAAATAGAAAACTAAAAGACACAACAAGATTTTGTTAACGAGGAAAGCACAAATGTAGAAAAACCCCGAGACCTTATCCAGAATTGAATACTCTCAGGATTAATACGCTATACGTCTGTATTCCCATGCCTACAACTTGTAATAAGTCACGTACTTGGAACAATTCCTTTGGTTAGTATTCCAAACAGTTGTAGATGGGGAAAAACGATTCTTAGGTTTTTAGGAAAGTGAAGAGACGAGCATGTTGTCGAGACTCTTCAACCGAGCAAACTGTTCAACCTCATACAAATGCACTATAAATGGAGTGCTTAGATTCGATAGATCAATCTGTAAGACTCCGGCCTAAACCAAGTCAATGGTCGTTCCAGAGTCAATTCGGTCGCAAAGAGGGAGATGGGTTGATCTGTTGGATGAAAGCTGAGAATTGTGTGGGATCAATGATGATCAAGGATTTTGGATGTCTTGAAGGTTTCTGCAAGTTTCTATGAACTGATGAGTTCGAATAAGTTCTAGTAGATTGATGAATCTTGAGAGTAATTGCTCGAGAAATTCTGTGTAGACGATTGTTGATGTCCTTCAACCATGGATTCAGAGACTTATTTATATTGTCAGAATAGTAAACACCTTGATCCATGTAAGTGTGATGGTTTCTTGAGTGAAAGAGTGGTAAAGTGGGAAATCATGGTGAAACCAGTTCCAGGTCGTGTGAAGACTTGGTTAACCGTCCACTCACTACTTCGCTAACTCCTTCAATCGTTTGCACGACTTACTCACATTTCTCATCGTGGATGAATCCACGTGCCGTCGGCCGCCAGACCAAAACCCTAATTGATATCCCCCCATGTGACGTGATTGATGTCTCACGAATCGTGGAGTCTGCATGACAGACGTGTATTTAATTAGTCAGTTGCTGACTGTTTAGATAATGAGTCTAGGTTTTTTTGAATTGAGCATGAGTGATGAATGCTCAGTGATTCATGGATCGAACATGTCTTTTGAGACGTAGTTCTTTGAATGAGGTTGACATTGCGCGTATCAGCAAAGATTGTAAATTTGACGATGAATTACCGAATATTGATAGTTGGATCAATATTCAAGCAACTGAGCAAGTATTGCTCAATTCGACAAATTACTGAGTATTGATAGTTGGATCAATATTCGCGCAACTGAGCAAGTATTGCTCAATTCGATGAACTACTGATAAATTACTGAATATTGAAAGTTGGATCAATATTCGAGCAACTGAGCAAGAATTGCTCAATTCGACGAATTATTTATTGGTGGCGTGACCCAATAAAATATTAATTAAAATATTGGTAGACTAACGAAAATTATATAATTAATCCAGATGTTGATTTTCGAATCAGCATAAATTTATTAGTGTTTGGATTTTGCTCAGAATGATGATTTGTGGAGCGTTTATTCGAAACCCTAATTTTGATCAATTGTTCATCAATTGATGAATCACTAAAAATAGGTCATGAGTGACAGGGGGACCTACCACATGGGATGATGTACATCCATGTGGCGCCCAAGTGCTCGAGTGAGCATGCACCAGGGTCCTTAGTTGGCCATTTGGTAACAGAATGATGATTAAATGTCGGTTTCATCACTTACTGAAATAGTGCTCGATTGAGTATTAGGTGATAAAACCTAATTATGGAAAAGTAAGGGACCGACCAAGAGGTAATGAGACTGGCCCTTGGTGGTCGTGGGACCAGCTGATGGTCGTTTGAGCAAACTCCAGGTTGGTTGGAAAGAGTTTGGACCCAGCATGAGCGATTGCGCAAATTAGGTCAAAAATATGAAAACGTGTGGGACCGGCTCGTTGCAAGCCTTAGATACGTCCTTGGTCGGTCAAGGGAGCATTCCCATGTCACCATAATGTCTGTATCTCAGTCTTGAGCGTTTCGGTATTTTCTGGTGTGCGTTTGAGCAATACGTTGAATTTTCAGAAGAGTTTGATCTTTGACTGAAATTCTTGATTTTGCTCGTATGAGCAAAGTAGAACTTTGCTCGTTTCATCAATCTTTGAGAATATTAAAATAATGATATTTTAATATTTTTCATGGATAGCCTAGTCGGTCATGTGACCATTTTATTTTTTTGGCTTTTTCATGGTTTGAGCAATATTTGAGAAAATATGAAGAAACCATGATTTTTGCTCAAACTGAGGAGTTTCATGAGATGAGAGAAATAAAAATTATGAAAGATTAGGGATTGTAAGGTATGGGACCGGCTACGGCTAGAGCATGGCCGGCCGTCAGGTAGCCCGGTCCCGCAACACCTTTCCCTATTTCGTATTATTATTTTTCATGAAACCGTGAAACTATGGAGAAACCATGAGTTTTTTGAAACGGAGAAGTTTCATGAGATTAGGGAAATAATAATTATGAAAGGACAAGGGATTGCAAGGTGTGGGACCGGACATTGCCACGGTATGGCCGACTGACTAGATTGCCCGATCCCGCGACACCTTTCCCTATTATTTCTCATGAAACCATGAAAATATGGAGAAACCGTGAGTTTTGCTCAAACAAGAAAAGTTGCTAGAATTAAGGAGTTTTCATGAGTTCATGAAAATAACAAAAATAAGGAAAAATAATGGAAAAGGCATGGGACCGGCCAGACGGTGGGCTCGGTCTATGACCGCCTCTTTATTATTTTAATATTATTATTTTCTCTCTCCTGTTTTGTGTAGGTTTCCTCGTTTGTCCATATTTTTGAATGCTTGTTCGTGCATTTGGGTGCTCATTCGTGCATCATTGTTGAGTATACTTGCACCATTTTCTTGAGGATTACTCAGTGATAATCCAGATGTCCGATTGTCGAGTATTTACTACTAATTCATGAAATTTAGTAGAGAATGATTCATGAAGCCGTGTAATAAAGGTGAGTAGTTATTTATTATCAATCCATAAGATCAGTCGTGGATTCGATTACGGATTGGTGATAAAAAATGAGCATTACCAACCTATATGATCGTGGATTCGACTACATGATAGAAATAATAGAATTTTTTATTACCATTTCATGAGATCATCCATGGATTCGATCATGAAATCGGAGTAACGAAATTATTTATTACCATTCCATGAGATCAGCCGTGGATTCGATCATGAAATCAGAGTAATGAGATAAAATAGATTATCTTCTAGGAATTCAGTGGTGAATATCACGGTAGAATTAATCTATTACAGAAGGAATATTAGCCAGTTAAAGCATCATACCCATTATGAAAGGTGCATAGTCAGGGAACAGTGAGTGTCACCGGCGTCCTGAAGGCGTTTTTCCCTCTCAACAATTATGTATGGAGGACCGCCGATCATTCTTCTATGTAAATAGGTCATGATAAAATGCACAACATCGAACGCTCAGCTAGTGGGAGGCTTTTTGAGAATCATATTCATCATGGATCTGAGAGGAACTCGATCAGAGATCGTGAAACGGTTCACGGATCGTAAAATATGAATCGGCACATGCGTTCCTGAAGCCCGGTCAGAAACATGCAGTATCATGATTTTACGATTTTGACCTTTGTTGAAAATCCACCATCAACATTAAGTCCCCTGCTTAGTGAGGGACAGTCATGTTCCGCAGTAAGCATTAGATGGTGCTTTTCCAGGCAACGAGATTGGTGGTTGAACTCGTCGTACAAAAGTATTCTCAGAATCCTCGATTTGCTCCAACGGTGTCATGTACGAGCAAATGCTCAGGTAAGGACCCTGATAGTAATATAGAATGTCATCTCATGAGCACAGATAGATGAAGTACGTTGACTTGGTCAGTTGAACGTCCAGTTTTGGTCGGTTTAGCGTTTGCGGGCCCCAAACCAAAAAAGGAAATCCATGTTTTATTAGGTTTTGAAAATAAAATTGATATAAAAGGGAAGAACCCTAAAAAAAATAGTGACCGACAAGCTCCTTTTCCCTCTCTTCTTCACGAGCAGGAAAGAAAAAGAATTTTTTTTGTTCGCCGGAAATCCAGTCGTCGCCGGCGATCCTCTCACTGTCGGCCAACTTCCGACACCTAACAGGTAATTATTTTTTTTTTTTGCTATGCGTTCAAGATTTTTCCATGAGTTTTTCAAAACAAAATTTCATAGTTGTATGCATGCGTAGGTTTTATGAAGAATTTTTTTAGAAAACGTATATATGCCCGTTCGTTCGTTAGTTTAAGAAACGAGCAAAAATCCTTATATGAAAGAGATACTCCCTCTGTCCTAAAATTTCTATCCTCTATTCTATTTTCGTCTTTCTTAAAATACTGGTCAGCTTCTAGGGCTGAACATGGTTTCGGTTTTTCGCTGGAACCGGACCAAACCAAACCAATTAGAAAGAAACCAAACCGAACCATTTCCTAATGGATTGGTTACGGTGTAGAAAGTGGAAAACCGATATTGTTGGTTTTGGTTTGGTTTGACCTCTAAAACCGAACCAAAAACCATTGGAAAACCGATTAATTTTTAAACTTAATTTCTACCGTTGATTTACAAGTATTAGATTATACCCATTGATTTAGAGGATAAATAGAAACCCTAAATCTAATATTTCATTATGATACCCTCCCTCTTTCTCTTTTTCCTTCTCTTAGTCGCCTCCCTTCTCCACCCCCAACTACAGCCGCTGCTACTCGACTTTTTTCTTCCCGTCTTCCTTCTTTTTTATTTGTCAATAACTAAATTAAGATATATTATATATCTTCTTTTGATCTCTAGAATTGGAGTAAGCTTTAACTATTCTTGATATTTTTTTTTATTTTTTTTTGTCTGTAAATTTGTGTAAACCAGTACTATCGGCAACTATGATTTTTATATCTGTAAATTTGTGTTTTTTTTTTGGTTTTACATAATTATTGGTTAACCAAAAACCACTGGGACAAACCGAAACCAACTGGAACCATTTGGAAACCAAACCAATGGTTAATGGATTGGTTTGGTTTAGATTTTTAGAAACCAAATAGTATTGGTTTCGGTTTTGGTTTGGCTAGAAACCGAACCAAAACCGACCATGAACAACCCTACCAACTTCTGTTTATATTCATATTTTGTAGTCAAACTTTCGAATATAACCTTCAATTTTGTATAATTATAAAATTATCTTTAATTATAACCAATCTATAAACTTTAATGATATCTTCCTGAATAGGAACAAATCTACTAAATCGATCCATAAAATTATTTTTAAACATAACCAATCTATAATCTTTAATGATATCTTCCCTAGAAGGAAACAAATCTCCTAAATCAATCCATAAAGATTTTTATTTTTATCTTTTATTTAAATATTTCTGTAAATAATAAAATTATTGAATATGTATTCTTCTTACATACTAAATAATCCATACGCTATTTTTAATTTTGGTAATAACATAACATTGAATAAGGGTGGTTTTGTACACTCCTTCAGTTTCCTTAATATCTTGACTTAGTCAAAGCGGACTAATAATTTAGGACGGAGGGAGTACATAAGTTCTTGAATAGACATGGTATAGTTGCAATAGAGAAAATTTTGTTTATGAGGTTTCATGAAAATCCAAATTTGTTTTCAAAGCATGAACTTTCACAAATACTTTTAGGAACATAGGTTCGTTCGTAGTAGAAGTAATGAATAGTGACCCTTAGAGTTAAAGGAATTTTGGAAAGGCCTGTAGTTCATGATAAAATTTATTTGTGAACTTTCAAAATTTTATTTGGAATATGTGGACCCTTGCAAAAATAGAAAAGACTCTCGTTTCATAGGCGAATGCTCGCTTGAGCAAAAAAAAAAATTTTATTAACTCACGTAAAAAATTTTTTTTGCAAGACATATGCTGGGTCATAGTCGTGTAAGGACCATGCTGGATCATGCACAGGTGACACGAGCTATTCAAGCTACCGAGAATTTAATCATTAATCATGATATACCATGTATTGTGGCTTTACTTGCTCGTTGGTGCATTCCTACTCATACTTTCATATGCATATGGGGAGAATTCACCGTTACTTTAGAAGATGTAGTTGCTTTGTTGCATCTTCCGATCACTGGAAATTTTCCTGAAGAGCTCTCAGCAGAATAGAAGGTGATATCTGGCGTATTGGAAGCTAAAATGCACAAATTCAACGAGTCTCCCAAAATTTGCTATGCTAAATGGTTGAGATATCGGTGGCCTAGAGATGGAGTTCCTGAAGAACCTGTTGATGGTACCTTAACCATTGCTTCTTTCTTATGCTTGTGGCTCTCCAGAGACGTTCTTGAAGATAGTGGACATTTGTTGAAGCCATTTGTGATTCCTTTCGCCATAAAGATGGCTAAAGGTGAGAAACTTCCCATCGGTAGTCTATTTTTGGGTTCACTGTTTTCCAATTTAGACTCCTTTCCAGCGTCTCCAACGGCTTCATGAAAGTCGAAACATATGCTAATACTATGTTCCTCCAAGTATTAATGTGGGAGCATCTTGAGAGTTATGCTCCAATTCCTCGTAGCGTCTTGCAAGGACCCAATGTTGATACTCGTCATGCTTTCCTCGAGAAAAATAATTCCAGGATTATGCGTTGGTCTACAAAGCAGCCACAATACAAGATATGCTTCACTGACATTTTAGACATCAAATTCGAGTTCAAATTTCGCCCCTGGGTGTCAGTCCCTCCTGTTTTTTCACAGTTGATCACTTTCAATACTGCTGAAGAAAATGTCATGTTGAGAACTTGTGCTGACCTGATTGAGAGAGAGAGATCTTTTATATTGAGTTGCACTCCTGGTTACTTAGTATCAGTAATGCATGGAGAATTCTAGGTAGAAGAATATAACATCGATAGAGCAGCTCGACAAATGGGTGTCGACCAGTGTGTTCCAGGTCATTGAATGAACAAGCCATCAGTTGAGCATCTGAAGGCTCACTTAGATTGCACACGTGTGGAAGGAAATGATTATTTATTTACATGCTTTGACCGAGCTACTTACGTTACTCCGGGTTACATAGACTTCTGGCGTCAACAACTTGAGCGTTTATATAAGTTTGTGATGGATGCTAAGTCTCTGTTACGAGAGTTTCCTTCCCATGACCTGATTTCTGATCGACCAAGTTTGAAATACCTTTCCCGTGGTGACAAAAGGAAAACGTCGCTGGAATGTGCACAGGTAAGTATTTCCCTCATGATTTGACAAAAGTACGATAATCACACTTTAATTATTCATTGATTTTGTGATAGGATGGACGTGCTGTGAGACCTCTAATCCATGTAAACTTCTTAGACCTTCAGGAAAGTCCCCAGGGCGGAGAAGGCAGGAGCAAGTCATTTTATAGGATGATACCGAATAATGTGCAGTCCCCAGCCGCTTCTTTGGTGAGTTGTTAGCACTTCCCTTATCGTTGCAATTTTCTTGTCCATGTAATTAGGATCCCAAAAGAATATTGTTAATTTGTTTCAAAATTTTGCTCCATCGGTTATTGACTGTCTTCATCTTTCCTCCATACGAACAATCCAAGAATCCAGCACCGATGGAGAGGTTGATGTAAGTATCCTTTTGTGTAAGTAATTATGGAATTTTCTTGAATGAATTAATGATAACTGTTGTTGATGCATCCAGGAGGATATTTTTGTGGAAATCCGACATGGACAGGTTACTCATTCGTCTTCGAATAGTGGTGACAAAGAGAATCTTCAAGAATCGGGACCGAATGGAGGTAATGGTGTTCCCAATGTTGATGCTGACATATTAACCCTTCGAACGACTTGGAAATCCCTCAAGTAAGTATCCACCTCGTATTCTCTTCTTAGATGTATAATATTGATGATTTGAGATTGAATGAATGAGAATCCGCGTGAATGAATGAAGAAACTTTAGTGAAATACGTCACCAAAAAATTCAGAACTCAGCGTTTTAGCAAAAACACCCTAAAATCTTCATACGGTGTCAGATTTTCGCGATCTACCCATGTATCCATATGCCCAGGAAATTTCCAAGCTTTGAGAGAAAGGTTTTTAAGTTTTGAGCACGTTTAGGGGTCGAAATCAGCGAAACAGTAAACTTCCAGGAGACTTTCAGGAATTTTTCAGCTGGCATGTAGTCCAATGTTTTGGCCACAACCTTTTACTCGTTTATACAATTGCTATGAAATTTTGATATGTTGTAGAAAACATCCATACGAAGAGAATGGTATATGACTCAAACTTAGATTCCTTACCAATGGCTCCCAGTTCGTCGTCTTATACAGGGAAGTATAAAATCTCTTCAGACGGGTATATTGAAAAACGTGTTTTATGACTTCTACACTTTTTGCTCATGTCTTGGATGCATAATAAAGGACTTAGATAATTTTATTTCACTTACATGCTGGATTCTATGATTTCCTTTGGTTTCCATGCTTGAATTCTTCTAATCTCATGTAATCTTCGTATTAGGTGCCGAATGCCGAAATTGAGAATAATGGAACCAATGATGATGATTTGAGCAATATGGAAAATCGAAGTGGCGATGTTACCAGCTCTAAACCTCAGGGTCACAGGAATGTTTCTACTGAATTTGTTGAAGATAATGATGCTCAAGTTATCACCACTTTGGAGATAGAAGAAACCAGATCCATGATGGAAGAGACTGCTCCAACGACAGAAGACACTGTTCATACGAATGCTGAAGTTGCCCCAATGATTGAGAATCGTACAATATTGCATGAATATCCCAATGCAGGGATTTTTTGTGATCCTCCATTTGGTGCTTCGCTCCCATATCACGTATCTATTGGCGGATTAAGCGTTCCCACAAGGTATGCCAATATGTATGAGAAGTTGTGGACGATATATTGTCATATTGCCGTTACAAGAGACCCTGAACGCATATACTTCTTGACGATGCAATTAGGAAACATATTGGGTGTCATAGATGATATTTGTACCAGGGCCAGAAGTACTGTCACTCGAGATGTACTCTTTGATCGGGAGTACAACTTGGAGAGGTCTGAATAACTTGGTTTTAACTTGAAGTGGCTTCGTCAGAAAATCGACACCATGAAGGATGCAGTAGTGAACAACATACCTTTCACCAGTGATGTTGTGGTGGAGAAAAAGGCTAATATTTCTGAATTGACTGAAAAGCTGGAGTTGGAGAAAGAAGCCTTGCAAGTCTTGGAGACTGTAGAGAACCAGAAATCCTACTTTGACGGCTTCCTTTAGTTTTCCTTTCTTTAACCTCTTGAACCTTGAATTTCTGAGAGATGTAAGGTTTTATTTTGGTTTTGAATTTTTGATTGGTTTTGGATTAGTGAGTGATTGAGGATTTTCTTCTCGGATTTGATAGAGATTTTTTCTTAAAATGAAGAACTTTAATTAATTGCTGAATTCAAATACTGAATGCAAGAATTGCAAACTCCCGGAGAAATTAAAAATACATGTGAAAGAAAACCCTAAAATGAAAACGTTAGGTGCTTTGAGAGTGAACCCAAAACGCCTTGGGACACTGAATACTTCATGTGTCAAAAGCCTTTAACCAATTTTCATGAATCACTGGCACGCTTGTTTTTCCCTTTATATCAGCCAATTTGTAGTATCCTCCAACTACTGACTTAGCAATAGTAAAAAGTCCTTCCCAGTTAGAATTTCTTGTAGAATGGAGATTATGCTTAGTTTCCTTGAGGACTAAATCCCCTTCGTGAAATTTGTTAGGCTTTGTTGATCGTTCCCTGGATATTCTCTGCTCATTCGGAATTCCTCATACAGTGGGATTCCATGTTGATGGAGCTTTCCAATTCTGCGGCAAATGTCGATACTCGCGCAAGGGAGAGTATGCAGGGTATTGCTTGTTGAACTGAGCCATGTCTTCAGTGATAAACCTTTCAATGGGGTGCTCAGTTTGAAGAGGCTTCATATCACAACCATTTAGTGTAATACTGCTGAGGCGAGACTATCCACTCATAGAATTTGGTGATAGCTTGGTCATGAGTAAAATTGAGTCGTCGGACAAAGGTAGCATATTTGAAAGTTGATAAAATGGACGCATGAGGGGGAGTAAGACTTGCCTGAGTGTGGAATCTTCTGACGAATTCATGTGCGCTTTCTTCAGGTTTTTTTGTAAGTCCTATCAGGGCTTGGACTTTATCCAGATGCTCGAATGGTGGAGTATCCTCCATTTCTTCTGAGTCGTAGCTTTCCTCCGAGTTAGATCTTTCTTCAACAGAGAAGTGTGCAATTGAATATGTTAGAGTTACCTTTTCAGCATGAATCCATGTCCGTCCAAGGATCATATCATATCCTGGATCTTCTCTGATTATGTGAAACTTAGTTTCTGACCATGTTGAACCAATTTTCATCTTTGAAGTAATATAATCGTAAGCATCCCTGGAGATTCCTTCATGGTCTCTGACTGAGACAGGAGCGTGAGTCGCTTCTTGTCGGATGATGCCAGCAACTCTGAGGGGTTTCAAGGGGATGATGTTAACAGCAGTACCAACATTGACCAATGCTCGCTTGAATTCATTTCCTTTTAGGTACACTGTGGTGAGAAGTCCCCAGTCATACATCTCTTTGTCAGTGACTGGAGACTCATGGTGTGTTTCTGGGATTGACAGTCGTTTTCCGGATATTATATGGTTCAGACCCGAAAACATGTCCATCCTTTGAGCCTTTTACAGATAGAACAATTAGCAGGCATGCTCGATCAATGATTGAACCGCTTCTTTGACTGGTGGTTCATAGAACGTAAAGGTTCGGATTGGGAGAGGATTCTTGTGTACTCCTTCAGTCCCCAGTTCTCCTGAATCGGCATTTTCCTTGAATATGTGTTTCAGAGTTCTGCAATCACTGGTCGGATGACTAACATACCTATAAAAGCGACGGTAACGCGGATTCTCCACTTTCTCGTCTGTCGGCTCTCTCTTGATGGGAGGTAAGTTGATTGCACCATCTTGAATCCAGACTTCCAGTAACTCGATCACCTCTTCAATATGAAAAGGAAAATCTGGTACTTCCTGATCATTCTGCTGACGTTGAGCCGGCGCTTGTGTGTTTCGAGTTTGGTTGTCCTTCCTTGGTGCTTTCGTAGACGTTGGAGGAACATTCTTATGTTGTTGCGCATCAGCTTTCCTTTTGCTCCCTTCGGCAACATTCATGGAGGGTTGAACATTGTATTGTTTGTTGACTAAGCGCCTGGTGATAGTTCGAGTATCTCGTGGCTCCTCGGTTTTGACATTTTTTGTTCTTTCCAGTAAGGCTGGAGCAGTAGTTGCTGATCGCTTGGCTGCTTCATGGAATTCTGAGAAATTTTGGAACCAGAGATTTTCCAGCAAGGCTCTGTAGATAGGGATCATCCCACTGATGCACAATTCCACCAACTGTTGCTCAGTGACATTAGGATCATGACAATCCAAAATCCTGAACCTCTTCACATATTCGTTCGGATGTTCGGTATTTTTCTGAGCCATTCTCCCTAAGTTGGAAAGAGTAATCTGCTCTGAGACGAAAAAGTATTTCCTGTAGAAGGCATTAAACATTTCTCCCCAACTAGCGATGCTCCTTGGTGCGATGTTGTTGTACCAAGTATATTCTCGGCCCGTCAGATACTTGGAGAATTCCCTCAGTCGGACGACATGATTGTGTTCATGTTTTCCTAATGCTTCCAAGAATCGGGAAACATGCTCTCGGGCGTTTCCCGTTCCATTTTAAAGTGTGACCTTGGAGAAGTATAGCCTTCCGGGAGAGAAATCCTCTATAAAGCATAGGAATAGGGAGGTTGATGACGATGGACAGATGGTGCATTGCCTTTTCCGCGAGTCTCCATGAATCGCTCCATATCTTTACGAGTGATGAAACCTGCAGACTCTTTTTCTGGCGGATTTTCTGTAGCTTTATAGGCTTCATCGTCATCCACCACATGGATTGGTGAAACTTCGGGGTCAACTTCTTTGGCTTTTCCTTTCTCCAACCCTTCCTTAGTTTTCTCTGACATTTTTTCAGTGAGAGTTTTGAGATAATTGCACATCTCCTTCTGAGTAGTAGCCATATCAGTTTGATTTTTGGCGAGAACCTCCTAAACCTTCATGAGATCAGCGATGGTGGGTGGATTTTCTCTGACTTCCTCGGGATGCCGGCCAAAGAGAGAATTGTCTCCAATGTTGGTTTGAGGAGGAGGAGTGGCATTACCAGTGCCGTTGTTGAGAGCATGAGTAGTTTCTGGAGTACCACCAGTGTTGCTAGTGCTAGCTTCATTTGTGTTTGTAACTAACCCATACCTAAGACCAGCCATTTTGTGAAAGTTGGGATTGCAACCGAGAGATTAATCTCCCACTGTGCTCGCCAATCTGTAGATGGCGGTTCGCTAGTTTTTAGGAAAGTGAAGATATGAGCGTGTTAGCGAGACTCCTCAACAGATCAAACTATTCAACCTCACACAGATGCACTGCAAAGGGAGTGCTTAGATTAGAGAGATCAATCTGTAGGACTCCGGCCTAAACCAAGTAAATGGTCGTTCCAGAGTCAATTCGGTCGCAAAGAGGGAGATGGGTTGATATGTAGGAGGGAAGCTTAGAATTGTGTGGGATCAATGATGATCAAGGATTGTGGATGTGTTGAAGGTTTCTGCAAGTTTCTGTGAACTTATGAGTTTGAATAAGTTATGGTATATTGATGAATTCTTGAGAGTAATTGCTCGAGAAATTCTGTGTAGACGATTGATGATGTCCTTAAATCATGGATTGATAGATTTATTTATATTGTCAGAATAGTAAACACCTTGATCCTTGTAAGTGTGACGGATTCTTGAGTGAAAGAGTGGGAAAGTGGGAAATCGTGGTGAAACCAGTTCCAGTCGTGCGGATACTTGGTGAACTGTCCACCCACTACTTTGCTAACTCCTTCAACCGTTTGCACGACTTACTCACATTTCTCTCCGTGGATGAATCCACGTTCCGTAGGACGCCAGACCAAAACCCTAATTGATATTCCTCCATGTGAAGTGATTGATGTCTCACGAATCGTGGAGTCTGCATGACAGACGTGTATTTAATTAGTCAGTTGCTGACTGTTTAGATAATGAGTCTAGGTTTTATTGAATTGAGCATGAGTGATGAATGCTCAAAGATTCATTGATCGAACATGTCTGTGAGACGTAGTTCTTTGAATGATGTTAACATTGCGCGTATCAACAAAGATTGTAAATTCGACGATAAATTACTGAATATTGGTAGTTGGATCAATATTCGAGCAACTGAGCAAGTTGCTAGAGCATGGCCGACCGGCCAGGTAGCCCGGTCCCACAACACCTTTCCCTATTTCATATTATTATTAAAAAATCGGGGGTCTAACAACCACACCCAATATTTCGTTTGGCAATCTGAATAGATAAACTCCAATATACTTTCAAGAGAATCAACTAGACAGTTAGACTCTATCTATAAAAAGTATATCAAAGATTTTTATATCTCTATCTCTTGGTTCAATCCGCAATCAGCAAATAGGGATTTGCGAGCCCGATTGAATATAAGAGGATTAACTTGAACGGTACCAAAGACCAATGTTCAAGTGTCAATGAATTCACTCAACAACCCTAAGGCCGGATACAAGAACTAATTGATCTTAACGTACAACCTGTGATATTTCTATTATATAAATAAAATATAATACGGAAAGGAAATAACACAGACACTAGAATTTTGTTAATGAGGTAACCGCAAATGCAGAAAAACCCCGGAACCTAGTCCAGAATAAACACACACTGATTAAAAGTTGTTACACCAATTTCCTACTACCTATTCGGACTAGATGTAATACCTTCTTCAGCACTTGTTGAACTCCTAGCATAATAACGGTTCTCTTTAGAAATTCTTCACACAAATCTTTTAGCAGAACCCGAGGCTCTCTTTAGAAGATACCACAACACGATTGATACGATTCGATATTTTGTTTGCACAAAACACCGGTTTGATTTCCCTTTAGATATGAATCAAGTTTTTGGAAATCTTGTGTTTATTTGATAAAAACAATTACTAGGTAAAAGTAATATCAAAACAAACTCGTAGATTAGGGATTATTATACTCTTCAAAAATAGGAAGAGAAACCTAATAACTCTACAACAAGAACAACTAGAATAAATCTAGAGATATCTTGTTTAAAACTTCTCAAGGATTTTTACGAGATGCCTCAATAGAAGTTTTTCTTTCTAGTCTCCGATTTCGACTAACAAGTGTTGGTATACGATCGGAAACTTAAATCTATCAAAACCTAGGGTTTATGATCAACAACTCTTGAATGGTTTTATATCAGAAGAGAAAACCTTATAATAGACAAGAGGTGAAAAACCTAGATTACAAGTTGTATGATCAATCACGAAGATTAAATCCAACTTGGCTTTGTGATCCCCAATACAATTTTTTTTATCTCACTCTTGTTCACGAAGAACAGAAGACATGGAAACAACCTGCAAATCTTACGCCAATTTTCCAAAGGGATGAAAAACGTGTAAACTCACGAACCCTTTATTTATAGTGAACAATAACTTGGAAGCTAAGCAAAGATATTTTCCTTTTTCAAGACTCTCCTAAATATCGGAGCCTTTCCTAAATTACAACTCTTGCCAAAATAATTAATTTAGCAAATTGTATTTTTGTGAATAAATCACAAAATAAATTAGGAAGGAATCACAAACACTTTAATATGGTAATCAAAGATTTTTGGAGTAATAGCTAACTTTCCTAGATAAGGAAACATCACCAACTTGACCAAAAATGCCTTTTAGTCACGTAATTGGGTCCAAGTCCGTGTACTGTTACAAACAGTCCATGGATTGTTTCCTACTAACGAACTGTAACAATTATAGCAACACTTATAATTGTTACTTTAATAAATCACTCATAACTTCATCGTTATAACTCGGAATTGAGTGATTCTTGGATCGTTGGATTCATAAGCTCATTCACTATAACGTGAGATTCTTTATAAGAATGAAGGTTATTGTCTCCAAGGTCATGAATCAAATAACCTCAAGTATATAGACATACATGTACATTTACCGTCATTGGAATTGTTCCATAGAGTGAGCATTTATCTTGATAGATTAGAAAGGTATAATCGAACAAGAATCCAAATGAAATCGATCACATACCTTTGTTGATGAAGTACTTGTTGATGTCTTCTAGTAACCTTCAATCTTCACCCTTTAAGGATAGCTTCGATTCAACTTCTTAGATCTAATTTAGTCCGAAACTATCTTTAGTATCACTAGTAGAAAAATGATGATCCGTAACAGTTAAAAACTGTTACTGTATTATTTCCGTAACAGTTTTAGTTTTTTATGCGGTGTTACTAAAGCCCCTGTTACGGAAAGTTTATAAAACCTGTTACGGAAAGGCTATTGAAAAATGACTCATAAATTCTAAAACTATTACCGTTGGTAGTTTTCAGTAACACTTTATAAAATATATGTTACTGAATAATTTCTACTGTAACTATTTTACATAAAACCGTTACCGTTAGCAGTTTATTGTAACATGTTTGGGAACAAACTGTTGCTATTGTTTGAGTAACCGTAACAGTTTTTATTGAAACTGTCATAAAAACTGACAGTTTTTATTGACTACCATCACCTCCACCACTAGCGCCACCACTACCTCCACCACCAGCACTGCCACAACCATCAACACTAGCATCTCCACAACCGTCACCACCATGTACGCCGCGTCCACTACCATGAGTTGGTCTTCTTGGACATTAAATATAAATTCTATAAAAGTACACTTCACAAGATTCGACCTTGAGACCTTTTGCATTGATTATAACTTTTGAACCGCTCTTTCATGTTTTTCTTTTGTTTAATGTTATCCAAATAAAATATTTACTCTCATTAGACAGTAAATTATACCTCCACCACCTTCGTCGTCACACCACGCAACTACAACACAATTTATATTTTTAATATTCCTACATATTTTTACAACTTGTTTATTATTTTGTATTATATTCGATTTTTTCTCAAACCTTAGGTAACCATCAGTACGAGCCATGGCTAGCTCTCGTGCTTAGAACTAAATCAAGATGTTAAATTAATGTCAGTCCATAAGTAGTTATTTTTTTAAACCGGATACCCAAAAACTAGTTATACAAATAAATAATTTACAGAAATTTCACGATAATGTCAACTATGGTAACCTATTAAACATGTCGCAGTAACATAGATATATAGTAACATTTAGTTTAAAAAATGTTACGATAATGCCAACTACGGTGACATATTAAATATGTTACGGTAACATAGGTATATAATAACAGTTGGTTTAAAGAACTGTAATGGTAATGTCGACATACAAAATATGTTACAGTAACATGGGTATATAGTAACACTTACTATAAAAACAGTTACAGTATACAACTTGGATGACATTATGTAACAGTTCTTACGAAAAGTGTTATTGTTATTCAACTATCTAACATTTAGTAACAGGCATTTTACGAACTGTTACTTTATAAAAGTTTGAACTGTTACTAAATGTCACTTTTCTACTAGTGTATGCTAAATCAAGAATGAATTTTGGAAACTAAAATTGACAACTAACTTGACATGCCAACGCTACTGGATTCAACCGAGAAGTGCTCTAAGAATTATTTTTCATGAAACCGTGAAACTATGGAGAAACCATGGTTTTTTGAAACGGAGAAGTTTCATGAGATTAGGGAAATAATAATTATGAAAGGACAAGGGATTGCAAGGTGTGGGACCGGCCACGGCCAGGGCATGGCCGACCGGCTAGATTGACCGGTCCCGCGAGACCTTTCCCTATTTTGTATTATTATTTCTCATGAAACCATAAAAATTTGGAGAAACCGTGAGTTTTGCTCAAACAAGGAAAGTTTCTAGAAAGAAGGAGTTTTCATGAGTTCATGAAAATAACAAAAATAAGGAAAAATAATGGAAGAGGCATGGGACCGGACACGGCTAGGGAACGACCGTCCAGCCGGTGGGACCATACCATGAGCGCCTCTTTATTATTTTAATATTATTATTTTCTCTCTCTTGTTTTGTGTATGATTCCTCGTTTGTCCATATTTTCGAATGCTCGTTCGTGCATTTGGGTGCTCATTCATGCATCATTGTTGAGTACACTTGCACCATTTTCTTGGGGCTTACTCAGTGATAATCCAGATGCCCGATTGTCGAGTATTTATTACTAATTCATGAAATTTAGTAGAGAATGATTCATGAAGCCGAGTAATAAAGGTGAGTAGTTATTTATTATCAATCCATAAGATCAGCCATGGATTCGATTACGGATTCAGAATAATAAAATGAGCATTAATAACCTATAGGATCGTGGGTTCGACTATATGATAAAAGTAATAGAATTGTTTATTACCATTTCATGAGATCAGCCGTGGATTCGATCATGAAATCGGAGTAATGAGATTATCTATTACCATTCCATGATATCAGCCTTGGATTCGATCATGAAATCGGAGTAATGAGATAAAATAGATTATCTTATAGGAATTCAGTGGTGAATGTCACGGTAGAATTAATCTATTGTAGAAGGAATATTAGTCAGTTAAAGCTTCATACCCATTTTGAAAGGTACATAGTCAGGGAACAGTGAGTATCACCGACGTCCTGAAGGCGTTTTTCCCTCTCAACAATTATGCATGGAGAACCGCCTGAATCTATACACAGTTTCTCTACATAGTCAGGGAACAATGAGTGTCACCGACGTCCTGAAGGAGTTTTGCCCTCTCAACAATTATGTATGGAGGACCGCCGATCATTCTTCTATGTAAAGAGGTCATGATGAAATGCACAACATCGAACGCTCAGTTAGTGGGAGGCTTTTCGAGAATCATATTCATCATGGCTCTGAGAGGAACTCGATCAGAGATCGTGAAACAGTTCACGGATAGTAAAATATGAATCGTCACATGCGTTCCTGAAACCAGGTCAGAAACATGCAATATCATGATTTTACGATTTTGACCTTTGTTGAATATACACCATCAACAAAAGTAAAGGAACAACAAATCTGTTTGGTAACAACTCTTTTCAACCAGGTGATGTGAGTTTGACAAAAGGCTCTTCCGTTTATCCCAATAAACTCCTTTGCCAGGTCCTTATATCTATATAATAACAACTACCAAAGTAATTGTCAAGATATTGCAATCAATACTTTTAATCACAAAGAATTGTATTGATGCCGATCTACTCACCTAATCAATCCAATCTACCACAAGGATAAACCGATTATAGTTTGATCCTCTTTAATCGAAACAAGTATTGTGCACACCAAAGATTATGGACCCAAATCAGAAATCTTCAAAGTCTTCTTAGATCTTCAATAAACACCTGCACACAATCAACTTGAATCTCTTGTAATCAATCACGCACAGAACGGAGTCTGTTTAACATTGGATTATCACAATACTTCTTTAGATCTACAAACAGTCTAAAGATCCCCGTCGAAAATTCGATCTAGTTTGAGTAAATCTTATATCAGAAGAGAGAAGATTCTCAAGCATAAACAAACCAGGTGCAATCAAAGTTCAACAACCGTTAGTCAATCAAATCAACCAAAAACTAATAATAAACCGTAATTATCTAGTTTCCCACCGGCGGTACTAATAGAGATTCTCAATCCCAAAGAAGTCTTTAAACCGAGCGGCCATAAAAGATTTCGCCTAATTAGGTTACTTTCCTCTCCCAATAGGCGGCTCCACCAGTAACAACACAACTAGGTAGTATTGCTGGCTCTGAGGATTAGTTTGCTCGAAATGAAAAGTTTGATATTCATAGACCAAGGAAGTTTGGGCACCAAGGAATTTCCAAAACCGAAAATATTCTCAAGATATGCAATATATTTCCAAATTCGATTTTCATAATTCCTGGAAATGCTTTATCTAAACATTGACCGAAGATCTCTTAGAAAATCTCTAACTAGTAAATGCACATTACTAATTTTTATTTTCCAAAAATAAAATTAAAACCTTAATTAAAAGATTCTCAATTTATTTTTCGATCTGGGATTTTCCTTTAGCTATTAAGGAATATCTTTGAACAATAAAAGATAAGCGTTACTGCACATGTTCAAAGTATGTCGATATATTTATTTTGTAAGTCATCTTTCATACTTACAATCTTGAAACTGATTTGCCACACTTCCAAACAAGTTTAGAATTGGTTCATCTGGCTTTCAAGAACTATGTGATTGATTAAGAACACTCAATCACCAAACATGGGTTTCACGGTTCTACCAAAAAAAGTTTTGATTCTACCTCCATGTGGGTACTGGATTTAGTAACACTAGATTTCCAGAATTTGGTTAACTAGGTACTAGGATCGGTTCCCACATATATATGATATCTAATGTAAGGACCCTCAAGCTGGTCAACGCTATTTGACTGGTCTATCGATGATCAAGAGACAATTTAGCCGCTAATGACTCGATTAGTTTAACATGAACATTAATTAATAGAAATTATTCTAAAAACGAACCAGAAATAAAACTAGTATCATCAGATAGAACTCGAAAAGTTATGCGAAATGCACTATTCAAACGTGTCATTCGGACATCAGACGAAGAAGATATCACTGGATCAGTGCGAAGGGAAAAGTTGTCATTTCTCGGATAAATGCTTTTGCTGCAACACAGACACGTCGTGATCCCCTTATCGAAGCAAGTGGGTGTCTTAGTAATACCCTTGGTCTTATCTACTCAAATCGACCGAAGAGAATCAGATTTCTCTTCTTCTTTCTTCTTTCTCTCTTATCTTCTTCTTCAGTTTTTCGATCGAGGGATGATTTGAGAAAACAAATTAGTGATTTGGGGATCGAATAAAGTGGGGAAGTATATGTAGTAACTGTTGGTGGTGGTGTTGATTAGGTTAGATGTTCAGAATCGATGGATAGGTTAATTAGATAATTCAATTTAGGGTTCTGTGAGTTGAAGATGGACTGATTTAATTTGATAAAAAGAGATTAAGGTATGGGTTTGATTTTGAAGAACAACAATGATTCGGCAGATCTGGAAATTAGGGTTTGCGAGATATGAATTCAATTGAAGATTAAGATGAAATTAAGGATCTAAGGGAGTGACTAGAGTTGGGTATGAGTTGAATTATAAGTTGAAGTTGAAAACCAGTTTGTATTTGATAGTTAGGTTTTCATAGAATGAACCAAATAAGGATTGGAAGATGAATTGAGGCTTTAGAAGACAGATTGGAGGTGGGTTTGTCACGAATTAAGATTTAAGGTTGAAGAATAATTTGGAATAAGTAATTAGGGTTTTTCTGAGAACCAGTGTTGTTGTTAAAGATTGTTGGATTGATAATGATTTTGGGATGAATTGGTGAGTGAAGTCAAAGAGAATAAGAAATCAGTTCAATTGCTTGAGCAGATTGAGGTAATTATTCATTCAAGATAACTTTGTAAATATGTTCTTTTTGATTATAGTGTGTATGACTTTAATGGATGAGATTGAAATAGTTATTTGAGTCTGTAATGGAATTGCAGATGTAGATTAGGTTATATGATGAATTACGATTGAGGAATATATGTTTGAACTGTAGAAGTTGGTGTGGATGCAGATTGTGTGGTGTTGAGTTAATTTGAAGAATTAGTGGTGTTGGTGCTGGTTTGTCTGTGATGTTCAAGCTGCAGGGGACATTAGTGAATTGTGGAGGTGCAGAGTTATTGAGCTGTGTGTGTGTATGGAACTGGATTTAGAGATAGTTATGAAACCGTGGTTGAATCAGTTGTGTGCGTATGATGTTACGTGTTGTTTCCTGTGTTGTTGTTGGAGGGTGAATGAGATGAGTGATATTGATGTTGTGGCAGATGGAATGGAATTTTGTTGGTGGTGTTGAATTGGGGGAATGGGTTGTAGTGGCAGTGTTATTATGAACTGTTGATGGAACTGAAATAGAAGATGTGGTTGTTATGGTGGTGGTGTTTTACAGTGACAGAGGATTCTAGGAGACACAAGTATGAGTTGTGTCATGATGTGCACAAGGTCTTGGAGGTGCAAGAGAATGGATGTGAAGTGAGTTGTTGGGTGTTGCTGTTGGGAGTGTTGTTGAGCTGTAGAGTTTAGTCCTGGTAGTGATGTTTGATGGAACTGATAATGTTGAGCTGAGTTAAGATGTTTCAGTTGCTGGTTGTAGTACTTGTGAGGCTATAGTGGTCTGAAGTTGTAGGCAGGAAAGGTGTAACTGGGATGGTAGTTGTAGGAGTATTGTTAGTGATTGCTGTGAAAAGCTTAAAGCTGCATTTGCAGGTAAACTTAGTTTGCATTTGTAATTGGAATTCAAAGTTTTTAAGAATGAATAAATGAATTGATGTACTGTTTAGTTGAAGTTGAACTGGGTTAGAATTATAACTGTATGAGAACCTTTAGTCTGTCTGACTGAACTTATTCAGTCTGACTCAGTTTTTCCCTTAGCTGACTCAGTTAATATGACTGAGTTGAATCGGTGTTAACTCACTGAGTTCCTCTTTTGACCTGAGTTGACCAGTTCACCTGACCTTAACCGAGTTGGATCGGTTGACTAGACCTGACCTCGACTGTTAACTTGACCTTTGACCCGACGTTAACTGTTAGTTGACTCAGCTGACCGTTAGAGACCGTTAGTTGACCAGTTGGATCAGACCTTTGGTTAGTGGGCTTGTTTAGTGGACTTGGGCTTAGAGCCAGTTTTCCTAATTAGACATTTTAGACCTCTTGTGGTCTGAATTAGCATTTGGTTTCTTCTTCAAAGTTGTAGATATTTATTAGACCTATCCAATGGACTATAAACTCAATTTATTGGATTAGTGAATCCTAAGATATGCTAAAGGTAGAGAATAAGAATGTGTAAAATCATAAATGGACCTAGAACTATTAGATAGATTTGTGTAATTCTTGTGTGAGCCATTTTTGGCTAGTTTCTTAAACTTCTTGTGTGATTAACATTTAGTTTATATTAACAACGATCGATTCAAGGATGAACCAGTGGATCGTGGATCTCGAGGTAGGAGAGGCTTGCTATCAAAATAGGTGAGAATACTTTAACTCTTTTGAAACCGTTGTTGTTTTCTTTTAAAAAAGTTTATGTTTATCAACTCATACATTGTCTGTCATGCATTCCATGCTTTATATAAACTGCCTTACGATAATTCTGTCGATTCTTTGAATCTTTCCATGAAACGGAAAGGACTTGTAAGGTATGTCATTGAATTGTTATGGGAAATGAGAATTTCCACATGTGGTATATAGGGTATGCTCCTTCACATTTATATCTACATGAATTCAGATTTTATGCTTATATCGGTCGACAGTTTGCTAGTTCGGAATTGTCGACATCCATATGTACGATTAGGTGTGGATTTGCGAGTTCGGAATTGCACAACCATATTATACATTGTTTGACGAAGGAGTTTGTCCATATACATGTTTGTGCATTCCAGTGACTTAGTCACTGATATTTGGGAAAACATTAATTATTTTCCAAATCTTGCTCATGATTTCTTTAAAGTTAAATGTTATTCCTGCTGGGCACTCTTTTTAGGGATGATGTGCTCACACATTCCCACTTTCAGTTTCAGAGACAAACTAGAGTTGTGCAACGAAAGCTTCGAGGAGTTGACTCCGTTAATTAGTTAAATATTTGCTATATTTATTATGTTGTATATTTAATTTGAAAACCAAATGACTATTGTATTTGTATCATTTGAGAGGAGTTCTTGTATATATATATCTGAGCGGGGCTAATTTTGGGTTAAGTTTTGTAGCAGATTTCTTAATTGAATGTTTACGTAAAGGATTTATATTTTTAGCGCCTCTCTATTAGTTAATCTCTTGGATTAGTCATCTGCTAGCTTTGGGGGCGCCACATCTAACTTGTATCTGTTGTACATGTCCATAAGATCGGTTCCCAATGTCTAAAAACGTGTTGCACACGTTCATAGTATTTGTTCCTAATATCTAGAAACTTGTTGCACCTCATACGAGGATCGATTCCCCTTTGTGATCGGTTGCACCTCTTATTAGGATCGGTTCCCCTTTTCCTAGAGTTGGTCATACTAATTACAACAAATCGATCATACCATCTCAGGTGATTAATTAAGATCGGTTTCACTAATAAAAGTCATACCAATACAAAAGTCAGGCCTTGTGAATAGTTTTACAAAGAACATAAACAAGTCATGAGCGGTTATACTAATCACACATATTGGTAACAATACCAATAAGCCTAGCGACTTCTCTTTCGATTCACGAAACAAGTTCATGAATTTACTTCCTTTAAACAAATGTAAAACATTGTTTCCTATGATGAAATCTTCACCTCATACCCATACATAATCACAATAACGTTCAAACGATTATGTCGATGTCTTATATACAAAATTCAACGGTTAAGTAATAAACCTCGTATTGTATTCTTTAATACTATGTCTAATTAGAGTATAATCATTAATGCTTCGCAGTTATGTTTTAAATATGCACGACTTCAATGATCCGTTAGGGAATGAAACAGTTCAAGTCAAATATCACTAACCTCAAGTGGAAGGATGATGTTGTCGTTCTAGTTCCTTACTTCTTCACTTCTTCAAGTCTTCGTACTTGTAATGTCTCATATCCTAATACTTTCAAGCTAACCTATACGAAGTTGACTCTGGTACATAATCAAGCGACTCTTTAAATGAGTTTTGGATCAGTAAAATATGACAAGCAAAATTTACATACCAACGCTTGGTGGGTTCAACCGAGCTATTCCCTAACAATCTCCCCCTTTGTCAATTTTAGTGACAAAACTCTTACATCATATGGATAAACAAATTACAAGAATTCATTACACTCCGCTTGATTCCCGATTCAAAAGCGCAGTAAAACTGCTTACATTCAATCCTTGACAAAAATCATTTTTAGAAATATTTTTATTCAAATATTTACATTTATATCCTTACTTTATACTTTTGAGGGTAACAAGTAAGGATCCATGATAACCAGTTAGGTTGTCACCTTTTTGTTGAATTTTCTTCCCTTGAAGATTTCAACATTCTTACATATTTGAGGAGACATTACATTTGAACTTTTAGGTTCAATTTTTAATCTTGATGTTCGAAAATATTATTCTTCCTTTTAGAAGAGATCTTTGATCTATACTTAGATCTTGATTTTTCTGTTTTATATAGTCTCTCTCTCTCTGTTTAGTATCAGGACATTGCCTTTGATAATTCCCTCTTTGCTTGCATAGGAAGCAAACACCAGAAGTATTATAATTTCTGGATCTAGATTCCACAAATTTATTTAGCCTTACCTCCTTGTCTTTTGATATATTCATACCAGGTGATGACTTTCCAAAGTAATCTCAGTTTCTGATTTTCTGCTTTTAACTTCCTTATCTCATCTTGGCAACATTTAATATCGAGAATGAGTTTAGATACTTGTACCTTTTCAGAACATTGAGTGACCTCGATATTCTCCAGTTGCTTGTTAAACTTTTCTTTATCCTTCAGAAAACTCCATTTGAGTTGATCAAGCGATGATTTTACTTCAATGATGTCAGATTCAAGAGGGTGAGTTCTTTTATCTGTACATGAAAATTTTCCTTGAAAATCGAAGGGGTAAACTCTTCTTGAGTATCCAGAGTTGGAAGAATTTCATAATCATAGACTTCTGCAGTGGTTGCAACATGATCTATCACATCAACTTGATCATTCTCATTAGGACAATAATCAAGTCTGACAGTGTAAGCATTTCTCTTCCACTGTGTATCCTTAGTTGGGAAATCTGGAGAGATATGACCAAACCCTCTACACTTGTAGCATTGAGGAATAATATCATCATCATCCCAAGTGTCTTCATGTTTATGTGAAGAAACATATTTTCCTTTCGATACAGATGATTCTCTTTTTCGGTGTCCCAACAGTTTCTTGAATCGTTGAGTAATAAGAGACAAATGGTGATTTAATTCAGCTTCATCTTCAACACTTTGATCTTCCTAATCTTGGGAGTTTTCCGAAAATTGAGTCGGAACCTTTTTTATGGCTTTGTAGGCCAGATTGTATTTTTTTTTGGACATATACTCCTGATCAAATATCTTCAGTTTTCCAACTAGGGAACTTCTAGATAATGAGGACAGATCATTAGCTTCAATGATTGCATGCTTTTTCGAATCGTATCTAGATGGCAACGCTCTGAGAATTTTGCATATTATATCCTTTTAAGAAATAGTCTTTCCAAGAGAGAAAGAGGCATTGATTATCTCAGAGAATTTAATATAAAACTCTTCAAAAGTATCGTTGTCATCCATTCGAAGATTTTCCCAATCAGACATAAGAGTTTGAAGTCTAGCTTCTTTCTATGATGTGTTTCCTTCGAATACGGTCTGAAGATTATCCCAAGATTCTTTCGAAGTTTGACATGTTGATACATTATGTTGTAAATCATGACTTACAACATGAATAATAACATTCAAACCATCTGAATTCTGCTTAGCAAAAGCCTTTTCTTCGTTTGAAAAATCTACTAAGCGTTTAAACTCAGTTTCTGAATTTTTTACCTTAGGGTAATTATAACCATCGACGACTAATAACCATGTATTAAAGTCTCGTGATTGAAGAAAAGATCTCATAGAAGATTTCCACCATAGATAGTTTGTTCCGTCAATTATTGGAGGTACATTAATTGAAGTCGATTCATGAGAACTCGAGTTCATTCTTATAGGTTGGATCGCACCAAACACAGATTGTTAGATCTTTTCGTGTTTTCCTGCTCTGATACCAATTGAAAAGACGAGGGTACCAAAATATACCTCAATATAAAACTTTTCCACCCATAAGTCTTTTCTCCGAAAGTGATTGTCTATGGACTGAGTTGAGACAATACAACTAATCGGTTCACACTTCGTGTGATCGTCTATGGATATGAGATCGAGACAATACAACAATAAAGTATGTTTACTTGATAAAAGGTTCGGACTTAACAAAACACAATATGATTACTATCAAGTAAATAGGAATCAACTTTTGTGTATTTTACTTCTAATTATAATAAAAACAATTATGATTGCGGAAATAGAAAAGTAAAAGACACAACAAGATTTTGTTAACGAGGAAACCGCAAATGTAGAAAAACCCCGAGACCTTGTCCAGAATTGAATACTCTCAGGATTAAGCCACTATACAAAATCAAACCAACTTCGTATAGTTGAGACCAAGCAACTAAACCTATAGTTCACCTAGTTTCGTCTGTAATTCCCACGCCTCCAACTTGTAATAAGTCACGTACTTAGAACAACTCCTTTGGTTCGTATTCCAAACAGTAAAGGAACAACAAATCTGTTTTGTAACAATTCTTTTCAACCAATTGATGTGAGTTCGGCAAAAGGATCTTCCTTTTATCCCAATAAACTCCTTTGTCAGGTCCTTAGATCTATCTAATAACAACTACCAAAATAATTGTCAAGATATTGAAATCAATACTTTTAATCACAAAGAATTGTATTGATGCCGATCTACTCAACTAATCAATCCAATCTACCACAAGGATAAACCGATTATAGTTGGATCCTCTTTAATCGAAACAAGTATTGTGCACACCAAAGATTATGAACCCAAATCAGAAATCTTCAAAGTCTTCTTTATCTTCAATAAATACTTGCACACAATCAACTTGAATCTTTTGTGATCAATCACGCACAGAACGGAGTCTGTTAACAGTGGATTATCACAAGACGTCTTTAGATCTACAAACAGTCTAAAGATCCCCGTCGAAACTTCAATATAGTTTGAGTATATCTTATATCAGAAGAGAAGATTCTCAAGCATAAACAAAGTAGGTGCAATAAAAGTTCAACAACCGTTAGTTAATCAAATCAATCGAAAACTAATAATAAACCGCAATTATCTAGTTTCCCACCAACGGTACTAATATAGCTTCTCAATCCCAAAGAAGTATTTAAACCGAGTGGCCGTAAGAGATTTCGCCCAATTAGGTTACTTTCCTCTCCGAATAGGCGGCTCCACCAGTAACAACACAACTAGGTAGTTTTGCTGGCTCTGAGGATTAGTTTGCTCGAAATGCAAACTTTGATATTTATATACCAAGGAAGTTTGGACACCAAGGAATTTCCAAAACCGAAAATATTCTCAAGATATGCAATATATTTCCATAATTCCTGGAAATGCTTTGTCCAAACATTGACCGAAAATCTCTTAGAAAATCTCCAACTAGTAAATGCACATTACTAATTTTTATTTTCCAAAAATAAAATTAAAAACCTTAATTAAAAGATTCTCAATTTATTTTTCGATCCGGGATTTTCCTTTAGCTATTAAGGAATATCTTTGAACAATAAAAGATAAGCGTTACTGCACATGTTCAAAGTATGTCGACATCTTTACTTTGTAAGTCCCATTTCATATTTACAATCTTGAAACCGACTTGCCACACTTCCAAACAAGTTTAGAATTGGTTCATTTGGCTTTCAAGAACTGTGTGATTGATTAAGAACACTCAATCACCAAACATGGGTTTCACGGTTCTACCAAAACAAGCTTCAGTTCTACCTCCATGTGGGTACTGGATTTAGTCACACTAGCTTTCCAAAATTCGGTTGACTAGGTACTAGGATTGGTCCACACATATATATGTTATCTAACTTGTATTTGTTGCACATGTCCATATGATCGGTTCCCAATGTCTAAAAACGTGTTGCACATGTTCATATGATCGGTTCCAAATATCTAGAAACTTGCTACACATCATACAAGGATCGATTCCCATTTGTGATCGTTTGCACCTCTTACTAGGATCAGTTCCCCTTTGCCTAGAGTTTGTCAAACCAATTACAACAAATCGATCATACCATCTCAGGTGATTATTTAAGATCGGTTTCACTAATAAAAGTCATACCAATACAAAAGTCAGGCCTTGTGAATAGTTTTACCAAGAACATAAATGAGTCATGAGCGATTATACTAATCACACATATTGGTAATTTAATAGATATGCAATGAATAACAATACCAATAAGCCTAGTGATTTCCCTTTCGATTCATTAAACAAGTTCATGAATTTACTTCCTTTAAACGAACGTAAACATTGTTTTCTAGATATTTTATATACAAAGTTTAACGGTTAAGAAATAAACCTCGTATTGTATTCCTTAATACTATGTCTAACTAGAGTATAATCATTCATGCTTCGCAGTTATGTTTTCAATATGTACGACTTGAAAGATATGTTAGGGAATGAAATAGTTGAAGTCAAATATCACTAACCTCAAGTGGAAGGATGATGTTGTCGTTCTAGCTCCTTACTTCTTCACTTCTTCAAGTTTTCGTAATACTTGTAATGTATCATATCCTAATACTTTCAAGCTAACCTATATGAATTTGATTATAGTACATATTCAAGTGACTCTCTAAATGAGTTTTGGCTCATTAAAATATGACAACCGAACTTTACATACCAACACTTGATGGGTTCAACCGAGCTATGCTCTAACAGTCTTAATTCTGGAATGCAAAAAACAGAGTTGTTGATTTATTAATAAACTAAATAATGAATCCAAAAACTAATTGTAGAAATCTATGAAGAAAAATCGAGATACTAGTAATAAAATAATTTAAATTAGTAATTTAATCCACTAGAGATGTGGGCAGACCTTGGTTTTCTGGATGTACAGATTTTATACATAAAAATCCGTTAATACTACATCCATGTATATCTGCAAACTTAGAGATTATAATTAGATACTGTTGAAATTTATATCCTAGTTGCGCGAAATTATAACATAATATGATACAAAAGGAACCAAAAACATTAACATTGAATATTCATACGGAAATTAAGTAATTTGAATATAAAAGTTTCATTTTTTTTTCAAGCACAACTATATAAATAGAATGGGTCCCTTTCGAAACCTCTAAAGAATGATTTGAAATCTTGGATTTGTGGGAGTAATTGATTATTGAATTCAGCCAATTTGTATGCCAACAATTTTTGAGCCCTTATTGTTGTAGTTTAGAATTATTTTGGTATCCATATTTAGTGTATACTGACATGAATGGGTGAATGCTAATAAAATTCTCTTCTCAAGAACATCAGTATACTATTGTAATACTCTTATTTAAGGCTTAATTGAGTAAGTTATTCATGTTGTGTTACATAAAAGAAACCGTGTTGATTACATGATAATATACAAATGCTATGACTCGCATGAATAATTTATTTGACTAGAGTGTGATGTTAATTACTAATTTATTAAATTTAGAATGCTATGTATACCTTACGATTCGAGTAATTAGCCATAAATGTATTATCACATAGACAGTTGGACACTACCCGATAATTTCTCGCAAGATTAGACCATGTGAAGATTCTAGGTTATACTAGGATATTACTAAATACCTAAATTATGGTTCATATAAGGAGTTAAAACTCCTTTTATGCTCTTCCTTGATGAACGGTTACGATATGAATGTCAAATACAGATTCTCAGGAACTTGACCCTCTCTACCTATAAAAAGGAAACAACATCCGTCAATCGTGTCCAACGATTTTAAACTCATTAGGGTTAAGGTTAAGAAAGTAAAACCAAGCAAAACTGTTCATGCTACAAGGTGTGCAATAGCTCGCTACATATTAGTCTTACCAGGTATTCTATATAAACTATCTTGTATATTTGTTCTACAATTACTTATATATGAATTAATAGTTATACTTATTAGTTATTATTTGTTTTGAGATTGATTTTTTCTCCCATTCTCTTCATTACCGAGTCTATGGTTTTTTGATCTTTCTCTCATCTTTACCTGGATAATTATTAGCCCCATTTTTTTTCTTCCTTAGTGCATATTGGATTTAAGTCTAATATTTTGAATGCATTCTTGATTCGGATAAAGATTTGACCAAGATAAGTTCTGATTCAATGGAAGTTTTAATTTTTAGGTATGATAAAGGTTATCGACAGAAAGAAAATTCATAAAAAAATTATTAACAAGGAAAATAATTGACAGTTTCTGTTTGATCTTGTTCTTCAATGAAAATTAATTTACACAATATCATTAACTGAAATTTATACAATAATAATTTTATTATGGTAGACGATAATTCAATTCGGATTATCTAGATCAAGTTCAAAGATCTTAGCCATCTATGTAATATCACTTAATTTTCGTCTAACGGTTGAGAAGACACTGTAAAATCTCGAGCTTCTATCTTGGATCCTGCTAATAGCTTCTGAGTTTTTTAATATCCATCTAAAATATAATGTTTAAACACGTTTGGAGATGATCTTACAACCAGAGCTTGAGATTTGTCAAGTTTTAATTTTCTTAATATAAAAATTAAAACCCCATCCCTTCTATAAAAGAAGATACTTCTAAAATAAATTTTATTTTCTTAGAAAAATAAGAAATAATTACGGTATTAATGGATGTGATTCGAGAAAAACTCATTTTTTTTTCTCAAATTACCTTTCTTTATTTTTATATTGTCTCTATGATGCAAGGGATGTTTAAAAAGGAAAATGTTGCACGTGCACATTGTATGGATTTTTAATTTTATTAGAAATGGACGTGAAATTCTTATATTTTTTAATTTTATAAGGCAAAGGACGTGAAATTCTTATATTTCCTCCTCCCTCTAACACGAAATGCAAAAAGAAACCGGAATCCCTTGTCTCACAGATTTTGGACTCCAGCGGTCGGATGGTGACGTCAATTCTTCTGCATCAGTATGATCTCAAGATCACCAAATCAACGGCCGATATCTCTTTCTAAATTTTTAAAAACGAAATTTATTTATTACTAAATTAATAAACACTCCCCCAATTAACTATTCCTACTCATCATCCAAATTATAAAAATCAAAATATTTTTACCCTTTGCTTTCACTAATCCTCAAAACCCAAAAACGTACCACAACAATACACACAATTACGACAACGGCCAACCTTATAAGCACTTGATTCGAGGGTAAACCTGTCAATAAAAAATCAATGAATGGACTCTTTTGTCATTTCATTCTCTCATTAGTAATCGACTACATTTATCTATGTCTTTCTTCTCCGTAACTAGTATGAAAACTTGACTTGTAAGAAAAACCCTGAATCCCTCATCTCACCTCTCTTCTCTGAGGTAAATTCTTAAGTTTTTCTCTCTTCATCTTCTACTAGTTTTCATGAATAAATTCAAGGTAAAATTAACCTGATTTCTTGTTTACTGTTTAGTTTCTTGTTCTGATTCAGCTGTTAATTTGTTTGAATTTTTGCAGGTCAAAATTTCAATCAATGTTTATCTGAAAAAAATCAATTGATTGATTAATTTTGTCTGGAAAATGGTGAAGTGTGTTGAATCGGAAGAGTTTGTGTTGTTATCAGGACCTAGAAGTGGTTTAAAACGTGAATTTGCTTTTGCATTAAAGGGTCAATCTGAAGTACTGGATGGTTCTATTGGAAGAACTAGAGCTACTAAACTTCTAAATCCATCTTTTTCTTCTTCTTCCGGAAATAAGAGATTCAAGAATTTGGAAAATGATGAAAAATTTGAAAGGAATTTGGTTATGGGGACTGATTTGAGTAAGGAAGGGGAAAAGAGAATTGATGCCACTGTATTACCAGTTTGTGAAGAGTCTAATGAAGTTAAGAAATCTTTAATTTGTGAAGAACCCAGCATTAATCTTGTTGGTTCTTTGCAAACAGAGGAACCCCCAAACTTGATTGATGGCAATAATGGTGTGTCGGAGAGACCCGTAATATTCTATTCTCGTTTGCGGAAGAAAGAGACGAGGGAGATTCCTGCTTCTGAGAATGAAGAAGCTATTGAATCGGATAGTTCTTGCAAGAATCAACAGGTTGTAGAAGGTGAATGTATAAGAGCACCTTCAAGTAATAAGCTAGAAATGAAAATGTCTAAAAAGATTGGGTTGACAAAGTTTCCAACAAAGCTTAATGAGCTTCTTGGTACTGGTTTTCTTGAAGGATTGCATGTCAGTTACATATTCGGTAAGAAGGTACGTTTTGCAACACCCTAAACTCTTTTTTGTATTTTTGCTGATTCTTTTTGTTTGCATATACTCAGCTGATTGCAATTTTGATTTGTAATGATGTTCTGTAGAAAGAAGGGCTTCATGGAAAAATTGAAAAGTCTGGGATTTTGTGTTTCTGTAGTTTCTGCAATGGGCGCAAGGTGAGAATAGTTGGTTAGTTTTATGATGTCATTATTATTCAGCGGTCTCATGTCGAACACTTCGACTGTATATAAGAATGATTGAGTGTAAGAATGTTTGCCATGATAAATATAGGTTGTCAGCCCCATGGAATTTGAGAGGCATGCTGGTAGTGGAAATAAACGTGCTGCTGATTATATTTATTTGGAGAATGGGAACAACCTCCGCTATGTGATGAATGCATGCAGGAATGCTCCTTTGGACACATTACAATCAACAATTAAAAATGCAGTCTGTTCTTCGCCATCTGTCAACAAGACAACCATCTGCAGTGATTGCAAAGGTAGGCATTGCACCACTCAACCCTTGATTTAAAACATAACTTAGGTTATTAAGCTGTAGAAGTCGGCCATTTTTGCGTTTTGCAGTGGAGTTGATTTGTTTATTTGTCCTTTGTTATAATCACTGTGTTTCAACTGATAAGAATGACTTTCTTTGTCACACTTACGTTTCGATCTTAGGACATCTTCATCGGTCTCCCATGAATAGGGCAGCAACGTTATGCACACAATGCCTGGAATCAAGGAAGTCCCAAGCAAACGTATCATGGACATCTGGTACTAAAACAAGGTATGCAGTTTACTCTGGTTGAGATTTTTTATGGGGTAATAATTCTCTTTGTTCTTATCTATTTTTGGGTCCATTATATCTATTTGTCAAGGTTGAATTTTATTTTGGCATTTTCCTGCTTTCATTCCCTAGTACCTTATGCTCCTAACTAGTCAAAAACTTGATTTTGGTATGTTTTAAAAGCCACAGAGCTCTTCACTGTTTTGTTGCAATAACAATATGGCTACCATAGTATTTGTGGCTGTAAATGTGAACTAAAGCTAGAGGAACAATCTTCTTTGATATTCTAATTAGATCTACTTTTATCATATCCTTCTTTATATTGATAGATATATCTCGCTTTCTCCTGATACATTTATGTCTTCTTCAGATCATCAAAAGCAGTTTTACCTTCAGAATTTGCTCCACGGACAACGAATATCCGAGGGAGGCTAACTAAAAAGTTCGTATTCTGTTTTCTGGTAGAATCTATTTATGACCATTCTGTTGTACGTATCTTATTTAGCTTCTGATATAAGGCATTAAGTAAACGTTATTGTTTATCGTTGAAGGGATGTGCATTTGCATAAGTTGGTCTTTGAAGAAGGTGGTTTACATGACGGAGCTGAACTCGGTTATTATCATCGCGGTCAGGTTGTATCAGTGAACAAACACAAGAAAAAACTTGTGCTTACTGCTCCGTTTGTTGTTAGATTTGCTTGTCGTTTTTTTTTTCTTTTTTCTGACGAACCTTATATTGGCCAGAAATTGCTAGAAGGCTCTAAAAGGGGTTCTGGAATTCTCTGTGGCTGCTGCAACGATGTGGTACTCTTACTACTACCAGATTTTTATTCATTTATTATACATCACGTTAATAGTTTTTTTTCTTTTTCTTGATAGCTCCTAATAGTTGCTCTCTAAACCATACAATTTCCTTTTGCTTTGTTTACAAATGAACTGATTTGAACCATGTGGTTGATTAACAAGGATCAATCCTATTTGATTGTCCTGAGTAGTCATTGGTGTACGCCTAGAGGTTATCTATCCTCCAGCAGTTTAACTCTGGTATTGAAATATTGATCATTGGGCGTAATTGTGGAAATTTTATTTAACGTCGGAAGGTCATTGTAATTGTTTAGTAAAAAATACTGATGTTTTATATCTTTGCTGATCAGGTCAGCCCTTCAGTGTTTGAAGCTCATGCCGGTTGGGCCTCACGCCGCAAACCGTGAGTAACAAATTTAGAATGTATGAAAATTACTTTACTTATCCATTTATGTAACTAATTTTTTTATTGTGATTGGTCAGTTACCTAAACATCTACACATCCAATGGGGTATCTCTTCATGAATTATCAGTATCTCTGTCGAAAGATCCACATTTTTCTCCTCGTGAAAATGATGACCTTTGCAGCATATGCGCGGACTTTGGAGACCTTTTGCTTTGTGACGGATGCCCCAGAGCTTTTCACAGAGGTGAGTTTACTCTTATGATTATATTTGTTCAGCTGCATCTTTTTCCTTTCTTTTTCTCTCCTTTTAACTTAGTACAGGGTGGTGTCACTTCCATAGAATCTTCTAGAGACGTTAGTGTGCCTTGAGGTTTCCTTTTGGTCAGTGGCTTCAAAAGAGCTTCTGACATGATTTATAACAGTTAATCCTCATGTTGGAAAGTGAAACATTTTAACCACTTCGTCTTGTATCTTGATAATATCATGTCTGGTTGATTAAATTTGTTTTTATCCCGTTTAGATGCTTCTTTGTGGTACACATCTGTGATATAGCTCTAATCTGCATTTTCTTTTTACAGACTGTGTGGGTTTGTCCAACCTCCCACCTGGTAAATGGTATTGTTCCCACTGCCAACAGATGTACCAAAGGGAGAAATTCTGTGAGTACAATGCTAATGCAATAGCAGCTGGCAGAGTGTTAGGAGATGATCCTATAAAACAGATTTATCAGCGATGCATCCGAACTGTCAAAACACAAGACGTTGAAGTTGGTGGATGTGCATTATGCAGGTGGGCTACATTGTCAATGAACAGATGTTTAGAAGCATTTTATTTTGTTCAGTTAGATCTTACATCTGATGATAGTGAGGCCTATCCACTTCATAAGTTATTCTGTTGCATTATGTGAACTCAAATGATGAATTATTTGATTTTTGGTCTCATTGTTTTGGCATGAGCTTACACTCTTTATTCTCGTGATCTAGAGCCCACAGTTTTTGCAAATCAGGATTCGGACCAGGCACAGTTCTACTTTGTGATCAGGTACATTGACATTCGTCTCACTTTTTCATTTCCTGTACGAGTTTTAAAGGTGATTGTTCAAGAAAATTATGTTTACTTAAGGGTGTCACTCAATTGCTTGGTTCATTTTCCCAGTGCGAAAAGGAATATCATGTTGGTTGTCTGAAGGATCACAACATGGCGGATTTAGAGGTTTGCACACAGTCAAATGTTATTATGTTTTCATGTTTGACCTCAGTATTACAGTATCTGTATGGTTTGCAATATTAGGTTTCCCCGACTGAAATGTGATTTTGGCCTACATAACAGGAATTGCCAGAAGGGGAGTGGTTTTGTTGCACAGATTGCAAAGCAATTCACACAACTCTGCACCAGTTGCTTGAGCGTAAACCTTTGGAGCTCCCGGAGTCTCTTTCAGGTTTGATAAAGACAAAGCATATGGAGAAATGCTCAAGTGATAATGGTGATCTTGATCTAAGATGGAGCCTTCTTAGTGGGAAGCTTGCTACTGCCGACTCGAAATTGTTTCTTTCTAAGGCTGTCGCCATCTTTCGTGTAAGTATTGGTCAATTCACCATGCTATTGGAAATACATTTAGCTTTCTAGCAAAGATCCTGCCAATATTGAACCCTTACTTATGGATCCAGTCAACATTTTCTTCTTCAACATCTTGAATAGTGTTATCGCTTGTCTTACTGTGGATTGGCTAAAAAGACCTTTATTTATTGATTTACCTTCTCTTTAAAGCTTTGTTTTTCTCATCACACATCACACATCTTGTGCAGTTTTTGATTACATGTCTTATATCCGTGTTTTTCTTTCTTAGGATCACTTCGATCCCATCATTGACTTAAAAAGCGGTCGCGACCTCATCCCTGCGATGGTTCTTGGGTAAGCAGAGATCTTCCGCTGCATCAGTTCTGCTTTATTTGATTGGCTTCCTCTCTTTTCTATACCTTCTGTAGAGTGTCTTGCAGCTGACTTTTACTTGCTTCTTTTATGGCTGAAATCTGCAGAAGAGTTATAAGGGATCAAGACTTTGGAGGAATGTATTGTGCAGTACTGACATCAAAGTAAGAATATATCTTGATCATGGTTTAGCCTCTAATATTCTGTAATATATTCTCATTTCAAAATATATTGCCCTATGCAGTTCGATTGTCGTATCTGCTGCTATTCTTAGGATCTTTGGACAAAAAATTGCTGAACTTCCTTTGGTTGCTACCAGTAGTGAAGTCCAAGGACGGGTAAGTCTATCAAACTGGATTCAAGTTATGTCATTCGTTTTTGCATTATATGTTTGTTTGTTTGGGTTTCCTGTGGCAACCTTTTCATGAATAGTCCTTTTTTGCATTATAGGGTTACTTCCAGTCGCTGTTTTCTTGCATCGAGCTGCTTTTGGGGTATCTTAAAGTAGAAACTTTAGTACTCCCAGCTGCTGAAGAAGCAGAATCCATATGGACAAATAAATTTGGCTTTAAGAAGATAAACCAAGAGAAGGTGAGAGATACTTTTTTTTTGATATTTCATCAGTCTTTCTGTATGTAGTTTGCAGCAGATAGCTTATAATATAGAGGAATTGTTATCATTGCAGTTGAACAAGTATAGAAGGAATTGCCAAATGATGGTCTTTCAAGGGACATCGATGCTAGAGAAGCCTGTTCCCCCGTGTATGAATGCCGAAAGTTTTTTGATGATCAATTAATTTTTTTGAGTTAACTATAGTGAGATTTCAGCAGCAGTTTCTTGCAGTGCCTTTTGTTTTGGATGTATATAGTAGTCTTTCTTTTATATTCAGTTAGTGGTGTATAAAGTAAAAGGAATTTCACCATTGGTTCATCAGGATTGATGTCCAATACTGTTAGCAACTAAAGGAAAAATAGAAATGTAGTATACTAGAAGAAAACATATAGGGGCAGAAATTAAAATTAGATAGAAATCTCTACTGTATGTCAAATCATATGGAACTGTAAGCATTTTGAAAATTTTGATTAGTGAAATGAATTTACCTTATACTTGCATGCTGTACTTTTGTATCTGCATTGTTGGTACTTTTGTATTAGCTCACAGATCCTTAACCAAGGTATTAACCAATTGGATAATCACCGGCTAAATGCTGTAGGGGAGGGGATATATAACTTTTGAATTCGATAGCCATGGCTTCTGTTGCATAATTCATTGTCTTCTGTGACTGAATCAGAATCGCAAATGTTCGTGATTTAAGTTGAAGAGTATGACATTGATTTGAAATGGGTGATCCTTTCTCTTACTAGAAGACCAGATAAATTCCCGGCAGGACGCCAATTGGTTATTTATTATTCTCGTTCAAGTTCAAGAATGTGGGAGTACTTATCCAATTATTGGGGCTGCACACCGCTGGATTTTGGGTTGCATAGGGTCATGAAATAGTAATCCATATGATCCCTTATCTCAGCATTTCATATAATAGCTAATATACCTCCATTTTAATTAGTGATAATGAATGTGATTAATATCATTAACCATGAGTTAAGCGTTTGAATCAAAATAAATAAAAAAGAAAAAAAATCAGAGGGAGAAGAAAAGAAAAAGTTTGGGGAAAATTCAAACGAGTGATTCAAACAAGAGTTTTGATGTAAGCGAATCTTCATCTTCAAAATTCGATAACATATTAATACCCATCAACAACGATCAGTTCTTTGCTGATTTTTCGGAAAATCATATTTTTTTTTCTCAAACTCAACATAACCGTTATGAACCTTACGATGATTTTGAAGGACCAACCCAAGAAGAAATCGAAGAAATGACTGCTCAAGATAACCAGGTATACCTCTAATCTAACTCCAATTTCAGTTCTCAAGTTCAAAATTGCAAGAAGTTCTATTTTTTTCTTTCCTAAAACCCTAGGTTTCTAGCCGTCAGGTCTGATCAGGGCTGGGAAACCATGAACCGCTGGTCGTATCAGGTTTAACGACTCTTTCTTGATGAACTCCCATCCGCCATAGAAGACTTACAACTAGAACGATAAAACTTAGCATAAATACAAACTTACGGCCAGATTTTCCCCACTTTGCATGGGAATATTAAATGTTGTTTAATGTTGTTGGTGCGAGTTGGGATACCCATCCGTGTATTTTTCTTACGGCTGGGTTGCCAAACCAATTTTTATTTATGACCTGTTTTCTAGGCCGCAAGTTAAACCGTCCAAACATTCTAAGAAAACAGTCAAATTACTGCTAGAATATCCCTTGTCGACGCAGCCGTAAAATTTTCCTACGGTTGGGTTTGATCTGAGTTCCAACCCGTGGACTTGTTAACAACTAGAATTTCCCTTGTCGACCCAGCCGTTTTCTCTATTTTTAGAATTTATTTTCAACCAATGATATGATATTTCATTTTATTATAGATTGTACCATACGTTACGATGGAATACCAACCCCCACCTGTTCAAGTTTCAATGGATACAAGTGCTCGCCGTGCAAACAACTATTAGTGGAAAGATAAAGAAGATGCAAAGAAATAGGTTCGAGCACAAGGGATGGAAAAGATGTGTATAATAGTGCAGAATAAACAAGTTAGAGACACCAACTTTCAAATAGTTTGTGAGTGCAGTGGAAAGTACGAGAGTCACTGGAAGAGGGCTATGGATATAAATCAAAAACCACGAGGAAGAAGGGATCTCACAGTACGAAGTACTACGGATGCCCTTTTAAGCTTCACTTAAGGTACAACAACATCAACAAAGTGTAGTTTATAAGTGAAGTCGTCTTGGGTTTTCACAACCATCAAACTAGGTTTTATGCCGACACGAACTAGCCATTATTAAGAAAGTTATCAAGTATATGAGTTTTCCGCAAATCTACGGCTAGGATTGTCTAGTAACCTAGCCGTAATATTCTGGGATTGTCCCGAAAAATGAAAACTCGGCAGATTCACGACTGTGATTGGAAAAGCGGGGGTATAACAACCACACATAATATTTCGTTCGACTATCTGTATGGACTAACTCCAATATAATTCCAAGAGAATCAACTAAACAGTCAGACTCAATCAAGGAAATATATCCAAGAGTTATATCTCTATTTCTCAATGTAATCAACAAATCAAAAAGATAAAAAACCGTGAGCCTGATTATTATGAGAAACAACTTGAACGGTACCAAAGACCAATGTTCAAGTGTCAATCAATTTCAATCAACAACCAAAGGTTGGATTTACCAATTGATTGAACTATGCACAACCCGTGATATTTCAATTATATAAACAAATATAACGCGTAAAAGAAATAACACAGACACCAAAAGTTTTGTTAACGAGGAAACCGCAAATGCAGAAAAACCCCGGGACCGAGTCCAGATTTGAACACCACACTGAATTAAGCCGCTACAGACACTAGCCTACTACAAGTTAACTTCGGACTGGAATGTAGTTGATCCCTAACCAAGTATTACACCGATTAAGGTACATTCGCGTTCCTTACGCCTCTGAAACCCAGCAGGATTCTACGAACTTGATTTCCTTAGCTGATCTCACCCACAACTAAGAGTTGTTACGATTCAAAGTCGAAGACTTTATAAAAAAAAATCTGTCTCCCACGGAAAAGTCTATTCTGATAGATAAACCCATCTCCCACAAAAATACCTATAAAGTTTTGTTCCGTCTTTTGATAAATCAAGGTGAACATGAACCAATTGATAATCCGATCTTATATTCTCGTAGAAAAACCTAGAAATATCAATCACCTCACAATAACTTAACTATATGGTAGTAGAACAAGTTATTGTGGAATCATAAAGAATGATACAAAGAGATTTGTGATTAATTTCTATATCTTACCTATCGGAGATAAATCTCGAGCAAATCTTAGAGACGATAGTACTCAATACGATAGAACAAGTAAGATCAGAGCACACAACTACAGAGAAAATAGTTGGGTCTGGCTATAGAATCCCAATGAAGTCTTCAAGTCGTTAACCTATAATGGTTTTAGGAAAAACCTAGGTTAAAGGAGAATCGACTCTAGTCGCAACTAGTATCACACAAGAGGTGTGGGGATTAGGTTTTCCAGTTGCTAGAGTTCTCCCTTATATAGTCTTCAAATCATGGTTTGATAACTTTGAAACAAAGCAATCAATATTCACCGTTAGATGAAATCATGATTTAAGATTCAAGCTAAGTTTGCTTAAAACCAAAGAAATATCTTTCCACCATTAGATGGTCTTAGCTTGTTACACACAAATGAATATTTAGATATGGGTAACCGTACCTAAACGTGTATATTGAGTTTGGCTCAATAACAGTTAACCGAAGTTAGCCATATGAACACTTTTGTATTAATCACATTCATCTAACACTTCTAGATCAAATGATAATCAAATGAATATAATTGTGTTACTCATAGAGTTGTTCAATTGTTTATATTTTCATAGAAGTATACAAGACACAATTGATACAAAATCGGATTGATTCAAAAGAATCAGTTCATGAGCATTTTAGCCACGGTTTGCAAAAATTGCATTCCGTAATTTGTAAATGTATTTTTTCATGAGTATGAAATCATATTTAACCGATTTTAGAACCTAAACCAACTTAGTTTGCAAACGGGTACGCAAATTTAAGTTCCGAACTTTGGTTACGTCCGACATTTCGCAAACGGATATGCATACTGTCGCACCGGACCTAACTCAGGTGAAACAGTTCGCATACCGGTATGCAAACTTGGTTCCCGGACTTTGACAGCTAAAACCTTCGCATACTGGTACTCAAACTTGGTTCCCGGACCCGAATCATACTACAACAGTTTGCATACTGGTATGCATACTGTGTTATATCCAGACAATGGTTTAATTGTTCTAAAATCCCATTTAAATCATTGAGACATCTTTAGAAGACGACAATAGCTGTCTCATAGAAACTATTAGCTTATAAGTAATTTTCAAGTGATCGAATGATCAATACGAAACATTCTGATTCTACATCAAATGATCGTCTCACACAAATCATGTAAGATTTTTCAAGGCAATTTTCACATGATCATCTTTTGAGTCATTATTTAGTGTCCAACAAATAAACTGTTTTTCCAACTAAACTCCTCAAGAATAATGAAGAACGTAGTTAAAGCAAAAATCTTTCCAACACATATTTCGAGAAAGATACAAGCGAGTTAAACTCAGCTCGAAATATCAAATGTGTATAATGTAAAAGTCTATATAGCTATATGACTTAGTCTCATTAGGAGATAGAATATAATAAACTTTTGAGTGATAGATAAGTTTTAGTCTCCACATACCTTTTGTTGATGAAGTTCCTCCAAGCTCTCCTCAGTAGATCCTCGTCTTCAATCAATGAACGTCGTGAAGTCTAAAGCTCAACTATACATTCTATCCTAATCCGAGACATATCTATAAGTAGACTAGAAATCAAGACTTATAGTTTTGATCACTTAAACTTGATAAACAAGCTTGAGATAGCAACGCTTGCGACCGAGCAGTGCTCTAACAATCTCCCTCTTTGTCAATTTTAGTGACAAAACTATCAATATATATAGATTAGAAAATAAATAAACTTTGTAGCTCCTCATATAACATGCTTGATTTCCTTAGTTCTTTAACATTCCTTAAATTCTTCGTCACTCCAAGTACCCCGGTGATTGTGAACGTGTTCAACTCAGCATCATTGTTGTTGAAGATCCGTAGCCATAACAATAAGAAAACAAATGTTCTCAATTATTGTTATACAATGTCATAGTATTATTACATAGCATCAAAGTTCAATTATATCACAACTTTGACAATAATACTACGGTGATATGTATCACTCCCCCTTAGTCAATACTTCAAAATAGTTGCGTCTGGCTAGATCGGTACTGTCTTCTTATCGTTGATAAGTGTAACATGCTTTTATTCTATTTTTTATGTTCTTTTCTCTATTGAGGTTTTGGCCTAATCCCCTCGTTCTTTTTTCTTAGCTTTTTCTTCAATAATCTCCCTGTAAATTTTTGATAAAAATTGGATAATTATTTTATTTTATTATTTTAATTAATTTTTGCCAACTCCATGAGACTAGAGTTGCCCTTAGTAAAGAGGCATATGCTTTGAGCAAATATATGAGTAATTACCAAAGTGGATAATCACTGGTTGATCAGTGTAGACAAATGATTTTAGTAATGCAAGCATCTTGTTACCATTAGTATAACCTTTGAATTTTTAAGCCATACTTTTGGTGCAGAATTCCTTGTTGAACTTTACAATGAATGATTGATTATGATTGAATAACATTTAAGTTTATCCGAACTATTTAATCAAAGAAAATGATGTTGACTTGAAACGGGGATCATTTCTGTTACCAATAGAAGAAAACAACCAAATGGTTTTAGGGCAGGACACCTATCCGAATTTGATTATTCGCCTACAAGTTCCATGATGGGGGGCTCATCTTTTTCTTACATCATATAGATCTGCCACACACACATATGACATATGTAGATCTTTTTCTAGAACTGTTTTTCAAAACAAGCAACCTATACTGTTCTGTCACAATAATCCATCATAACCAAAAAAGAACTAGTAATGTTTTAGCATGGTGAATTATGCGTGAACACTAATCTTATTGAAATTTAACGGCCTATGAAAAATACAACACATTGTTTTCTTTTTTCTTTGTCCAGTGTTAAAGTCTTACAACTCTACCATCATCCCTACTTTTATCATAACAAGAAAACTTCAATATTTTCCAAACTTGGAGCACTGCTTATTGCTTAACGTGATGATCCTTCAAACTTGTACTATTTCCTTCTCCACTTACTTTTAATCAAAAGCTGCAATCTATCTGTATGGCAGATGCTTAAGTTACCAACACTCCTAACATATAAAACTACCAATACGTGAATATCAAGCAACTAATCATTTGTCCTTTAAAACATAAATCATTCCACCTATTCCTAAACCTTTCTCTCTACTCTGCCATCTGCACTAGTACTAGTGTACTACCAAACATGGACAACAAAACTGATAACACCTCAACTAGAATAACAAAAACCAACTTCCTGCTTTGGATTTCAGCTTTTTCTGTTGTCCTCGTCTCCATTTTTCTTGCTCTTAGCACGACTAGTTCCTCCCCTAGTCAAACTGATTTTAGTACTAGTAGTGGTTCTTTGAAAGTAGCTCTGACTGACTTTGCTTCATTCTTATGGGACATTCCCTACAGACTATCCAAAGGTCACCACCACCACCATCATCATCATCACAGGAGGCATAGATGTAACAAAAACAAATGGGTTTCCAAACTAATTTCCGAATATAAAGTGTCGAAAGTCTTGACTGTTGATCAGAAAAGATGTGGCAACTTTCGAAGCATACAAAAAGCTGTTGATGCCGTTCCTGATTACAGTTCTACTTGGATTTTAATCATAATCGATTCAGGCATCTATAGGTCAGTAAACTCTAATCTAACCTTGTTATGTGTTTCTTCAATAATTCAAGTTCCTTCGTATGCGTTAATCTTACATATTTTTTTTGGTAGGGAGAAGGTGGTTGTAAATACAAACAAGAAAAACTTGATAATCCAAGGTCAGGGTTATCGAAAAACATTTATCACTTGGAATGATACAGCAAAATCCACTGGTGGGACAATTTACAGCTCCTCAGTCTCCATTCTTGCTCCCAATTTCAGAGCTTACAACGTTAGTTTCAAGGTATGTACTCATGAATTCAGACTTTTCTTCGTTCATGTAATTATGTCACAATACTCGTAAATAACTTGGGACTTTTCTTCTTTCAAATTTTGTGTCGGGTTTGGAGCAGAATACAGCTCCTGCTCCATCACCTGGTACGGCTGGAGCTCAAGCATTGGCTATTAGAATATCCGGCGACCAAGCTGCATTTTATGGTTGTGGGTTTTATGGTGCCCAAGACACTCTACACGATGACCAGGGAAAACATTATTTCAGAGAATGTTTCATTGAAGGCTCAATAGATTTCATCTTTGGCAACGCTAGATCATATTACCTGGTAATAAACTAAAAGCCCTTCTCATCCCATAAGAAAGTTCTAATTGCTGAAATTTTACAAGACTTGGTTCGAGAAAATTTATTTGAAAATGCTTTTGGACATGGACAGGATTGCACGATACACTCTATAGCTAACCAAGTGTCGGAGGGTTCAAGTGGAGCAATTACAGCTCACGGGAGGCAGTCGCTGAATGAGATATCCGGGTTTTCCTTTGTGAACTGTATTATACGCGGGACTGGGAAAGTATGGCTTGGTCGAGCTTGGGGACCCTATGCCACTGTCGTCTTCTCAAGGACGTATATGTCAGATGTTGTGGCTCCAGATGGTTGGAACGATATGAATGATCCCTCTAGAGACTCGTATGTGGATGATCCTAATTTTACCATCAACTTTTTTTATCTTTTATATTTCAATTTGATCAAAAACGATTTTGTTATTAACTTATAAAGTAAGAAGAATATTTCATTGTTTCTCTGTTGTATGTGTTTTGCAGGACAGTATTCTTTGGTGAATATGAATGTATCGGACCAGGAGCCAATAACACATTCAGAGCTTCATTCAGCAAACAACTGGGTCATTTCAAAGCAGCACAATATATGGATATTTCCTACATACAGGGAAACAAGTGGCTTCTCCCGAACGACCAAACTGAGTGATGCCGATTTTGATTATGGTTTTTGTAGAAACCAAAGTTCCATATCTAATTTATGAGCTAGTGAGTATACCTGGGGCCATTTTGTTTGGCTTCTCCGAAATGAATGTCTTTATATAATCAATCCTACCATATACGAATACAAAGATCAGACGAATCCCAGCTGATTGATCAAAACAAAACAAAAAAAATCAGACGAATGATACCCATTTTATTATGAAATCGAAGGAAAACATTTGTGTAAATTGGATCCTTATGTGTATGAACTGTGATAATAAAGGTTAGAAAGATATTTGATGAGGGAAAAACTCTAGTTTGGTTCTTACAGTTTGTGACGAACAGCATGTAGTTTGGGTTGAATGTTCGTTATGAGAAGCATAGAGGTGCATGTACCTACTCATAATGTATTTCAGATAATGAATAAGTGAAGCCGATGTTTATGTGTTCATCTCTGGTTGTTTAACGAATCGACACCATTATTTTTGATAAAATCCAAACAATAATGAATTTGAAGCAAATTTCTGACTTGTTGTTCTTATAGTTACTTATACTTATTAAGGGTATCAACGGCTATCAGACCTATGTTACCCAGAACCAAGATAGAAGCCTAGAACTGGTTGATTCGTTTCCTATATTCCTAATATCAGACCTATTAGCTGGTATAATACTCAGTGAGTACACGCCGGATAAATGTTGATCTTTAGCCATAATACATCCAAAAATATCTAATTTGACATCAAATTCATTTTATTACTCATCTCTTTTACATTTAGTTACTAGAAATATCTCGTGTGGTGACAGAACTGCATGAGACTGAACCGCGTGGAGTTGCAGCAAACGTCTAATAAAAAAGAAAAAGAATAATCCGACATTGTTACATACCAAAATTTTGTTGGGGCGACTTCCACAAATAAGAACTTGTGGCCCCGGAAGTCATATAAATAATTCTTAAATTTGGTTAAGTTTGAAATAAATTAAAGAGTAGTTTCGATGAATCAGACCAAAATATATAATCTTCATCAATTTTGTGTTAGTATACAATATCTTTAGGATTGTGTCATTAACAACCTTTAGTATTTTAATACTAGTTATTAAAAAATATATGGACAGTTTTTATCTAGTTTGCTTGAGGAAGAATTTATAAAGTATCCCCATTTTATTGACCTCGTATTTTTGTTACTCCCGTTTTTTATAAATTTTCTAAAGTGTCCCAACTGTTTAGTTTTCCATCCTAATTAGTTAACACTAGTTTACTTTCTTTAAAGTTTACTTCTTTACCCTTTACTTGTTAGTACGTTTACCTTCTCCATCATTTTCCAATTTGTCGAGCTTGGTTCAGGATCGTGTCATCATTTTCAGGTTCGTTTCATCATTCCATGAAAGAGTTCATCATTCCCAAGTGTCTTGGGGTTTTTGGTTGGTGGAGAATCAATCTTCTACAATATTTTTCAGGTTAGTCGAGCCCTGTTCAGGGTCGTTACACCACTTTTAGGTTCGTCGAGCCTAGTCAGGATCGTTACACCCTCTTTCAGGATCGTCGAATTATTTATCCTCTCTACCAAGGAGATGTAGTTCAGGGGTAAATAAGACTTTGAATTGGAAAGATAACTGCCGCCTAGCACTTAACTGGATGGAATTTATCTTTTGAATAAAACGGGGTACTTTAGAAAATGTCCATTTTATCTTTAAAAAAATAACCTTTTGGTCCATCTCTGGTTTATTCCTTCATACATAAAATAGAAAATGAGCAAGGGTGTGACATGATTAATAGGAAAATTCCTGCAAACATACAAAAACCAAATTTTTTTTTTCGATTCTACTTGACTGACGAAGCTTAGCTGATTTTGTAAAAATAATAATGTATATTCTATCATGTTTGTAACCGTAAAAGACATGGAGAATACTCTTAATAAAACTTGCATCTAAATTAAAATGCAAGGAAGAAATCTAATTAACGTGGGAATGTTACAAATATCTTCCATATCGGTGGGCATTGCACAAATAACCCCTCAGGGGTAAAAGATAAAGGGGAAAATAGGTTAAGGCCCGACCCATGGATAACCAATAATATGAGGCCCTTAATTAAAAGAAGTTTAAATATAGGCCCCGAGTTATTAGAAGACATCCATGCGCTTTTATATATTGTCAAGCCTCAAATCAAATAAAATTTAAATTTAAGACCAAAATATCAAATCTAGGCCCAAAATTATTAAAGTATAATGTGAATGTGTAAACAGAAGTTACACATGCATATGACATGTGTATCCAGAAGTTACACATCCTTATGACATGTGTAGTGCAAAGTTACACACAAAAAAATAGACATCAAAAAGAACGCATACAAAAAAATACATGTATTGCTTTAGTATTCATTTATAATAATTTCTTAGCATGTGTAACTAGAAGTTCCACATGCATCTGTCTAGTGTAATTGAGAGTTACATATGCATCTATCTAGTGTATTTGAGAGTTACACATGCATCTGACTTGTGTATTCAACGTCAACTCCAATTCCAGCGAGACCGATACCACGAATAAGCAATTAGCTTTCATGAATTTATTGGAAACCTGAAATATAACAACAAACAAACATAAATTAGTATCAAAAAAAAATGCACATCAAAAATAAAAGAGAAGAAAAATTAAAGATGCATCTGGCTAGTGTAACTAGCAGTTTTACATGAAACGAAACACATTAAAAATAGGAATAAACTATAAAACCAATTTAAAAGCAATCATAAAAATAGGACTACAAAAATGGATGTGTACTACACATCCATATGGCTTGTGTACCTGTCATATGTAATTTTTTGGTTGTAATGCTTGTTCATTTTAGCATGTGTAGTTAGTAGTTACACATGCATGTGACAAGTATAACTAAGTGTTACATATGAATATAGCATGTGTAACTTCTAGTTACACATCCGTACGACTTGTGTAACTAGGAGTTACACATGCATATAGCATGTGCATGTGTACATCAGAATGTCTACTAGGAAACATCTAAAATCAAAGAACAATGCTTATTTAAGCGAGGGGATATTCATGGCGGAAAGTTAATAATAAAAAGCATGCTACTCAAAAAAGAAATATAATTACTTACAGAGAGAACCCCAACGGCGAAGAAGAAATACATGCACGACCAGGCTTAGTAGACGCAGAATTGCTGCCCTTAGGCAGCTCTATAAGCTTTAAGAGACGTAAATTGTACCATAAATAACCGAATCATTAACACCAGTTTTCTCCCCATCTTGTAGTACCCTTCTAATACCACCACTAGGTCCAGGCCAACGCATCATCTCTAAAATTAGCATAACTACCTCCACCAGCTCCTTCAATAACTATACAGACACAAGCACTGAAGGTCATATTCAACAAGTAGTCACCAAAAGCTTTAAATGTAAAACAAATAAAATATGTTTCTACTAGTATACGTCCTAAGTTACCGTAACATCGTTAATAACCAAAATAGATGGAAAGTAATAATATGTTAAATCATTCTTATAATACAAGAAAACAATATTTTAGCAGCACAAACTTCATCTAAATGTTGTTTCCCAACAACCCAACATCCAAAGCCCCATCGTTCAAGTTATCTCGCGAACTTACATAATCATTACTAACAATTCCATCATCAATCTCATCATTTCCAGAATCACTAGCTCCACTACTAATCCCTACTACTAGGACTTGATGTTCTTTCCTCAGTTTCATAAATATTGCCACTATAACGAATTCATCTCTCCAACCCCTTCTTCTTCTACAACTTCGGTACTCTATATATATATATATATCAGTTAAACCATTTCCCCAATTTCTTGGTTAACAAGGTAACAAAATAATTTTACACATAAATTATTAGTAATAACTTAAATCTATGTAACCAGAAGTTACACATTCAATCAGTAAGTGTAAGTAAGAGTTTACACATCTAATTAGCATGTGTAACTAGAAATTACACATCTATTTAGTTTGTGTAACTAGAAGTTACACGTCCACTTAGCTTGTGTAACTAGAAGGTACACAACAACATGGGTATTTCAGTAGAATTGTGTTTACTAAGGAATCTTGTTTTCAGGCGTTTCCTCATAGATTTACCGATGCCAGTGAACTTCTATCTGCAAATAAGAGATAAGACAAGTTAAGATCACCATCACTTCACCTATCAATTTATTTACTTCACAGTCAAACCACCTACATGTCGTTTTGAATCTGAGAGTTGATGTCCTGCAACTGTAACTTTATTCTTTAGTGATAGACGCCAGAATCATGGAGCTTCTCTTATTTGTTTATGCCTTCTTTCTGGTCTTGAATTTTTCTATTGCGAAAGCAAGGAGAGTAACGGCCCTGACATATTGTAAGAGGAAAGAATTAGTTGCAACATTGTATAGGTAAAATAGTTTAAATTCCAAATGAGATTGATCATATTCTTTCAATAACATGCAAGAGAAGATAAAACCCAAATTTATACCATTCCTATGATCATTATAGACGTCATTTATTATTATATGCACAAACATAGCAAATCATTAAGAAAAACCAATGAATCTAGCAAGCTAAACAAATAAAATGACATATAATTGTGTGTTGTTTGAAATCTCACAGTCATTTATTCATTGTGAACCAGCTACTGCCTTTATCCTCAATTGAGGTTCATTTGAAGATACTTTTGGAACTGATTCTTCTAATATAAATTAGTATTTTCTCACTTATATATCAAATTCCATGTTTAACACCTCATTATTTTGTTAAAATTACAGCAGCAATGTTAAAGTAATATGTCGATTGAAGCTATTTCAATCAACTAATAACATATAGAAGTTTCATATTAGGTTACTGCTTGAGGGTGAAAAAAATTTCTGATGATATCGGTAATTTCGAGTGTGTGGGTGAGAAACAAGTCCAAACCCTAAATAATGTACTGCAAGGGAGTACTTTGATTCGAGAGATCAATCTGTACAAATCCGACCTAAACCAAGAAATGGCCGTTTCAGACTTGCTTCAGTCACAAAGTGAAGGAGAATGGTTGGTCTAGGGAGGGAAGAGAAGAGAGTGTTGAGACCAGAATAGTTGATTCGGGAAGAGTAGTTGTTTGACGACTTGTATCAGAAAGTGGAAAGCTAACAGATGGGAAAGCTAACAAGTGATTTCTGAGTGTTGTATTCTCCTGACCAAAAACTTGTCTTTGGTGAAAATAGGTGAGACCTATTTATACAAATTGCAACGAAACGTACCCTGGTCTCGTAAGAAGTGAAATGGTTGAGTAAATGGAAGAAAGTGGTAACGGTAACGCCTGGAATTGATGTTTCCATAATGAAGGAAACGTTTCACCATTACTTCTTGTATTCACTAACCGCCTCACCCTTATGAAACTTTCATGTAACGGGCGTAGTGTACGCCGCACGCTCTAAACCGCCAGATCAATACTTTGATGAGCATCCCGCAGTTTGTGACATGTTTTGATGTCTCGAGTGTTTTCGTGGAAAACGTGTAGCATGTTGCTACGTGTGGCATGTCCAAAGGATTTGGCGTTTGTATCCAAGTTGGTGTCGTGACCAAAGAGTTAGCATCGCAGCCAAGTTGGTACCGTGACCAAGAGTTAGCATCGCAGCCAAGTTGGTGCCGTGACCAAGAGTTAGCATCGCATCCAAGACATTTCCACGAGTCGTTTGGTGGCAGGTTTGTACGGATGAGATCTGCATCTCAGGAGGAAGGGTAGCCATAGATTGTTGTAACCCTTCGTTTGGAAACCAGCGGCATGGTTGCAGCGCTTGCATGCTCTTGGCATGACCAAATTAGGGTTTTGCCGTAGTAACCAAGAGATTGCCACAAATCGTTTGGTGGCAAGTTTGTATGGCTGAGATTCGTATCTCAGTAAGAAGGGAAGCCGTTGATTGTTGCAACCCTTCGTCTGGCAACCAGCGGCGCAGTGGCAGCGCGTGCATGCTCTTGGCACGACCAAATCAGGGTTTTAGCGTCGCAGCCAAGAGATTGCCACAAATCGTTTGGTGGCAAGTTTGTATGGCTGAGATTCGTATCTCAGGAGGAAAGACAGAAGTTGATTGTTGCAACCCTTTGTCTGGCAACCAGCGGCATGGTTGCAACACGTGCATGCTCTTGGCACGGCCAAATTAGGGTTTTGGCAAACTGTGATGTTTGGCCTTGGGCCGGAAATTGCCATGTGTTAGGTGGCGAACTTGGACGGTTGAGATCTGCATCTCAGATGGAAGGGTATCTGTTGATTGTTGCAACCCTTCGTTTGGCAGCCAGCGACATGTGGTAGGGCCGGCATGGCTTTGGCATATTTTAGGCGCGACCAAAATTAGGGTTTTGGCAAACCATGATGTTTGGCCTTGGGCCGAGAGTTTTCATGCATTAGGTGGCGAACTTGGATGGTTGAGATCTGCATCTGAGATGGAAGGGTAGTCGTTGATTGTTGTAACCCTTCGTTTGGCAGCCAGCAGCATGTGGTAGGGCCGGCATGGATTTGGCACATTTTAGGCACGGCCAAAATTAGGGTTTTGGCAAACCGTGATGTTTGGCCTTGGGCCGGAATTTGCTATGCGTTAGGTGGCAAACTTGGACGGCTGAGATCTGCATCTCAGATGGAAGGGTAGTCGTTGATTGATGCAACCCTTCGTTTGGCATCCAGCGGCATGTGGTAGGGCCGGCATGGTTTTGGTACGGAGGTGTGGCTGGCACGACATGCCATTGGCACTATGGTGCAGTTGGCATGGTTGGTATGCCTTTGGCACGGAGATGCGGCTAGCATGGCATGCTATTGGTACGGTGGTTCAGCTAGCATGGTTGGCATGCCTTTGGCGCAGTGGTGCGGCTGGCATGGTCGGCATGCCTTTGGTGCGGAGACGTGGCTGGCATGGTATGCCATCGGCACGTTGGCGCGGCTGGCATGGTCGGCATGCCTTTGGCGCAGAAACGTGGTTGTCATGGTATGCCATTGGAACGGTGGTGCGGTTTGCATGGTCGGCATGCCTTTGGCGCTGAGATGTGGCTGGCATGGTATGCCATTGGAACGGTGGTGCGGCTAGCATGGTTGGCATGCCTTTGGTGCGGAGACGTGACTGGCATGGTATGTCATTGGCACGGTGGTGCGGCTGGCATGGTCGGCATGCCTTTGGCGCGGAGGTGTGGCTGGCATGGTTGGCATGCCGTCGGCACACTTGGCTAGCGTGCGTGGCTGGCATGTGCAGAGACAATGCCAGTCGGTACTTGAGGGTTCTGTCGTGGAACATGGGATGAGCATATATATATATATATATATATATATATATATAAGGTACCCCGGTAATTTTACGCAGACATGTTGAATGGTTCATTATTTGTGCTAGTGGTGGTAGTGACGTCATGTCAGATGCAAGGTTTACGATTTTGACCCAAAGCTAAAAACCACCATCAACATTAAGTCCCCTGCTTAGCTCGGAACAGGAGCATTGTTGCGAGGTAAGCATAAGATGGTGACAGACAAGGACAGAGTCAAAACAGAAAGTCATGAAAAGATGGTCAGGAAGATCCGTCTAACCTTTTCGAGTGGTAAGGAGAATTTGTGATTCTTGTGTTGGCGGCTTTGAAAGAACTTGGCTCGGTGGGGAGCCGCTTCCATTAACTTGGCGGGACGTTGGTATAGACTTGGCATGAGTGAGCGATTGCATGGGCTTGGTATGGCGTGAGCGTTGGCGTGGGATTGGGCGCTGGCTTGGTGTGGTTCAGACTATTGGCTTGGCACAGCGTGGCACGGACTGTTGGTATCGTGTAGCCTGCTATTGCGAGTCTGGTTGCCTTTTTTTCATGCGTGACTTCAAGTAGGAAATCCCTTCCTTATTTAAATTCCACAAGCGCCAAGGCTACAAAAAGGGACATGATTCTTCCTCCTCATGTCATGTCGCTGGTTTTGCTTCCGGATCTCGGTGCTAGCGGTGGAGTGGTAGCAATAACGCTGGCAAGCGCGCTCCCAATACATATCTCCATTTTTCTTTACTCCTGATTAGTATTTTGACGGGAGATTTCACTGAGACTGAGTTTTCGGCTGCAATGTAGGCCCATCTTGTCTACTCAGCATCCGTTTCTCTTTCTCTTTAGGGTTTCCGCAGTATATATGCCGGTGAAATTGTATCATCTCCCTTATTTCAGTGTAAAGGTTTCTTCTTGTCGAGTCCATATTTCTTTATTATGTCAATCAGAAGTGGATCATCCTCGAGCCAGCTAGATTCCTCAGTCAAGCGCGTGAGGCCTGACTCTTGTAACAATTCTCCTACCCGGTTCATCTGAGTCAAGAAGATTATACCGGTATGCTTTCGTTGATCAACATATGTTTCATTGCTTGCTGATGAGTGAAAAAAGATTTTCTTTTGTGAAGACATGTCCTGTGGGAGCATACGAGACTATCGTTGATGAGGATGACTTGGTTTCCCCCTTCCTTCGAGTCCGATCCTGCCAACCGCTGTAGATCTGGAAGACGCTGATTTAGGCATTTCTTGTCATGAGTATCCCAACGCAGGTTTATCGTTCGAAATCCGCATGAAGTGTTTATCTTCTAACTACCAGAACGTTGGTGGGTTCCTGGTGCGGAAGGAATTCGTGATTCTTTACACGAAGATATGGAAAAGATACGGCCACATCGCTACCAGGAGTGTGTGCATCATTTCTCGTCTGCCTTGGTTTCCACAGTGAATTGCCTCTTGCCTATGGTCGCTGAAATGGAAATTATATCCATCTGTGCCGTCGTGGAACCAACAATTCAAAAGTGGGAGAACATGGTGTCTACCTGTGAATCCCTGAAGTTCAACGTGAGTTGGTTGTGGCATCGTCTTGACATTGAGAAGGTCAACAGATCCGGTATTCTCGCTAATGTCGTTCCTGCTGCAAAGGCTATTTTGGAAGAGGAGAGGGCTCTGACCATGTAGTCACAGAATGTGGAAGAGTCAATCCAGAACTTGAAGAGCAGGACTAAAAGGTATCAAAACCGGTTGAAGAAGATGCTTTCGAGGAATTACAATCTGTTGGATGGGATTTTCTGAGTTATGCAGTTGCAAGATGTTTGGTTTCTTTCTGGGTCTCGAGCGTGTATTTTTTTTTTTTGCATCAGCTTTTCGAAGAAATAAGAGAATTTTATTGATTTGCTTCATTTAAACAAAAGAAAAAAAACTTGATAACTGAGATCTGAAAGGAAGCGGAAAGATGCCTGGCTAGCCGTGCTATGATATGGTGAGGTGTGAGGCAACGGTCAGGCATGGTATGCTTTGAGACACTTCCCGTTGATGACCGCTTCCAGTTTTCCTCCGTCTTCTTTAATGACCTTGTAGTACCCGCTGTTGTAAGCTTTCATGACTATATAAGGCCCTTCCCATTTTGGGGATAATTTTGGTGCGGACGCGTCTTGCTGGATATGTTTGACAGTCTTCAGTACCAAATCTCCCACTTGAAAAACCCGAGGCTTCACGGCTTTGTTATATGCTCTGGAAACCCTATCTTTGTACACTTGCGCGTGTTCTTCCGCCCTGGATCTTCTGGAATCCACAGTGTCCAACTCTTCTACCCTGGCTCTCAATGCTTCAGCTTCATTCCATCGAACTCCACTTGCTTCGGCAATTCTAGCCGATGGGATTTTAACTTCCACTGGGAGGATGGCATCTGCGCTGTAGACGAGGGAGTATGGAGAGGCGTCAGTGGAACTTCTTGGTGATGTCCGATACGCCCAAAGTACCATTGGCAATTGTTCGTGCCATGTCCGAGGATTATTGTGCATTGTCCGACTGAGGATTCAGATCAAAGTTTTGTTAGTGCTTTCAGCCTGTCCGTTTCCTTGGGGATAGTACACGGTGGAGAAGACTTGCTTAATTTCATATTCTTCAAGTAATTCCCATACTTGCTTGTTGGCGAAAGGAGTGCCGTTGTCGGTGATGATATGTTTAGGCATGCCAAATCAGTAGATGATGTACTCCTTATTGAACGCCGTGATTGTGGCTCCAGTAGTTCCTTGTAAAGGTATGTCTTCGACCCATTTGGTGAAATACTCGGTTGTCGTTATTATGTACTCATGTTGTTTTGAAGACGGAGGGTTGATCTTCCCAATGATGTCGAGTCCCCAGCTATAAAAGGGTCACGGACTGCTTACTGAGCGCAGAGGAGTCGACGGTACATGGATAAGGTTTCCGTGGATCTGACATTTTTGGCATCTATGAACAAAAACAGCTGCATCATGCTCCATGTTTGGCCAGTAGTATTTCTCGTGTATCTGAAGAAATAGCTTCCGTTTTCCTTGGTATTCTCCTTCGTGCATTTCTTTCAACATGATTGGGATTTCTGCCTTGTTCAAACATCGTAGCAAACTTCCTCCAAAGCTTTTACGATATAAGATTCCTTCGTGGAATATGAATCTCTTGGACCTTTGTTTTATCTTGGTTGCGTCCTTATTGTTGGTGGGGAGTACGCTGTCGTGAAGGTTACTGATGTATGGCTCCTGCCAGTCCCCGGCGTGGCCAATATTGAAGACTTCCAATTGATGCGGTGGTGCTTCAATATTGGAACAAGTTCTTTGAAGCGACCGAGATTGAGCCTCCATTTCTGGCCAGTAGTAGCCAAGGCGTTGCAAACGGCAATATAGTATCACCACTAGTGTTAGTCCGTAAACTTCACCATGGACACGGTTGAGTTGTTGTTGCGCCGCTCCCTCTCCGAGGCATCTTGAAAAGAAACTGTATGGGTTCCGATGGTACAACACTCCTCGGAGCATGAAGAAATTTTGTAAAGTTTTGAGATTGACCTTTCCCTGTGAAAGCAAGTTGTTAAGATCTTGGATAATTGGTGTTCTCCAGTCGCCGGCTTCAGCCTCCTCGGGTTGCGAAATCCATGTTGAAGCCAAGGTTCGTCTCTTCACTGTCAGGGTTTCCTTAAAACCTTCGAATTGCAGTTTTGATGCTAGTGTGGCTAGACAATCAGCATGTTTGTTTCTGCTGCGTCCAACATGTGTTATGGTCGCGTCGGCGAAGTAATTTAGTAGCTTTTGTGCCTCGGCTCTATACGGGGCCAATGTACTTCCTTCAGTGCGTATACCCCATTCACCTGGTTGACGAGTAATTGAGAATCCCCTCTTATTTCCAGACGCGTGGCTCCAGCTTGTTTATCCAATGGCAGTCCGATGAGGAAAGCTTCATGTTCTACTGAATTGTTGGTGCAAGGGAAGTCTACCTTGAAGGAGTGCGAAGATACTTCACCGGCCGGGGATACTAGAACCATACCTACTCCTCCGGTACCGTTGTTAGGGGTGGAGGAGCCGTCGAAAAATAGTAGACACGTTTCTTCTTTGATGAAAGAGAATTCCGGAAAATCTCCAGGGAGGTCCTCGTGTAATGTTGTGGTATTCTCTCCCGGGAACTCTTCTAAAAAATCCGCAACTGCTTGCCGTTTGATAGCTCTCGGGGAAGCGCATGTTATGTCAAATTCTGACATTTGGAGGATCCATTTGGATGGCCTTCCTATCAGGGTCGGTTTTGAGAGGAGGAACTTCACGGGATCGGACTTAGATATCAGCACCACTTTGTTGGAAAGCAGGTAATGTCTGAATTTCTGGATGAAGTGAATCAGGGCCAAGCACGCCTTTTCTGCTTTGGTATATCTGAGTTCGGCATCTCTTAAAGTTCGACTGAAGTAGTATATGGGATGCTCAATCCCTTCGTCACCTTCTTGGGCGAGGAAAGCTCCAACGGCAGTGCCACTAAAAGCAGTATAGAGGCACAACGGTCTTTCCTGTATGGGAGACTTCATGATGGCTGGGGAAGACAATATTTGCTGAATCTTCCGAAACGCCTCCTGTTGTAGCGTCGCTCCTTTCTTCAGAAAAGGGGTAAACGAAGCAACAAGTTGAGCCAATCCCGGTATAAAGCGGCGAATGTAGTTTATTTTACCCATGAAACTCTAGAGTTCTTTCACAGTTCGCGGTGGTGGCTGATTAAGTTTTTGATTGTTGTTGTAGTAATGAGGTTCAAACTCTCGGACTTGTGAAGGATAATTTTTTAGACTTAATAGAAAATAAATATATACAAAATATATTAACAATATGGGCAAGAGTACTAGGACTAAAGATTCAGACGTTTTTTTTTCATTTTTAAATGGTTCAGAAATTAATTCTAGCAATTATAGTTCAAAAACAAAACAAATATTAACTCTAGTTTATTGCCAAGATAGATTTTATAAAATATTACTTGTATTTCTTAAGCATGGCATATCAAAAATCCCTAGGACTAAGCATACTCCATCAAATGAAATCACAAGTAATTAATTTAAAATCTTAATTCAATTAAAATTAGTGCAAAAAGTAAATAAAAGAATTAATGAAATTACCACATGGATGAAATTCGACCTCCTCCGTCGTCCCATTGTTGGGTTTTAGCTCATCATGATAAAAACACGCTCAAAATATTTATTTATTGCTCAAATGGTGTTTACAATGAAGAGAAGAAGAGAAAATGGTGTAAAACTGTAATCTGCGACGCACAAAAAGCGTCACAGAATGAACGATAAAAAACAAGTGTTGTTGCTGTTTAGACTGCACTGCGACCCACGGCTGTGCGTCTTAGACATTGTTGATAAACCACTGTCCTTGCGAGTCTATTCTTCGTGTTCTTGGTGTTCTTCATCAGCAGCGGCAGCAGAAACAGAGTTTCATCAACTCTTGATTTCTGCTTCTCTGGACCTTCTCTCGACCCCAAACTCTCGACACCCATTCTCTGTGATACCAAAAATCTATTTATACTCCTCAGCCTCATTTAATCACGCCATAACTCAAGATAATTCTCTCTTTACTCGGCTTAAAGAGAAAATATTTTTTGGATATTTTCTTCCTTTAATTAGCTCTCCACGCGCTGAAATGATGTATAAACACTCCAAACATGATCTTACACGCTGTAGAATTGATTCAACACTCTCCAAACACATGAGTACACGTCTAAATTTGATGTGATCGTGTGATATTCATTTCTTGAACGTGCTTCCTGATTTCTTGATTGCGATGATTCCAGCCAATTATGATCGATCCTAACACCCAAAATGTCTTCCTCTATCCATATCACAAATACCCATTGAAAATCAGAGGTTTAATCGAACTCTAACCCCTCCAAAAATCGATCGACCCAACTGCCAGTGAGAAGAAATATTTTCCCGCCTTTTTCCAAAATTTGAATTATGAGAAGAAAAGTGTCCCTCCCCTAATCCTGTACGGGTGCCCCTTTAGCAATTGGGGTGGAAATAGTAATTTTTCTGGGTTCCTCCGGTACATTTCTGGGACGCTTCCGGAGCATTTCTGAGGTGCCTCCGGTATATTATCCTGGGGTGTAAAACACTACTTTTCGAGCTCATTTCGCCGCAAAGGCTTATTTCTCTAAAAACATCTACAAAAACAGAAAATAACACAATAAGTACTTAATCGAGTCTAACAATACAGAATATTGAGAACAAAATAGACACATAAATGCGTCTATCAAATACCCCCAAACTTATTATTTGCTAGTCCTCGAGCAAAAATAAAATCCTAACTCACTAGGTGTCCCTAGTGACCGAGTTAATCTCGGGAGGATTTACCAGAGGTGTACCCACAAAACCAATACTCCAGACCCTAGCTATCTACGCAGAACCTTGGAAGGCACTAAAGAATCTCCTTGGTTGGCATACAATCATTGACTATAGTAGGAAGTACCCTGATGCGAAATTCCAATTGTTGTACACGAGTTTGCACTCAAGCATACTAAAATTCATATAAAGTGACAGAGCTCTACTCAGATAGTTGCACTATGGACATCATATTCGGAGTCAAACTAATCATATGGATAGAAAAAGGAGATGGAAATAGAAAAATGTAGATGGTTTTGATGTTAACCAAATGATCGATGTTTCACATATCTGTCTGAAGGCCACTGCCAGAATGAACCTATCCTAACGGACTGAGATACCGGTCTGACTAATATCAACACAACTGGCATATACAAGGGAACCAGTGGTCAATAACTTAAATCTAGATCAACAAACTGGCAAATACAAGGGAACCAGCAGTTGACTACACAGAACAATAACCATTTTTTTTTAACTTAACGGCATGAATAGATCTTTTTGATCCAAGCGCATGCTTCTTGTCAGCAGATTACACGATAGTTCCCACGGGTCCAGCATTCCACGCTTGCTTAGGAGACGGAAACAGGGAGAACACGCGCATATTGCTATCCAAGTGTTAATACTTATTCCGATTGGTCTAACTGGTCCGGTCTTTTTTTTTTTAGTAACTCAGTCACTCTAATTCACCCTAGCAGTGGTAACAACTTGAATCGTGTGCCCCACCTAATCACTTAGAGAAACATAGTTTAAAAAGAAAAAAAAATGAAAAGGACTCAACGAGATATGGTGCAACTATCATGTTATTTCTAACACCTAATCTCTGTGCTTTTATGAATAGACTCTATAGATGTTTCCATCTAATCAGATTGGTTCCTCAACTCCTACAACCAAGATGCTTCCATCCACTTAGATTAGTTAGTGTCATCCTGAATACGCATAAATCTCTAGGCTCTGGAGCGTATTTATTTATTCTGCAACTGAGAAGTTTCTCCCGTACCCCCAAACTTAAATCTAACATTGTCCTCAATGTTCTAAAGATAAAATTAAAAGCATGAACAAGGAGAGAAATTGTTACTATTTGAAGCAAAAGAGTTAAGGAAAGATATTACCGTGTTGCATGAGATTGGGTTACCTCCCAAGAAGTGCTAAGTTTAAAGTCTTCATCCAGACTTAGGAAAGGATTAGTCAACTCGAACCATAAAGTAACAGTCGAAATAACTATGGGTCTTCAAAACTAAATAGAGCTGACCCAAGGAAACTGCAATGAACCAAGAAAATGAACAAGACTAGCATGCCCTTACTTAGTTTCCTGATTAAGAAATTTATATCTAATTGTAGTTCAGGTTCAGGTTCTACGAAAGGTTCTAAATAGAAAATTTTCATTGGTTGCATTTCTTCATAGGTGGGATCCGAATCATTAGGTCCTAGAGTCTGGAAAAACTCAAATATGATCTTAGAAGCGCACAATAATAACCTAAATAACTGAGGATCCTATAAGTCAATAATATTTGACTTACATAATTGACCACAATGAGAGTAGTGGTCATTCTTAAGCAAATGTGTCGATTCTAATTTCCTAAAGCATTTAGGTTTAGTCTCACAACTTAATATTCGACACATTTGGGATATAAACGTTCCAACAATTGGAAGAAAACTATTTGGTGGGAAAACAAAGTCAATCTAGGGATCATAGCCTGGGAAAACCACATCAACCAGAGGATGGGTTTCTAACGACTGGACTTCTTCCTGGACATCATTAGGTTCGGGAAAACGAGTATGAAGGTAATCTTGTAAAATTGTCGAGGCAGAGATATCAAGTCCTAAGTGAAGGGACTTTCTGAGAGTTAAAGGTAAGGCACTAGGAAGGTTATAATCACCCCCAAACTTAGAGTTTTGGGTATCTCTACATAGACTAGCTACAATTTCCCTAATTTCTAGGTCATCAAATTCCTGGAAATGGTCAATTGATTTTTCTAAGTCAGGTTCATCCTCACTCATCTCTACGAGTTCATCTTCGAGTTCATCTTCTTCGTCTAAGACTATTGTTTCTAAATCGCTATACTCTAAAACATTATTCTCAGAATAAACTCGTTCCTCTAAATCATTATCGGCTTTGTAAACAGGAAATACTACATCGTCTAAAACGAGGGTATCTCTAGTCAAATCCTCGTCCTTTTGAATAGGTGAATAATTATTAAAATTATTTGGATTTGAACTAGAAATAATATTATCATTGTAAAGCTCAATTGGAGTAACCATTTCCTGATCACTATGCCTACATATTTCATGTTCTTCATCGATATACTATCCTCATCATAATCATCATTATAATAACATGAAAAAGATCGAACCTCATCAAAACAAGTAGTGCTACCAATTCTAACCTTGTCATCTTGATTATGAAAATAACTATCCTCATTTTTAAGGGTATTATTGGAAACACTATATTGGAAAGTAAGATTATTTCGAGCAAGTCTTTCGTTCGTCTCAGCCATCAGCTTGAGGGATTCCTCTATATAAAGTTCACTCATTATTGTAGTTCTTTCGTCTAGAATTACACTATTCATCTCAGCTAACTTACGCGTCGACTCAGCTAACTCCCTGAGGGACTCTTCTAAAGGAGGAATAGGAACAGAGGGATCATAAAAAGGACTACTTTTCAATAGTTTGATTGTATCCTCTAGAGACGAAGAACTAGTACTATAATATTCTTGCTCGTAAGACTGATGCATGTGTGGATAGTAATTGGGCTCACCAGGGTATGACCCATATCCTTCCAAAGGATGGCGTTCCCAACCACTATTCCCAACATGGTCATAGAAAGGATGATGTCCATATTCAAATTCAGGTCGATAATCATTGTATTGGCTTCTATCATACCAGTTCGACATTCTTAATTGCAAGGGAATTCTACACAATCACAAACAAGGCTGACTCGACCAAATCAAACCTATAGAATCTAGCAAACAACAAGCATGATGGCTCGACTTAGATTGTTTCTAGACCAGCTTCTAATCTTTCGAAAAGGAATTCGTTACAATCTGAGCAAACCTCTTTGGAATCAATCCGAGTTTAAGTAAGTTGAATTGAGACGAGGGAAGCTGCGAGGAGCTTTGATACCCAAGGTCTCACCGGTATTATAAGGCGGCACAGTCACGTATTCAACTCGCAGAAACCATCATGAACTTCAAAGTATGCTCAAAAGAGTAACCAATATTTTTCGAACGACTTTCCTATTAAGCTCGTTACCCTATAGGTCTCGTTCTAGTCATAATTTTAAGCTTAGGTTCGCGTTTGGTTTCGTTTTCCCAAGGCGGGCAAGAAGGAAACGGTGATGAAATCCGAGTCCTTATCTTAATTTGGCCAGGCCTTGCCCTTTACTAGGAATTTAAAAACAGTCCAAATTCGTCCTCAATCAATGAATCACCTTAAGGAATACAGTAACTCGCTTACAGGAGATTCGCGAGTGTTTCGATGGACTTACCTCCCGTACCAGACGGGGGATGAACCGTTGAAGTCGACTCGGGCCAGGACTCCTATCTCATGTACGAACCCGAGGGGCCGAGACGATATTGTAATCGTCGTCCTTCCCTGCAAACAGTTTATATTTAAAAATTTTTTTTGATATTTCATAGGTTTAAAATCAAAATAAATTGTCCAAAGTCAAGTCCAATGAAAAGAAATACAAAAAATAATAATAATAATTACAAAAAAAAAGGAAATTATCTTAAACAAAATAAAATAATTTTCTCTCTTTTTTTTTTCTCTTTTTTCTTTATTTTTTTGCTTTGTCTTTTTTTCTTCTCTTTAGCTTTAAGCTTTGATTCCAAGGTCTTTAGTATCCAACTTCAAACATGTAATACAAAGACACAACCAAAGAGACGTAAAAAGAACAAATGGAATAATAAATAATAATAAAAACCTAAAAATTCTACCTAAGCACAAATCCGCGTCGGCGGCGCCAAAATGGTTAAGATTTTGATTGTGATTGTAGTAAATAGGATTCGTTTCAGACTTGTGAAGGTAATGAAATTTTTAGATTTAAAAAAAAATTGCAAAAGAAAAAAAAATGATTAAGTTTTTGATTGTTGTTGTAGTAATGAGGTTCAAATTCTCGGACTTGTGAAGGATAATTTTTTAGACTTAATAGAAAATAAATATATACAAAAAATATTAACAATATGGGCAAGAGTACTGGGACTAAAGATTCGGCCGTTTTTTTTCATTTTCAAATGGTTCAGAAATTAATTCTAGCAATTATAGTTCAAAAACAAAACAAATATTAACTCTAGTTTATTGCCAAGATAGATTTTATAAAATATTACTTGTATTTATTAAGCATGGCATATCAAAAATCCCTAGGACTAAGCATACTCCATCAAATGAAATCACAAGTAATTAATTTAAAATCTTAATTCAATTAAAATTAGTGCAAAAAGTAAATAAAAGAATTAATGAAATTACCACATGGATGAAATTCGACCTCCTCCGTCGTCCCAGTGTTGGGTTTTAGCTCATCATGATAAAAACACGCTCAAAATATTTATTTATTGCTCAAATGGTGTTTACAATGAAGAGAAGAAGAGAAAATTGTGTAAAACTGTAATCTGCGACGCACAAAAAGCGTCACAGAATGAACGATAAAAAACAAGTGCTGATGTTGTTTAGACTGCACTGCGACCCACGGCTGTGCGTCTTAGACACTGTTGATAAACCATTGTCCTTGCGACTCTGTTCTTCGTGTTCTTGGTGTTCTTCATCAGCAGCAGCAGCAGAAACAGAGTTTCATCAACTCTTGATTTCTGCTTCTCTGGACCTTCTCTCGACCCCAAACTCTCGACACCCATTCTCTGTGATACCAGAAATCTATTTATACTCCTCAGCCTCATTTAATCACGCCATAACTCAAGATAATTCTCTCTTTACTCGGCTTAAATAGAAAATATTTTTTTGGATATTTTCTTCCTTTAATTAGCTCTCCACGCACTGAAATGATGTATAAACACTCCAAACATGATCTTATACGCTGTAGAATTGATTAAACACTCTCCAAACACATGAGTACACGTCTAAATTTGATGTGATCGTGTGATACTCATTTCTTGAACGTGCTTCCTGATTTCTTGATTGTGATGATTCCAGCCAATTATGATCGATCCTAACACCCAAAATGTCTTCCTCTATCCATATCACAAATACCCATTGAAAATCAGAGGTTTAATCGAACTCTAACCCCTCCAAAAATCGATCGACCCAACTGCCAGTGAGAAGAAATATTTTCCCGCCTTTTTCCAAAATTTGAATTATGAGAAGAAAAGTGTCCCCCCCTAATCCTGTACGGGTTCCCCTTTAGCAATTGAGGTGGAAATAGTAATTTTTTCTGGGTTCCTCCGGTACATTTCTGGGACGCTTCCGGAGCATTTCTGAGGTGCCTCCGGTATATTATCCTGGGGTGTAAAACACTACTTTTCGAGCTCATTTCGCCGCAAAGGCTTATTTCTCTAAAAACATCTACAAAAACACAAAATAACACAATAAGTACTTAATCGAGTCTAACAATACAGAATATTGAGAACAAAATAGACACATAAATGCGTCTATCAAATACCCCCAAACTTATTATTTGCTAGTCCTCGAGCAAAAATAAAATCCTAACTCACTAGGTGTCCCTAGTAACCGAGTTAATCTTGGGAGGATTTACCAGAGGTGTACCCACAAAACCAATACTCCAGACCCTAACTATCTACGTAGAACCTTGGAAGGCACTAAAGAATCTCCTTGGTTGGCATACAATCATTGACTATAGTAGGAAGTACCCTGATGCGAAATTCCAATTGTTGTACACGAGTTTGCACTCAAGCATACTAAAATTCATATAAAGTGACAGAGCTCTACTCAGATAGTTGCACTATGGACATCATATTCGGAGTCAAACTAATCATATGGATAGAAAAAGGAGATGGAAATAGAAAAATGTAGATGGTTTTGATGTTAACCAAATGATCGATGTTTCACATATCTGTCTGAAGGCCACTGCCAGAATGAACCTATCCTAATGGACTGAGATACCGGTCTGACTAATATCAACACAACTGGCATATACAAGGGAACCAGTAGTCAATAACTTAAATCTAGATCAACAAACTGGCAAATACAAGGGAACCAGCAGTTGACTACACAGAACAATAACCATTTTTTTTAACTTAACGGCATGAATAGATCTTTTTGATCCAAGCACATGCTTCTTGTCAGCAGATTACACGATAGTTCCCACGGGTCCTGCATTCCACGCTTGCTTAGGAGACGGAAACAGGGAGAGCGTCCTGAGGGTAACGACTTGGATGAATCTCCTGTGTCGATGAGGGCCCTTCTGAATTCCACATCCTTGATACAAGTCGTGACGTGCAGGGCCCGGTTATGTCCTTCCTCTGCCATCATGTCATCGTCGGTAAACGTGACATTCTTGATGGACATCTCCAGCATTATTGACGTTTCCAAACGCGAAGGAACCAGGGATACGTTTAACGATATCCTTTGAAAGATGTAGGAGTTCACATAAACATTCCACCAATAAAGACGCTTCCTGGCCTACTGGTTTCTGATTGGTAGTGAAGATGTTGACTTGGAAATGATCGTCTGGGACGCTAGTCCCCAATCCCGGAGTTTCTGTGACAGGTGGGTCACTCAACTCCGATGTTAAGCTGATAAGGAAGTCAAATATGCTATTAATCACCTCTTTCATCAGATCCATATTCCTGGTGTGGACTTCCTGAAACCGTGCCAAATCGGCTAGCGTTGGAACTTCTCTGTCGATTGCGTTGTTGGATGTTGTGTTGGGAGATGAAACATTGCCATTCGCCTGAGTGGAACTTGGGGGCACGAATTTATCCCTAAAACCGATCATCTTCCTGAGTTGGAGTTAAAAAGCGTAATCTGAAATTGGTATTGCAACCGAGAGATTTAATCTCCCACTGTGGTCGCCAATTGTTTGAGGGTGAAAATAGTTTCTGCTGATTTCGGTAATTTCGAGTGTGTCGGTGAGAAACAAGTCCAAACCCTAAACAATGTACTGCATGGGAGTACTTTTATTCGAGAGATCAATCTATACAAATCCGGCCTAAACCAAAAAATTGTCGTTCCAGACTTGCTTCGGTCACAAAGTGAAGGAGAAGGGTTGGTCTAGGGAGGAAAGCAAAGAGAGTGTTGAGACCAGAATAGTTGATTCGGGAAGAGTACTTGTTTGACGACTTGTATCATAAAGTGGAAAGCTAACAGATGGGAAATCTAACAAGTGATTTCTGAGTGTTGTGTTCTCCAGACCAAAAACTTGTCTTTGATGGAAATAGGTGAGACCTATTTATACAAGTCACAACGAAACGTACCCTGGTCTCGTAAGAAGTGAAACGGTTGAGTAAACGGAAGAAAGTGGTAACGGTAACGCCTGGAATTGATGTTTCCATAATGAAGGAAACGTTTCACCATTACTTCTTGTATTTACTAACCGCCTCACCCTTATGACACTCTTCTGTAACGGGCATAGTGTACGCCGCACGCTGTAAACCGCCAGACCAATACCCTGATGAGCATCCCCCAGTTTGTGACATGTTTTGATGTCTCGAGTGTTTTCGTGGAAAATGTGTAGCATGTTGCTACGTGTGGCTTGGCCAAAGGATTTGGCGTTTGTAGCCAAGTTGGTGCACTGACCAGAGAGTTAGCATCGCAGCCAAGTTGGTATCGTGACCAAGAGTTAGCATCGCAGCCAAGTTGGTGCCGTGACCAAGAGTTAGCATCGCGGCCAAGACATTGCCACGAGTCGTTTGGTGGCAGGTTTGTACGGATGAAATCTGCATCTCAAGAGGAAGGGTAGTCGTAGATTGTTGCAACCCTTCATTTGGAAACCAGCGGCATGGTTGCAATGCTTGCATGCTCTTGGCACGGCTGTTTTGGCATCGTGGCCAAGAGATTGCCACAAATCGTTTGGTGGAAAGTTTGTATGGCTGAGATTCGTATCTCAGGAGGAAGGGCAGCCGTTGATTGTTGCAACCCTTCGTATGGCAACCAGCAGCATGGTTGCATCGCGTGCATGCTCTTGGCACATCCAAATTAGGGTGTTGGCCTCGTGGCCAAGAATTGGCACCGTGACCAAGAGATTGCCACAAATCGTTTGGTGGCAAGTTTGTATAGCTGAGATTCGTATCACAGAAGGAAGGGTGGTCGTCGATTGTTGCAACCCTCCGTTTGGCAGTCAGCGGCTTGTGGTAGGGCCGGCATGGCTTTGGAATATTTTAGGGGCGGTCAAAATTAGGGTTTTGGAAAACCGTGATGTTTGGCCTTGGGCCGGAAGTTGTCATGCGCTAGGTGGCGAACTTGGATGGCTGAGATCTGCATCTCAGATGGAATGGTAGATGTTGATTGTTGCAACCCTTCGTTTGGCATCTAGCGGCATGCGGTAGGGCCGGCAGGGATTTGGTATATTTTAGGCGCGACCAAACTTAGGGTTTTGGTAAACCGTGATGTTTGGCCTTGAGACGGAAGTTTCCATGTGTTACGTGGAGAACTTGGACGGTTGATATTTGCATCTCAGATGGAAAAGTAGCCGTTGATTGTTGCAACCCTTCGTTTGGTAGCCATCGGCATGTGGTAGGGACGACATGTCTTTGGCATATTTTAGGCGCAGCCAAGATTAGGGTTTTGGCAAACCGTGATGTTTGGCCTTGGGCCGGAAGTTTCCATGCGTTAGGTGGCGAACTTGGACGGCTGAGATCTGTATCTCAGATGGAAGGGTAGTCGTTGATTGTTGCAACCCTTCGTTTGGCAGCCAGCGGCATGTGGTAGGGTCGGCATGGCTTTGGTGCGGAGGTGTGGCTGGCACGGCATGCCATTGGCACTATAGTGCGGCTGGCATGGTCGGCATGCCTTTGGCGTGGAAACGTGGCTGGCATGGTGGTGCGGCTGGCATGGTTGGCATGCCTTTGGCGCGGAGACGTGGCTGGCACGGTGGTGCGGCTGGCATGGTCGCCATGCCTTTGGCGCGGAGGTGTGGATGGCATGGTTGGCATGCCGTCGGCACACTTGGCTAGCGTGCGTGGCTGGCATGTGCGAAGACAATGTCAGTCGGTACTTGAGGGTTCTATCGTGGAACACGGCGTGAGGATATATATAAAAAAAAAGGTACCCCGGTAATTTTACGCAGACATGTTGAATGGTTCATTGTTTGTGCTAGTGGCGGTAGTGACATCATGTCAGATGCAAGGTTTTACGATTTTGACCCTAAGATAAAAACCACCATCAACAGTTACATATACATATCCCATCAAATTATCATGTGTAACTATAAGTTACTCATCTAATTTTCATGTGTAACTAGTAGATACACATCCATTTAGCTTGTGTACCTAGAAGTTACACATTTAACTAGCATGTGTAACTACTAGTTACACATCCATAGTCTGCCAATGCTAGTTAAACGTACAAACTGTCATGCATATGGCTTGTGTAATGTGCAGTTACACATCCATATGGCTTGTGTAATGTGCAGTTAAACAGATGTAAAATGGAAAATGAGTTAAGTGAAACCATTCCAGACCTATATCCTCACCTATATATCCATATACTACCTTTCAAGAAAAGAAGTAGCTAGTCGTAAGTAATCAAGAAGCTTACCTGATAAGGGTTTTCACTTTCTATGTCTGGATGTTGTACATCTTCTTGACAGCATCCTTGATTTTCTTCTTGTCAGCCTGGATATCAATAATGAATATCAGGGTGTTGTTGTCTTCAATCTTCTTCATCGCGGACTCTGTGGTGAGTATGTATTTCAGGATCTGGTAATGGTCAAGCTTGTTCCTTGGTGGTGCACTAATACGTGGGTACTTGGGGTTCCTTGCCTTCTGCAATGTCTTTGGCCTGTGAAATGTGACTGATGTGCGGATCTTCTTAGCCTTCTTCTTAATGGTTGATGCTCCAACTTTGACAGCCTTGTCAGCTTTGTTATCCTGCACCTTGGGGTCAACCTTCTTAGTGACTACATGATAAGCAAATGATATCATTACTATAGCAGCCAAAACATTTCTCATACAAATGAACAAAACAGTACCAATAGTAACAATGATTTAATTCAGGTTAGGTCAAAAATTAAAAGAAACTCTAGCTCGGAAGAATTAGATATACAATAGAGATTAAGTTGAATTTGATCAATCAGGATAGGTCATTAACATATCGATCAAATTTCAATCACGGAATTCAAAAAAAAAAAACCTAAAAAATTTGTATCAGATCTCTTCATGATAGAAAAAGATATTACCTAAAACCAAATTATAGTCGTTCACATCCACTTCTATCCTGCATTTACATCTCAGTCACCACCACATCTCCAATCCTTTCTTCTGCAAATTCCATCAATAAGCTCCAATAATTTAGTTCAAAATTTAATCTGCAATTTCAGTTTCACAACTAACCATATCACCACCAGTAATTTCCAATAAATAGACATGTGTAACAAATTCAATTTCGTTCAAGAGATACAACAAACTACATAGAATCAGAAGTAAACTACACAAAATTGAGCAATTCAGTCAAAGTATATGAAACTCGTAACAAATAGATGGGTAACAGAGATAACAATTCGTTGATTTCGAATCTGAAAACCGATTTTCAATTGAGATTTAAGAAGATCGATAAATTTCCACTAAGAAAACCTAGAAAAAAAATTAATATATTCTTAAGATTTTCATCTTAAACAACAAGAGAAAGATTAGAATATAACAGATCTGATCTCTGATCATGAGTTCATACAGAAAATTCAGTCGAAATTCATAATTTCAAGGTGATTTGAATTGAATTAAAAGATGCTGATAAACGAAACTTATCTTCAGGTCGATTTGATTTTGTTGATGAATCTTCAGGTGCAGTTGATCTTGTTTCATATCAAGCAAATCTTCTTCATCTTCCATATCATATCTCTCTCTCGATCAGATGCAACCGATCTTTGAAATTACAGAGGTCTAGAAGGATAAGATGAAAAACTGTGAAAGAAAAGCCTAAAAAATCTTCTCGTTGTTGCAGTAGAAGATCTAAAAGCAGAAGATGAAAAATGAATCTCAGGAAAACCCTAAAATCTATTTTCTCTCCAACTGAGAGAGAGAGAGAGAGAGATGAGAGAGAAAGAAAATGGAGAAATGAATGGATCTTATGATTTTTCTATTGTATATATTGAAAGGGGTAAAATTGATATTACGAAAATGTCACTTTATTATCAAGCCCTGAAAATAAAAGTTTTGGGCCTAGAAATATCAAAATGTGAAAGAATGGAGTTGATAGTGAAGGATCCATTTTATGGGGCTTCTATATGTTGAACCCTTATAGTAGGGGGTTCTAGTATTTGTCACAAAGATAAATTCTCGGGGAAATAACATTTTTTTAAATCCCATATTTGACCTTTTCTGATTTTCTTTCCTATGTCATTCATCGATCTTATCTCAATGGATCAATCTTACTGCCTTGGAAATCTCCGTCCATCTCCACCACCACCACCATACCAATCTCCACCATAACCATCTCTATGTTCACAACCACGAAAAATTAATCAATCCAAATCCCATCACCACCATCATCTCTATCTCCACCATCACCACCATCTCTGTCAGCACCACCAACAACACATGGATAAGGTACTCCAAGTTTAGATGGAGATCGAGAAATCTCATCTTACATTTCGACTTTTGGTGATTCCGATAAGAAGTTATTAAAATATTGAAGCTTAATGACTAATCTATCTATGTATTTCTTTTTATTTTTTTATGTTTATCATTTTAGGTTTCGATCGTTTGATTTATGATATTTGATTTTAGGTTGCAGAGATTTTTCAAAATTGATTTCATCTTTGTATATGGTTTGATTCAGATTGAATTTGTGTTTTATCTTGAGTTGATTGATTTCGAGAGTATTGGATGATCTCTGTCTTTCTTTACATAGGTTTTTTTTTTAGATTCAGTTTACAAATGTAGATATAAATTCAGTTGCAGAAAGCGGTTTGGTGATTTGATTGTTGTTGTTGATATTTTGCTTGAAAAAATGAAGATTGAACTTGGGTATGATACAGGTATGATAATATGGGTTTTGAATGAAGAATAGAGATTGTTCTTGCACCCGAGATGGAAATGACTGTGGTGGTTACGGTGAACCCGATTTTTAGATTCAGAGAAGGTGGAGGATCAAATTAAATTTGTGTGTAGCTTTTGTGGGGTATTAAGGTGAAAGAATGGTTGATTCAGGGAGTTTAGCCGTGAATTTGTGATGAGTATGGATTCCTATTTTTGCTTCAAATTATTGTTCTATTTTCTAGGTAGTGCCTGAACATTTTAAGCTTACAACCATCCTAGTCGTATTATACTGATTGTTGTGAGGTTTGGTATGGACAGTGGAGCTGTACTTGACAGTGTAAGTATAGTTGATTTTTAACTCCCATCAGTGAATATGGAGTTGAATTTCTAAGCATGCAAATTTAATGATGGTTTTTGTTTCGGTATTTAAATAAGTATCGGTAGGTTGCATATCCCTGCGCGTATACTTACAAGCACCAATGTCTTTTTGGCTTCAAAATATGGAGACAACTTGTATCACGGAAGAAGTTTAAATATATAGCTATACGACTTAGTCTTATTAGAAGATTTCATAGAATATACTTATGAGTGATAGATAAGTTTTAGTCTCCACATACCTTTTATTGATGAAGTTCCTCCAAGCTCTTCAGTAGATCTTTTTTTTTCAATTGGTGAACGTCGTGAAGTATAATGATCAACTACACACTTCTATCCTAATCCGAGACATAGCTATAAGTAGACTATAAATAAAGTATATAGATTTGATCATATAAACTTGACAAACAAGCTTGAGATAGCAACCCTTGCAAGTTCGACCGAGCAGCGCTCTAACACATCAGGTTACCTTGAAGTGACCTAGAAACTGAACGACCAATTACCCAAGCAAATAAAACTATTCAGAGTACATCCTCAAATTTAAAATGAAACAAGTAAAGAAGAATGCATACACGACCTAATATCAAAATTGTAATTAAGTAAAGACCATCTCTATACTCTTGTTAGCATTACTCGGCTGAAACCACCAAGCGTTGATACGTCAAGTTTGGTTGTCAAGTTCATTTCCAAAATCAAAGTTGCTTCATTTGATTAAAAGAGTCAACTTCGTTAGGTCATACTAAGAACATAGAAATGTTGAGGCTTGCCTTTTTTAATCGTGAATAACCTGAAGATGTATGGGTGTGTTCAGTTCGGGGTTAGTAACGACAGACGTGACTTGTTCCATTTTTATCATTTGTTCCTTCAAGTTCGTTTTTATTGAAAATATAACATGCGAAGTAAAGTTTTTTTTAATTTTCGTTAGTATCAGTGACTTGGTTATTATACTATGATCAAAGTATCAAGGAAATATTTACTAGTTCTTTTATACAACTTGAGTATATAGAGTTACGAATAGTTTATCTATGGACTTCGTAGAATCGACATACACTAATTGGTTATTCGTTAATATTTAGCGTGTTGAACTTGCGTTTATATCTCTTTTATCAAACTATGAATAGTTTTACCTATTATGCAAAATATGGAAGTATTGACTAAGGGGGAGTGATACATATCACTGTAGTATTATTTCAAAGTTGTGATGCAATTGGACTTTGATTTTTATAATAATACTATGGCACTGAATAACAATGGTTGAGAAGATAGTTTTAAACAATTCATTTGTTGGAAAATAAATATTAAGTCAAGATGATCATGTGAAAATTACCTTGAACATCTTACATGGTTTGTGTGAGATAATCATTTGATGTTAACTTGAAAAGTTTCGCATTGAACAATTAATCATTTGAAAATTACTTGAAGCTCGTGCTATGTGTAATATTAACATTGTTGTCTTCTAAGGGTGTTTGAATGATTGAATGAGAGTTTTAGAACTACTACCAATGTTTGGATACAGCATAGTATGCGTACCTAGTATGCAAACTGTGAAGTACTAGTTCAGGTCTGGAACTCTTGTTTGTGAACTGTGTTTGTGAACGAGTTTATCTGTAATAGGTCCAGAACTGTGGTTTGTGAACAGTGTTTGCGAACAACAAGACTAGGCTAGGTCCGGAACTGTGGTTCGCGTACTCAGTTTACGGACACAATGATGAGGTTCTAAAATCGGTAAGTATGGCAACTCATACTCATGAACTCAGTTTGCGAACTAAAGTCCTTGGAAATTTAATGAATTAAGGTATGCAAACTTATTTTGCAAACCGCGGCATTATGTTCATGAATTGGTTCTTGCATAAGTACTTTGTACAATTACAACCAAAATATGTTTCAAATTGTTCATGGATATTTCTATGAGATGGTGAACATTTGAAAAACTCTCTTAAAGCACATTTTGATTCATTTTATTATCTATCATGATTGATTGATTATCATATTTGATCTAGAAGTGTTAGATGAGCCAACTTGTTATACACGTTTAGGTATGGTTCACCCATATCTAAATATAAGTATATTTTATTTGTGTGTATCAATCTAATACCATCTAACGGTGGAGATTGATTACTTATTTTGTAATTTATCTTAGCTTTGATTGTAGGCAACCCTGATTTGAAAGACTATACAAGGAGAAACTCTAGCATCTGGGAAACCTAATCCCGACACTCTCGTGTGTCCTAGTTGTAAACTAGAGTCGATTATCTATTAACCTAGGTTTCCAGTTCTTCTGAAAACCATTATTAGGGTTAATGACTTAAAGACTTCATTTGGGATTTGTGAAGCTAGATCCAACTATTTCTCTGTAGTTGCATATTCTTGTCTTACTTTTTCTATCGTATTGAGTTTAATCATCTCTAAGGTTTTCTCGAAATTTATTTCCGATAGTTAAGATATAAAAAGTAACCACACAACAGTTCTTCTCTCAGACTCTTGTGATTCCACGATAACTTCTTCTCTTAATCAGTTAGGTTATTGTGAGGTGACTAATATTCTTAGGCTGCTCTTTGGAGTATAAGACCGGATTATTAGTTGAGTTTCTTGTTCACCTTGATCTTTATCTTAATACGGAAACAACAACCATAATAGACTTATCCGTGGGAGACATATTTGTTTATAAGTCTTCGACTTTGGGTTGTAGCAACTCTTAGTTATGGGTGAGATCAGCAAAGGGAATCAAGTGCGCAGAGTCTTGCGAGATTCATGGGGCATAAGTAACGTGACTGTACCTTAATTTGTGTAAGACTTGGTTAGCGCTCAATTACATTCTAGTCCGAAGTTAACTTGTAGTAGACTAGAGTCTGTAGCGGCTTAATACAGTGTGGCGTTCAAGTCTGGACTAGGTCCCGGGGTTTTTTTACATTTGTGTTTTCCTCGTTAACAAAATTTCTTGTGTATGTGTTATTCCTTTTCTGCATTATATTTTCTTTATATAATTGGAATATCACAGTTTGTGTGTAGCTCAATCATAGTTGATAAATCCGATCTTGTTTGTTGGATAGGACTTGATTGACACTCGGACATTGGCCTTTGGTACCATCCGAGTTATTCTCATAACAATCAGGTTCACGGATTTCCATCTGTTTGATTTATTGTTGAGTTGAGAAATAGATAAATCTCTTTAATATATATCCTGATTGAGACTTAGTAACTTGGTGCTCTCAGAATTATATTGGAGTTTACTCCATACAGATTGCCGAACGAATTAGTTGGGTGTGGTTGTTATATCCCCATGTTTTAGCGATGAATGGGAAGATTCCATAGGTGATGTACTCTGTATTTGTGATTTTATTGCTGGCAATATTCTAAAATTATATCTTTAAATATTTTCATACATTTAAGTAAGAATGAAGTCATCGGGCCAATTGGATCAATCCTAGGCAATCTCACTTAAAATCATCGGGCCAATTGGATCAATCCTAGACAATCTATCTAACATTGAAAAATTGTGAGTCAGAGTAGGTTCGTTATTCTGGGTTGTTATCTATATTATATTGGCACTAGGTATATTGATAAAATTCAAGATTCAGAGCTAACTAGACCAACTTCCACAGAGCTGGTAAATAATTCTAAACTATGTTCGGGACGACCGAAGGGAGTCTCTTCTATACCGTCACTATGGGGCCTAAAAATGCATTGCTTGCAACGCTTTTTTTTTCATTTTTAATAGATTCAATTGAATGTGTATTGGTATCTTTTTCTCGAAATTGAGTCAACAATCGGAGAGTTATCATCCCCGACTATGGTTATGAGCGATGAAAAAGAATGGAAGTTGACCCGATTGATGGCTAATACGGCATGAAAATGGTCAAAAACCCGTCACCTAAACTTTTAATTTTAATCTTGATCGTTGATTGCCAACAAAATTGACATCAGATCTAAAACTGTTACAGAAATGTTACAAACTGCGTTACAAAATTGTTACAATATAAGTGTTAGAAGAATATAACGCTTATAAATTCTATAAAATCACTGTTACAGATATTGTTGCAAAACTTGTTACAAATTGCGTCACAAAAAACAGGCCCCCTTACTTTGGTCGTCCCAGCACTGCTGAAGCAGTCATCTAGTAGTAAAGGGGATGATTAGGATTTTCAATTTTAGTAGTGATGTAGTTGACATCTACCAAATTAGGTACATACACACGCAACTAATTACTTATATATTTAGCGGAATTCCAACGCTGCCTGGAAACTAAAAGAACCTGTTTGAACTATGAGTATAATTTGTATCTCGCTGCAAGTTATTAAAACCGTTGTTATTATTTGAGATGGTTTTGAAACATGTAAATTCTTGATACAAGAATCTTGATACCGTTATCCTATAAAAATATCAGCCCATGCAACAACAAATTGGCTAAGTTTTATTAATTTGGTAAATATATTTTACCTTTTCTAGACAAACTTTTTAAATTAATTTATATATTTATTCCAATTTGGTGTAGGGCTTACAATCCATAGGTGTGCGGCCCAAAACAGATGTCTTTTGAGTTTCCCCTTTTCCATGTATATAAAGTATATTGTATCCATGTAACCACAGAACTCTCTTATCAAACGAAGAAATTATGAGTTTCATCAATGAACTCGACTTTTTAGAAGAGGATTCTAATTCCGATGAAGAGCTTGACGAAGAGATTGAGATTGAGGATGAAACCAAATTGATTGAAGTCGTGGAAGACCCAATTGAGCTAGATAACAATAGTTTGATAGAGGACCACGATATACTTGAGGTAAATAATTCATTGGAGATAATTAATGAGGATCCGAAACAAGGTTTGTCTAAACTTTTGCTTAATTCTATATCTATTGATCCTTTCCATCCGATTGAAGTAGTTCCCGAAAGAGTTGTTAACCCAACTTTTAAGAAAATACCTTACTTAGGATTGGAGTTGTGTTCTTCTAAAGTTTTAACGGATTATTTTTCTTCTAAGTATCCACCACTTGATGTGTTTGATTCGAGTATTGTGCAGGTTCACAAGCTGAAGAACCTTTTGAAGTTCCCAAATTCTATGTTCTCTATCCACTTTCGAGTGTAGAAAGGACTAAGTGTGGGGGAAACTTCAATAAAGCGATAGCTTCAATATTTATATTTTGTGCTAATGTTTTTATGAAGTTGTTATTTGAATTGCAGATTCTTATTAGGAAGGATTACCAAATTTTCAGATTATTGGTGTACGGACGATAACAATAACGTCGGGCTGACGACGTTAAACCAAGCGCTAAATGTGAGGAAACATCGGTTTTGTATCTCTATTCCTTTTGTTTTTAATTTTCTTAGTTTTTCATATCATATCTTTCATTCCCATCTTAGATTTTACAAGTCCTATATCTATAATGAAAGTTTTGACGAATTTTTGTCAGAAAATTCTGACTGCGAACTTGTCACGAAAACAACTCTCGAGACTTCATATGAAGTACGATTTGAGTGGTTGACCACATATTTTAAATAGGACAGCCATACCTTTCTTTTACAAAAAGAAAATCTGAATTCGGAGTCTGTTAAGTTGGATCCATTGGCCTGGACATTTGAGTTTCTGAATTTTTCCAGAACTTTTTCAGATTGCATGTCATTCAGTCCAGAGGCCATAAAAGTCATACCATTTATCGAAACACTGTGCCCTTTTGACACCTTATAGAAAGGACGTAGGTGAACAACTTTTGTTCAGGATGTTTTTCCTAGTTCCCTACCCATTTGTATAGTTTTCGAGTTTTTCAGGACTGTTATGTCAGAAATCAGAATTTTCAGTTTTGAACATTGAGAACAATGTTGAGTTTAAGTGTAGAGGGAGTAGTTAAGCATGTTTGTATTGGATACAAAAATAAAAAGTAAAACAAACAATACTCTTTGATTTGTTGCATACTTGAGACTTTAGCTTTTGGAGTTAATGTTGAGCTATTTAGGATGACACTCTAAACCATTTTAAGGTTGAAGCAGTTCTTACGGCTATAGATTGAGTTCCACTTATTTCAATCCTTAAGTATATACGTTCACAATTGAACGTGAAACTAAGATATGGTAGTCGTTTGAAAGATTTATCCTCGCTATTAATCATTATTGAATCACTTTCTTTTTATTTTTGCAGTTATATGTTTCTCTAAAGTGATTTAGTGGGATCCTGACACTGTCGTGGATGTTGTAGCAAGGTAATCATTGGTTGAGTTATTTAAAAGCCCCATAAGACAATTGTCTTACAGAAAAATGAGAGAAAAGAAACGAAAAAGAAAAATGAGAGAAAAAAGAGTAAAAAGTGAGCCAAAGATAACGAAAAAGAAAAATGAGAGAAAAGAAGAAAAAAAAAACATTTATATAAGGCTCTTCTTCATTTATCGACACCAATAAATGATAGGTTCGGACTAATCATAGTCGATGAAAACAAAAACCATATCATCATCATATAGCAAGTCAAAAAGACTATTGATGAGGTTCCTGAACTTGGATAGCAGTATGTGTGAAACATTGTCCCTGTCTCCGCCGCCTAAGTAAGCGTGGAACGCAAGATCCAAGGAAACTATCACATACTTGCTGAAAAGGAACATGCGCTTAGAGTATCTAATCATGTGGTCGAGTTAAATGGGTGCTTCTCTCAACTAGTGCGCTATAAATAAGAATCCTTTGACGACATTCATACAAGTATTGTGGGTAACATCTTTCACTTTAGTCAACATTTGCACACTTCACTTTTTTATTTCCATTCTCTTATCTATCTATGTGATTTCAGTATGCGAGTGTTGTGGCAAACGTTGCAACAAGTACAATGACTATCTTAGTAGAGTTTTGCAATCAGGTTGAATGTCACAAGTAAGTAATTGCTTGTGTATGATGATTAGAATGTATGTGGGATGTATGCAGCTAAAAAACATATGCAAGCTAATTATTTGGCTTTTTGCTTTGTGTCCATCCTTAGTGGTTCTTCCAAGGCGAGAAATTGGAGTAAATTTTGTGGGTATACCTCTTGTAAGCCCTTACAAGACTATAACTCGTCCACTAGGGACAACTAGGGGTTTAAAGGCCTGGTATTCATGCTAAGAGTAACTGTATCCTCACGACATGGAGTTGTTTTATTTATTATTAGTTTCATTTAGTTTGCTCGATGACTAGAAAAAGCTAAGTGTGAGAGAATTTGATAAGTGCATAATTCATATGATTTTAGTGTCCATTTCATACTTGTTTTAGTTATTATTCTTGCATATTTTCGTATTATTACTCTTGTTTTCTCTCATTTGCCTCTATTAGGTGAATCATCCAAAAAGGAGCTACAAAGTACTGAAAATATCTAAGAAGATAAATATTCCAAGTATCCAAGCGCCCAGGTCCAAGAGAAGTGGAAGAAGCGCGACGAAAAGGACCAAAACGCTCAAAATCAAGAGAAGGGCCAAAGACCGATATTAACTCATTCAAATTAAGGAATTATCATCACCATCTTGAATATAATTGAAAGATAAAAATAATGCAAAAAGAATGAGGTCCTTCCGAGCTCGGATGAAGAAGTTGTGGCCAAACAAGCTTTTATTGAATACCGAAGACAGTAAAGTATGCGGACGGGTGCGCATACTTTAATTCCGAAAATATCTGCTGGAATTTGAAGTTCGTGGACTGGGTACGCGTACTTAGAAAGTAGGAAAACGTGTATTCATACCTTGGAAGGCCTAAGGTCGCGTTTGGGTTCGTTTATGTCGTATTTTCGGGTCGGGTTCTTGAACCGAACTAAATACTTGATGGCCAAGCAATGTAAACCTATAAAAATAGGTATTAGGCCTTTCACATATCATCTCATATCACAAGTTCTATATCAAAACCTAGGGTTTACCCCATTAGGGGGAAACCACCATTATTCATCTTCTTTGTAATATGAGTAGCTAAATCCTTTGTTGATTAAGGATGAATTCAATGTTCTAATAGTGAAGATTTATTAATAATACAAACCTATTGAGAGTTTTTATCATCATCGTTTGTCTTTACCATATCTAGGTTTTATGAGTGATTCTTAGATTGATTTGGGATGCATACTAGATTAGTCTATTGATCGTTCTATTGCTAGTAGAACTGATGAGATAAGTAATCGTCGATTAACTCTCTAAGTGTTACAAACTGAAAAGAACGATAGAACAAAGTATTGTCGTTGATTCTCGACCCTCGCCTGTGTGTCGTTTCCACTGTTGGGAAACGACTGCTGTTACGCGCCTAATGTTCTTGGTATTCTTCACAGCAGCAGAAATGGTGATTCTTCTGCAACTCGACTTTCACATCTCTATAATCTCCCCCAAACTCTCGTCTTGCTCTCTATGCTACCCCAAAGTCGTATTTATACTCAACAGGGCCAAGAATAACCTCTCATTACTCCACGAAATCTCCCATTATACGGCAGTGAAGAAAAATATTCTCGGGAATATTTTCTTCCCTGATTTTCCTTCTCATGCGTCTGCAGATATGTAACACACTCCAAAAAGATTCTACAAGCACCAGATAACATCAAACACGCTTCTACCACAAGATAACTTCCCAAAATAACGAGAAGTTCCTAGAATATTTCACAAAGAATATATGGGCCATGTTTTCTTCAAATGAGAGAATCGACCTTCCTTTTCTGAATCAAATGCAGTGATCACCCCTGTTTTAGCGTAACAGATCAATACCAATCCAGTTCAAGCCAAGAATCTCGCCAAATATCTTCATCAATCTTCACAGATTAAATGCAGGAAAACACGATTTTTTCCTCACTCCCTGTTTTGCTTCCAAATGATTATCCAGCCCAACTGGATCGATTCCAGCGACCATACCATTCCTTTTTGGTCCAAACAGGCCCGAATCAACCAAAACTAGTGGTCAAGTCTCACTGAAACTTGTCAAAATTCCTAACAGAGTTTCCGCAGGAAAAAAACTCGAGAACCTGTTCAAGCATTAAATCCACCATTCTGGCCAATTCTGGTCCAAAATACGACCATTACCAGCTCTGTTAATCCAAAAGAAACAAACCCAATGAGTTTAGGCCCTTGAATCTCCCTGGAACATGATTAAAATTCGAACCCTAATTCTGCAAGTTCAAGAACCGGTTTCCCGCCACTTTCCCTTTCAATCTGTTTGCTTCAAATCACCATTCTAGACAATGTTGATCCAATCTATCGATCATACCAGGCCTGTTTAGGCTTAAGGAAGATGCATATTCAATTTCAGCGTTTTAGTCTCGATGAAGCCACTTAAATTATCAAACCCTAAATCTGCAACCATTTTCCCGCCAAAATTCAAAATTCAAACGAAGAAGATGACTGCCACTTATCCAATCCGGGAGTGCGGATAACAGATGGGTGCTGAGGAAAAATTTGGGTGTTGAGGATGAATTTGGGCTACGGATAACCTTGGGTGCCCCTTAGCCAAATCCGGGGTCCGTATAGCAAATGTCCTCCAGGGGTCCAAATAGCACTTTTTGAGCAACTTTTTCCACACAAGTGTATTTCTCAAAAAACACCTACACAAACATAAAAAAAAAAAAAAAAACCATAATAAGTACAAAATCAAGCACTAGCAATAGAGACACTGAGGAAAATTCAGACAAAAAAATGTGTCTATCAAATGGTTGATTAAGATTTAACATGAAAAGGTGATCCAGATTTGAATAGTTAGGGTTCTTTTGAATTGAAGATCAAATTGTGAAAATTTGAGTATTTAATGGAGTAACTTGTGATGGGTTTTAATCAGGTATGAAGTAGAAATGTTTGTGTGGATTTAATTTTGATTTCAAAGGAAATTATGGTTTCTCATGTTCTTCCCCAATTTAAGAGTTAGTGCTTCAATAGAGAATGAAGTTGGAATTGATATTCTATAAGGATGATTAGAAGTGGGTTTGATGTGAATTATTGATTGAGACCGAGTTGTGTTAATAATGAAGATGGATTTTATAGTTAGGGTTTCGAAGTTACTAATTATGAAGTTTCATCTGAGATGATGAGTTGAAGTTATGGTAATGGTATGAGTAAGCTTGAGTTGATGGTGAGCTGGTATTGCAGGAGGGGGTTGCAGTATGCATTTGATTCATAATTGGTGGTGTTGAACTAAACTGAGTTAGAGTTTTTGCAGTTGGAAATGATGTTGTTGTGGAGGACATAAAGTTACAGATAAGAAGATGGTAGTTCCAAAATAGTTAAGCTAAGATGTAGGTATGTGTATGGAATAAACTTGAGATTTTGGGGAAAATGGTGGTAATTCAGTAGTGCTGGGATTGAGGTCTGGTGGTGAAGAGATGTATATGGTGTTGTGATAGATGAACTGAATTGTTCTGGTTAAATTAGATGGTGATGAAAATATGTAAATTAAAGAAGATGTTGTTTGAATGCAAATGGTGATGTTTTGTTGATGACAGTTAATGTAAGTTGCAGGTGATATTGAGTTGGAATGACAGTGTTGTTAGAATAAGAGTTTAGTGATTGTATTGAGTTAAACCTCTAAGGGAAGGCTTGCAACTGCAATGGCAGGTAAGCAGAGTTTGTATTGATATAATGAATTTTGAAGTTGATTTGGAATTAGAGTTTTATGTTTATGACGTTAGGTGTCTTTCCCTGTAATGTTGTTGAAGGGTGATGGAACTGAGCTGTAATGATGGAAGCCTGAATTCAGGTTGGTAGTGATTATGAATGTGTTAATACTGTAATGTTAAAATGAAAGATGAAATTGTAAGATTTATAGCTGAAGTGTAGCTGCAATTGATTATTACCTGTTAGCCATCTCAGTCAGTCTAGTTGACTCATCTGAATCAGTCTTAGTGACTGAGTTAACCCAGTCTTGACTCGTTTGACCAGAATAGTTATATTTGACCTTTGACTAGACTTAGACTTAGACGTTGACTGTTAGTTGACTCTGTCTGACCGTCACTTTGACCGTTAGTGGCCGTTAGTTAACTTAGTTGGATTGGACCTTAGTTAGTGGGCCTATTTAGATAACTTGGGCTTAGTATCATGTATTCATAGATTGATATTTTGGACCCCTTATGGTCCGATTTGACCTTTGATTCCTTTTACAAAGTTGTATATATTCATAAGACTTAGCTAATGGACTATAGAACAACCCTAATTCAATTAGTAAACCTTAACTATACAAAAGTTAGAGAATGAAAAGGTGTAAAGTCATAAATGAGATTAGAACCATTAGATAAACTTGTATGATTCATGTGTGAGCCATTTTGGACTAGATTCTTAGAGTTCTTGTGTGATTAACAGTTAGTTATTAACAACGATCGATTCAAAGGATGAACTGGTAGATTGTGGATCTCGAGGTAGGCTTGGCTTGTCATCAAAAGAGGTGGGAATACTTTTAAATCTTTTGAAACAATTGTTTGTTTTTTTTACAAAAGTTTATGTTTAACAAACTCATGCATTGTCTATTTGTGCATTTCATACATTGTTTAGTTTGTATCATGATTGTTCTGTTAATTCTTTGAATCTTTCCATGAATTGGAAAGGACATGTAATGTTTGTCATTATGAATTGTTATGGGAAATGAGAATTTCCACGTATGGTATATAGGATACGCTCCTTCATATTTATATTTATTTACTTTCAGCTTTTATGCTTATTAGGTGTGGAACAACCCGGCATCAATATAGCTATGTAGGTGTGGAAAAACCCGACATCACTAATATAAATTGTTTGAAGAAGAAGTTTGTCTACATACATGTTTGTGCATTTCCAGTGACTTAGTCACTTTGATGTTTGGGAAAACATGTATTGTTTTCCAAATCTTTTTCATGATTTCTTTAAAGTTAAATGTTATTCCTACTGGGCACCCCTTTTAGGGATGATGTGCTCACCCTTTCCCACTTTCAGTTTCAGAGACAGATCAGAGTTGCGCAGCGAAAGCTTCGAGGAGTTGACTCCGTTAATTAGTTAAATTATGTTATGTTTATTATATTGTTTATTCTATTTGCAAACCAAATGACTATTATATATATATCATTTGAGAGAAATTCTTGTATATATTTCAGAGAGGGATTAGTTCTTGGGTTAAGATCTTGTAGTAGATTTTCTTAATTGCATGTTTAAGTAAATGCTTTAGATTCTTAGTGCCTCTTTATTTAGTTAATATCTTGGTTTAGTCAGCTGCTAGCTTTGGGGGCGCTACATATCTATTCAATAGACTTTTCTGTGTGAGACATATTTGTTTATCAAGTATTCGACTTTGGGTCGTAGAAACTCTTAGTTGTGGATGAGATCATCTAAGAGAATCAAGTGCGCAGAATCCGGCGTGGTTCAAGAGGCGTCAGAAACGCGATTGTATCTTATCAGTGTGAGATTGGTTAGGGCTCAACTACACTTCAGTCCGAAGTTAATTTATAGTATGCTAGAGTCTATAGCGTCTTAATACAGTGTGGTGTTCAAATCTGTACTAGGTCCCGGGGTTTTTCTGCATTTGTGGTTTCCTCGTTACAAAATTTCTGGTGTCTGTGTTATTTCTTTTCCGATTATGTTTTTATATAATTGAAATATCACAGGTTGTGCGTAGTTCAATCAATTAGATAATTCAACCTTTGGTTGTTGATATAAATTGATTGACGCTTGGATATTGGTCTTTGGTACCATCTAAGTTATTTCTCATATTAATCCGGCTCACAGATTTCTATCTGTTCGATTGAAGATTGATCTGAGAAATTGAGATATAACTCTCGGATGTATTTTTCTTGATTGAGTATGACTGTCTAGTTGATTCTCTTGGAGATATGTTGGAGTTAGTCCATACAGATTGGAGTTAGTCCATACAGATTACCTGAACGAAATATTGGGTATGGTTATTAGACCCCCGGTTTTTCACATCCTATAGGCCATGACCGGTTATACTCAGTTCTCAACATAAGTTAAGATAGGTTTGACCTTGTCATCTTGTATTGTTCACTCAAAAGATATTCAATAAAGAATTTAGCCAATCATTATTTCCTTTCGATTAAGAAATAAGTTCGTTTTTGACTTCCTTTAAACAAATGTTATGAAACTTTGTTTCCTAGGATGAAATCAACACCTATAGCTTACACATAATCAAGTAACTAAATACAAAGATTATGTTGATGTCGTATTTACGAAGCTCCAAAAAATAAGCATTTATACTTCATAATAATATATTCCTTGGCACTTTGATCATAATGATATGACCAAGTTTAATCACCAGAGTATTATATACATATACAACTTTGCATGTTATGTTTTCAATATAATACGATTTGACAGATACGTTAGGAATGGAAACAAGTCAAGTCAATATTACTAATCTCAAGTGGAAGGATGATGTCCTCGTTGCATTCGTTACTTCTTCTCATTCTTCAGGTCTTCGGAGTAATACTTGGTACGTCCCAACATTCCTAGACTTTCTAGTCCAACCTAAATGAAATTGACTCTAGTATTTAATCAAGCGACTCTAGATGAGTTTTGATACTAAAATATGAAAACCAAACTTGACATACCAATAATTGGTTGGTTCAACCGAGCTCTGTTCTAATAAACAACACGAATACAAATGAATAATTCAGTAAACATGCATAAGAACGTATACAACCCTAAATTTGCACGAAACATTAACAAACCACTTCAGATTGAAACAACATCAACATTAATAAATTAATGAAAATACTAACAAATCAGTATGAAATCAAAAAAAAAAAATGAATGATATCTCCTGAAATAGAAATAACATCAATAAATTAGTTGTTGAGCTTAGAATTACCCCAAAACGATACCTAAAATCGGATCCTCGTGATCTAGGGCATCTTCAACTAAGTTTTGGAAATACCTTTAAAAATATAGAAGAAGAAGAAGACGGAGACGAACTACTGATGATGATTTTCATCTATCATGCTCTATTCCTAGATTGAGACTGACTTTAGTAGACCATAAATCAATATATAGTTTTGATCAACTAAATTTGACAACAAGCTTCACATAGCGAAACTTGTGGGTTTGACAAGGTAATGCTTTAAGATCTTTTTTTGTAGTATTGTTGGGCTACCAATAAAGCTAACGTTCTTATTATTATTTAACTTCAACTCCATACAACTTAGCAACTCTCAATAAATTGAAATATTTTTTATTTCCAATATCTAAGCATGCTTATAAAAAAAAATACAACGCTTTTATCAGTGAAATGATCTTTGATAAAGATTTATAGATGCTCATAATTATTATTTGGACTATTGTTCTCGAAGGGAAAAAAATTATCTATTTTCATGTGAAAGCTTGCCCAATTAGGGTGTAAATTTTGTCGTGCCAGCACATTTATGGAAGAATACAGTACACTAAATGGCAGAATACAATACACTAAAATTTGGATACAACATGGCACATCACAACATATCATAATATCTTCATCTGTTATATATATTACGGTGTTTGACGCTGATTGGCACGCGGAACGGGTAAGCATGCAACAAAGAAAATTATAGCATGCTGAGAAATCACAACACAAAATCGACATATTTTCAACGACAAAATTGTATAGGGGTGATGAAGCCTGAATATACCATGGGCAATCGAAGCCCGCCAGTGTCCAGCCAAACATGGTCTGAATCTATTTAATTGTTGGGCTCGAGCATTGACTTTAATTTATTTATTTATTGACTATTTTTTTAACGATCAAGGGAAAAACTTTATTAAGAAAAGCGTCACTAAATCATTGACAAAAGTTACAAGAAAAGAGAGAAAATGTGGAAAGGAAAAACAAGGATTAGTTGTACAAGACAACATCCCAATTACAGATGATAGTTGAGAGCGAGATATCTTTTTAAAAAAAATTGTATGTAATGACCAGTTGAAAAGAGAGCACTTCACCGCAATAATTAGTTGCTTATCCCCCCTTGCTCTATTGTTAAAAATTCTGTCATTTCGCTCCCTCCACACATTGCAGCAGATTGAAAATGACATAATACCCCATAATTTTCTGGATCTTTTATTGCTCTTATTTAGACCCCATTCCCACAAAACATTTTTCACTTTGTCGGGCTGAAACCACTTAACACCAAAGTTGTCTAAGAAGTAATCCCATGTTTGTTTAGTGTAAGAACAATGTAGGAAATAAACGTGAATTTGTTTTATTGTCTGACCGACACAAAAGACAAGCTGCATTCCTTACCTGAATTCCAAATTCTCACATCTTCTCCATTTGAAATTATAGTAGTTGGGTACCTAACAGTTGTACAAGTATAACTACCTCCCCAAGCTCCATTTCGTTTAAATTCATGCAGAAGTTAAAATCCCATGATAAATCATTAGAAAATTTCTTTTATTGCTGCCTTTTTGTTTCTGGACAACTCGAATAAAGAAGTAAAAGACATCTTAAGAGGATTATTGCCAATCCAAAAATAAGACCAGAAAGAAATTCCTGCACCATCCTTAACATGAAAAGAAGTATTACTTGTGACTACTCCTTTGCAATTTAGAATACCATACAACAAGCTTGAGACAACAGTCATTTTTCTGTCACTTAGAAAAAAAGCATTAGTATCACCCCACCCACCCACCCCAGATTTTTTTCGTACAATTATCCTCCACAAAGACGTTTTCACTTTCGTATCTCCATACCCACTTAGTATGCAAGGCCTTATTAACCAGATTCAAATTCCTGATTCCACCTCTGCATTTAAATACAAAAAAGAAATCCTTAAAGGTTTAAAAAACTGATCATCTTCGGTTACAAGATTGGATGGTATCCAAGCAACAAGCAGAGCCTAAATTCCTTTCTGAATAACGACCTCAATCCTACGAAAAACAAACTTACTTACTCTCTCATTGAAGTCATGGATAGCTATGCAGGACCGTAATCTATTCAAGAATACAACCATATCTCCCCCAAGTTCGAGCATAGTAAATGCCAAAATACCCAAACCATAACCCTGAGTGGTGCATTTATCCAGATATTTTTTGTGCTTACAAGAAACAGCATCAGAGATAGCACGACCAGGTACAAATTTAGATACACCACTACCAGCAAAGAGGGAAACCCTTGTAACATCAAAGCATATGCCTTGTCCATTATCCCAGTTATAAACCATGAGATCATCAGGTCGTGCAGACCCATCATCAGCTAGAAGCCCCAAAGCAACCTCTTTTTGGCAGGTACACCATCTCTGAAACAGGCATCAGCCAAAGTATCATGCACTAAGTCATGGAAAAACTTGAAACCAACATATCTAGCACAGTGTATGGCATGATCCCCGCATATGTACATCTCTCCTTTGCAACAAGAACAAATACTACCCTCCTCGAAAAGAGGGATACCCAATTGATAACGTAACACTGAAGCAAACTGACGCGGACCAATGTTTTGATTCATCCCATTAATAGGAATTTCCATGAGGTAATCTTGAACATGCTTTAACTTGTTACAGTGCCATAGAACCAAATCACGCTCAGGCATAGAATATTTTGTTGGCATATCTTTCTTTACTACATCGAAGTAACGAAGTTATAAGGTTCTCATTAGATGGGGGGCAGTGTCAACGGTGCTGAAAGAAGAAGGAAATGAGCCACAAATTTGAATATAACTGTCAAGCGCACGCTGGAAGATGGAACTAGTGCCAGGTATAGGATATTTTCTTAGGATGTTGTCTTGCAAGTTTTTTGTTTGATCCCATGATGCCATAAAACAATAGTGAGCCATATCTTCCATTGTATACAGGCCCAACCCCCCATTTATGCGAGTTAAAGTAACTAGGCGATGTTGGAGAGGCCCAAAGCCATGCCCGTCTAATATAAGAGATCGAAGGTATAAAAACAAGTAGGAATCATACCTTGACTGAGCTTGACATATAGCTTTCAGACAAGTCGTGCACATGGAGAAATACAACCGAGAAACACCTATACAACTTCTCAAAAGGAGCAACTCGCACTGAGGGTCTCGCAGTTTGCGAACTGATTCCATTAGAGCTACAGTTTTATCCACCCTATTCAATACCATCTGAGAACTAAACTGTAAATCCTGACGGACAAGAGTCCCTAGGAGCTTAACCCCAACGACAGGCATGTCAATATCATCCGCGAAAACTCCATGCTATAAACTGCGAGGACCCGTGGTAGGCCAGTAAACTGTACTCTTGGATATGTTCAGCTGCAAACCCCTAGAAACCCCTTCTTCTTGGATAATAGAAAGAGCCTTAGAGACCTCAAAAGTGTCACCAATTAGGGTGTCTTCATCCAAGTACCAGGCTTGTAAGTCTAGGTTGCATCAGCTGTCTATCTTGCACATAAGAGGATGAAAGGCAAGATCAAAAAGTAAAGGTCCAAGGGGATCACCCTGTTGAACCGCTCGCATTGAAGCTAAAGAATTGTTTTTGTAATATAAACGAGCCACTTGGAAATAGATGGGAAAACATTTCTTGCTTCAGTGATCATTGTAATTATGTCAACTAAATTGAAAGCATTGCTGAAATCTACAAGGACCATTGCCATATTACTTTGCAAACCAAGAAACCAAACTTTTCTTTTTCCTAGTATTTGAAGACCCCCAGAGAAAGTCCCTTATAATCTTATCTGATTCTTTTACCACTTACAATGGCATTTGAAACATAGATAGTAAATTGGGAGACTTGAGAGAACATTATTAATCATAATTAATCTCCCTCCCTTTGACAAGTACGTTATTCTCCAAGATGATAGTTTTTGCTGAAATTTATGAATGACATCCTTCCATATTTCTTTCGATTTAGACTTGCTACCTAATGGAATCCTCAATTAATTTATAGGAAGATAAATAAAAACACAGACAAAAGCTTGGGCACAAGCATTACCATTGGGAACATTCCCAAAACCCACAATTGCACCTTTTCTAAAGTTAAACCTTAATCCTGAAATAATTTCGAAACCTAACAAAACATTTTTCAGATTCTGAACTTTTGCTCGTCATTTTTCAGATTCTGAACTTTTGAGTGTGAGGTACCCAGGTTTGTAATTCATGTAAATTTTGTAACAAATACGCCAGTGGAGCACTTTGTTCTTAATTATTTCTTGATAAACTTAATTTTTTGTTGATAGGCCTATTAGTGGGTTTCTTACACAATGAAAGTGTTTATATATCGAGAAAATAGTGTCGTTGCTTTGGAATATGGCGTCAGAAATTGTATTATCCGACTAAGTGTTGCTTGCTTTGTAAGTATTGATTTTTTTTTAATTTTCGTCAGGTGTATATATATATATCCTTTTAAAGTGTCATGGTAAGATGGAAATATATTATTTTAATCCTCCACAGATTTTATGTTTTGGTAGTTTATTTGGGTTTTTTCGTTGTGATTGAAGGGTTTGTATATTTTTATAGCAAGTAATTAGGATCAAATTTAATTGGTCCTTATTCGTTATTCTCTTCGAGTGGTGTATTTCTCTTATATTTTTTTCGTCTTTGATCAAAGAAATCTTTGTTTTATCGATTCGAAAAATGAAGAATTTTTTCCTTTCAATATCGAAAAACACTAAACAAAAAACCAGAAAAATTAGTGACCTAGAATCATCCGTCCAAAATTAGTGAGTAAATGCATGGATCTATTATGTTCTAGCAGCTTTAATGATTCTAAAATTAGCACTAGTCCTAAAAAAATATGTATATATGTACCAGAAGTTTGAATCTTAAATTAGTATTTCTCCTCTATTTAAATTGATTTGGGTTTCCTCTCATCACTCATTAAGCAACAACAAATCGTAATCAATATTTCTCTGCAACTTCATTATTCAGTAAGGTCATATCTTGAAAAAATGGCACGAAGTTGTAGCGGAAAGAAAATGATGGTGATTGTGATGCTTGTTGCGATGTTGATGGTTATTACTGTTGTTGAGGCATCCCCAGAATATGATGGTTGTTACAACAACTGCTTGTCACAATGTAAAAGGCAATTCAGCCAAAAACTTGGAGATCGGGAATGCCCTGGCGCTTGTGATCAAATGTGCAGAGAGGAAGGATACCAACCAGGTCCTTCCAGAAAGTTGTTCAATGTTTAGGACTTCAATTGATACATGAATTTGAATGATTAAATATCACTGACTTTCGTCAATCCTCGTTGATTAGCACTTGAGGTCGACATAGAGCGTGTTTTCCTAAATACTATGGGAAGCTTCTCAAACCATCTAAGCACATATTTATTAATTATGAATTATTATTATTTGTAATGTGATTAATCAACCCATGCACACATGTGTGATGTGTGTTGCATGTTATTATAAAGTTGATAATACATTAACAAACTTTCTGCTGATTACCATATATCCAACGAAGGGCTACTTCGGAGCCTTTTCCCTGAACTCCCACATATAAAAGAATTTATAAATGATATAAAGTCAAATTCATCAAATTTTATATTCGGAAGGAAAAAAATAAGTTCAGTGCACGTGCTAGTGATATATATATAATAATATATAAAATGCATCGTTCCATCTTAAAAAAAAAACATTAAAGCAAATACTAGAGCTTTATTCTCAAGGAAAAGAAAAAGTAAAAAAAATAATACGTTATGATTTGTATAATCAACTACTATAAAATTATCTTCCGCATATATAATCAACTATAATAAAATTACGACATGCATAACAAAAGAAGAGTATGATAAAATTACATAAAAAGAGTTATAAAATTAAAAGGATTAATTAGATGACTTAACAACCCAGTTTTTCATAGAAAAAATGAATATGTATCAGACAATTAAATATCACGTAATAATCAAAATCCTTGCTTGTTAAAATATAAATCTTGTGTTATTTAATGAATCATATTGTAGAATCACAAAAATATTTGAGAGTTTGAGAACCAAGAGGACTCATATTAGAAGCTTGATTGTCAATATCGAAATTTAAACATATCAGTAGGTTATTTTACGCACGGAAGAATAAGTACTACTCCCTTCGTTCCACCAAATTTGACATATTTTAAGTTTGCACAATTCATAAGATAATGATGGAAGATGAATATTTTTTTGATGTTTTTTTTCAATTATATTCTTATGAATAAAAACAGTAAATTTAGAAATGACATGTATGTAAAAGTATGTCAGGGGTATTTGTAAACTTTATATCGTTAAAAAGTATTTGAAAACACATATCTAACGAATATATGCATGACTATCAAATATTATATAGCTTTCTTATACTAAGATTTGACAACGATAAACAATTGAAGGATAACCTTAAAAATATGGTCTTGTTTAATAATAGAATCAACTTTGGATGGACAAAAACTAAAATTAAAATTATTTTTTTCTATTGTTTATAGAATGGTTGACGATGCCAGATATCCTAAGCAGGCAGAGAAGGAGGAGATTTTCTTTATGTCAATGTGGGACGCCGGTTATGTTAGGAATTCTCATCCCAGCAAAGGTTGTTCCGGAGAGGACCCGAGCTGGGCCCAGTGGGCCTACTGATAAAGGGAAGGAAGCAATATACTCACAACTCCACAATTCTTCAAATTTTCATTAGAGATATGGCCCGGCAACCTGTAGGATCAATTGGCACGACCACGTCACAACTATTCCCTCTCACCACTTATTTCTCTGTGAATTTCTCTCAATTATTAGCCAACTTTTTCCAGAAAAGGGATGTTGTTATCCAGTTGCAGGTCACTGAGGTGAATGGGTCCCCTCATGTGAAAATGACACACAATCATTCTGAAGAGCCGCCAACAAACACTGCCACTACCTCTGGAGCTGACAGTGCAACATCACATGAGCCTACCAGTCTACCAAATATGGTCACTCCGATGAGAACATATAAAAGGAAAGCTAGGCGAGAGAGAAAAGGAACTCCACAACACCTCCACCTCCTACCTACACCTGACTTTGGGGCGCCACCACCACCAGCAAAAGTATAAATATCAAATCACTTTCAGCCATCAAAGGTGGATCACCAAACCTAATCATCCACAACATGAAGTACCTACCCAGAGAACCAGGAAACCCAGATCTGCAATCTATGTTGGAAGAGCCAAATAGAACCAACCTGCTCAACCCACTACACCAGCTTCTCCAACATGGCAACTATCTCTGTAAGATGAAGAGATTGGTGCCATCGCTAATGTCACTCTTTTGCGAGTTGTTGGTCCTAACCAACACTCTCCAACATTTTGAATTACTTGGCCTGAAATCGTCAAGGAACCCACAACACCTTGACAATTCAAAAACTGTGTGAGTATGCATGCAAATTCAGTCCTAGTCTCATTTTTCGTCTGAAACTTTATCATCTGATGCTCATATATCCTTTCTGCAATCATCGTTAGGATATGATGAAAGGTTCTCAGTTTCTTATAATGGTCATAAGGGAGTATTGTGTCTGTTGTGGAAATCTAACCTTAAAGTAACTGTCTTAGTATCTAATCAAATCTGAATCCATGTTTACATAGTTCCTTTAACCTTTTCACAACCGTGGTTGTTCACTGGTATCTATGTACCACCACAACCCCTAGTCAGGTGGAATTTCTGGGAAGACTTCAACTCAATCATTCCTCAATACAACTTACCATGGCTACTCATGGGGGACTTTAATGAGGTGCTCAGTCAAATAGAAAAAAAGAAAGAAAAAAAAAGGAAGACCAGTTAGCTGCAACCATGCAAAAAAATTCAAGGATGTTATAGACACGAATGGGTTCATATACTTGGGATTTCAAGGAGGTCCATACACATGGACCAACAAACAGTTGGGAGAAAATATCATAATGGAAAGATTGGATCGTAGTCTTAGCAACCAACTTTGGCTAAATTTACACCCACACATGATTGTCAAGCACCTCCCAAGAATATCCTCGGACCATGAACCACTCTTACTCCAAGAAAAACACACCAGTCCACCACTTGCAAAAAGTTTCAAAATCGAACAACTTTGGTTCCTACACCCACACATGGAAATATATTGACTCAATCATGGAACCAACGACACTCACCCTCACCACCAATAAATCTCATGATCAAAATGCAAGATACGGCAACTGCATTACAACTCTGGAGCAAAAATACATTTGGTCACTTTCCTTCTTTGATCAAAGGCATGGAAAAGTCTATTCAACAAGGCCAACCCGGAACTCCTCTACTGTCTAGAGCATGAGCAGCAATACAGACACACTCATTTGGTACTAGCACAGGGCTACGAAATCTATTGGAAACAAAGATCAAGAATACAATGGCTACAAGAGGGTGATATGAACACAACCTTATTCCATACCAAATCTACTATCCATCGAGGCATTAACCACATCTCACAACTGCAAAATAAACAAGGAGTTTGGATGACAAGCCCATCAGTGATTGTTGATGACATACAGTGGTTCTTCACCAACCAATATGTAGCACCACCCACAACCATAGATCACACCTTGTTCAACTGCATCTCCAACAGATTAACACCAACTCAATGCCAGAGCTTAACCAAAATGGTGACGGATGAATAAATCAAAATGGCGCTGCACTCAATCGGCCCAAACAAAGCACCAAGCTCAGATGGTTTCACCAGTAAGTTCTATACCATTTTTTGGCCCACAGTAAAATACCAAGTTTGCGCCATGGTCCTTCAGTTCTTTGAGCAATCCCAAATCAATACCCCCTTCAATCACACAAACATAATCTTGATCCCCAAAAACTAAAACCAAACCAAACAACTTCAAACCAGTTCGTCTCTGCAATGTTGTATATAAGATTATTTCCAAAATTCTAGTCAATAGAATTCGACCTCTATTGCAATTCATAATTAGCCCCTTCCAGAGTGTATTTGTACCCAATAGATCCATACATGATAACTTGTTATAGCCACTTAGTTGTTCCACCATATGTGAACCACCAAGCCAACCAAGAATCCAAAAATTGCTCTAAAAATGGAGATACAAAAAGCATATGATAGCCTAGATTGGGGCTTCATAGAAATCACCTTGATGAAAATGGGCATCCCAACAATCTTTAAAGACTACATCATGAATTGCATTACTTCAGTCTCCTACTTCATCAATTTCAATGGCTCAGCTCAAGGATTCAACCAACAAGAGGCTTACGCCAAGGTGATCCGCTATCCCCATATATTTTCATCCTATGTGCTGAAGTTCTTTCCACCAATCTCGAGATCCTTGAGAAACAAGGTGATCTAAAAGGCATCAAAGTTTGGGGAAAAGCACCACCCATACTACACCCCATGTGCGCTGACGACTTTCTAATCACTTGCATGGATGACCATAGGTCGTGTACGGCGTTAGAAAATGTGTTATACAGATACTCATCTTCTGCAGGCCAAGCTATCAACATAGAAAAGTCATCACTGATACATCATCCAAAACTGGAACCTGAGTTAGTTCAACACCTAAAAGGGACCTTCAATATCAACACCACTGTTGATTCACCTACATACCTAGGTATTAAATTCAGGAGAGGAAGGAATTCCTCACATTTGTTTGTGGAATTGCTAAACAAGATTGAAAGAAAATCCAAAGGTTGGATTGCAAAGTGCGTAAAAGAAGCTGGGAGACTTGTCTTGATCAAGACAGCTCTGACACCTACAGCAAACCACAAGCGCAACAACTACCATGTGATGTACGCAACAAAATTAATAGAATAACTGGAAACTTATTTTGTGGGCACGGTAGCCAATCCATGAAACTGCACCCCATTGGTTGGGAAGGTGTCACTAAGCCAATAACACTTGGAGGACTTGGAATCAGGAAAAGTAAGGAGCATAACCAAGCCTTATCACTCAAGAGGGTGTGGCATATACAACACTCAACTTCAGTATGGACGGGTGTATGCACGCCAAAATATCTTGACCCAAATACCACTTCAACCTCAATCCCAAAGCCTCAATCATCAGCCAGTTATTTTTGGAAATGTTTAGCTAACCTATCTTCTGTTTTGCAGGATATAGTTTTCTCACAAATAGGAGATTGCCAAAACACAATGATTAGTCAACATTGGGTTCCTCATAGACCTCCAAATCAACTGTACCCAGTGAGCCATATTCTACCACCCACCACCTTATCGTCCCACCTGATTGACCAAACATCAAACACATGGAACCATAACACAATCTTCCACTCCATATATGGCTCACTAAATCACCAACATCCACCTCCCAAATAACCCAATACCTGACAAAACCATTTTTCCTTTCACAAAAAAATGGAAAGTACTCCTTAAAATCTGGCTACACCCAACTCATTTCCATGCAGCCTCCCACCCAAACAAACCAAACCCATTCCCATCAACCTGTGAACATCAAAAAAAAATTGGAAGCTAAGATATCCACCAAAGATTAGACTTTTCTCGTGGAAAGTCGCACATAATGGCCTACCAACCTTCAAACGGCTACACAGGATAAATATCACCACTACCAACACATGTCCACAATGTAACAACCACTCGGAGTTAGAACAACACTTATTTTTCGAATGCGACTACTCAAAAACAATCTGGCAACTCATAATGACACACCTCGCGAGAATCCCCAACACTGATCAACAAACTCGACTAGGAGGAAACCACAATCAGCATCAGCGGAAACTTCAACGTCAACAACAACACCATCATATTACCCCAGCAAACATCCAAGATATGTTAGATACCAGTCAGAGTCAACTAGAGGACTAATGCGATTTACGATATGGCACATATGGCTGGCAAAAAATTCAAAAGTGTACAAACGACAACGGAATAAACCATGGCAAATTTACCAGGTCATAACGGTAATGTTTGAAGAATACCAATAGGCACAGACACACACAACACCCATCATGGCAAATGGACCAATACTTCCAAGGAATCAGCAACAAAGGATTATCACGGTTACTATCTACATAAGAGGATTGCCCCGACACCAAACTGGATCAAGATTAACACGGATGGAGCCTCAAAAGGAAACCCAGGACCGGCTGGAGCAGGCACCATATGCAGAAATAGCAATGGGTAGGTACTCAAAGCTAAGTCAGCACCTTTAGGGATAACCACATCAATTCTGGCAGAAACATGGGGATTACTGAAAGTAAAAAGAATAGCAACACAAAACCAATGGATTAGAATTTGGTTTGAGGTCGACTCGTAGGCACTAGTTTATCTTGTACAAGCCCAAGAACCAACACCATAGTACCTAACAAATATGCTCAGGGAAATCAAATCCCTCATGCGGAGCATTCCAATTCACTAACTCACACACACTCTGAGGGAAGCAAACCAGGCGGCGGACGAACTAGCAAACCAGGCGGTGAAAAATCAAAAACACCAAACAACACCGCCAATGACGACCAACTGGGAAAACGCATGTCCACCTTTCTTACAGCAGATTGTACTGAATGATAGAATTGGAACCTCGTTTCCAAGAATTGTAACCTCTTCTACTAAAATAAATATAAATTGGTTATACCTTTTCAACAACAAAAAAAGGTTTAATTTAAAAATATTGTTAAATTGAATAAAATACTAAATTTTGAGTTTTACATTATAAATTTCCTTCCTCGTGGCCATTCTTTACGTTCCTGTTAATAACAACCCGAAAGAAGGTATCCACTCAAAAGAAAATCGCTTATAAAGAAGAGAGTGGATTCACTCTTAAGGTAGTTTTCACATCATTTCATATTTTAGACATTATTTTAAATAAAACATTAACGGTAAAGTCTTTGAAGCTAATATTTTGGGATATGTTTGTTTTGTAAAACTCTATATATCTTTCAAAAATGAGCACATTTCGAGACAAATGACATCACCCTCTACTATTTTGAAAAATCAGAAGGAATCTTTAGCCGTTGAAATTATGATGAATAGATGGCGAAGATTGGTATTTCGGATTGCTCGATAGATGTACCGTCTAGGTTTTGTTATAAAAAAGAGTCTAAAATGTGAGATAATGAGTTCGTTTTTTTTAATCGTCTAAAAAAGCTACTAAACTGTGAGTGGATCCTCACTCTATGAAGAAATGAACAAGTTATCTTCTATGTTGGATTTTTTTTTTGTCAATGAATCTAGTTTTTTTTTTCTTATCAATTTGACATCAATTATTGTAATAATCAAGAGATAACACTGTTTGATTCGAATGGGCAAAGAAAACAGTAATTTATTTCACTTACAGAAAAAATAAATAAAACAAATTATCCTTGTTTTGGTCCTTGCTGCTGTATATCTTGAATGAATAGTGTCATATTGAGTTGAGATGATCCCCCACCTTCCATGGCCTTCTTTGCTCTCTCTCCAAGTTCTCTCACTTTTCTTCTTCTCTCTTCTCCTTCTCCACCTCCATCCATTACTCTGTTCACAGCCTTCTCCACCTCTTCCCTCTTATTTTCATCACTTCCAAACTTCCTGTGTTCTTCCATAAGTTCCATTGGTTTCGTAGCATCACTAGCATGAATATCATCTCCTCTTATCTTCACTCCAATTCCCAAAACTTGAACAACCAATTTCTCATTAAAGAATTGTTCTTCACCCATAGGCCATGTTATCATCGGAACACCCGCACAAACTCCCTCAAGTACTGAATTCCAACCACAATGCGTTAAGAATCCTCCTATTGCTTTGTGCGACAAAATTAGTATTTGTGGTGCCCAGCCCTTGATTACGAGACCTCTATCTTTGTTTCTTTCCTCGAATTTCTCTTCAAGTAACCATTTTTCTAAATCTAGGTACTTATCTCTGCCTCTGATCACCCATATAAAGGGATGCTTTGATGCTTCTAGACCCAACCCAAGCTCGATCATTTCTGAAGTTGTTAATCGACATAGACTTCCCAGACAAACATAAAGAACCGATCCGGGGTCTTTCAAGTCAAGCCATTTCAGACATTGGCTTTCATCCACCGAGGCTTTATTACCTCTCTCGGCCTTGTCTAATGTCTCTTTGTTACACAGAGATACTGGACCAGTACACCAAACTTTTCCGAACTTCGCTTTCAGATACTCTTCCGCATACATAGGCTCCAATTCGTTAAAACTGTTTACCACTACACCATGCGCAGTCAGCTCAGCCGCGTTAATTTGGTCACGGAAATTCTTCAGGTCACCTGAGCTTTGAGGAAGGTTTCCTGGGAGCATTGCTTTGATTATCTCAATTCGATCAGGCAAACCCGGTATTACAAACGACTCGGACTCGCTTGTGATGCTATCAGCAACCTTGTATTCTAGTATGTTATGGCAACACAACAAAGAAAAACAACACGTACCATGGAAAACAAGTCTCGGAATTTGCAGTTTACGAGCTGTCTCCGCAGTCCATGGGAAAGCGATGGCCGAAATTATGCAGCTTGGAACAGGTTTCAGCACTCCAAGCAACTGTTCAAGTGGTTCTTGTAACACAGACGTGGCTTCAAAGAAATTACTCACCATTTCACGTGAAGGAAGAGAGTCCACATTCTCACACCCTTCCGGCAATCCTGCTTCTACAGAAGGGAACCTGAGTTGCAGAAGTCTGATTGAAAAGCCAGAATCAACAGCACGATCTATGATTGTTTTGAACCTGAAGGTGTTCAAAGGAGTGGTGATTATGGTGACGGTAATACCTCTCTCAGCAAAGAGTCTAGCCATGTCTATAGTGGGGATCAGGTGACCCTGTGCCATTGGAGGAAATAAAACAAAGTGGAGTTGATTATGCTCTTGTAAAGCCATTTCAAGTAAATGAGTGAACTGGAACAAGGTTTGAGCTTTAAATTCCTAGACTAGTATAGGGAAATTAGAAGTGAGAAGCAAATTCTAAAGGAAGAATGGTGTATATGCTCATCAGGAATGTGTAGCCGTATTTTCTAATCTTACAAGAAGCAAATAGGGATCCTTGGATAAGAAATGAACCCAAAACCACCACTGTGATGGCATAAAACTGTAATGGCGAAATCTATTCAATGCCATACATTTGACCTTTTTTTCAGAGTATATTAAATGCCATACATTTGACCTTTTCCATCCCAAAAAACTGTTGCCATCAGTTAGTGCATAGGTGGCAGTTATCCAGCTTAGTAAAAGACATATACACCCTCAAATTTGTCACCAACTCACCAAACCATTCCATTGAATCTTTTAGTAAAAGACATATGTTGTGATGTTTTAGCTCTCACCCTTACTGTCTCACTGATTCTGTGAATTCCACTAATGATGTAAAGCTTATGCCTATTTACCACCATACAAGTAACCACAATTTTCTTTTGAAGAAAAAAAAACAATAAATGATTGAGAAGGTAGTGAAAGACAATAATAAGTAAGACATGAGTAATGAAGGAAAGAGACCTTCCCAGTTATTAAGTTCACTATGTGAACAGAGCCATCCTTCAACCCTGTTATACCACGACTGGAATCTGAGCTGATAACCAAGCAAGTTAAACCTTCGGTATGATATGGATGATCTGGAGAAAGTAAATCCTTTAGGATTCGATTAAAATTATAAAAAAATAGACGAGATAATAGAATCTTTATGTCTATGCAGTACAGGGGGCACTTCCCTATTAGACTATTGACTATTATCAATATTACTCAGCCATTATAGTGCCGGATCGGATGCAAATAAAAAATTTACAGTTGATAAGTAATGTTAATAACAACATGAACGCTCTCTCTGGTTTTAGGGTTCCAAACTCTCAGTGATGCATCATCAGAACCGGTACAAATTGTTTTCCTGGAAAACGAAGGATAGAAGTTTACATCCTAAGACTGGGTAATGAAATCTAATTATTATTAACACAGCAAGCTTCGCTTCAAGATATACCATCAGGGATTCAGGGGTAAAATCACCACAAGTAACACTGCTAGCATGACCAAAGAACATATTGAGATACACATCTCTATCATCGCTCCATAACAAAACAGTGCCATCCTCTGACCCAGCCAAGGGTACTTTCAAAATAATTATGCCATCCTGTGCGTGTAGCATTATGCAATTAATGTTTTTAGCAGCTTCAACTGATAGAAACTGAACTTGAAGAGGTGAAGAAAAATCCATTTAGAACTTTTATCGAACACCTAATGTGTCATTCTCTCCGTCTTCTCACTTGGACGGAACAACACCTTCAATTGATCCGACTGATTTGTGAGAAAGAGAACGGAAGAATGAGCATCTTTTTCCTTGTATATTTAAAATTCTTCATCAGTTAGTCTAAAATCTCATGGATCTAATATCCAGTGAACCCCAAATTCTATCATCCTTACACTCGATCAGCCATAAGAACAATCAACACCATTTTCAGATCAAGCCCATCGCAATGTAAGTGAACTTCGAATACTACTTGCCACCCATTGATTCTCATGTCTTCTAATTCGCAAGAACAACTGCCATTAAACCCAATCTCATCCACCGTCTCCTGTAATTCATGACCACCATTTGATCAAAACCAAATTGGGCAAAAACCCATCTTCAGATTACATCAAAACCCCCGATTCAATTCCTTGGTTGCTGTTTGAAGAAGTCCTTTATAGGAACGGTAGGCATCCACCATTTGATACTAGCACTGCCTCAATCGACCGAGACTCAGCAGAGAACGACATCCCAATTTATTCAACTCCACGAACTCAAACCATTGCTTCAAATTGAAATCGACCCACCAATCACAACAGCTCAATTCATCCCAAATCAGGCCCAATTTCGGTTTCATACAGAATCCATCAATACGCAGCTGAACCCCAATTGACAGTAGCAGCTTCTTTCTTTCATCGACGCCATCCGAGACCTCGTATCCTCTTTTCTTTCTTTCAGAATATCCTCTTTTCAACGGTAAATATGTAAATTGCGACCGATTCTTTTGACCGAGTCAGCGAAAAAGACCAAATGTGTGGGTCCTGACGGAAAAACTAACGGTTGTGGCATTTAATTAATACTGAAAAAAACGGTGGCATTTTCTTGAATCGGGATTTACAGGTATGGCAGTTTGTTAAAAATCCCTAAAAAATATTCTCTGTTCGCCTATGAAAGGGAAAGTAGAACCATTATAGCCCTGACTCCTGAACAGAACATGTGAAGTAAAAAACATCTTCTTGTCTCGACAAGGTTTAGGCGGCCCCACTGAATTAATGCACTGCCCCACGGAGTTTACTATGTGACATCGAATAACAAGACTGGCTACCACTGAAATCTCTTCAAATCTTATCAATGTTCGATTTTTTAATCAAAAATCGGTTTATTGTTTACTTATTTTTGAACAACGGGGGGAAAACAAGACTTGCTACCACTGAAGTCGGTTAATTGCACAAGCAGACTACCAGCCCAAAGTTGAGAGGACCCGGAGCAAAAATCTGATCTGGTTTATAAATAAATAAAATTGATCTTCCATGCATCAGCAAATCAAACAGAATAGATTTACCAACCAAACTTTGTAGCCGACGGCAGCCAAGCGGAAAACCTATCGACAGATTTACCAACCAAACTTTGCAGCCGACAGCAGCCAAGCGGAAAACCTATCGACATCAATTTGGAAACAGACAAATCCGACTTTCCTAAATTCTTTTGAGCGACTCCGACTTTTCTAAATTCTTTTGAGCGACTCTACGAGAATCACATTCCCATGTGTAATGACAGTTTAGTTGGTTTTTTCTTAGTTGCATGCTTAAAAAAAACAGATTTACAAATTACCATCATTTGAGTTTTTATTGAACAAACTGGAATAGCTCTACCTTACATTATTGTTTCGGGTTCCGATAGCACTTTACGCCAAAGAAATCACACGCTGGATTGTGTTATGACTACATAAATTTACATCACAAGCAAATATACAAACCAATTTACAAATATGAGGGAGATTATTAGGCTCGATGCGGTGGGTCACCAAAGTTACAAAGGGTCGAATGCTCACCACTTGATTCTCTTCATATTTTAGAGTCTATTTCCTCACTTCCTCCCTCTTCCTGAATTTGTTGTATACAAAACTTACACGGCTTCATGACTCTTACGTACTGACTCGAGCCTTGATACTCTCCACGAGAGTGAGTTTGTGGATTTCAACAACAACCCTAAAGAGGAAGAGCAGGTTGCTCGGACAACTGCATCCGGTGATCGACTCAATTTGCCTATGAGCATACCAAACACCTATTGCCATAAGAATCCGATTATTGGTCATTATAATATCCTACTGGGGGGGCAATTCTTTCGTCACATGATAAAAGTACTATGGACCACCTACTTGTGCATAGTAAGGAACCAAGATGCGCTGATCATCCGAATGAGACAACATGCTACTAGAGAAATAGATGGCATTCGCCTGGATCTTTGGCCAAGGAGCGTCAATAGCCTGCATATCATGACCACATTAACCACTCATACTCCACTTGTTTTTGTTTAATTACTTATGTTTTAGTTGAATACTTGAGCTTATTCATATCACTCGTCATAAATTTAATAAGTTCCATTTTATGGTTGAGAACAAGTAATCTGTCATGCTTAAACGCCAGAAAATTGAGTGACAAAAAGCTCTACACAACCCAAACATAACAAAAATCTGCTACTTAATCAGGGATTTAAAATCAGCCTTAGTGAAGTTGGCAGTTGGCATGTTAAGAAACCGCTGATACCACAGCACCTAGATCAGTATAGATTATATAGCAAGATAACGCTTAGTCTCGTCCCATGCTCCATGAGTCTATGATCAGAACGCATACCTGGATTACAGACGCCATGTAAGTACCAGCTCTGGTGGAAAAATTCTGACACAGTTGTCTTGTAAGATCCCTTAAAAAATCCTCATAGTCGCTTCTGATGAACATAAAATTGGAGTCAGATGTAATATTATCCCAGAATCTGAGCACAGATTTTGCACTTTTGTATAGCATACCGATGGTCGGAGTTGAAACAATGCATATTAAAAAGGGCAGCCATGTCGTCCATGTCTATCAAGGGCGCAATTTGTTGGAGGGTTTTCTGTTAAAACAAGGAACTGGAATTTTAAGATAAAGTTCATATACAGAAAAAAGCAGGTAAAGATCGAAATGATTATCCATGAAGATCTATGCAAAATACAAAAAAAATAAAAATTAACTAATAAATTAAAAGATAAAAAAAGTACCCGACAAGCTTGTCGAACAGCTACATCCTCATCGTGGACATGGAGAATCAAGCGTGGGAGTGCCACATGCACCTGAAAATCATTGTGCCCTAAAACTTTAAATGGCCTAGTGAAAGATAGTATGCGGGTAAAAACATAGACACAACAAACATCAAAGAAGCATTATGGAAAGCAAGTGCACGCTAGCAAAAAGAAGGCAACATTCTCTTGATAAATTATTCAATTAAACTCCAGTTGTTTCTGTGCATATAATACTAACTTCTGCATGGCTAGATAATCCTCTATCTGAGATAGAGGAGACGAGCCTACCATGCACATTGAAAAGAGTTACCCAGTTAATATTCATTTTCACAAACAATTTAAACAGTTTATGTTGGTAATTACGACGAACATCACACACCTGCTCAAGAAAAGCCTCACGTTGCGCACCAAGTTCAAAGTTGCATAACATTCCAAAAGACTTAAAGGCACTAGCTCGCATTTTTGGATCCATTGACACCTGTATGCGAACAGGTTCATCAGTTACCAGTATTCTTCTCTTCACAGATAACACAAAATAATGTGGCATCACTTTTTGAACTATAGTTAGAATGAACACTAAGTAATAGCATCAGCTTCAGGTTCAGGAAACTTTATGTACAATCACTTACCTGTAGATTCCGAAGCCGCACAGATAGATTGAGTAAAACCAGGTTCACAGCCTCTTCAGGTGATGATTCAAGTACCTGTCTCAGAAGGATAAAAGCGGCATTAAATGAAGATGTGCAAGAGCAAGACATGATAAAACCTAAGACTTAGCTGAATAGACAATGTATAACAAAATTTAAAGGAATCTCACTCTGAGCAAGCATAACACTGCCGTCAGTTGAACAGATTCATCTGGATCCTCAAGTAGAGCTACTACCACCCCAAGAACTTGAGCAACATGTTGAAGCATATGAATAGAAGGTATCTGCCAGTTCATAGGAACAAAAAAAAAAGTTAAGATTTAGCTCACAAAGGAGACAAGTAACACGGAAATGATCTGAATTCAGCTTAAATCCTAATAAGGATAAATCTATAAGGGAGCACCAGAATTTATTGACGAGGCCGAAAGTATCGCAGCAATGATGATGAGTTCAGCTTAAATCTAAATAAGGTTAAACTAAGGGAAGACCAAAATTCCACAACAACATTCGTTTACAAAGCTATAGTCCTGGACAGCTAAATTTTACGCCAAACAGGTGAATAGAGACGTGAAATGTGAGCAGGCAAGAGAAATCCTCAAAAGGAGGGTATTAGTATCCCCAAATGCAACTTGGGTTGACGCAGAGGCCCGCTACCCCGATTTCAACGCCTGAGGTCAGTAGGGGGGAGGCTTTGTTCTGTTTCTAAGTTTGAAGCGGGATTCTGAAATTCCAGCATCTCCTATTTGATTCGCTCGCGAAATGAGACGTATCACTGGCTATGTTCACTTCAGTGGAAAGATCCAACCCCCGAGACCCAAAAGGATTAACCTCACCGTTTTGTGCTAGATCATCCAAGCATAACATCTTGAGCTACTGAATGAAATACAACTTCTACAAGGACACTTACTCAGCTCTCACAGATTCTGTTGTCTTACAAAATGTACTGACTACTGAGGCATCATGATAGTATGAATAAGTTGTTGCATCTGCTTGCCAATGAGAACACGGTCCCACTAAACAAATATATTCACATATCAGATGATCACTATGATAAAACATTAGTATTTAGGTATTTAGCACCAAAAACAAGTCGAGTAACTATTTTTTGTAAAGGGACCAATGCTATTACAAATTTGAAAAACACATATGCGAGGGAGGTTGATAACCAAAACCTGCACTAGTCCTCTTAGACAAAGACGTCTAACAGAAGGTGACTCATCCGATACATGTTGGCACAATGCTTCAACCATCTGTTCCAGCAGGGAACTAACCCCATCACTGCATCACATTAAATCAATCAATGAAAAACTGGAACCAAAAATGAAGGACGCGATAGCAGTCATAGGTTCAGATAGCCCCAGCATACCTAAAGCGAACAAACTCTGACAGTGCTGCAGCAGCAGCTTCTCTTTGAAATTTATGGCGTCCATTCAAAGCCTTGCTTAGAAGTACACATATGGTTGGGACCTGTCATACACAGAAAACAATTAAAAAGAAAAAAAAAATAAAGTGAACCATAATTTACAGAGTTGGAGTCTTAGCTGGGATAAATTCCGCCTATTATTCAAGGTAAGTTAGGCATACAAATGACAATTTTCATGCGATGAGAACTAAAATATTTATGTGCATGTAAGTTTTCTTTTAACCAGTGAAAGCAGGCGTTTAAAATGAAAGATGGGACACATACAAGAAATTTTTAGAAGAACTGCTTTTTCACCAAAGACGACACCTGACTCTACTAAATTACCTCTTTAGGTCTCTTTATGGAGATGCAACCTGCCAGATCTCCAATAAGACTGATCCACTTCTCATCTTTACTTTGTTCTCTGTCTCTAGCCAAAATCTACAGAAGAAATCCACATTTACAACGTCAGAGCATATGACATGCTTCAATTTGAAATTTGTACAGATGAGCAACATTCGTGGGTATGCCCACGCAGTATTGTACCTTTCCCATTTCAAGGTCTCCAACACATTCACAGAATGCTTGGAAAGCAGTTAACAGAGTTCTGAAAAACAAACGGAATAGAGTTCAATCACCGCCATTAGTTAAGTAGTCAGACGACAACCATAGTAATTATCTGGAATGGAAACTACACAGCATATAATGTACCGTAGAGGTTCCGGGTGACCAGATCCAGCAAGACCATGGCAACCTCCTAATTGAAGTGTGAGTGCAGAAAGGACAACAGCATAACTTTGCTCAACGGCTTTCTTCCCAACCTTACCACCACCTCTGAAATTTGCATTAACAAGAGAGAGATTGTCATGGGCCATACTGCAATATATGTAACATGCAAAGTCTTTAATTAAATAATCTACAATTAGAATGAATGATTTGATACTTGAATAGTGCAGTAAGAGCAAGAACAGCTGCTTGTAGAACATTTTCCTCTACAGGACTGTCGAAGGAGTGAGAACTGCTGTCCGCGCCATCAGAATCACCTTTGACATACGGTATCTGGTTAAGGACTAATACCACATGTTCAAGGAATGAAAATGACAGAACTGCATGCTGTGAAAATGCCTGCAAACACAGGAATATATAAACATTGTTAAAAATAATTAAAAGAAAAAAAAAAACATGACTTACGAGCATGCAGAAAAACTAGGGTGATGTCAGTTGGAGAAACATCAAAAAAATTCAATGGTGAAACTTACATAGAACACATCTTGCATTGGCCAACCTCCACGTAATCTAGATATATCCTTTGTGAGTATGTCCTTTCCTGCAGCAGCCAGTACTTCACTGAAAACAATCTTTGAACTCGTGTGTTCCGCAAGACAAGATATCTTTGTATCGTGAAGGAAACGCATGATACAGGTGTAAAGGATAATGCGGATATACTAAAAAAAGCAGATAACATGGGTCATCTACAGTACTACAAATCCAAAACTGAACTTCAAAATCTTCCCATAGGATCTGTTGCAACACTCACATTTATGGCTAACAGCATAAGGAACATGCACCAATAAACTATTTCAGACATCCTAAACCCCAATTGAAATGAAAGTACTGGACCACCGACTTAAGTACTAAAAACCCAATTGCAGATAACACTTGACCTGAAAAGGATACAGCACCAAGAATTTCCTGGCGTAAGTGCTTCTCAGCAACAAGCATTGTCGCAGATAACAAAGATTGGGTTGTTCTGTGGACATAAGATGAATGGCATGAGATGCATAAATGGATTTATGGAAGCAATGCAATTTCTATAACCTTTCATTCTGTAATCATTAATCAAACCTCGAGACATCTGTTTCATTCAGCTCATGTCCCCTCTTCATTACAAATTCAATTACCGCTTGAATAGCGCCTTCTGCTGACTGCTTAATCTTATCGCATACAGAAGTAGTGCAACCAAGCAACGTAGCCACAAGCTGCTCAAAACTCAGAATCATTATGACTTTGAAGGAGCACAGAAATTAAACTGTGAAAAGTTAAAACAGGCTTACCTCATCCCTTGATAATAAAATACATATAGACGAAACAACCCTGTTAAAAACCTCTGATTGATCGATAGACGCATCCTGCATGAATAAAATGTATGTGAGACCTTACGCATGTCAAATTAGCTGTCCACTATATTTAAATATCATATTCAGGTGAAAAAGCATAGAAAAAACTGAAGGAAAAGGTTTGAGGGTACTCTCACACTTCTCAAAATGGCAATGACATCTTCGAGGGAAGACAAAGCACTATAAGAAATTTCAATTTCTCGAACATTTGATCCTACTGGTCTTGGGAGAGATAGAGCTACTGTGAAGAAAAGATCGAGAATCTATATAACAGAAGAAAATCTAGGATCAACTTCTACTTCCACAACTCTTAATAAGTGAAATGAACTTTCTAGAACAATTTGACATGCCATCTAGCCATTAATTGCGAACCTGTGCTGAAACTTTTCTAACTTCAGAACTGGAATCTGCACAACGCGGAAGATAAATGATAACCCTTTCCCCTATACACAAGGAGGTCCGACTTGGCAACACAAATACAGCTGGTAATGGGAAAACAAAAAGTAACATTAACTTATGAACACACACTGCAGAAAGCTTACTAACTTAATGAGGAGGTAGGAGAAATAAGAGTACATGGCAAATTTGAAAAGTTCTTTTGCAGCATCCGATCCATCTGATTACTATGCGTGTAATTTCCACTAGAATAAAGTGTTCGGAACTTGAGAAGCATCTCATGCACTGCTAAACAACCTCTTCTTCTTTGATGCTCCACAGGGGAGGAAACAAATTTATCAAGTTGTCGCAGAATATGTAATAACTGCTCAGCTCGACTTCTACCATCTTCTCCACTGTTTGAGCAGGAAGCCAGTTAAGTGATGCATAAAACAAACTCAAAGAAAACATATCTATTGCGCTAATTCATCTAGATGTGAATTAGAAACAAACTTATATCTGGAACTCCTATCACTGCGCACCTCTATCATTTTGCTACTCATAGTTAGCTTATTTGTTTTGCAACCCCAACCAATTTTCTATACTCACTCACCGTTTCTCTAGTTTTCATGCCTTGTTTCAAGGATTTTCCAAGTCCAACAGCATGTTGGTTTCTTCACCACACAACTTGAAGTTCAGAAGATCCAAAAACAACGAGGTTTAATCCTTATTAAGTTCTTTAAAAAAAAAACAGTGGGGGTGTGCCAGGCTCTTGCAGTAGTGCAATGCAAAGGCGAAGCAAGCTACTGTGATGGGACTATCCCCTTTAAAAAATATATTTTAAAATCATGTGAGCCATCTATGTCAAACTGATATAAGTACATCGCAATCGCGCGTAATAACATAACAAATTAACTCGGGTGCGCCAAATGAAGCAATGACAATTTATCAGGAAAAATAACACATCTGAATAAGTAATACTCCCTTAGTTCCATTTTAGATGAGGATCATTTTTAAGGAATAGAGAGAGGTATAAATTTTTTCCATCTATACCCTAGATAAAAGTCTTCAAACATTACTATTACTACATTTAAAATAAAAACTTATAGTTCCAAGATAAAATTTAAGGGTATCGTTGGAAGTTTTATGGAAAAATATGGAAAACCTCAGTATTCTGGAACTAGAAAAAAATCCCAAAACCATCATCTAAAATGGAACAGAGGGAGTTTTTCCCAATATTACCTCGTTAGGAGAATTGCGCACAACAGAGTAATAAGATTGTTTATAAGCGGGTCAACAATGTCTGCTGGGTCATTCGGCAAAGCGAAAAAACCTAGTGTTGCCTGCCAATGACAAACGATCAAATGTATCTGACTAATCCTATGAGTTAAATAACTTGAAAATAGAACTTGTAGACCATTTACAATCATGATACCATTAAGTACCTTCATAACATGATTTCTTGTATCCACTGTTAGCTTTGGCTCCACAGAAACTAATGTGGTGCAGGCACTTAAAGCAAGGGTCTGCAGACACATCCAAGAATATAAGCCCACAAACAAACAAAAAAATCTCTTATGCCAAATACTTTTCCATATTGACAGGATGCAATACTGTGAACGGATATAGTGATACTTAATCTGTTCGGCCAATTAATCCATTAGGTATACCACTCAAATTAAGTATGACATCATACACATCAGATCATGTGTATCATTTCTGTTTTTATAGTGGGTTTCATAAACAAGCTGCTAATGCTACACTTATTTACCAATATATTGCAGCCTATAACCCACAATCTTAAAATAAGTTACTAACTGAAACTGGCTTAATACTGGAACACGGGCAAGGCACAGATACTGTGATACTAATTTTCATTTTTCACTAAAGCGGTATGTGTTGATCGAAACTCTCACTATCATGGTAGTAAAGTAAGCTTAGTCTCTCAGATACCAAAACTTCGTTCTCACTTCTTCTTAGCACAAATACACGCTAACTAGCACAAAGAAAAATATCTACAACCTGAAACCTATTGCAACTGGCATAATGTCTACTATCTGCTAATTCAAGATATATTTCTCAGAGCAGACTCACCTGTGTGCGAAGAAATTCAAGATTAGAACTGCCAAGTCCATCATTATCATCACGACCCATCAAAGTCAATATATAATCAAGCATGAGGTCTCTTCTTTTTAATGGGAAGGATGCACCACTTTCAGCAGCACTGATAACAGCTTGACCTGTATTGCAAAAGTAACACATAGATATAACACTTCTCGTTTACATTTTTGCTGCAAGGGGTGAACCCTCTACCTATCTTCCAACATTCGATGAGAAGTTCCACACTAGAGGCTATGTAAGCCGCATAGTTGTTTTTTAGTATATGAAACTTTTGGATTTCACACCTTAATTATTTACGAAATCAATAAGCTTCTCGACAAATAATGCCTCGGCGCATGTTAATTTTACGCAATTACACCTTTTATGATATAACCAGGACACCAAGTGATGCGTGGTAGTAGCCTACAATATAAATGTATGACTCAAGAGGTTGTCGTTACGTCACAATGTGGCAAGCAGTTCTTTTTCGGAATTGGGACCAAGCAACCTCTACCAAAATAATTTCCAAGCCTCCCCTTCTAAAAGCTCAAGCTTTTACATCAAGTGGCTATAAACATTCCCCACCAAAATCATGACTATTCTTGAGTCAGAAATGCTCACCAGTTCACCAAGTAATTTTTGCATCACACAGGGCACCTTAAAAATGAAGGATATGGCTACTGAAAGTTTAGGGTCCTAAAAATCCACTATACTACATGAAATCAACCACATCCATTAATCACGTGAAAATAGCTTACGAGATCCCGTTAGAATCAACAAGTTCTGTTATTTTAGTCCCCTGAAACAAAAAGAATCGGTGTAATCCTAAAACTCATACGCTCTATGCTGATTAGCATGCACTTCTCTAAAATAAAAGAAAAATCAATATATTGTACTGCACACATGTGAAAAAGCTGACAATCAAAACGAAGTAAGGGCTTACTAACCAAGTAAATCAATTGCAGTGATAACAGCTTGTTTTGCTGTAGGATGGTGCACGTGAAGAAGCCTTGAGAGCATGTTAGTCCCCTGTATCCAAAAAGTGATAAAGCAAGTGACTAGCATGAGTACCCCAAATGCAGACACAACTAGGCAACAACAAAAAGCATCATGAGGGAACCACAACGAGCCATAGAGTTTCTTTTATAAATAAACTTGGCAAAAAGCCGCAGAGAAATATCATACCACAAGGGCATCTATTCTGGCTTCAATAATTGTCGATGGGGCATATCTGGCCGCATATCCGTACATTAAAGCTAAAGCAGCATGTATATCATCGGAATCTTCTACTTTAACTCTATCGGAAAAGAACGCAAGAAATCTGCTAGAAAGAAAATTGGACCTCCAAGTGTCAGCACGTTGAGTAATAGACTGACTGACTGACTTGCAAGATCCAGAAAGGAGGGATGAACATATGAAGTGGATAAATATTGATTTGCATGCTGAAAGAACTTGCATATCAAACTGATGTTAAGTGTTCAAATTTCATAAACCTCTGAAAAAAATTCTGTCCAACATTGTCCAGAATATCCTTCAGCTTTTCCAAGACGGTGTCCAAGTGTGATGCGGCAACCTGTAAATAGACAAAAACTGAATCATAACGATTGGAAGTCTTGCAAATGAAGAGAGAACAATTCCATCACCTACATACCAACCCCATGCCTTTTGCTAGACCAAGCCTATTAGTTGGAACCGCAATATTAGCTCGTTTATACATCCAATTAATCTTCTCACGAACATAAGCCCTGTCATCAACTTTCTTAAGCAGCACCCCAAGACATCTACATCAGAAAAGGTGAAAACATAAAACTAAATGCAGATAGGAATTTGAAGATCCCAAGTTCAACATTTGGATAAAACAACATGCTTGATAATTCACCCAAAGATTCAATTCCAGGAGCATTGAAAGGATGATTGCACCGGCATAGAGTATACCTATGAAGTAGAGCTGAGTGCTCGTCATCAGATTCATAAAGTTCATATTGTTCAGCAAAAGTATCTCCCAGGGAAATCACCCACTCAGCATCCTCAATCACATCCAAAGATTCTGCGAGAAACTGTCAACCAAAGAACAGATGAGCATGAAGGTTTATCAAGACATTAACAAACGCATTAAATGCACTGGACATGGTTCTGAGACACATTTCCAAGTTTCCCCGGGACTAGCTAATAGAAACAACATAAAAAGGGATAACTGCAAGGAAAAGATATCCCAGTTGCAAGCTCAAATATTCAGCAACCTAGTATAGATTATAATGTATGGTACCACAGGGGTTCAATTTCAGCCCCACCTTCAAGTAAATTTTCCATTAGATGGGCTACATTTCAAGGAACCATGTTAAAGCAAAAGGAAGCAACATATCATCCCACAAAGAGGTTTTGGCCAGTTTTAAATACCTATTAGTTTCCCAACCAGGTATACTGGTTAGTTATGACTACGAGAGTAACCCTGATGCATGCTGGAGATGAAACTTCCGAGGTGTAAAGATTTTCTTAGCAAGAAGTGAAAAAAACTTACTGAACTACATTCAGACACCCAACGCCGCAGACAAAGTTCAAACGGGCATAAGCCTTTTGAAATATTAAATAATTTTACAGAAAGTAAGCCTTACATTTACAATCATGTCATCCCAAGCATCTTGATATGAATGGTCCTGCTTTAGATCTTCACTGTCACTGACATAAGCCTTCATTTTCGGAATCTAAAGCTTACCAAAACAAAAACTGAATAAGATTTCCTACAGATGAGACTTGCAGAAGCATGACGCAAAATCCACTAAATCAGCAACAGAATAAATAAATTTTGGTGTTGTTTAAGAAAAATGATATTACTAGATAATACTCTTGACAAGACGCTTCTTAATGAAGTTAGGTCGCTATGTAAAAGACATGAGGTGAATACTCTAGATTCTTAGATGTGTGCCATTTCAAGAACTACCATACAATTTAACAAGAGAAAGCTGGGTAAACAGAGTATCTGCTTAAATACTTCTTGAATTATTGATAGATCATTTTCCATTATACAAGAAATTTAGTTTGCACACAATATTGCAATCCAATTTAAGGTTTCATGCACAAGACAACATATTAAAGCTACAAACCTCATCTTGCCAAAACAAGCAGATGTTCTTGGGAAAGAGGGGCGCCAAGTAACACAATACCTGCAAAGACCAAACAAAAACAAGTTCAATGAGCAAATATTTCATGACCAGTGAAATAAGTCAATAACCGCAATGTAAGTAAACCACATGGAACAAGTTGCCACTAACTAGCGAAATAACCAACAAAAGAGACAATTACCCTGGCAACAAATTTTGGTCAGACTATTTGTTGCTTGCTCATACAATAATACCACTACCAGTTCTCTACAATGTAAGACGATACATGTTTTGCTATAGGAATGTTATTTCGGCTTTTTAGATAGAAAAGTCAACAACATGAACCCGAGGTTAGTTGCTAAAAATATTCTTCAGTCAAATGCAGGAATAAAACTACAAAAATAGAATTCATCCGGACCGTAATGCATCTCTTTAATAAAACCCTGTGGATCATGTTAACATGTCAAGATGATGCCAAAGGGAGAAAGATCAAAAGGGATAAGAAGGTATTAACCGTCAAAGTTTGAGTTGCCAGTTGCTCTCGAGCCAGAGGATCGTGCAAAAGCACCATCAGCCGTGCAAAAAGCTCCTGGGTAGATGTTCAAAGCACCGAATTACAATGAATTAATAAAACAATACTAAAGAGGAAGATTGAATACTGATCAGAGAAATGGCTCCAACCACAGGCTTGGGGATATCAGCACGAGATCCACAGTCGGCAATCACAGAAACAGTATAAGATGATCTATGCCGGAATAATTCGGCGATGCATCTACAAACCTGCAAAATAGCACAGTGTTAGCAAACTTGCCAGCAAAGTAATCACAACAGAAGGGACTTACTCCTTTGATACATCATATCAAATACGCATACATATAACGCTTCTTGACAACCACCCATAAGTTCATATAATAGTCTCCACTCCCAAACAAAAAGAAGAGAAGAAGAAGAAGCAGCTTACCGTTGCAGCTGCACCAGTATACTTCTGTGGAACAATCATCTTCAAGAGAAAAGGCCAAAGTACATGCTAGAAATTTTGAGCAAGTATCATTCAGAAAATTAGGATGCAGGTAAGATTGCTGTTCAGAAACGTCATTTTATTTAAGATTGAAAAGCTTTGATATGCATCCAAATAAACTATACCTCCATTTCAGGAATGGTAATAGTTATTAAGAGAAGACCCTTTTCACAAATTGCCCGTAGCTCCTTTGGACTTGAACAAATGCCCCCAAACCTCACCTGAGCAGAACATTGGTCAAGCACTAGATAAGTATCAATCAACAGACTGAAAGAACTGTCAATGCAACACAATCATAACATAAATATAACGAAGATCGCAAAGGTATGACTTGCCCGAAGAGATTCCCTTGCATTTTCGTCCTTTATTTCCTCGTCAGATATGGAACAGTGGCGTACAAGATACTCAACGAATATTTCTCCCGCAGGACCAACCAAGTAACAGTGGGAAGCCATAACCACAATCAACTGACACGGGAAGCTATCACATGTGAATTTTAATGATTTCCATAGCATATCTTATCATACATCAAGAGAAAGTAGCTAACAATGGATAACTAAATATAACAAAGGGAAAATAACCAAGTTGAGATGATAAACTAATGTGGCGTTTCAATATCAACACACAACTCTCACTTTGTTACTATTGTTCTGTTGCTAGTTATATGACTGGAAGCAGAATATTATTCAGCAGAAGATAAAAACTAATAGATCAGATCAACCAAAAACATTATTTAGCCTGTACAAGACAAAATATGTGGCCTACGGGACATATGCACCAGTAGATTTTGCTAATATTACATGGAAAAAAAAAAAAAAAAAAAAAAAGAGGACTGACCTCGGCAACTGCCTTGCAAACACCTAAATTCTGTTCATCTAGAAGCAGCCTTACGGAGTCAACAAGTAAAGGCCTTTTAGAAAACCAAGGCTCTAACAACCTCAAAGAGGAAACAGAAAAAAAGAAAGTTAGGTTTAATAAGACAACTGGAAATAAGGTGCAAGGAAACAAAAAAGAAAAAGATACCTGGGCAAAAGGTGCTTAATTACAGTAAGGGCGCCAAAGGTAAGGACTTCTTCCTTTGACCTGCATCTCTAATACCAATAATGAAGGGCCTTAGCATATGAAGAGAGGAGCCAATTTTTCAACTTCCTCAAAAGTCGTAACCCAACAAAAAATAATCAACTCTTAAAAAGAAAACCTCAAATGTACCAGGGAATAAAATTTTTAGGTGAAATCTTTGAATGGATAATAATGTTAATTAACTAATATCAAAACCATAAAAAGTATATAAGTAACAAAACTTCAGGTCAAACTGGTTCCTACTTACATTCAGAAGAAACATGAAAATTTCCTCGGGATATACAGTGCCAACTGCTAGGAAGCAATGCTGAACTTCATTATAGGTCTGTCACAAAAAATAAACATGATTCAACAGAAAACAAAAGAAGAAAAAAATTCATTGAAAAGATGACAACCTGCGGTGCAGATGTCACAGTCTCCAAGTGAAACTTGAGGATGATAAAAGATTAGTCATACAGGATGAACCTGGATAGGAATTATCTTCAAAAGACAGGAAGAAGGATAAGTTTAGGGGGAGAAAAAAGGAACATGTTGAACCGTGAAGGGATAAAATGATTTGGACCCATAATTTAGAACAAAATGCAATGAAATATTAAGACATAAAAAACAAAAACTAAAAAAAAGAGTAACATTTATACCTTCCGCTCAACTGGGATATCTGAATGCTCATTGTTGTCATTATGAATGGATACCACTGGCAGAAGCGTGGACAAAATTATAGTGAGTTCCTGTTAAGATACCAAAGCAAGCACCACAAAAACCACATTTTAACTCATCACACAAAGTAATTTATTAGTTAGAAGAGAAAAAAAAACACCATAAAAATCCAGATGCAGCAGAAGGCTCCAAGGAGCAAAGTTGACAGTCTATTGGAGTTAATAACCTTTTCACCACTAAAAGGTGGGAGGAAAAGAAATTATGACTCATGGTGCATACCAGCAGATGAAGTTGCAAAAAAAGAGGGGGACACTACCTCAAAATCAAGCAACGGAGGACCAATCTCAGACAGTAAAGCAGCATTCAGAAGATTATGTAGAGTACAAGTTGCTAATAAAGCAATATCTTGATCTTTCTTATACCTGCATAAAGAAAACAAGATACAGATATCAAGGATAATCTTTGTTGATACAATAATTAACCAATGCAACATTTGTGTCCACTAAAAATCTACGAATTTCCAGAAGCAGGGCCCACTAATTAACAGTGATCTTACAGATCCAGTACAGTAGGGATAAGTCTTGGTAAAGCTGCCTTTAATTGAGTTCTAGGAATAAGGCCAACCATCTGCCCTAACGCCTCCACAGATGTGACACGCACCTATTACACAGCACCGAGAGAGAAAACATTAGCATACATCAACATAATTTTCATGAGAAGATGCAGCTCATATGACACATAAAAAACTAACATCCTTAGTAACTGCGTGTCCGGGTGAGGCTTTTTCGAGACTATTAGAAGAATATGAATGAAAACACCAGCTTCAAGAACATATCACACGCACCAACTGCTTGCATATATTGGATAGCCAAGGACCAAAGCTAACTCTACTGGAAAAATAGAAGAGAACTTTCTTCTCAAACAAGTAAATAGCTCTTAATCTCACCACTCAAGTGGATATACTCATCGTTAGGACCATGCATTAAATGCAGAGATATGCATTGAGGTGCCATATTTGATGCATCCGAGTACATGAGAATGAATCAGGAAACTAAAAAGAGGATGAAATGAAATTATGCCCAACCTTCAGATCTCGAGAACTCGCCCAAACTCTCAATAGAAGCTCAAAAGCAGAATTCAGGAATGACCTGGATTTAGAGATACAGGGTTATTTCAAAGCTAAGGACAACAGTTGCATTATCGAGAAATGCAAAACAAAACATAACTGAAAACTCACATGACATCACTATCAAGAAGTCGATGAGATGGAAAGTCCACACCATAATGCGATACAGCCTGACACCAGAATTTGAATGCTGGATAGAGAACAAGAAGAAGACATATTTACGCCTAAGAAAAAAGAGAAAATGAAAGCATAACAACACATGGCTAACTGATGCAGAGTCGTGGGCGGAGACTATTATGCAGTACAAAAGTATAAGACGTTCTTTCATTGGCAACATTACTAGATTTGGAAAATACAGACATGGCAATGGCATTCTGCTGACAGCATAGGAAGAAATATGACTAGCAAATAATCAGGAAATAAGATACTACCATTTGCAAAAATTGGCCGATGAGCATCCTTCACACTTCCAAGAATCGGCAAAACCCTGGAAAGAACATCTTTCAGGCGCGGACTAAACTGCAGAGCTTCAAGCACACAAAAACAAGTTTAGCAGGCACTTCTGTTTAAGAAGATATTCCCAAGACATCCTAACATAACTGAAGAACATCATTATGTCCAACCTTGTGCGGAAGCAAAGTCAGCTAAGACTTGAACCATGGCTGGTAAAGCTGCACTGGGACCTGATAGGTGCAGAAATATTTCCTCCATCATCTAAAAGAATTACATATGGGAAAATTATCAAGAACCGCAGGCAAAGGAAAAAAAATATAAAATGGGTTGGCGATGGGAATTAGAAGAAGCTTTTGCTGACAATGTTAAATAAGAAAGATATGTTATTTTGCAATTGTGATTAAAACCTTCATTGTACTACAGAGAAATACTCCCTCATCCCCTTGGATATTAATATAACCTTGAAAATCACAAAGACAACCACACAGATATGTTATGTTTGCCATAGATATTAACAACCTTACTGCACTTGAGACAAATACTCTACTCAAGCTCAGTGCTTTTGAACTCAAAAATTCTTAGCTGATCCCCTCGGGATTCTCAAGAAGTTAGACAACAAAGTGACAAACTAGAATAAAAGCAGAAAGACTGTCTGGAAACAAGAGTAGGAATAGCGAGGAATGCAAACATGATAAAGGTTCAAAGTACTGATAATCACAATACGCTTCAGAAGCTTACCAGATCCGGCAAATGGGAGCCTGTTGAAACTAGTAAACCCCCTGCAGCCCTTTGCCAATCAGCAAGTAAATCCTAATTGTTCAAAAATGAATCATATAATTATGAACTCTTCAAATATGAACTTAGAATTGCCATTCATATGCCGTTACTGCCAAAATCATATGTTTCCATGCAAGTTATGGAGCTTACTTGGACAACTACCTCAAATTGCAGAATGTAAATCAATTTTACACTAAAAGTATTTCTAAAGAAAACAAATCTGGAATAGTAATGTGCATGAAGCAAGAGATGTATACCTTTGAAGATATTATCTCCGTAGTGGCAATTTTAGCAAGTTTAGCCATGAAATGAGCATCAACATCTTTCTTATCCAATGAACTTACTGCAAATGCCATCACTTGAAAGAGTCCAGCCATGTTTCCAAAACTCTACAACATTTCCCAACAAGAACTCTCAATTTAGAAAATAAAACTCAAATTTCAGAATGCATAGCAAAGCAAAAATGAGGAATAAAGAAGAAAAATTACTCGTCTCCCTCCTCGAGAAACAATGGAGCAACAATCAAGTACTAACAACGGATTCCTGCAGTTGAAAATTGATCAATTGAGATCCAAACAATTACAAATAAACAATTTCCAAAGAAAGCGACAGAGAAAGAGAGTGGGAGATGATTACAGAGACGCGATATCTTTGAGAGTCAGCATAGAAGAACTTCTAACCATAGTAGATTCATCAGCAAGAGAAGTAACAAGAACTTGAACCGCTTCTGAAACAGAGATTAAAATTCAATTACTAACAAAATTAAGAAAACAAGAGTTCATAATATCAAAATTAGGGTTTGAGTTAGGATCTTTTTTTTTACCAGGTGCCGGAATTGAGTTTCCGGAACTTGAAGACGCCATCGTCGATGAAGAATCTCAGAATGAATGATACGAGAAAGAAGACGAAAGAATAAGAAGAAGAAGGAGAGAGAAGAGGAGAAAGGTTGGTGTATTTGACAGCGAGGACAACAATTGCACTTTTTTGTTTAACAAAAAAAAAAAATGGAATTATTTAGGTGATGCTCAGGAAATAGAAACTGCGTTTTCAGTACGTTCTGATATTACACGTGGCGAGATCATTTCTTGAACTACTTGATGCATTGTGGTGCCTATCACTAACGATGCTCAGCGTGTTCCTCACGTCGATGATAAACACGTGATGAAATCGAACCGCTCAAATAATGCCTTGTGCTTGGGGAAGGCATTCTTCTTTATGGATTTAACTCACCTCGATGGGATGCATGTGAGCATCGGTGCCACAAGGGCACCAAATCACCTGCATCCGCGGTGGTACACTCTGTAGCAGTAAATCATGAATGTAGCTCATTTCAGCTCGCGTTGTGTGCTATGGTGCTATACTGTAAAATAACAAGGCTGAATTGGAGGCCATGGAAACTAATTGGGGTCCAGGACACATTTTATACCCACATCAAAAGATATATGGGGCTTTCAAAATGATGGTGAAATAACTATTTTACCCTTTTCTAATAACTTCTTCTCCTCCCATTCTTCTTCTCCTCCGCTCCCTCTCTCCCACTGTTTCCCATTCCATTAACGACTTCTGAGAAAAAAAAATTCTCACCGATTCATCGTGGTAAGTGAACTAAAAAGAATTAGGTTTTCAACTGCAAAATTACAGTTACAGTTTCAGGGTCGTTAACCACGGTTGTTTATTGCTTAACGATTTTTGATATGCATGTTAAATTGCTAAAAAAATCGTTAACCATTAGGGTGTAGTAGATAACGACCCTAAACCTGGTTTTCTGCCTTAGAATAGTGTCGTCTAGGGATTTTTAAATCGCTAACGACTCTATATGATACAAAATTAGTTCCCTGTTCAAAAAATAGGAAGGGTCATCATGTCAAATGGTTGTAGTCGTTAACTATGTTGAAGGGTCGTCATGTGAAGTCGTTAACGATGTTGAAGGGTCGTTTGGTTTTATAAATTTTGCTTGCCGACCATTGATCCATGAAATGGTTCGCTAGGGTCGTCAGTATATAGGAATGCCTAATTAACGACCCTAAGAGTAACATCTTCAGAGAGTAAAAAGTTTTAGAGTCGTTGGGTTCTAAACATATTAAGTTAACGACTTTATATGACCTAATTAGCTGGAATCGTCAATTATATCACACTTGGTTGACGATTTTTCATAACCTGCAAAAGTTGCAGGTTTGAGTCGTCAAAGGTTGTGTCAAGTAATTGACGACTCCTTAGAGTCGTTCGTTTATTACCCTCTCGACTTAACGATCCTCACTCTGAGTAGTTGCATAATGTACATGAATCGACCACTTGGGGCATCATTCATACAATTTGAAGAGTATAGGAAGTTTACCTGATTGTTTTGAGCTTCGGGTTCTTCATTTTTTGAGGATTGGTTCCTTCATTTTGAGCAATACGATTCCTCTACTGGAATCCCCTAAAAACTCAACTTCTTCCTCTCCGCAACACAAAAACACAATTTTTCTTTTATCAAATTTTATCCCTAAATCTGATTTTAATCTAATTAAACTAATTAATAATTAATTAACTTAATTACCACTAATGATTTGGGGATAGTTTAGCCATTTAAAAAAGTTGAGGATAAGGGATAGCTCTCAATTACTATTTCATGACCTTTTTTTGTCATGTAGCTAGGATCCCCAATTATTTTTCCAGGGCCCCAATTTAGCCTTGTAAAATAAGTGACACAAACTCTTAATTTGATCGAAACAAATACTTGCATCAATAATTTAGATTGATCTTTTTTGTTCCACTTGCTTAAGTTGTTGAAGAAATCTGAGTGCATATTTTAGCATTCACTTACAATGCAAACCTTTCTTTCAAAAGAAAAAAACAAAAAGTGCATGATTTAGAAAACCCCACATACCACACGAGCCTTCCAGTCTAGGAGCAAGTTGCATTGACCATCTGATGGATCTTGTTTTTATGAAGCTAACGTTCCAACTCAATTTTTAGAAATTTCTACTTTTCAGGTGTTCAACCCAAATGGGGTACCCTTGAAACATGATCCCACTATGCAGACAAAAATCTTCATATCTGTTGACCCTAATCAATCCCAATCCTTGGGGAGCCTTCCTAACAGTAAGGACCCCAATTACATCTCTTTGAAGAAAAAAAGTGCCACTTTATTTAACACTAGCCTATAAGAACATTTGTTGCAAGAGCTTTCAAAATGCATTAATCAAAAAGGTACAACAATAAGAGGAGATACAGATCCTCAAGAGTCACCAATAATAAATAAATACAATCATGTGAAGACGTGAATTGCGATTTAAATCCAATTGTAAAATAGGATCATCAAATCTTGCCACTTCCAAGAGGCTGCCTGGAAGTGTCACCAGAAGCCCACGCCTGATAATCCTTCGCTAGCTGGAGAGAGTTAACACGTTAAAGACAAGAAATGTACATATCGTTTGAATAACCTCCGTAGCACAAAGTAGTAAAACAGGAAAGAAAAAGAAGAAAAAAACTGTTTTCAGAGTGAATCACGTTAACGGTTAACATCATTTCTGGAGTACATAAAAACTGCTACGCAACTAATAAAAAATTTGACAGGCTGTAATACCCTGTATCATTGCTATATAAACTTTCCTAATGGAAAGTTGGCTTTTGTGATTGATGTGCCTGGCTGTGCATATATGGATAAGATGATTCGTGTTCGGTGTTCCATGACTAGATCACAAACTCAACATGACTATATGCATATGATATACCCATATCAGGAAAGAATGAGGATGGAAATCTAACCACATCCACAAGTTGTCAATTCGCAGGGTTTTATTAGAATATAAAGCATACCATGCAGAAGCATATCAACTTGAGAAACTGTGGCATATTGATTTCAACTAGTACCATAAATAGTCAAAACACACAGAAGTACTCTTCTCATCCAAAGATTTATCTTCATGTTGGTGCCCTAAGAAATCTTTTCACCACTAAGTATTTTGCTAGGACTTGTCATATGACATCTTGTCAGTATCCTACACAAAGAGCTTTATCCAGAATGTTCTTGATGAAATTTAATGTGAAGTTTTGTGTAAATAAGACAAGTACTGTTTATCTCATAATTTTTATGAGTTCTCCAACGAGTTCTCCTACGACCATTTCCCTTTTCATCTGAAGAAGGATCATTTGTTTCTGATATGAGTGCTGACAGTAAAGATATAGGTTCATGTGTAGTCAATTAATCTCAAAGTACGCTCTGAACACAGTAAGTTGAAACTTGAAACATCAGTCTTTCTGCACTACGAGACCAAACACACATCCAATCAGTATGAAATTACAAATGGATTACAGTGAAATCCACTCAATTATCATCACCTTGAACCATTTTACCTGACACTACCACCACCATATAGTGCCGGCTGAAATTTCTGACCTGGTTAACTGTATAGAAACATAAATGGCCCTCGATGAAGCCATGTTCTTTGGACGACTAATACAATTGTGATTGGCCTGAACTCCGTTAGTTGAAAACTACTCTGCCTATGCATTTTTTAGCAAGAATTATGGTGAGAACTACTAAGCGATTACCTTCTTCGGGTTTTCCATCATCCCACTAAATTCTCCTTATGACGTTTGTAAGAGATTGAAACAGATTTCAAGCAACAATCTTTCAGTTCATTGAACATATACCTGAGCCATAAATCGTGGAAGCATGAGTCGTAATATTTGGTCCAGGACTTGCGCTCCTGATGATTCAATTGCCTCCACCGGAATTGCTCGAAAAGCAAAAGGGATGTCGATGGTTACCTGGATCCCACGTACAACAATGTCAATATATATATGGAAACTTCACTACACGATGAAAGACATGTTCTAAAGCTCAAAAATACACGTTCTAAACCAATTTAAAACTACCTCTATCTCGGCATCTGAACTGAGCTGCTGTGAAGATGAGTCGCCCTGACCATTCCCGCACGATATTTGATTCACCATTGAAGCTGCATTTCCCATACCAAATCAGTGTCAAACCACTCCTGAAAAGGCATTGCATTGTAAATTTAGAGTTGGACTTGAATTTTCAAAAATGTTTTCAAATCTTTATAAATGGCAGACTTTCAGAGACACAAAAGCGCATACCAGAAAACTTCTCATTTTGCGCAACCACAATCGGTGAACCTTCCAGCTACAATTCCACCATCCAAAAAACATTACAGACCAATACCAAAATCTATGCAGCAAGTAATCAATCTAGACACTTCAATCCAGACAAATAGAGAATCATAATACCTTGCAGGACAGGAGTCTGATGCAACACCCATTAAGTTGTTCCTCAACTTTGACAAGCAAAACAGGGCAAACTTCAAATGCAAAGAACTTAAATCTATAAACATAACACCTAAATGTGTTCTCATCAACACGTTCAATCCTCTCAGCATCCAGCACAGAGTATTGACTTGCAGGCAAACTCATATACTCCACTGCTCAACAGCACACAAAAAAATAAAACAAAAATTAAAAACCAGAAGAACTGAAAACCACTGTTTTATATTCAATTCTTAACCCAAAAAACTTACTCAATGGACGCTCGAGTTGTTTTACGGCTAAGGTTTCTGATCTTTTCACAACAAACCTAGCTTTGGGGGTTGTTAAATCAGAAGAAATGCGAAATAAAATTTTCGCTGTAGTCAAATTAACGTTACCATTTTCTGAACAACGAGATCTAAAAGGATTCGATACTGAATTAAAATGCAGAGTCAAAGCCATCTAAGAAAAAAACCCTAGAAATGGTTTCAAGGAAGAAAAAAATCAGTGACTGGTATCATTCCTATCCCAGAGATTAAGATAAGTAGTTTATTGTTCAATATACTAAAAAGGCGCATATTAGCATCGAGTATAAACCTGTGGGACCACCATGATAATCACAGGTTTCAACCACAAGCGCACACAGATCTATTTCTAAACAATTTTACTAAAACACGCAGGCGGTTGATTAAACTGCTAAAATGCACCGATTAACTAAAATTGCACAAATATTGAGACGAAGATTAAGATATGAAAATGTAAAGATTCCTTCATTCATACTAAAAGTTCAGAGAAATTAAACAAAAGTAGTAGCAGAAAGTAGATCTAGTCTTTCTTTACATTGCTGCAACCATTAAAACCCTAATTAAACTTTTCAAAACATCGATTATTTCCAAAATTTACCCTAGAAACCTTAATTTTTTGAGATCTAAGTGCTGGTAAACTTAGTGACAGCTTTAGTTCCTTCAGAGACGGCATGCTTAGCGAGTTCACCGGGTAGAACAAGACGAACAGCAGTTTGAATCTCACGAGAAGTAATCGTAGGTTTCTTGTTGTACCTTGCTAATCGAGAAGCCTCTTGAGCGAGTTTCTCAAAGATATCATTGATAAAACTGTTCATAATCCCCATAGCCTTACTGGAGATACCGATGTCAGGATGAACTTGTTTCAAAACTTTGAAGATGTAAATCTTATAAGTCTCAACACTTTTCTTTGATTTCTTCTTCTTCTTGTCGGCTGTAGAAGCATCTTTGCTTGGCAACTTCTTCTCTGCTCTGGGTTTCTTCTTTGCTGGTGCCTTCTCTGCTTTCTCTTCGGCTGGTTTCTTCTCAGCTGGCTTTTTCTCTGCTGGCTTCTTCTCTGCTTTGGGAGCCATTGATGATGATGAAGAAAGATTGACTGAAAATAAAAACCCTAGAAATTACTGAGAGTCGGTGGGAATGATTTGAGATTGGTGAGGGGAAAGGGATGGAGGAACCGTATTTATAGAAATAGGGCAAGAGATTTAAACCGTTGATAACTGAAAACAAAAAATGAATGGGTTAGATGATGGGTTTGGAATCGGCGGGAATTTGAAAAGGTTTTTTTTTTTATAACCTTCAGTTTTCAACTTTGGCGCTGAGATAGTTTTCTAGATTAATCAATCCGTGTCGGGAGACCAATATCACACTGCCATGTGTCCACTGAAATTCACTTCCGTTACCGATCCGTTTTTGTAAAAAAGATCCAATTGCAGACTTGTGGAAGTGGTTTTCCTTGCCTCGACTCCAGCCCCAACTTGACTCTAGTTGGTGCCCGCAAATGTCCAACACCCAGCAATAGTATCCAACCTTTAAAATATGAAGTGTTGGTATCTGAAATCTGAATTGACCGTCAAAATTTACAACTAATTTATTAAGGTTCACAATTTTCCAAATATATTTGTTGTTAAGAAGAAAAATGGGTTGAAATGTGATGGTGGACGCATCAAATTAGCTATCGCACGTTTAATCAAGTAATCTTCAACAGTACAAATCCCCACATCGAATTAGTCCTAGTTGATCTTGTAGCATTCAATCGATGTGATTATGACTGTCGATTCAAATTGATTTTGTTGGTGGTCATACCGATTCGATTTAAAGATTAGTTCATCCAAATATGAGATTAAACGTATGAATTTTGAAACCCTAACTGTAAAGTAAGTGTTTATAATTGAGAATGGATTGCTGCAAGACCCAGCTAGAAAGTGTAACGGTGGCGCGATATCTCTGATTATTATAAGTAGTTTATGAAGACGATCGATGTAGCTTGGTGGTGCTGCAATCGATTTACGTCTTTCATTTTCGGCTTTTCGTGGTGGTATAGTTGGTGACGACGGTGTAGTTTGGTGGTGTTTATTCTATCTGTAGTGGTGAGATCTAGAGAGGAGGAAAGTAGTTTTACTGTTTATAATGGAAGTGTTGTCATTATTTTAAAAGAAACTGCTAGGGTAGAATTAATGGAGGTCGAAGTCAATGGTTTTCGAGATCTGTTATTTTCTTTAATTTTCTTCTTCATATTCGAATATTTTTTTACAGACTATATGCGTTTAGTGTACATATGGACAAATTCGTAAATTTGAATAATTTTTTAATTTAATTAGAGAAAATAAAACGGGTCAAACTGATACTTTTACGGTCAACCGTCTAGCTACCAACTCTTAATATTTAAATGTTGGATGTCATTTCTAGATATTGGACATTTGTCGGGTACCAACGATTAAATAGTCCTTTATAAACTCATATCTCTCATGCAGACAATGTATGTATCAGGCAGACGTATAAGTGATAACATCACTTTAGCCCGTGATTTTATTCATTGCATAAAGAGGAAGAAGACTAAGAGACGTTACATGGCTTTGAAACTCAATATGTCAAAGGAATTCAATCGTGTAGAGTGGTATTTTCTAGATAACATCGTGAAGAAACTTGAATGCAACAATGAATGGTTAGCCTTATCCAAGAGTGTTCATCACTTTTGAGATTCAAATACTTATAAATGATTCATTGTGTCATTCTTTTAAACCAAGAAGAGGTATTCGTCAATGTGATTCAATTCCACCTTACAAATTCTTGCTTACAATGGAAGTCTTTATCAAAGTACTTGCGCATGCTGAACATAATAATAATATTCAAGGTATTAAGATAGCAAAAAATTATTACTCTATGTGTAGCACATCTTTTTTTGCAGACGACTGCCTGCTCTTCGCCAAAGCAGATATTCATAATGTCAACAATCTTCTAGCTATAAAATCTTTCGTTGACATTTTAAAACAACAAATCAACTTCCATAAATAATTTGTGTTCTTTTTTAAACATATACATCATAGATATTGTAGGTTACTTGTAATTATAAGAAGATTGAAGATGAAAAATGAGTTTGAAGGAAAAGTACTTGGGTATACCACTATTTTTGAATGAAATAAAAACTACTTCCTTCTCTTGTTTAGTCGACAACATGAAGATGAAGCTAACAAGATGGAAAGAGGAATTCATAAACCAAGCGATTAGACTTGGTCATTGCATTATAATCAAAGTATCAAGGTATTATATTACGAAGTATAACGCTTATCTATTGAACTTCGTGAATACAACGTCAACATAATTTGTATATTTAGTTACTTGATTATGTGTAAGGATATATCTGTGATTTCATCCTAGAAAATTATGTATTATTACACTAGTCCAAGGAAGTAGATTTATGAACTTGTTTCATAATCGAAAGGGAAATCATGAATGTGTTAGTCTGGTTCTTTATTGAATATTTTTTAGATGACCAGTACAAGATGATAAGGTAGAACCTATATTGACTTATGTTGAGAATTGAGGTATAACCGGACATAGCTTATAATGTGTAACAAGGTGTAACCGGTCACAAGCTACTTTGGGAAGCAAGGTGTAACCGATCACAAGCTACATTGGGAAGCATGGTGTAACCAGTCACAACCTATCTTGGGAAGCATGGTATAACCGGTCACAAATAATATTGTGAGTCATGTTAACTCCGGTTCCAAGAGCAAAACCGAGTTTCCAAAGTTCACACATTTCTTCATGTTGTGTATGTATTAGAAATTAGGGTTTGCTAAGAAAAACTTCTAGAGGTCAACATTATTTGTACATGAACATAAATCCTGTCATTTATTTTTCAAAGATATTCCTTGAAACTCAAGATGATCCCATACCGAAATATTGAAAAGCATTAATGATGATTTTCATATTATATGTTTTAATTACCAACAGTTAAAGCTGATGTAATTTCAAAGTTGTTGTAGTAATAAATAGAGTTCGTTCAAGACTTGTGAAGGTTGTGCTTTTAGATTTAAATTTTAAAACTAATGAAAATAAAGCAAATTAAAACTGATTATATTAGAGAGACCGGGGTTCAGGATTTCACCATTCACCAAAATTCATGTAATTTAATGTTAATTTTTATCATCCAATTCTAGACAATATAACTCCAACCAAAAGAAATTGTGATTCTAATCATTGCCTAAATTAGATTTTCAAAACATCAATTGTTAATCGTGATGGTTTTTCAAATAGTGATTGTAGTAGTGGTAAAAACTGGGTCTTTTCAGACTTGTGAAGAAAACAATTTTTATAGATTTAAATTAAACAGGCAACTAAATAAAATAATTCAAAGTTTTGGAAAAATACCAAGACTAGGATTCCATGCATCACACAAATAAATAGTAAACTCTAAATAATATTCATGCAATTTTATCTTTAAAAATAATTCTAATATTTGCCTCAAGTATATTCTTGAAGTAATAGTTGTAATCAAAGAGTATAAAACATCAAAAGTATTTAAAACCCAGCATGCTTCATCAAATTAATTCACAACTATTGAATAAGAACTAATATTTCAATTCAATCCCATGCAAATAATCAAATAATAATATTGCAAATAAATAATAAAATTAGAATTATACCAATTAATGTGGAACAATGGCTTCCTCCGTCGCCTTGGATAATGGGTTTAGCTCTTCATGGTAAAACACACACAAAATAATCACTCATGGCTGAATAGGTGTTTTTATTGAAGAAATAAGATGAAACAGAAATTCGCAACGCTGTAGAAGTGTTACAGCGTCGCTGTTACAAAACAGATGTTGTTTATATACGATAATAATGATATGCTGTAGATAAACGACAGTTTGATTTCGCTGTAAGCACTGTGGAAAAACGACTGACTCTGCGAGTCCGTTCTTCCTTCTTCGTCTTCCTCCTCGAGCAGCAGCAGCAGGTATGATTTCTGTTCTTCGTTTCGGCTCTGAACTCTCTCCTAATTCTCTCATGCGGGTTTCTAACCCTTCTATGACAAAAACCCACTATATATAGCCTTCAGATTCCCTAGAAACTCGATCAAATTCGAGAATAAATCTCTTATTCTTCACGTGCAGTTTTAACAATAATTCCATCTGTCGATCTTTGTATGCGTCTGTTAGCTATTCTATTGCTCCCAAAATCTTCTCTGACTTGAACTCAACTGTTTTGAAGTATATCCCACGCAAGAATCTCTCCCAAATCTTTCAAACCAATTCAAAACCTAAACAGGGACCGTGTGCACTGTCTTGACTTTGTGTGGATTTTCTGACTTATCCAGCCCAATTAGATGGGTATAATCGCTTCTAACAGGTCCCTTATGTTTTGTAGAGTCCGTGGGTACCAAATTTGCCCATTGAATCGCCTGCTAGGTCGCTCAAATCCTTGATCCAAAACTGTTGACGCTGCTGCCTTTTTTCCCGCCAAAATCCAGTTTTGAAACTTTGAAGATGACCTCCCCCTATCCAGTTCCGGTCTCCCTTTAGCAGATGCCTGGAAATGGGTCACCCCTTAGTAATTAGGTTACCCATTATCCAAAATGAGAGTCCGTATAGTAATTTTCTCCCACGGGCGCAAAAACCATTTTTTAGCCAATTTCGCCGCAAAAGCTTTATTCTTCCAAAAACACCTACAAATACATAAAATAACCGAATAAGTACAATATCGAGTACTAACAATATATAAAAATGAGCTATATTAGACACATAAATGCGTCTATCAAATACCCCCAAACTTATTATTTGCTAGTCCCGAGCAAATCAAATAGAAAATAAAATCCTAACTCACTGTCGCAGGCATCGTCGATTGCATTTAGCGTATGCAATAAGCCTTTAAACCCCTAGGTGGCCCTAGTGGCCGAGTTATAGTCTCGGGAGGGCTTACCAGAGATATACCCACAAAACCTGTACTCCTAATTGGTCACAAGTATCCAAAGAGCTATGAGGACATACATATTCTCAACCTATCTCCAAGTAAGTAGAATGCCAGAGAAATTAAAGGTGTCAGCTCTAAAGCTGACTGAAGAAAAGGGGAGACACATCTGCATGACTGCTAGATAAAGAGATATCCGCTATACAGCTAGATAAACATTGTAAGATGCGTCCGCTGCTTTACAGCTGGATAAGATTAGGAGAGAGATAAAAATGAGAGGGACATCTGCTATACAGCTGGACTAATTACGTGTGATGAGTTAAACCAGTGCTAGAAAGATCTTGTGCCAGATTGAAAGCAACTAACAAAGCAACCAAAATGCATCTTTCTTCGACTCTCTCACAGTGCCCAGTAGAAACAACGCCTTCTTCGGTCTTCAACTGTTGATGATAAACTATCGAACCTCATAGAACCTTGACAATTAACTCTTCTCTTCGATTTCTTGCTTGACTTATAAATTTCTTCTTCCCTATGGCCTTATTGAACAAAAAGAACGTAATGATGTTTCATATTTTTTTTTTCTTTTTTTTTTTTATTCTTTTTTCATTTTTTTTTTTCATTTTTTTTTTTTTTTTTAATAAAAAATTACAAGACAAAAATTTACATGGCCATGAGAGAAGGACTTTCAAAACTTGGATCTTCGCAACTTGTGATGTCTTGGTATCATGGATTCTAACAACTTATATCATTTGCTCTTATAACTAAGTCTTCAACTTTGATTTTTGAATTATTCTTTTCTATTGTTGCTTCTAAACCTTAAACGTCTTCACTTTCTTCATAGATTTTGATGTCGCCCCGCTTGTTGATGATGATAAGTTTCTACTGAGAGAGAGTTGTAATCTAGTAACTAAGACTACATTGTGAGGTTGCTTTGTCTTTCTGGCATTTCCTTCTGCCTACTTGCCTTCCATCATGTATGGTTAGGTCCATCACGATAACCCTCTAAAAGGAACAATTCTCTCCTGAATTTCAAGGATCTCAATGTCTTTTTCTCTAATGTCTCAATAGGTTGTTATCTCTAGCATTCCAATTCTATCTTTTCGGTGAGAAACAATATGTAAACTTAGCTAACCGGATACCATGTGACGCTAGAAGTTTCAAAAGTGCAACACAAAATTTCTCCCATACCCCCAAACTTAAATCTAACATTGTCCTCAATGTTCTAAAGATGAAATTAAAAGCATGAACAAGGAGAAACTATTACCACTGGGGGGAAAAGAAATAAGGAAGGATATTACCGTATCACATGAACGCGGGAGCCTCCCAGTAAATGCTAAATTTATAGTCATTAGCTAGACATCAAATACCTCTAAAAGAATTGTCACCTTCCAAAGTCGTATACCAATAGTCGAAACAATTGTGGGTCCATAAGACCAAATAGAACTGCCACGAATAGGAGACAAATGCTTAAGATCAGAAAAATGAGCAGATAGAGCACAACCTGATCTAAAGTTTCTCGCAAGACAACTGGATTTATCTGAGGTGCCCACTTGGGCTTCATATGAGTGTCTCGGCAAACAGATTCATCCGAAAAACGGGTCTCTAACATATGGATTTTCTCCTGGACAGTATCAGGCGGATCAGGTTGTGGAGTCTGAATAGACTCAAGCGATACCTCAGATGCACTAGGCTTGAGTCCCAAGTTAGGGACTTCTACTGGGGATAATTGACAATCTCTACCCCCAAATTTAGGGTAATCACTATTCTCCGTAAGACCTTTAACTATGGCTTGAATTTCCGGATCCGGAGAGTATTTAAAATACTAGAGCTTCTTCTAGTTCACTACCCCCAAACTTAGAGTTTTGGGTGTCTCTAGATAAACTAGTCACAATATTCCTAATTTCTAGACCATCCGGTTCCTGAAAAAGGTCAATTGCTTTCTCTGAGTTATAATCAGGTGGTTCATCCTCTAAATTCTTTTGAGGTATACTAGCTATAGGACTTATATGTTTCATATCCTCTATGGTCATCCCTAGAGTTTCCTTATTGTTTTGAAGCACAGTTACTGGCCTAATCTCATGATCACTATCCAAATTGGAAGTTATAGGCAAAATCTCAGATGGGCCTACAAATGCATAATTGGGGTCCAACTTAGAAGGATCTTTAGGCTCTTCGAAATAAGGGCTTAAGGTAGATTCGGTAGCTAGTAATGGTTCAAACCTAGATTTCCATCTATCGGTATCTAACATAGGAATAGAATCCAACAGAGCATTTACTTGTTCAATGTTGCTATCATCGTCAAAATCCATGATAAAACGGGCTAGACAACTCTCTAATAATCTTCCGATTCGGTGTTTGGTACAGACTTCGGAACTAAGGTTCCTATCATGTTACCTCTTCAATGCACGTGTCATCTAGCTCAGAATGTAGCTTATTGACATTAAAAATATTCAACTCAATAGTCATATTACCAAAAGATAGATTCATAATACCATTTCGACAGTTTATGATCGCATTAGACGTGGCTAAAAACGGGCGACCTAAAATCACTGGTATTTGGTTCTCTGGGTCTGGGACAGGTTGGGTATCTAGGATAATAAAATCCCTGGATAAATAAACTTGTCAACCTCTATGAGAACATCCTCTATCACACCACGAGGAACTTTAACGGACCTATCAGCTAACTGAAGTGTTATCTGGGTAGGTTTCATCTCACCAAGTCCTAGCTTGAGGTACACATGGTATGGAAGTAAGTTCACACTGGCTCCTAAGTCAAGCAACGCTTTCTCAACACGGTACTTACCTATTGTACAAGCAATGGTAGGGGACCCTGGGTCTTTATACTTAGGAGTAGTGGTATTCTGAATAATAGAACTCACATGACTAGCTATGAAGGCTTTCTTCTGGACACTGAGCTTACGCTTTCGCGTACACAAGTCCTTAAAACTTGGCATAAGAGGGAATCTGCCTAATTGCATCTAATAATGGAAGGTTGATATTAACCTGCTTAAAAACCTCCAATATATCATTAAAGTTGGACTCCCTCTTAGTCGGAACTAGCAGCTGTGGGAATGGGGCTCTGGGAACAAAGCCGGGCTCAACAGGACCCTCATTGGTCTCTTGGAGACTCTATCAGTCTCCTCATTTTCTGGCTCAGCAGGGTGAACTACAATGTTCACTATCAGGCATGGAAACCTTGTTGTCAACTTTCTTTCCACTCTTAGGGTTGTGACAGCATTCACATGATTGTACGATTTCTCTCCTCTAGGGTTAGGATCAGTATGACTAGGGAACCTTCCACCTCTTCTCACTTATAAACTTAGCTATTTGTCCTACTTGAAGTTCTAACTTGGAAGACTCTGGGAAGTATTCTTCAATTCCTGCCTAGTTTCTTGTTGAAAGCTCATGTGGTTCTTTGATAATGTCATGGTTACTTACTAACATAGTGATAGCTTCCTCTAAGGTAGAGATCTTTTTCTCGGAAGTGTTCTGAAACTGGGTTTGACCTGAAGAGTTCTTAAAACCAAAACCTGGGGGAGGCTGAGAATTGCTAGACTGGCCTTGACTCTGGCCCTTAGACCAAGAGAAATTAGGATGGTTTCTCCAACCAGGGTTGTAGGTTTCTGAGTATGGATCAAACTTCTGACGGTTCTCAAACCTAGCATTGTTGTAGACAGCATGGGCTTGTTCTTCACTAACCTGACCTTCCCAAATGAATTATCGGGCTCTATTCCACAACTAGAGACTTGAGAGGCTCTATTAGGTTCAACAAGGGACCTATTTTTAGACTGACCCATTTCCAAAGCTTCTAACCTTCTGGACAAAGCAGCAAACTTAGCATCTGACGCAAAACTCGTATCTACCATATTGGTGCTACTTCTATTGACCAAGAGTCTTTTAGGGGGTTCAACACAAGATTCCCACTGTTGGGATTTTTCAGCGATAGCTCCTAAGAAGGTAAAAGCATCATCAACATTTTTACTAGTGAACTCACCAGCGCACATAGACCAACCATGGCTTTGGTCGAATAGTCTAAACCATCATAAATAATCTGTACAAGTTTCATATTATCAAATCCATGGTGAGGACACTGAGATAGGAGATCATTGAATCGCTCTAAAAACCTATAAAGAGACTCTCCCTCTTGTTGCACACTAGCACTAATTTTCTGCCTAACAGCTGCAGTTTTATGCTTAGGGTAGAATTTCATATAGAAGGCAGCGATAAGTTCCTGCCATGTTTCTATGGATTCAGACGGTAGGTTGTTAAGCCAGGTCTTGGCTTTATCTCTCAAGGAAAAGGGAAACATTTTAAGTTTCAAGACTTCATCAGTAAGGTCTTTTATCTAATTGTCCCACAGATTTCCTCAAAGTCCCTAATATGAAATAAGGGTTCTCATCATCTTTTCCTAAGAATATAGGGATCATCTGAAGAATACTAGGTTTTATCTCAAAATTAGCCGTAGTGGCTGGCAATTTAATGCATGAAGCTCGGTTGGTCCTAGTTGGGAACATGTAATCTTTCAAAGTTGCCATCGTTGGCACAACTGGAGTACTAGGGGTACTTTTGTCACTCAGAGATAAATTCTCAAAACTGAAGTTTCCAAAAACAGGGCTCTCCAAAGAAGAGTCTTCGAGCTCCCTGCTTAAATCAGAAGAACTACTAGGTTTTTCGCTAATCAATCGACCTAGAGTATCTCTTTTCCAAGCCCTATTAACAAAATCGGGCATACACTAAAAAGAATTCAAAAAGAAATAAAAAAAATCCTAACAGGAAGGTTCTAGCAATCACACAGCAGGCTGACTCGACTTTACCACAGCAAACCTAAAGATTTCTAGCAAACAACAAGCATGATGGCTCCACTTAGATTGTTTCTAGACCAGCTTCTAATCCTTCGAAAGGGAATTCGTTACAATTTAAGCAAACCCCTCTGGAATCAATCCGAGTTAAGCAAGTTGAATCGAGGCGAGGGAAGCTCAGTGGAGCTTTGATACCCAAAACCTCACCGATCCAATGCGGCGCAGTCACGCATTCAACTCGCAGAAACCGTCAAGAACTTCGAGGTGTGCTTAAAAGAGTAACCAATATTTTTCGAATGATTGTCCTGTTAAGCTCGATACCCTATAGGTCTCTTTCTAGTCCAAATTTTAGGCTTAGGTTCGCTTTAGGTTTCGTTTTCCTAAGGCGGGCAAGAAGGGAGCGGTGATGAAATCCGAACCCTTATCTTGTTTAGGCCAGGCCTTGCCCTTTACTAGGAATATAAAAACAGTCTGGTTCGTCCTCAAACAATTAGCACCTTAAGGAGTACAGAAACCCGCTTGCAGGAGATTCGCGGGTGTTTAGAATTTTACCTCCCGTACCAGACGGGCGATGAACCGTTGTCGTCGACTGGGCCACGACTCCTATGCCGTGTGCGAACCCGAGGGGCCGAGACGATATCGTAATCGTCGTCCTTCCCTGCAAACAGTTTATTTAAGGGTACCCTTCCATAGGGTTTAAAAATAAAAATAAAAATGTCCAAAAATTAATGTCCAGAGTCCATAAAAAAAAATACAAAAGAAAAGAAAGTCTAATAAAAAAAAATTACAAAATAAAAATGTCTCTCTTTTTTTTTCTCTCTTTTACAAAATAAAGAAAATCTTCTTCTTTCGCTCCTTTAGCTTTGCTTTTCGCTCCCAAACTTTAAGTAAATCACCACAAGCTTTGGCAAAATTGTCTTTCGCTCCAATCTTCAAAAATCTGCAAGGAAACAAAAAAAAAAAAACAGAAACGTAAAGAAGAACAAAAATAATAAAAATAAAAAAAAAATCTAAAAAAAATGCTAACTAAACACAGGTCCGCGTCGGCGGCGCCAAAAATTTGATGGTTTTTCAAATACTGATTGTAGTAGTGGTAAAAACTGGGTCTTTTCAGACTTGTGAAGAAAACAATTTTTATAGATTTAAATTAAACAAGCAACTAAATAAAATAATTCAAAGTTTTGGAGAAAAATACCAAGACTAGGATTCCACCATTGACCAAATAAATAGTAAACTCTAAATAATATTCATGCAATTTTATCTTTAAAAATAATTCTAATATTTGCCTCAAGTATATTCTTGAAGTAATAGTTGTAATCAAAGAGTATAAAACATCAAAAGTATTTAAAACCCAGCATGCTTCATCAAATTAATTCACAACTATTCAATAAGAACTAATATTTCAATTCAATCCCATGCAAATAATCAAATAATAATATTGCAAATAAATAATAAAATTAGAATTATACCAATTAATGTGGAACAATGGCTTCCTCCATCGCCTTGGCTAATGGGTTTAGCTCTTCATGGTAAAAACACACACAAAATAATCACTCACGGCTGAATAGGTGTTTTTATTGAAGAAATAAGATGAAACAGAAATTCGCAACGCTGTAGAAGTGTTACAGCGTCGCTGTTACAAAACAGATGATGTTGTTTATATACGATAATAATGATATGATGTAGATAAACGACAGTTTGATTTCGCTGTAAGCACTGTGGAAAAACGACTGACTCTGCGAGTCTGTTCTTCCTTCTTCGTCTTCCTCCTCGAGCAGCAGTAGCAGGTATGATTTGTGTTCTTTTTTAAACATATACATCATAGATATTGTAGGTTACTTGTAATTATAAGAAGATTGAAGATGAAAAATGAGTTTGAAGGAAAAGTACTTGGGTATACCACTATTTTTGAATGAAATAAAAACTACTTCCTTCTCTTGTTTAGTCGACAACATGAAGATGAAGCTAACAAGATGGAAAGAGGAATTCATAAACCAAGCGATTAGACTTGGTCATTGCATTATAATCAAAGTATCAAGGTATTATATTACGAAGTATAACGCTTATCTATTGAACTTCGTGAATACAACGTCAACATAATTTGTATATTTAGTTACTTGATTATGTGTAAGGATATATCTGTGATTTCATCCTAGAAAATTATGTATTATTACACTAGTCCAAGGAAGTAGATTTATGAACTTGTTTCATAATCGAAAGGGAAATCATGAATGTGTTAGTCTGGTTATTTATTGAATATTTTTTAGATGACCAGTACAAGATGATAAGGTAGAACCTATATTGACTTATGTTGAGAATTGAGGTATAACCGGACATAGCTTATAATGTGTAACAAGGTGTAACCGGTCACAAGCTACTTTGGGAAGCAAGGTGTAACCGATCACAAGCTACATTGGGAAGCATGGTGTAACCAGTCACAACCTATCTTGGGAAGCATGGTATAACCGGTCACAAATAATATTGTGAGTCATGTTATAACCGGTTCCAAGAGCAAAACCGAGTTTCCAAAGTTCACACATTTCTTCATGTTGTGTATGTATTAGAAATTAGGGTTTGCTAAGAAAAACTTCTAGAGGTCAACATTATTTGTACATGAACATAAATCCTGTCATTTATTTTTCAAAGATATTCCTTGAAACTCAAGATGATCCCATACCGAAATATTGAAAAGCATTTAATGATGATTTTCATATTATATGTTTTAATTACCAACAATTAAAGCTGATGTAATTTCAAAGTTGTTGTAGTAATAAATAGAGTTCGTTCAAGACTTGTGAAGGTTGTGCTTTTAGATTTAAATTTTAAAACTAATGAAAATAAAGCAAATTAAAACTGATTATATTAGAGAGACCGGGGTTCAGGATTTCACCATTCACCAAAATTCATGTAATTTAATGTTAATTTTTATCATCAAATTCTAGACAATATAACTCCAACCAAAAGAAATTGTGATTCTAATCATTGCCTAAATTAGATTTTCAAAACATCAATTGTTAATCGTGATGGTTTTTCAAATAGTGATTGTAGTAGTGGTAAAAACTGGGTCTTTTCAGACTTGTGAAGAAAACAATTTTTATAGATTTAAATTAAACAGGCAACTAAATAAAATAATTCAAAGTTTTGGAGAAAAATACCAAGACTAGGATTCCACCATTGACCAAATAAATAGTAAACTCTAAATAATATTCATGCAATTTTATCTTTAAAAATAATTCTAATATTTGCCTCAAGTATATTCTTGAAGTAATAGTTGTAATCAAAGAGTATAAAACATCAAAAGTATTTAAAACCCAGCATGCTTCATCAAATTAATTCACAACTATTGAATAAGAACTAATATTTCAATTCAATCCCATGCAAATAATCAAATAATAATATTGCAAATAAATAATAAAATTAGAATTATACCAATTAATGTGGAACAATGGCTTCCTCCGTCGCCTTGGATAATGGGTTTAGCTCTTCATGGTAAAAACACACACAAAATAATCACTCATGGCTGAATAGGTGTTTTTATTGAAGAAATAAGATGAAACAGAAATTCGCAACGCTGTAGAAGTGTTACAGCGTCGCTGTTACAAAACAGATGATGTTGTTTATATACGATAATAATGATATGCTGTAGATAAACGACAGTTTGATTTCGCTGTAAGCACTGTGGAAAAACGACTGACTCTGCGAGTCCGTTCTTCCTTCTTCGTCTTCCTCCTCGAGCAGCAGCAGCAGGTATGATTTCTGTTCTTCGTTTCGGCTCTGAACTCTCTCCTAATTCTCTCATGCGGGTTTCTAACCCTTCTATGACAAAAACCCCACTATATATAGCCTTCAGATTCCCTAGAAACTCGATCAAATTCGAGAATAAATCTCTTATTCTTCACGTGCAGTTTTAACAATAATTCCATCTGTCGATCTTTGTATGCGTCTGTTAGCTATTCTATTGCTCCCAAAATCTTCTCTGACTTGAACTCAACTGTTTTGAAGTATATCCCACGCAAGAATCTCTCCCAAATCTTTCAAACCAATTCAAAACCCTAAACAGGGACCGTGTGCACTGTCTTGACTTTGTGTGGATTTTCTGACTTATCCAGCCCAATTAGATGGGTATAATCGCTTCTAACAGGTCCCTTATGTTTTGTAGAGTCCGTGGGTACCAAATTTGCCCATTGAATCGCCTGCTAGGTCGCTCAAATCCTTGATCCAAAACTGTTGACGCTGCTGCCTTTTTTCCCGCCAAAATCCAGTTTTGAAACTTTGAAGATGACCTCCCCCTATCCAGTTCCGGTCTCCCTTTAGCAGATGCCTGGAAATGGGTCACCCCTTAGTAATTAGGTTACCCATTATCCAAAATGAGAGTCCGTATAGTAATTTTCTCCCACGGGCGCAAAAACCATTTTTTAGCCAATTTCGCCGCAAAAGCTTTATTCTTCCAAAAACACCTACAAATACATAAAAACCGAATAAGTACAATATCGAGTACTAACAATATAAAAATGAGCTATATTACACATAAATGCGTCTATCAAATACCCCCAAACTTATTATTTGCTAGTCCCGAGCAAATCAAATAGAAATAAAATCCTAACTCACTGTCGCAGGCATCGTCGATTGCATTTAGCGTATGCAATAAGCCTTTAAACCCCTAGGTGGCCCTAGTGGCCGAGTTATAGTCTCGGGAGGGCTTACCAGAGATATACCCACAAAACCTGTACTCCTAATTGGTCACAAGTATCCAAAGAGCTATGAGGACATACATATTCTCAACCTATCTCCAAGTAAGTAGAATGCCAGAGAAATTAAAGGTGTCAGCTCTAAAGCTGACTGAAGAAAAGGGGAGACACATCTGCATGACTACTAGATAAAGAGATATCCGCTATACAGCTAGATAAACATTGTAAGATGCGTCCGCTGCTTTACAGCTGGATAAGATTAGGAGAGAGATAAAAATGAGAGGGACATCTGCTATACAGCTGGACTAATTACGTGTGATGAGTTAAACCAGTGCTAGAAAGATCTTGTGCCAGATTGAAAGCATACTAACAAAGCAACCAAAATGCATCTTTCTTCGACTCTCTCACAGTGCCCAGTAGAAACAACGCCTTCTTCGGTCTTCAACTGTTGATGATAAACTATCGAACCTCATAGAACCTTGACAATTAACTCTTCTCTTCGATTTCTTGCTTGACTTATAAATTTCTTCTTCCCTATGGCCTTATTGAACAAAAAGAACGTAATGATGTTTCATATTTTTTTTTTCTTTTTTTTTTTTATTCTTTTTTTTCAATTTTTTTTTTCATTTTTCATTTTTTTTAAATAGAAAAAATTACAAGACAAAAATTTACATGGCCATGAGAGAAGGACTTTCAAAACTTGGCTCTTCGCAACTTGTGATGTCTTGGTATCATGGATTCTAACAACTTATATCATTTGCTCTTGTAACTTCTTATAACTAAGTCTTCAACTTGATTTTTGAATTATTCTTTTCTATTTGTTGCTTCTAAACCTTAAAACGTCTTCACTTTCTTCATAGATTTTGATGTCGCCCGCTTGTTGATGATGATAAGTTTCTACTGAGAGAGAGTTGTAATCTAGTAACTAAGACTACATGTGAGGTTGCTTTGTCTTTCTGGCATTTCCTTCTGGCCTGCTTGCCTTTCCATCATGTATGGTTAGGTCCATCACGATAACCCTCTAAAAGGAACAAGTTCTCTCCTGAATTTCAAGGATCTCATGTCTTTTTCTCTAATGTCTCAATAGGTTTTATCTCTAGCATTCCAATTTCTATCTTTTCGGTGAGAAACAATATGTAAACTTAGCTAACCGTACCATGTGACGCTAGAAGTTTCAAAAGTGCAACACAAAATTTCTCCCATACCCCCAAACTTAAATCTAACATTGTCCTCAATGTTCTAAAGATGAAATTAAAAGCATGAACAAGGGAAACTATTACCACTGGGGGGAAAAGAAATAAGGAAGGATATTACCGTATCACATGAACGCGGGAGCCTCCCAGTAAATGCTAAATTTATAGTCATTAGCTAGACATCAAATACCTCTAAAAAATTGTCACCTTCCAAAGTCGTATACCAATAGTCGAAACAATTGTGGGTCCATAAGACCAAATAGAACTGCCACTAATAGGAGACAATGCTTAAGATCAGAAAAATGAGCAGATAGAGCACAACCTGATCTAAAGTTTCTCGCAAGACAACTGGATTTATCTGAGGTGCCCACTTGGGCTTCATATGAGTGTCTCGGCAAACAGATTCATCCGAAAAACGGGTCTCTAACATATGGATTTTCTCCTGGACAGTATCAGGCGGATCAGGTTGTGGAGTCTGAATAGACTCAAGCGATACCTCAGATGCACTAGGCTTGAGTCCCAAGTTAGGGACTTCTACTGGGGATAATTGACAATCTCTACCCCCCCAAATTAGGGTAATCACTATTCTCCGTAAGACCTTTAACTATGGCTTGAATTTCCGATCCGGAGAGTATTTAAAATACTCTAGAGCTTCTTCTAGTTCACTACCCCCAAACTTAGAGTTTTGGGTGTCTCTAGATAAACTAGTCACAATATTCCTAATTTCTAGACCATCCGGTTCCTGAAAAAGGTCAATTGCTTTCTCTGAGTTATAATCAGGTGGTTCATCCTCCTCTAAATTCTTTTGAGGTATACTAGCTATAGGACTTATATGTTTCATATCCTCTATGGTCATCCCTAGAGTTTCCTTATTGTTTTGAAGCACAGTTACTGGCCTAATCTCATGATCACTATCCAAATTGGAAGTTATAGGCAAAATCTCAGATGGGCCTACAAATGCATAATTGGGGTCCAACTTAGAAGGATCTTTAGGCTCTTCGAAATAAGGGCTTAAGGTAGATTCGGTAGCTAGTAATGGTTCAAACCTAGATTTACATCTATCGGTATCTAACATAGGAATAGAATCCAACAGAGCATTTACTTGTTCAATGTTGCTATCATCGTCAAAATCCATGATAAAACGGGCTATACAACTCTCTAATGGATCTTCCGATTCGGTGTTTGGTACAGACTTCGGAACTAAGGTTCCTATCATGTTTACCTCTTCAATGCACGTGTCATCTAGCTCAGAATGTAGCTTATTGACATTAAAAATATTCAACTCAATAGTCATATTACCAAAAGATAGATTCATAATACCATTTCGACAGTTTATGATCGCATTAGACGTGGCTAAAAACGGGCGACCTAAAATCACTGGTATTTGGTTCTCTGGGTCTGGGACAGGTTGGGTATCTAGGATAATAAAATCCACTGGATAAATAAACTTGTCAACCTCTATGAGAATCCTCTATCACACCACGAGGAACTTTAACGGACCTATCAGCTAACTGAAGTGTTATCTGGGTAGGTTTCATCTCACCAAGTCCTAGCTTGAGGTACACATGGTATGGAAGTAGTTCACACTGGCTCCTAAGTCAAGCAACGCTTTCTCAACACGGTACTTACCTATTGTACAAGCAATGGTAGGGGACCCTGGGTCTTTATACTTAGGAGTAGTGGTATTCTGAATAATAGAACTCACATGACTAGCTATGAAGGCTTTCTTCTGGACACTGAGCTTACGCTTTCGCGTACACAAGTCCTTAAATAACTTGGCATAAGAGGGAATCTGCCTAATTGCATCTAATAATGGAAGGTGATATTAACCTGCTTAAAAACCTCCAATATATCATTAAAGTTGGACTCCCTCTTAGTCGGAACTAGCAGCTGTGGGAATGGGGCTCTGGGAACAAAGCCGGGCTCAACAGGACCCTCATTGGTCTCCTTGGAGACTCTATCAGTCTCCTCATTTTCTGGCTCAGCAGGGTGAACTACAACATGTTCACTATCAGGCATGGAAACCTTGTTGTCAACTTTCTTTCCACTTCTTAGGGTTGTGACAGCATTCACATGATTGTACGATTTCTCTCCTCTAGGGTTAGGATCAGTATGACTAGGGAACCTTCCACCCTCTCTCTCACTTATAAACTTAGATATTTGTTCCTACTTGAAGTTCTAACTTGGAAAGACTCTGGGAAGTATTCTTCAATTCCTGCCTAGTTTCTTGTTGAAAGCTCATGTGGTTCTTTGATAACATGTCATGGTTACTTACTAACATAGTGATAGCTTCCTCTAAGGTAGAGATCTTTTTCTCGGAAGTGTTCTGAAACTGGGTTTGACCTGAAGAGTTCTTAAAACCAAAACCTGGGGAGGCTGAGAATTGCTAGACTGGCCTTGACTCTGGCCCTTAGACCAAGAGAAATTAGGATGGTTTCTCCAACCAGGGTTGTAGGTTTCTGAGTATGGATCAAACTTCTGACGGTTCTCAAACCTAGCATTGTTGTAGACAGCATGGGCTTGTTCTTCACTAACCTGACCTTCCCATAATGAATTATCGGGCTCTATTCCACAACTAGAGACTTGAGAGGCTCTATTAGGTTCAACAAGGGACCTATTTTTAGACTGACCCATTTCCAAAGCTTCTAACCTTCTGGACAAAGCAGCAAACTTAGCATCTGACGCAAAACTCGTATCTACCATATTGGTGCTACTTCTATTGACCAAGAGTCTTTTAGGGGGTTCAACACAAGATTCCCACTGTTGGGATTTTTCAGCGATAGCTCCTAAGAAGGTAAAAGCATCATCAACATTTTTACTAGTGAACTCACCAGCGCACATAGACTCAACCATGGCTTTGGTCGAATAGTCTAAACCATCATAAATAATCTGTACAAGTTTCATATTATCAAATCCATGGTGAGGACACTGAGATAGGAGATCATTGAATCGCTCTAAAAACCTATAAAGAGACTCTCCCTCTTGTTGCACACTAGCACTAATTTTCTGCCTAACAGCTGCAGTTTTATGCTTAGGGTAGAATTTCATATAGAAGGCAGCGATAAGTTCCTGCCATGTTTCTATGGATTCAGACGGTAGGTTGTTAAGCCAGGTCTTGGCTTTATCTCTCAAGGAAAAGGGAAACATTTTAAGTTTCAAGACTTCATCAGTAAGGTCTTTTATCCTAATTGTCCCACAGATTTCCTCAAAGTCCCTAATATGAAAATAAGGGTTCTCATCATCTTTTCCTAAGAATATAGGGATCATCTGAAGAATACTAGGTTTTATCTCAAAATTAGCCGTAGTGGCTGGCAATTTAATGCATGAAGCTCGGTTGGTCCTAGTTGGGAACATGTAATCTTTCAAAGTTGCCATCGTTGGCACAACTGGAGTACTAGGGGTACTTTTGTCACTCAGAGATAAATTCTCAAAACTGAAGTTTCCAAAAACAGGGCTCTCCAAAGAAGAGTCTTCGAGCTCCCTGCTTAAATCAGAAGAACTACTAGGTTTTTCGCTAATCAATCGACCTAGAGTATCTCTTTTCCAAGCCCTATTAACAAAATCGGGCATACACTAAAAAGAATTCAAAAAGAAATAAAAAAAAATCCTAACAGGAAGGTTCTAGCAATCACACAGCAGGCTGACTCGACTTTACCACAGCAAACCTAAAGATTTCTAGCAAACAACAAGCATGATGGCTCCACTTAGATTGTTTCTAGACCAGCTTCTAATCCTTCGAAAGGGAATTCGTTAAAATTTAAGCAAACCCCTCTGGAATCAATCCGAGTTTAAGCAAGTTGAATCGAGGCGAGGGAAGCTCAGTGGAGCTTTGATACCCAAAACCTCACCGATCCAATGCGGCGCAGTCACGCATTCAACTCGCAGAAACCGTCAAGAACTTCGAGGTGTTCTTAAAAGAGTAACCAATATTTTTCGAATGATTGTCCTGTTAAGCTCGATACCCTATAGGTCTCTTTCTAGTCCAAATTTTAGGCTTAGGTTCGCTTTAGGTTTCGTTTTCCTAAGGCGGGCAAGAAGGGAGCGGTGATGAAATCCGAACCCTTATCTTGTTTAGGCCAGGCCTTGCCCTTTACTAGGAATATAAAAACAGTCTGGTTCGTCCTCAAACAATTAGCACCTTAAGGAGTACAGAAACCCGCTTGCAGGAGATTCGCGGGTGTTTAGAATTTTACCTCCCGTACCAGACGGGCGATGAACCGTTGTCGTCGACTGGGGCCACGACTCCTATGCCGTGTGCGAACCCGAGGGGCCGAGACGATATCGTAATCGTCGTCCTTCCCTGCAAACAGTTTATATTTAAGGGTACCCTTCCATAGGGTTTAAAAATAAAAATAAAAATGTCCAAAAATTAATGTCCAGAGTCCATAAAAAAAATACAAAAGAAAAGAAAGTCTAATAAAAATAAAAATTACAAAAATAAAAATGTCTCTCTTTTTTTTTCTCTCTTTTACAAAATAAAGAAAATCTTCTTCTTTCGCTCTTTTAGCTTTGCTTTTCGCTCCCAAACTTTAAGTAAATCACCACAAGCTTTGGCAAAATTGTCTTTCGCTCCAATCTTCAAAAATCTGCAAGGAAACAAAAAAAAAAAAACAGAAACGTAAAGAAGAACAAAAATAATAAAAATAAAAAAAAAATCTAAAAAAATGCTAACTAAACAGGTCCGTCGCGTCGCGGCGCCAAAAATTTGATGGTTTTCAAATACTGATTGTAGTAGTGGTAAAAACTGGGTCTTTTCAGACTTGTGAAGAAAACAATTTTATAGATTTAATTAAACAAGCAACTAAATAAAATAATTCAAAGTTTTGGAGAAAAATACCAAGACTAGGATTCCCACCATTGACCAAATAAATAGTAAACTCTTAATATATTCATGCAATTTTATCTTTAAAAATAATTCTAATATTTGCCTCAAGTATATTCTTGAAGTAATAGTTGTAATCAAAGAGTATAAAACATCAAAGTATTAAAACCCAGCATGCTTCATCAAATTAATTCACAACTATTCAATAAGAACTAATATTTCAATTCAATCCCATGCAAATAATCAAATAATAATATTGCAAATAAATAATAAAATTAGAATTATACCAATTAATGTGGAACAATGGCTTCCTCCATCGCCTTGGCTAATGGGTTTAGCTCTTCATGGTAAAAACACACAAAATAATCACTCACGGCTGAATAGGTGTTTTTATTGAAGAAATAAGATGAAACAGAAATTCGCAACGCTGTAGAAGTGTTACAGCGTCGCTGTTACAAAACAGATGATGTTGTTTATATACGATAATAATGATATGATGTAGATAACGACAGTTTTGATTTCGCTGTAAGCACTGTGGAAAAACGACTGACTCTGCGAGTCTGTTCTTCCTCTTCGTCTTCCTCCTCGAGCAGCAGTAGCAGGATGATGTTGTTTCTTTTTTAACTATACATCATAGATATTGTAGGTTACTTGTAATTATAAGAAATTGAATGAAAAATGAGTTTGAAGGAAAAGTACTTGGGTATACCACTATTTTTGAATGAAATAAAAACTACTTCCTTCTCTTGTTTAGTCGACAACATGAAGATGAAGCTAACATGGAAAGAGGAATTCATAAACCAAGCGATTAGACTTGGTCATTGCATTATAATCAAAGTATCAAGGTATTATATCGAAGTATAACGCTTATCTATTGAACTTCGTGAATACAACGTCAACATAATTTGTATATTTAGTTACTTGATTATGTAAGGATATATCTGTGATTTCATCCTAGAAAATTATGTATTATTACACTAGTCCAAGGAAGTAGATTTATGAACTTGTTTCATAATCGAAAGGGAAATCATGAATGTGTTAGTCTGGTTCTTTATTGAATATTTTTTTAGATGACCAGTACAAGATTATAAGGTAGAACCTATATTGACTTATGTTGAGAATTGAGGTATAACCGGACATAGCTTATAATGTGTAACAAGGTTAACCGGTCACAAGCTACTTTGGGAAGCAAGGTGTAACCGATCACAAGCTACATTGGGAAGCATGGTGTAACCAGTCACAACCTATCTTGGGAAGCATGGTATAACCGGTCACAAATAATATTGTGAGTCATGTTATAACCGGTTCCAAAGCAAACCGAGTTTCCAAGTTTCACACATTTCTTCATGTTGTGTATGTATTAGAATTAGGGTTTGCTAAGAAAAACTTCTAGAGGTCAACATTATTTGTACATGAACATAATCCTGTCATTTATTTTTCAAAGATATTCCTTGAAACTCAAGATGATCCCATACCGAAATATTGAAAAGCATTTAATGATGATTTTCATATTATATGTTTTAATTACCAACAGTTAAAGCTGATGTAATTTCAAAGTTGTTGTAGTAATAAATAGAGTTCGTTCAAGACTTGGTGAAGGTTGTGCTTTTAGATTTAAATTTTAAAACTAATGAAAATAAAGCAATTAAAACTGATTATATAGAGAGACCGGGGTTCAGGATTTCACATTCACCAAAATTCATGTAATTTAATGTTAATTTTTATCATCAAATTCTAGACAATATAACTCCAACCAAAAGAAATTGTGATTCTAATCATTGCCTAAATTAGATTTTCAAAACATCAATTGTTAATCGTGATGGTTTTTTCAAATAGTGATTGTAGTAGTGGTAAAAACTGGGTCTTTTCAGACTTGTGAAGAAAACAATTTTATAGATTTAAATTAACAGGCAACTAAATAAAATAATTCAAAGTTTTGGAGAAAAATACCAAGACTAGGATTCCACCATTGACCAATAAATAGTAAACTCTAAATATATTCATGCAATTTTATCTTTAAAAATAATTCTAATATTTGCCTCAAGTATATTCTTGAAGTAATAGTTGTAATCAAAGAGTATAAAACACAAAAGTATTTAAAACCCAGCATGCTTCATCAAATTAATTCACAACTATTAATAAGAACTAATATTTCAATTCAAATCCCATGCAAATAATCAAATAATAATATGCAAATAATAATTAAAATAGAATAACCAATTAATTGGAACAATGGCTTCCTCCGTCGCCTTGGATAATGGGTTTAGCTCTTCATGGTAAAAAACACACACAAAATAATCACTCATGGCTGAATAGGTGTTTTTATGAAGAAATAAGATGAAACAGAAATTCGCAACGCTGTAGAAGTGTTACAGCGTCGCTGTTACAAAACAGATGATGTTGTTTATATACGATAAGATGATATGCTGTAGATAACGACAGTTTGAGTTCGCTGTAAGCACTGTGGAAAACGACTGACTCTGCGAGTCCGTTCTTCCTTCTTCTTTCTCTTCGTCTTCCTCCTCGAGCAGCAGCAGGGTATGATTTCTGTTCTTCGTTTCGGCTCTGAACTCTCTCCTAAATTCTCTCATGCGGGTTTCTAACCTTCTATGACAAAAACCCCACTATAGATCCTTCAGATTCCCTAGAAACTCGATCAAATTCGAGAATAAAATCTCTTATTCTTCACGTGCAGTTTTTAACAATAATTCCATCTGTCGATCTTTGTATGCGTATGTTAGCTATTCTATTGCTCCCAAATCTCTCTGACTTGAACTCAACTGTTTTGAAGTATATCCCACGCAAGAATCTCTCCCAAATCTTTCAAACCAATTCAAAACCCTAAACAGGGACCGGCACTGTCTTGACTTTGTGTGGATTTTCTGACTTATCCAGCCCAATTAGATGGGTATAATCGCTTCTAACAGGTCCCTTATGTCTTGTAGAGTCCGTGGTACCAAATTTGCCCATTGAATCGCCTGCTAGGTCGCTCAAATCCTTGATCCAAAACTGTTGACGCTGCTGCCTTTTTTCCCGCCAAAATCCAGTTTTGAAACTTTGAAGATGACCTCCCCCTATCCAGTTCCGGTCTCCCTTTAGCAATGCCTGGAAATGGGTCACCCCTTAGTAATTAGGTTACCCCTTTATCCAAAATGAGAGTCCGTATAGTAATTTTCTCCCACGGGCGCAAAAACCATTTTTTAGCCAATTTCGCCGCAAAAGCTTTATTCTTCCAAAACACCTACAAATACATAAAATAACCGAATAATACAATATCGAGTACTAACATATATACAATGAGCTATATTAGACACATAAATGCGTCTATCAATCGCAAGAATGAAGTATCAAAAGCCCTAACCTAAGCATACTTCATCAGAGAAAACAACTAATTAATAAAATCACTTACTCAATTTTCATTGGGTGCAAATAATCATAAAAGAATTGCATAAATAAATTCAAATAAATTTTACCACATAACTTTTGGAAGAATGGCTTCCTCCGTCGCCCCGGAAGATTGGGTTTAGCTCATCATGTTGGAAACACACTCAAAATATGTATTCATGGCTCAAAAGTGTTTACAAGAAGAGAAAATGGTGAACAGGAAATCTGCAACAGCACATGCGCGTTGTGGACCGACTGTTTCAACTCTCACTTTTATGATAAGATAACCGTTACAAATATGAAGATTAATGTTGCAGAAGAGGATGAAGAACTGTACAATGAAGATAAATGTTGCAAATCAGTGAAGAACTGTTACAATGAAGATAAATGTTGCAAACCAGTTGAAGAAACTGTGACAAGCATTTGAAGAAACCGTTACGACGGATGAAGAAACCGTCGCTGTTTCCTTGTTCTTCACGAGCAGCAGCAACAGAGTTCTGAAAACTCCAGAATATCGATCAACTCTTCCAAACACGTGCAGTACACATATAAATTCCTCACAACTCGTGCAAGCTCATGTTTTTCCTCCAACTCCCTGTTTGGATTAAACCAAGTTATCCAGCCAAATTTGATCGAAACAAACACCCATACTAGCTTTGTTAGGACATATCACAACTACCCATGAAGTTTCAGCGATTGAATCACACAAAAACTCCTCCAAACATTCGATCGATATTCTCCAGTGAAGTGAAATGTTTTCCCGCCAAAATTGGTTTTGAATTTGAGAAGAAGATGTCCTCCCCCTAATCCTGTACGGGTTTCCCTTTAGCACTTGCCTTATGGGGTGCAAATAGTAATTTTTGGGCGTAAATAGTAATTTTTCTGGGGTTTCTCCGGCACATTTTTGGGGTGCTTCTGGGGTGCCTTTAGTACATTATCCTGGGGTGTAAAACACCACTTTTCGAGCCAATTTTTGCGCAAGAGCTTATTTCTCTATAAATACCTACAAAGACATAAAATAACAAAATACAAAATCGAGCACTAACAATACATACAATTGAGACATATTAGACACATAAATGCGTCTATCAACACCCCCAAACTTATTATTTGCTAGTCCTCGAGCAAATCAAAACTACAAAATAAAAATGACTACACTTAGCACGTGCAGCAAGCCGTTAAACCGCTAGGTGGCCCTAGCGGCGGAGTGTTGTCTCCGGAGGGTTTACCAGAGGTGTACCCACAAAACCTTTACTCCAGACCCTATAGCTATCTACGCAGAACCTTGGAAGGCACTAAAGAATCTCCTTGGTTGGCATACTTATTGACTACAGGAGGAAGTACCCTGATGCGAAATTCCAATTGTTGTACACGAGTTTGCACTCAAGCATACTAAAATTCATATAAGTGACAGAGCTCTACTCAGATAGTCGCTATGACATCATATCCGGAGTCAAACCAATCACATGGATGATCAAGAAGATGGATATAGAAAAACAAGATGGTTTTGGTTTACTAGGTGAACGGTGTTTCTCATATCTGTCTGAAGGCCTCCGCCAAATGAACCTATCCTAATGGACTGAGATACCGGTCTGACTAATATCAGCACACTGGCATATACAAGGGTACCAGTGGTCGATAATCCTAACTCTAGGTCAACACAACTGGCATATACAAGGGTTCCAGTGGTCGACTTTATTGAATTTATTCCAGTTGGTCTAATGGTCTGGTCTTTTTTTTTTTTTTTGTATCTCAATCACTCTATTCACCCTAGCAGGTAACAACTTGAATCGTGTGCCCCACCTAATCACTTAGAAACATAGTTTAAAACAAAACAAAAAAAAACAGAAGTGAAGGACTCAACGAGATATGGTGAAACTATCATGTTATTCTAACACCTGAGCTCTGTGCTTTTATGAATAGACTCTTTAGATGTTCCATCTATCAGATTGGTTCCTCAACTCCTATAACCAAATTTCCATCCACTTAGATTGGTTAGTGCCCCTTAATAGCATAAATTTCTAGGCTCTGGAGTTTATTTATTGCAACTAAAAGCTAACAAAAAGTTTCTTCCCACCCCCAAACTTAAATCTAACATTGTCCTCAATGTTTCTAATGAAAGAGCAATACCAAACAGTAAAGTAACATGAGGAATTAGTAAAGAGAGAAGTCGGAAAGATAGTACCTGGTGAAGAGAGAAATCAAAAACTAATATACAACATACAATCGCCTCGATGGTCAATCAAGGGTAAACAGGGTCCTCCAGAGGGACCTCCTCAATATCACCTGTAGGAAAGGGCTCTAAAAAGGGTTTCAATCTCTGACCGTTAACCTTGAAGAACTACTACCATCCGGTGTCTCGATCTCAACAGCTCCATGAGGAAAGACAGTGCGAACAATAAAAGGACCCGTCCACCGAGAACGTAACTTCCCAGGGAAAAGATGCAAGCGGGTATCATACAGAAGAACTTTTTGACCTGGAGAAAATGACTTTCTTAAGATATTTCTATCATGCACAAGTTTCATTTTGTTCTTATACTCCTTAGCACTATCGTATGCATCTCTACGAATCTCTTCCAACTCATTGAGCTAGTGCCTATGGGCGCCTGCCTTGTCAGTGAAAAAAAATTTAGCTGCTTTAACCCCAATAAGCTCTATGTTCTAACTCAACAGGTAAGTGACATGCCTTGCCATACACAAGTCGATAAGGTGACATTCCAATGGGGGTCTTAAACGCAGTTCGGTAAGCCCATAAGGCATCAGTAAGCCTAGACGACCAGTCCGATTAGGATTAACTGTTTTCTCTAATATACGTTTTATCTCCCTATTGGAAACTTCTACCTGACCACTAGTCTGTGGATGATACGGGGTAGCTACCTTATGTGTAATACCATATTTCTTCATCAAAAGCCTAAAAGGTCCATTACAAAAGTGCGACCCTCCATCACTAATTATAGCTCGCGGTGTACCAAAACGTGTAAGTATATTATTTTCAAGAACTCAATCACAACCCTATGGTCATTGGTTTTACACGCAGCCGCCTCAATCCACTTAGAGACATAGTCTACACGACAAGGATGTATAAGTTACCAAAAGAATTAGGAAACGGACCCATAAAGTCAATACCCCACACATCAAAGACCTCCACAACTAAAATAGGGTTCAAGGGCATCATGTTCCTACGGGAAATGGTTCCTAATTTCTGGCAACGTTCACAAGTCACACAGTAACTGTGGGAGTCTTTAAACAACGAAGGCCAATAGAATCCACACTGCAATATCTTAGCAGCAGTTTTCCTAGCACTAAAGTGACCCCCACAAGCATGATCATGACAAAAGGAAATAATACTGGACTGGTCACTCTCAGGTATACATCTCCTAATAATCTGGTCTGGACAATACTTAAACAAATAAGGATCATCCCAGAAGAAGTGCTTAACCTCAGCTAAAAACCTAGAACGATCTTGTTTACCCCAATGTTGGGGCATTCGACCAGTAACAAGATAGTTCACTATATTCGCATACCAAGGTAATTGGGTAACAAAGAACAATTGTTCATCAGGAAAAAGCTATCCCTTATAGGAAGGGAATCATCAGGGGAACTAACAACTAGCCTAGACAAGTGGTCTGCTACAACATTTTCGGCACCCTTTTTGTCTCTAATGTCTGGAGAAAACTCTTGCAACAAAAGGATCCACCTAATCAATCTAGGTTTTGTATCCTTCTTAGACAAAAGATATTTCAAAGCAGCATGATCAGTATATATGATCTTAGAACCTAAGAGATAGGGTCTAAACTTGTCTAAGGCAAACACAATGGCTAACAGTTCCTTCTCAGTAGTGGTATAGTTCAACTGGGCATCATTCAGAGTTTTGCTAGCATAGTAAATCACATGAAGTAATTTGTTTTCTCGCTGACCTAGCACTACACCAATAGCATAATCTGAAGCATCACACATGATCTCAAAGGGTAGGTTCCAGTTGGGTGCCTGGACTAGGGGCGGGTAGTAGAGTAAATTCTTAAGCTTCTCAAAAGCCTCTAAACAAGCATCATCAAAGACAAACTTAACATCTTTTGCAAGCAAATTGCAAAGAGGTCTAGAAATTAAGCTAAAATCCTTAATGAATCGACGATAAAAACCTGCATGCCCTAAGAATGACCTAATATCTCTTACGGTTTTTGGGACCTGTAAAGTTTTAATCAGGTCAACTTTGGCTTTATCTACCTCTATACCCTTAGAAGATACGATATGCCCTAAAACAATTCCTGAACGAACCATGAAGTGACATTTCTCCCAATTAAGCACTAAATTCTTTTCCTTACACCTAGCCAACACTAGTGACAAATGATGCAAGCACTCATCGAAAGACGAACCAAACACTGAAAAATCATCCATAAAGACCTCTAAGAACCGTTCTACCATGTCAGAAAATATGCTCATCATGCAACGCTGAAAAGTCGCAGGGGCATTACAAAGCCCAAAAGGCATGCGTCTATACGCAAAGGTACCAAAGGGACAGGTAAAAGTGGTTTTCTCCTGGTCTTCTGGGGCAATAACGATCTGATTATATCCAGAATAGCCATCTAAAAAGCAGTAGTGACTATGTCCAGCTAATCTCTCTAGCATCTGGTCGATGAAGGGAAGGGGAAAGTGGTCCTTCCTAGTGACCTTGTTCAATTTCCTATAGTCAATACAAACACGCCAACCCGTGGTCACTCGGGTCGGGATTAACTCATTGTTATCATTCTGGACTACAGTAATACCGGATTTCTTGGGAACAACCTGAACGGGGCTGACCCACTTACTGTCTGAAATGTGGGTAGATAATGTCTGCATCTAACAACTTAAGGACCTCGTTTCGAACTACCTCTTTCATATTAGGGTTTAGTCGACGTTGCATCTCCCTAGAAGGTTTGGTATCACTCTCTAAATAGATCTGATGCATACAAACAGTGGGACTTATACCCTTAATGTCAGCTATGGTCCACCCTAAAGCTTCCTTGTTGTTTTGAAGGACGGTTACTAGCCTACTTTCCTGGTCACTATCCAAGACGGAAGAAATAATCACAGGTAAAGTCTCAGACGGGCCTAAAAACCTATATTTCAGGGAATCTGGCAATGGTTTTAGGTCCAACTTAGGAGGCTCTTCTAACGAAGGAACTAGGGTAGACTCAGAAATTGGTAGTGGTTCGACTTTAGGTATCCATCCATTACTAGTATCTAACAAAGGGGTTGAATCTAACAAAGCATTCACCTCATTAATCACATTATCATCATTAAAATCAATCCCAAAGTGAGTTAGGCATTTCTCTAATAGATCTTCTAAAAAAGTGTTTGGTAATGACTCCTCGACTAATGTTCCTATCATGTTCACCTCTTCTATGTTCGAGTCATCTAGTTCAGAGAGTAGCTTACTAACATAAAAAATGTTCAGCTCAATAGTCATATTACCAAAAGACAATTTCATAATACCATTTGGACAGTTAATGATCGCATTGGATGTAGCTAAAAATGGGCGACCTAAAATTACCGGTATCTGGTTCTCTGGGTCAGGGACAGGTTGGGTATCTAGGATAACAAAATCCACTGGATAAATAAACTTGTCAACCTCTATGAGAACATCCTCGATCACACCACGAGGAATTTTAACGGACCTATCAGCTAACTGAAGTGTCATCTGGGTAGGTTTCATCTCACCAAGTCCTAGCTTAAGGTACACATGATATGGTAGTAAGTTCACACTAGCTCCTAAGTCAAGCACCGCATTCTCAACACGGTATTTACCTATTGTGCAAGAAATGGTAGGGGACCCTGGGTCTTTATACTTAGGAGTAGTGGTATTCTGAATAATAGAACTCACATGACTAGCTAGAAAGGATTTCTTCTGGACATTAAGCTTTCGCTTTCGCGTACACATATCCTTGAGAAACTTGGCATAAGAGGGAATCTGCTTAATTGCATCTAGTAGTGGAAGGTTGATAGTTACCTGCTTAAAAACCTCCAATATATCATTAAAATTGGACTCCCTCTTAGTTGGAACTAGCAGCTGTGGGAATGGGGCTCTAGGGAAAAAGGCGGGCTCAATATGACCCTCATTGGTCTCTTTAGAGACTCTATCAGTCTCCTCAGTTTCTGGTTCAGAAGGGTGAACTACAACATGTTCACTATCAGGCATGGAAACCTTGTTGTCTATCTCTCTACCACTCCTAAGGGTTTTAATAGCATTCACATGATCAGATGGTCTTTCACCTATTTCATTAATTCCTCTAGGGTTGGGTTAAGTCTGACTAGGAAACTTACATCTTTCTCATAAAGACTCATTTATCTGACTGACCTGGTTTTTCAACTCGGAAATAGCCTGAGAGTTAGCCTGACATATTCTCTTATTTTCTTCTAAACCTTGAGCAACAGATTGCTGAAACTGCACAGTGTTACGAGTTAACAAAGCAAGAGACTCTTCTAAACTCATAATCTTCTTATCCGAAGGGTTCTGAAACTGTGCTGGAGCTGAAGGATTCTTAGTATAAACCTGGGGGAACCTGAGCATTACTAGACTGACCTTGATTCTGGCCCTTGGACCAAGAAAGGTTTGGATGGTTTCTCCAGCCAGGGTTATAGGTTTCTGAATATGGGTCAAACTTCTGTCGGTTATCAAACCTAGTGTTGTTATAAAGAGCATTGGCTTTCTCTTCAACATCATGTCCTTCCCAAAAAGGCTCATTTCTTCCACTACTACCACTAGAATGACCTAATTCTAAGGCTTCTAACCTTTTGGCTATAGCTGCTATTTTGGCATTTGACTCATGAGATCCTTCTACCCTATTAACACTTCCGCTACTTAGAAGAATTGTTTTCTGGGGTCCCCTACTATTTTCCCATTGTTGGGTCTTATCGGCGATTTCATTCAAAAATGTCATCGCTTCATCAACAGTTTTATTCTCAAACCCACCTGTGCATAAGGACTCAACCATGGTTGTTGTTGAATAATCTAAACCCTCGTAGAGGATCTGAACTAACCTAACCTTCTCCAAACCATGATGAGGACATTGAGATATTAAGTCATTGAACCTTTCTAAGTACCTATATAAATATTCTCCCTCTTGTTGGGCAAAAGTACATATATGTGTCCTAATAGACGATGTTTTATGCCTTGGGAAAAACTTATGTATAAAGGCAGAAGTAAGTTGGTCATAGGTTTCAACTGACTCAGAGTCCAAACTATACAGCCAAGATTTGGCTTTATCTTTTAAGGAAAAGGGGAATAACCTAAGTTTCAACGCATCATCACTTAGGTTTTTAATTTTCAGAGTACTACAAACTTCCTCAAATTCCCTAACATGAAAATAGGGGTTCTCATTCTCCTTCCCTAAAAACATTGGGAGCATATGTAAAGTCCCAGGTTTCAGTTCATAATTTGCCTCGTTTTCAGCTAACTTGATACAAGACGGACGAGAGGTCCTAGTTGGGTTTAGCAAAGCTTTCAAAGTTGCCATTTCTGGCACTGCCAAAGGACTAGGAGTACTAGGGGTACTTTCCTCACGAAGAGACATATTCTCAAAACTGAAGTTTCCAAAAATGGGGCTCTCAAAAGAAGAGTCTTCGAGCTCCCCGCCTTCACAAGAAGAACTACTAGGTTTGTCATTGATCAAACGACCTAGAGTGTTTCTTTTCCAAGCCCGTTTAAAAACTTCGGGCATACACTAGAAAAACAAAATCAAAAAGAAAAGTCCTAAAACAGAAGGGATGTTCTATGCAAACACAAACAAGGCTGACTGCACCACAACAAACCTACTGATTTCTAGCAAACAAAAAGCATGATGGATCCACTTAGATTGTTTCTAGACCAGCTTCTAATCCTTCGAACGGGAATTCGTTACAATTTAAGCAAACCCCTCTGGAATCAATCCGAGTCAAAATAAGTTGAATAGAGGCGAGGGAAGCTCGGTGGAGCTTTGATACCCAAGGCCTCACCGGTATTACAAGGCGGCGCAGTCACGCATTCAACTTACAGAAACCGTCAAGAACTTCGAAGTATGCTTAAAAGAGTAACAAATATTTTTCGAATGACTTTCCTGTTAAGTTCGTTACCCTATCGGTCTCGTTCTAGTCAAAATTTTAGGCTTAGGTTCGCGTTTGGTGTCATTTTCCTAAGGCGAGCAAGAAGAGAACGGTGATGAAATCCGAACCATTATCTTGTATGGCTAGTCCTTGCCCTTTACTAGGAAATTAAAGCAGCCGTTTTCAAGTCCTCAACATATATGCATACGAAGGTAGACAGTAACTCGCCGACAGGGGATTCGCGAGTGTTTCGACAAACTTACCTCCCGTACCAGACGGGGGATGAACCTTTGTAGTCGACTCGGGCCACGACTCCTATGTCATGTACGAACCCGAGGGGCCGAGGTGATATTGTAATCATCGTCCTTCTCTGCAAACAGTTTATATTTAAACTACCCTTCCGTAGGGTTTAAAAATAATGTCCCAAAATTTAAAGTCCAAAGTCCAAAAATATAAAGTGCAAAAGAAAAAGAAAGTCTAAAAAATCTACAAAAATAAAAATGTCTCTCTTTTTTTATACAAAAAAAAAATCTTCTTCTTTCGCTGATTTCGCTTTGCCTTTTACTCCAGTCTTTAAGTATTCACCAAAAGCTTTGGCAAAATTTTCTTTCGCTCCAAATTCCAAAATCTGAAAGAAAAAGACAAAAACCCAAAAACGTAAAGAAGAACAAATAAAAATAAAAACCTAAAAAAAATCTAAAAAATCTAGCCTAAACACAAGTCCGCGTCGGCGGCGCCAAAAATTTGATGTAATTTCAAAGTTGTCGTAGTAATAAACAGAGTTCGTTCAAGACTTGTGAAGGTTGTGCTTTTAGATTTAAATTTTAAAACTAAAGAAAATAAAGAAAATTAAAACTGATTATATTAGAGAGACCGGGGTTCAAGATTTCACCATTCACAAAAACTCATGTAATTTGATGTTAATTTTTATCATGCAATTCTAGACAATATAACTCCAATCAAAAGAATTGTGATTTTAATCATTGCCTAAATTAGATTTTCAAAACATCAATTGTTAATCGCAAGAATGAAGTATCAAAAGCCCTAAACTAAGCATACTTCATCAAGAGAAAACACAACTAATTAATAAAAATCATTACTCAATTTTCATTCGATGCAAATAATCATAAAAGAATTGGATAAATAAATTCAAATAAATTTTACCAGGAAATCTGCAACATCACATGCGCGTTGCAGACCGACTGTTTCAACTCTCAACTTTTATGATGAAGATAACCGTTACAAATATGAAGAAAAATGTTGCAGAAGAGGATGAAGAAACTGTTACAAAGAAGATAAATGTTGCAAATCAGTTGAAGGAACTGTTACAATGAAGATAAATGTTGCAAACCAGTTGAAGAAACTGTGACAAACATTTGAAGAAACCGTTACGACGGATGAAGAAACCGTCGCTGTTTCCTTGTTCTTCACGAGCAGCAGCAACAGAGTTCTGAAAACTCTTGATTCACGCTTCCTGAGCTCTCCTCTCGACCCCAAATTCTCCCCTCTCCTTCTATGTGATCCTAGGAACCTATTTATACATCATTGCGACATCGAATCTCCCAAAATCTCTTTATTTAATCCCATTATTTCTTTTATTCTCGAAAATATATTGTTTCCAAAAATTGTTTTCCTACGCGTCTGCAGCTGTATTTCTTTCCTTCTATACCTTCTTCACGCTCCAGAATATCGATCAACTCTTCCAAACACGTGCAGTACACATATAAATTCCTCACAACTCGTGCAAGCTCATGTTTTTCCTCCAACTCCCTGTTTGGATTAAACCAAGTTATCCAGCCAAATTTGATCGAAACAAACACCCATACTAGCTTTGTTAGGACATATCACAACTACCCATGAAGTTTCAGCGATTGAATCACACAAAAACTCCTCCAAACATTCGATCGAAATTCTTCCAGTGAAGTGAAATGTTTTCCCGCCAAAATTGGTTTTGAATTTGAGAAGAAGATGTCCTCCCCCTAATCCTGTACGGGTTTCCCTTTAGCACTTGCCTTATGGGGTGCAAATAGTAATTTTTGGGCGTAAATAGTAATTTTTCTGGGGTTTCTCCGGCACATTTTTGGGGTGCTTCCGGTGCATTTCTGGGGTGCCTTTAGTACTTTATCCTGGGGTGTAAAACACCACTTTTCGAGCCAATTTTTGCTGCAAGAGCTTATTTCTCTATAAATACCTACAAAGACATAAAATAACAAAATAAATACAAAATCGAGCACTAACAATACATACAATTGAGACATATTAGACACATAAATGCGTATATCAAAAGCATATCATATGGAAAACATTATTAGTTAATGTTCTACACTAATAATATAAATTTTCTAAGAGAGATTTCAGAAATATTGGTTAACATTTATTGGAAATATGAAAACTAAAATTAGGTACTTTAATGAATATCTTGAGAATATTTTCGGTTTTGGAATCTTCTTGTTGTCCAAACAACTTTGGTTTGTCTATAAATACTTGTGTTTGCATTTCTTGCAAACTATCCTAAGAGTCAGGCAAACTTCATTCGTGTTGTTTCTGGTGGAGCCGTCTATTCGGAGAGGAAAGTACCCTAATTATGCAAAATCTCTTACGACCGCTCGTTTAAAGACTTCTGTGGGATCAAGAATCTCTACGAGTACCGTCGGTACGAAACTAGATAATTGCATTGTTATTTTGGTTTTTGAATATTGATTTGATTGACTAACGGTTGTTGAAATTTGATTGCACCTAGTTTGATTATCCTTGAGAGCCTTCTTTTCTAACATAAGGGTCACTCAAACTAGATCAAAGTATCGACGGGATCTTTGGAACCATTTGTGGATCAAAGACATCTTGTGGTAGTCCATTGTTAACAGACTCCGTTCTATGCGTGATTGATTACAAGAGGATTCAAGTTTGTGTTGTGCGGGTTATTGAGAAGGCAGTTGAAGATTTGAAAGCGAAGAAGATTTTCTTATTAGTTTTCATATCTTGTGAATTTGTGCACACATCTTGATCGGCTGGGATCTTACTTAGATTAGATTTATCTAGTCAGAAAATTGTATTAATCGGCAAGTATCATTTGGTAGTATTTTTCAATATCTGAATCTGACAGTTGTGAGTCTGAATCTAAGTTATTGTTTCGGATTGATCTTACCCAACAAAGGAGTTTATTAGTTTAAACGAAAGAGCCTTTGTTGACAACTCAAGATATCTTTCACCAAAGATTGAATAAAGTGGTTACCAAAAAGTTTTATTCCTTTACTGTTTGGGATATGATCCAAAGGACTGGTGATTCACATGCGTGACTCTAGAAGTCGAAGACGCGGGGATGCTGAGGAAACTAAGTATCTAGAGGTAGTCTACTTGGTCTCAAGTATACTAAGTTGGAAATAGATTTTGCATAGCGGCTTAATTATGAGAGTATTCAAAACTGGACCATGTCCCGGGGTTTTTCCGCATTTGCGGTTTCCTCGTTAAAAAAAAATCTTGCTGTGTCGTTTACTTTATTTTTCGTAATTATTATTTGTTTATTATAATTTAAAGTAAATACACTTGTACGTTAATTCTTGGTCACTTGATATTGATCCTATAGTGTTTCGGTGTAAGATCGTACCCATTATCAAGTAACACTTTGTTGTTGTATTGTTTAAATTTCATATCCATAGACGATCACACAAAGTGTATGCCATAGTTGTCGTATTCTCTCGACTTTGTTCATAGACGATCACACTTGGTAAAGGAATTATAAGTTGATATTCGAAAGATTGTGGTGTATTTGGATACCCTCATATTTTCACTTTTAAGCGTAGCTGGTGTTCAATAACACTAGAGACATAAACCATGATTCGCAAACTTAAGAGATTCTGTGAACAAAGTTGTCTTAGAAGTGTTCACGAAGTTGTAGCAAAGCTAAACATGTTTGTAAAACAGTTCGTGAGCTTCAACTTAATTCTGGTTTCTAAGTTGTTTGGACTTTAATTTCTTGTGCTATAAGAAGTATGCAAGTTGCATAAATTTATGTGCAAAATCAGATCAAATGATGGTCAACAAATAACTTTTGCAAGTTGGATGAATACTGGGTATTAAAAGTAGCTAACACAACATGGGAGACTTGGAAAGAAAGAAGCAGATGTATCTTTTAAGACTTCAAACCAAACCCAATAGAAGTGATTCAAATTGTGTAAAATTTGAATGTTGCAACTGGTAAAAGAACGATGCAGAAACAAAGCTCGGGTGCTTAAACTTATTTGAGTGACTAACCCCGGATTAGTTGTATTCCACCAGCTAGTCCATATTAGTCAATTAGTTGTGATGCCTCTTTTAAAATAACATTTCTTTTCCAGTTATTCAGGTTATGAACTCATATGTCGTGATTTTGCAGGATAGTATGTCCAGGCAAAGTGCTTTTGTGAAAGTGGACTCTCAATTAAATGTGGAAGAAGTTGAATATGGTGGTATACTACATGCCATGCAATGGGCAGAGGAGCTAGGATTATAGTTTGATTGTTTCCGGTTAGATGCAAGACTGGCGATCGATGCGGTCAATGAAAATCATCAAAAAGTAATATGGGAGAATCAATCTCCCATATTATATATTAAAATCAAATTTAGCATTGGATGACGTGGACAATGTTATCAAATAAATATTCAATTCCATATCATCATTAATGGAATTGCATTTATTAGGATACATGTAACAAACCAGCAGACATGATAGATAGGCATGCTAGGATTTACAAAGGTTCTAAAGTTTGGGTTGCACATCTTCCAAGTTTTATTGGTAGTGCATCATTGGATGACGTGGACAATGTTATCAAAAAAATGTGTAAGAGTTGGGCTTGTTGGTTATGAGGTATACCACATATTTGCTGTCGAAAAAAAAAATCAAACTTATTTTATTGATTTTCCATGCCCGCTTCACTGCCAATTGAATAGATAATGCATTCATTGAATCTAGTTATGTGCAGAACAAATAAAGTTGATGTTAATATCCACGTAGATGGTGGTTGAGGACCGGTGATATTAATGACAACATGGAAAATAATAGATGATCCTGAGTGTTAGTTGAGATGAAATGTAGAACTGCCATGTGTAGTAAAACTTAGTTACTGAAATACAAATTTAGGATAATTTAATAGAATTTATAACTTAGCATAATTTTTCATCCGTCAATCTAGCCTTCATGGGTCAACTATCTAGGTGGAATCCAACTGTGGGGTTGGACATTTTTAGGACCTTGCAGTAAAGATAGTCACTTCAATAACACCAAACTCAAAATAACACTTATTTTAATCCTTCGTAGATTACTAGAAATAATTCGTGCCGTAACGGCACTACTTTAGTCTGACCTATGACTGTTGTAAGAAAACTAATCCAGCCTTTACCTGTTAATTTCCGAGAGAGTTCTCTATTTTGTTTAAAGCCAAAATTATGAACATAATAAAATTAGCCATATGTATCGACAATAATCCAATATCCAAATTATTTAAGTAATAGTGTGTACTAACATGTTCCCAAGATTTATATATGTTATAGAAATGGCTAATATAAACCTTCTATATAACTAATACGATAAAATGTAAATGAAAGATTACTTAAAAAATGATTAATAGAAACTTAAAAATAAACTTCATAATTAAAAGAAACTTAAAACATAAATAAAGAGCAGAGATACTTACAAAGTAGTCTTTTATTCCCTAATAGATAGCATACCAAACAATTTCAAACTCACATTCAAAACATAAAAAACAGTCGCAAATTATCACTCTCAAAGAAGGAAATACTCACAAGCTTTCACTCTCAAACTCTTAGACAACGACTCTTGAAAACTAAAAACTTGCCCTTTCCCTTTCACTTAAAGGATATTTATATAGGGGGAAAGTTTGCAAAAGAGATAAGATTTTCTTTTTTGAGAATCATATTTATAATTAAAACAACCTATTAGTGGTAGACAAGTGGCATACATAATCCAAAGTGGAAATCTAGATAAGATTTACCTTTTCCCTTTTTTGGGAAAATATTTAACTTTTTCACTTTTACTTTTTTGAAGCAAATACGTGTCCTTGATGAATAGTGGAGTCGATCCTGCTTCATGTTGATAAATCGTTGACCAATAATTTTACTACTATGCCGCAACATTTCCTTTAATATAATTATAATTTTCGTAATTTTTTTGAACCATTTTAAGCCCTATATGAGTCCAAAGTAATCATCACCATTTGCATTTAAGTCTTTTGTACTTTTCAATTTTACTTCTTATTCCTACACGGTTTTTGAGAGGACGGTTGGGAACCCAAGTCTTCGTTATCAAGTCTCCAAATTTGTTTCTTAAATTCCTCCTTTGTTAAACCCACATGCCTATGTTTTAATGCGAGTATGTGGGTTGAGAATTCCATCGGCAATGAGGTGGTTGATGCAGACACCATAAACTGGGATGCAACGAACTGCATGTTAAATGTAGATGGTTGTAGATGTGCATCATTATATCTATTCCACCATTTGATATATAATTTCCTTTCTAAGTAAGGGATATTCTGGATAAATATCTTGTGGAATTGAATATATATATCACTTCCCATCAAATTCACCTTGCCACCACTAAATCCAACTTATTATCATGTTTGTAACCGTAATAGATGTGACACATACACTATTTGTTTGTTTTTGTACTTATAGTTATATTAATATCCTGAGTTATGAGGTGATCAATTAATTGAAGTTCAATAAATTTGTTTTCATTATGAAAGCGGTTACAAACACCACGGCTGTCGAGTGTATATGGCTAGGATGAGACTGGGATGGTCAGATCATCAATCTATCTCTAAAAATGTTATACGTCCGTCGGTTGATCAAAACTCATCTGTTTTGTATTATAGATATTTATTGGTGATTTTGTTAGTCTTTTAATTGTGGTCAGAAGGTTTGTATAGCTTTGTAGCAAGTCTTTAGGATAAAATTTACTTGGTTATTGTACTTTTTTATATTTTAAATGTATATTTCTCTTTCACAATCTCCTCTCTGGAATTGATAAAATATTTGCTTTATAGATCAACAAAAATTATAAAATTTCTCCGTTATTCATGAAAAATCATTTTTTTTCCTTTGAAAAGTTAGTGGTCTTGGATTATTCGCTAAAAATAGTGAGCATGCATGGTCTTTTAAAATCCAGCAACTTTGACGGGTCTAAAATTAGCATTAATCTTGAAAAATACATGCATGTACGAAAAGTTCGAACCCTAAATTAATATTTTTCTCCTTTAAATTAATGTGGATTTACTCATAATTATTCACCAAGCAATAGTCAATTGTAATCAAGCTTTCTCTGCAACTTTGTTAATCAATAAGATCAATCTGGAAAAAATGGCAGGAAGTTGTAGTGGAAAGAAAATGATTGCAATTTTGATGCTTGTTGTGGTGCTTATGGCTACCACTGGTGTTGAGGCATCCCCAGGGTACGATGATTGTTATAACAACTGCTTGTCACAATGCAAAAGGCAATTCAGCAAAAAACTTGGAGATCGTGAATGCCCCGGTGCTTGTGATCAAATGTGCCGAGATGAGGGATACCAACCCGGTTCTGCCAGAAAATTGTACAACTTTAAGGACTTCAAAGGATACTTCGAGGGATACTTGAAATTAAAAGCTTAAATCCCCACTCACTTATGTCAGTTCTCATTGATCTCGAGGTTTAAAAATAGCAAACACTCTTGCACGACTGGGAAACCTTTTCAAACAATCCGAATATAAATTTGTAATTGTGTATGAATATTATTTGTAATGTAATCAATCAACCCATGCACACATGTGTGATGTGTGTTGCATGTTTTTATACAATTGATGTTACATTAACAAATGATATGTAAGAATATATGAAATGAAACATCACAATACTGGAGCTTCGTTTTTAAAATTAGATTTTTTTTTAGATAACATATATATCAAAGCTTGGTGTATACAAATATTGATCCCAACAAATCTCAAGCATAAAATTGTTTGGCGACCATTTATAGAACCACTATAGTCACTATATAATTATTTGATAATGAATTGAATCTAATAAACTTTTATACAAAATATGATAATGAAATAAATAAATAATTAATCAAAAAAAAGGCCTATATAAAAACAAACAAACAATTTCTATTAGGTCATTTTGGTTTAATGTCAATGAATATGATCCTTCACCTATCAATTAACATGAACTGTTGCGATAGAGATGACAAAAAAAAAATATTTCTATGCCCACATTGTAAAAATTTAATAATAGTTTTCTCTTATTAAAACTTATTATGTTTCTCGTGCTTATATTTAACTATTAATAGAGATAGACATAAATTTTATCCAACATGCTCATATCATACAACGATATACGATTTTTCAACTTTCAAAGAAATATTTGCAATGACTCAATCAGAGCAGATGCAAGATTTGAATGTAGACTAAATTTAATTTGCAAAGAAACCTCCTCCCTCATGCCAGGAGGCCGATATCAATTCCAAAAGTTTTGATAGCCATTCGTCTTCCATTATGTATTATACTAGGAATCTTATTATAGATCTTCATATATACAAAGAAGAAGACAAGGAAAAAGATGTGGATCAATCTCTAAAATCTCTAACTTCACCCAAGTTGGACAACCATGGTATACACAAATGACGACAACCTTTGAATTAAAATCTGGCTTAATTAAACGCATTGCCAAAATTTCATGGTTTGGCAGCGGGGTGCTAATAAACATCTTATGAAATTTTGTAGTGTGGCCACAAACATGAAATCCGAAAAAAATTAATTAAAGCTGATGAAGCTATGCTGATGGCTTTTGTATTCTATTTAACAAATACAACATATAAGTGGTTATAATATTTACCTTTTGGGTTACAATATGGCGAACTATGGAAAATTATTTCCTTGAAAGGTATTTTCATGTGTGATAGGCCACTCAAGTTAAAAAAAACAAATATGTGCAATTTCATAGACGGTAAGTCATACTTTGTGTTCCATGATCCAAAAAGGTGAGACATTATACGAGTATTGGGAACAATACAAAAGGTTTATCGTAAGCTACCCTCATCATCAAATTAAAAACCAATCTATAGAGGTCTTTTACCAACTGATAAAAAATCTTCTTGACGTTGCAAGTGGTGGTGCTTTAGTGAAGAAAACAATACTACAACCGAGGGAGTTGATTGAAAACATGGTAACAAATTCTTTATTTCTCAAACAGTTCTGAACAACTTATCAAAAGAGGAAATGGAATTGGGGAAATTTATAAACTTTACGAGTAAATGGGAAACATGATTGCGTTGATATAAGTTGGTAATAGTTCTCTATCAACCATGCAAAAAACTAGTGGTATATTTCTGGATCAGTAAAGACAAAGATATGATTTTTTTCCAACACATACAATCCAAGGAGGAGAAGATCTTCCCTACTCGACTACGCTAACAAGAAAGACGTAATGCAAAATCATATTTTCAAAATGGATATCAACAACAAGTGCAACAACCACAACAAAATCATAACCCAAACTCTTCCCTGGAAGAGATGGTGACAACAAGTGCTAAACTAATATTAGATATTTTTTAATAAGAGATTTCAGAATTACGGGTTGGATATTAGTTGGAAATATGAAAACCAAAATTAGGTACTTATTGAATATCTTGAGAATATTTTCGGTTTTGGAATTTCCTTGTTGTCCAAACAACCTTGGTCTATAAATACTTGAGTTTGTATTTCTTGCAAACTATCCTAAGAGCCAGGCAGACTTCATTCGTGTTGTTTCTGGTGGATCCGTCTATTCGGAGAGGAAAATACCTTAATTATGCGAAATCTCTTACGACCGCTCGTTTAAAGACTTCTGTGGGATCAAGAAGCTCAACGAGTACTGTTGGTGAGAAACTAGATAATTACATTGTTATTTTAGTTTTCAGTTAGTGATTTGATTGACTAACGGTTGTTGAAACTTGATTGCAACTACTTTGATTATTCTTGAGAGCATTATCTTATGACATAAGGGTCACTCAAACTAGATCAAAGTATCGACGAGATCTTTAGAACCATTTATGGATCTAAATGCATCTTGTTGTAATCCATTGTTAGCAGACTTCGTTCTGTGCGCGATTGATCACAAAAGGATTCAAGTTTGTGTTTTGAAGGTTATTGAGAAGGCAATTGAAGATTTGAAGGCGAATAAAATTTTCTTATTAGTTTTCGAATCTTGTGAATTTGTGCACACATCTTGATCGGCAGGGATCCGATTTTATTTTTGGATTTATCTAATCAGAAAATCGTATTGATCGGTAATTATCGTTTGATGGTACTTTTCAATATTTGAATCTAATAGTTGTGAATTTGAATCTAAGTTATTGTTTCAGATTGATCTTACCCAACAAAGGAGTTTATTAGTTTAAACGCGAGAGCCTTTGTCGACAACTCAATATATCTTTCACCAAAGATTAATTGAATAGAGTGGTTACCAAACAGTTTTATTCGTTTAATGTCTGGAATATGATCCAAAGAAGTGGTGATTCATGTGCGTGACTCTAGAAGTCGAAGACGTAAGGATACCGAGGAAACTAAGTAGCTAGGGGTAGTTTACTTGGTCTTAACTATACGAAGTTTGAATCAGATTTTGTATAATGGCTTAATTGTGAGAGTATTCAAAACTGGACCAGGTCGCAGGGTTTTTTTTACATTTGTGGTTTCCTCGTTAGAAAAATCTTGCTGTGTCATTTACTTTATTTTCTGCAATTATAATTTGTTTATTATAATTTAAAGTAAATACATTTGTACCGTTAATTCCTGGTCACTTGATATTTATCTTATATTGTTTCGGTTTAAGACTGTACATATTATCAAGTGAACACTTTTTTGTTGTATCATCTCGATTTCGTATCCATAGACGATCACACAAAGTGTATATCATAGTTTTTGTGTTGTCTCGACTTTGTCCATAGACGATCACACTTGGTAAAGTACTTATAGGTTGATATCCGAAAGATTGTGGTGTATATTTGGGTGCCTCGTCTTTTCACCTTTAAGCGTAACTGGTGTTCAATAACACTCGAGACGTAAACCAAGATTCACAAGCTTAAGAGATTTTGTAAACAAAGTTTTCTTAGAAGTGTTTACGAGAGTTGTAGCAAAGCTAAACATGTTTGTAAAACATTTCATGAGCTTCTGATTAATTCTGGTTTCTAAAGCTGTTTGGACTTTAATTTCTTGTGCTAGAAGAAGTATGCAAGTTGCAGACATTTATGTGCAAAGATCAGATCAAATGATGGTTAGAAAATAAATTTCGCAAGTTGGATGAATACTGGGTATTCAAAATAGCTAACACAACATTGGAGACTTGGAAATAAATAAGCAGATGCATCTTTCAATACCTCAAACCAAACCCAATAGCTGTGATTCGAATTGTGTAAAATTTGAATGTTGCAACTGGTAAAATAATGATGCAGAAACAAAGCTCTGGTGCTCAAACTTCTTTGAGAGGCTAACCAAGATTAGTTGGATTCCACCAACTAGTCCATATTAGTCAATTAATTGTGATGCCTCTTTTAAAATAATATATTTTTCCTGTTTTTCAAGTTATGGACTAATATGCCGTGATTTTGCATGAGAGTACGTCCAGGCAAAGTGCTTTTATTAAAATGGACTCTCAATTAAATGTGGAAGAAGCTGAATGTGGTGGTCTACAATATGCCATGTAATGGGCAGATGCAAGACTGGAGATCGACGCAATCAATGACAATCATAAAAAAGCAACACTGGAGAATCAATCTCCCATATTATATATTAAAATCAAGTTCAGCAATCATCATTAATGAAATTTCATATTTATTAGGATACATGTAATAAACCAACAGAGAAGATAGCTAGGCATGTTAGGATTTACTGCTCGTTTAAAGACTTTTGTGGGATCGAGAAGCTCTACGTGTACCGTTGGGGGGAACTAGATAATTGTATTAGTATTTTATTTTTCGATTATTGATTTGATTGACAAACGGTTGTTGAAAATTTGATTGCACCTGGTTTGATTATTCTTGAGAGCCTTTGTTAGGGCATTGCTCGGTCGAACTCATAAGTGTTGCTATCTAAAGCTTGTTCTCAAATTTAGTTGTCAAAACTATACCTTGATTTATAGTCTACAATGAGTTAAGTCTCGGATTAGGATAGAAGATGTAGTTGAGAAACGAACATCACGAAAATTATCATTGTGTTCTACCGTTTGAAGGCGAAGACCAACCGAAGCTTTTGGAAACTTCATTAAAAAAACATAAGTGAAGACTGAACCACCCATTTCTCAAGTTATATTCACCTTTCTATCTTCGAGATGTTGTCGCGTAACTAATTAGACTATTATAAGCATACCAAGAATTTCGTCATGATTCTTCTTGTAATTAGTCGTTGAAATATGATTAAGCTTAATGAACATTTCATACTTCATGAATTTCGGTTAAGAATAATTTATTGTTCGCAACCAAAATCATGATTCAAGATTATCATTCAAAAATAGCTTGGAACAGTGATACGTGTCATTGATGTTATTCGGGAATGTTTTTAATCGATTTAGAGAAATATAAAACTACTATAAATTCAAACATAAGAAAGTGTACATATTAGTCTCACAAACTGGGAAAATTGTTATAAGTCTGAAGCAGTAATACATGTACTCAGTACGTGTAGCTGAGTAGCTATATGTCGACAAACAAATTTTTGGTAAGCATATTAGTATGCACACCTTTAAAAGTCCGTGACTCGTGAATCCAGATAGGTACGCAAACCAGTACGCGTACTAGAAAGGAACAATTGGTTACGGAACCAGTTTGGTATCCATACCGGTACACGTAACAGAAAAGTTATGTGGACTCTGGAACTTAGTTATGTTTAAATGGTATCCATACCAGTACGCATTCCAAAATAGTTTTGTGTTAAATATCTTCTACTTCAAGACTCATATCTCTTTCACAAGAACCCTTGCTTGTTGAACAATATATTTGTGTTTCCACAAATCCATTTCATTCTTATGAATCATGGAGGCTCCAAGCACTACATCTTATCATGAAATGTATGCTCCAATGGTTGTTGATACTCATCCAACTAAAAAGGAACAAGAGATGTCTTATCCTTTTGTCTCATCTCTTAAGAGGAAAAAGAAGAATAAGAAGAAACCTAGAGCAGATCGCTCCAATCTGAAAAGATTTGAAACTCTTCTTGAAGAACTTAAGAAAATCAAGAAGGAGGTGCAGGGACTGAAGAAGATTCTACAAAAATCTATTAAACTACAAGAAGCACTTGTCAATCAACAACCTATCAGGTGTGCAGTAACCAACTCTTTTATTCATGAACCGTATGCCTGTCGTTGATAAGGAGTTTGGAGATGATAAAGAATTTTCTAAAGATTTTAAATACTAGGAAACTTCCTATGAGAATTTATTCTTACTTTTGAAGGATAACTAGGGTTTGGTATAGCTAAAATTGTCATTACGCAAACCTATATACAACGATTTTCATCTTGCATGTTTTTAAATTTATTTATTTAAATTCTAGAGTTTTTGGAAGATGAACTTGCAGTATGTAATCATTATTGGTTTGATTATTGCAAAATTCTTATGAAATATATGTGCCTTTACATTTTCGTGAATCGAGCTGATATTTCATATATGCTCAGAAGTTAAATCTATTATGTTTTAAAAACTGAAAAATATAACAAACTGTGAATACTCTTATAATTAAAATGTCATACAAAGACTACAACCAACTCCAAGTTACTCAGTTCCTTCAGTATCCATGCGCCTACTACTAATCTGGTATGTGCAGGTGAATCCTAAGATATACTCCACTAACTTAAGTCGCTATCAATCTCAAGAATTAGATCGGAGATATTTATCGAGTTATAAAAGTTGTTCCATTTAAATAATATAAACTTCATTGTATTGGTTTAGATTAATCAAGATCAGGATTACCGAAATAAAATCTTAGCTCACAATCTATCAAATTCGATTTCTGAAGAGAAACGCCAAGTGATAGATTGTCGATCTAGATAGTAACGAGTTTGTCGGATCCCAGTTAATCAAGTGTGAATGAAGTATGTTAGACCATTGCTCGGTCGAACTCACAAGTGTTGCTCTATCAAGCTTGTTGTCAAATTTAGTCGATCAAAACTATATATTGGTTTCTAATGTACAATTAGTCAAGTCTCGGATTAAGATAGAAGTGTGTAGTTGAGAATCGAACATCACTGCGTTCTACTGTTTAAAGGCGAAAATCAACCGAAGCTTTTGGAGAACTTCTTCAACAAAAGGTAAAAGAAGACTGAACCACCTATTTCTCAAGTTATATTCATCTTTTTATCTATGAGACGTTGTCGCATGACTAATTAGACTATTGCAAGAACAACAATAATTTTGAGTCAAGTTTATCTTGGTAATTAGTTCTCAAAATATATATGACTAATATTAATGAGCATTCGTACATACTTGATGAATTTCGGTTAAAAACAATTTATTGTACATAATCTAAATCGTGATTCAAGATTATCATTCGATAATAGCCTGGAACAGTGATATGTGTCATTGATGTTATTTGGGAATGTTTCGAATTGATTTAGAGAGAAATATAGAACTACTGTAAATCTAGATACAAGACAATATGCATACCAGTTCACATACCGGTGAAACACTGTTATAGGTACGGAACCGCAGTATACGTACCTTCGTAACTATATGACGACGGTGACTTAGTGGTACGCATACCCGATATCCATACCATGAAAAGTATGTGAACTCGTGAACCTGGATTGGTACGCATACCTAGTATGCATACGGAAAAAAACTGTTGGTTTTGAAACCGGTGTGGTATCCATACTCGGTACGCAAGCCGGAAAAGTTCTGTAAGTTCCGGAACTTATTTTTGTCTTAATAGTATACATACCTGGTACATGTACCATGACAAAAATAGTCACGAACAAGGTAGAGTACGCGTACTTTCCATGTCGAATATTTTCAGATGCACATAAAATTATTTCTGTGAGATAATTAGTATTTGAATAAATCTATAAAAATACTATATACACATAATTGATCACATTATAACCTATGGTTATGATTCAAACTTTAAAGTCTTAAGTGTTTATGAAAATGATTAAGCATATGGTTCAATCGGCTTGTCTCGGCTAACCGTCCATGAACAATATCTTTATACACGGTTCGGTTACGGTTCATCCTAACCAGAGTGTATATATTGTTATGTTAATCTCATTTCAAAGATTCATCTAACGGTGAATATTTTTTTCTTGGTTCCAAAGCTATTTTAGCTTAAACCTAAAGCAACCTATACTTTGAAAGTCCATATTAGGAGAACCTTAAGCAACTGGGATCTTCGAATCCCGACGCTATTTTTGTGTGTCGTAGTTGTAAACTAGAGTTTTCCTCTTCCTAAAACCCTTCCAGGGTTTATCGACTAAAAAGACTTCACAGGGATTCGTAAAGCCAGGTCCAACTATCTTTTATCTTGATAGTTCATGTATCCTGATCTTGTTTGATTGTTGAGATGCTCACTCGAACAAGATAGATATAAATCACAAAGTTCTATTCATCCTAGACTTTGTGATTCCGCAGGTTTAATACCTGTGAAATGAATAATAATTTAGGTTGCTCTTCGGGAAGCATAAGTCCGGATTTTGAGGTTAGCTAGACTTTGTCTATTGCTATCGATTTTCAGTCTCACCTTGATCTACGGTCACAAAGGAAATCACACATATACGCTTATCTGTGGGAGGCAGATTGGTTTAAAGTCTTCAATTGAGTTGAAGAAGCTCTTAGGCTGTAAAGGACGTCATCTAAGGGAATCATTTGTGTGAAATCCTGCTGGGATTCAAGAGGCGTAAGGAGCGCGACTATAACTAAATTGATGTGAGGGTTTAATTCGGTCTCAACTACATTCCAGTCCAAAGTTAATTGGTAGTAGGCAAGTGTCTGTAGCGGTTTAATACAGTTTGGTGTTCAATATGGACTAGGTCCCAGGGTTTTTCTGCATTTGTGGTTTCCTCGTTAACAAAATTTCTGGTGTCTGTGTTATTTCTTTTCCGCATTATATTGTTTATATTTATAATTGAACTATCACAGGTTGTATGTAAATCAATCAAAGTAGATACATCCATCCTTGTTTGTTGGATACGACTTGATTGATTCTTGGATATTGATTTTTGATATCGTCCAAGTATTCTCACACATAGTCAGGTTCACGGACTTGAATTTGTAAACTTTCTGATTGTGAGGGAAATTGATATAAGCTCTTCGTATAATTCCTTGATTGAGATTCATTAAGTTGAACTTTCAGAATTGTATTCGAGTTTAGTCCATACAGGTTTCCTAAGAATAAGTTGGCGGTGTATTTTGGTACCCCCCACTTTTTTTAAAGTATCACAAAGATCAGGATACCAATAAGAAAATTATCTAGTCTTAAAATTACCTTCACAAACAACTTGATCCCACCAATGATCGACCACGCACACTGCAGAGTATGTTAACAATGGATGGTAAAAATTCCTTTCTCCGGATCTTGATTCAAAATATCAAAATTGTAATTGTTGATCCTTGAACTAGTTCGAGTGACCTTATATCAGAAGTTAAGGATCACAAAATTAACAAACTAGATTTACCAAGGTTCAACTCACCATTAGTCAACCAAATCAACAATAAAATATTAAATAACAATACTATCCAGTTTCCAAGAAATGGTACTACTATACTCTTCTTGATCCCAAAGAAGTCTTTAAATGAGGCACACGTAAGAGATTTTACCTAATTAGGATACTCTCTTCTCCAGTGGCTGTTACGAGAATACTGTTAGTGGGCTTCCTGAAGTTTTATGTGTTATGGGAGAGTTTGCAAAAAAGACAAGCTTCACTATTTATTAATTACTAAGGTAGTTTGGACATCAAGGAATCACCAAATCCGATAACACAAAAGATGTACAATAAATTCTCATTTCAAGATTCGGTTTTTGTAAATATTCCAACTGTTATCCAAATAATATATTGAAATCTCTCTACGATGACAACTCAAAATTAGCTAGCATAAAAAGTATAATTTACTAATATAACAGTCGGAGATATTCTTTAATTACTGGGAAACTAAAGACATATAAATTCCGAACATCAAAGGATATTATGGAACATTTTGGTTTGGGATCTCACCCTGAGTATCAAGAAAAATACTTTAGCATTAATTAAGTAATAATAGTTTAGCATGTGTTCAGAGTAATATGTCAACCATATTAACTTTTCATATTAACCAAACCATATTTAGGATAGCTATCCAAATCTCAAGTTTATAGCCGAATCAAAAAACATTGTTAGAGAATTAATCGGTTGAACCCAATAATGTTGGTATGTCAAGTTAGTTGTCAAATTTATATGACAAAACAAATTCTTGATTTAGTCACTAAAGTCAGTTTCACACTAGACTAGCTTTAAGAAGTAGAGTATATAATCAAATATATCCTTGAAGAATGGAGATTAAAGACTACACAAAGACATTTTGGAGAACTTCGTTAAAGGTTAGTAACAAACTCTTGATTCTCTTATTCACTCTACTTCTCTATCTATCGAAACAAGTGCTCAATCTATGGAATAATTCCTATGATTGTAAATATACATTTATATATACACCCGAGGATATTTGAGTCCATGAGTTTTGTGAGAATGACCTTTATCACCAGAAAGGTCCTCATGTTGTATTAAATGAGAACACAAATGAAACGAGCCAAGAATCACTCAATTTTGAGTAATAACGAATAAGTTATGAGTGATTTATTTAAGCAACACTTATTAGGTGTGCCTGAGGTTGATTTCGTGAATAGGAAATTGTACAAGAATTTTTGGCAGCATTTCGTGAACCAAAACCGTGAATACATGACTAGAACCCTTTTTTTGGTCAAGTATTTGGGTGTTTCCTTTCCTAGACAAGGTAACTTTTATCATTCACTATAAATAGGGGCTTCATGTAACCACACATTCTATCCCTTGAAAAAGTGTGTGTGTTGCTTTCCATAACTTTGTTCTTCACGAACAAGAGTGAGATTTAAGAATACTTTACGTGGCGATCACAAAGCACATGCAAGATATCTTCTATGACCTTGTGAGGAAGAATCAATTAGCTTATGAAACTGTAAACCCTAATTGTTGAGGAGTATCTTCTCAAGAGAATTAACGTTTTACTAGAGGATTTTCAAGAGCATCTGCTAAAGATAATTGGGGTTCTACTAGAAGGTTTGCAAGAGCAATTCCTAAAGAGATTTAGTGTTCTGCTAGGAGTTCTAGAGGTGCAAGAATACAACTAAAAAAGGTATTACATCTAGTCCGAAATTTGGTAGTGGATAATTGGTGTAAGAACTTAAATCAGTGAGTATTCAATCTGGACTAGGTCCCGAGTTTTTTCTGTAAGATTATAGTTTTCTTCATTAATAAAAATATATGGTGTATGTGTTATTTGTTTTCCGCATTATATTTTTTTATCTTTATAATTGAAATATCGCAGTTGTACGTACCTAAACCTACATAGTATTATCTCAACTGTAGAGAACCTATAAGACTCGTTCTCGTTGAATTTGTATCTTGAAATATAGACTGCATGACTTTTTCTCATCCCTAAAGAGTGTGGAGGTTGCATATAATCCTTGCAAGAAAACTATACAACCTCTTGTTACTCGAAAAGGACATGCAAAACTGTCAGGAAATTCCAAACAGAAAAGTACTGATGGTATGGGTAACCTTGCTTCTTGTCCTACCTCTCCTCTTCAATGGTGTAGTGACAGTAGTTGCAGCCTTTTTCTACATGTCTTAGGCGACTCTCCTTTGTGTTTTCCATCCACCGTCTCTAAAGATATATGAGATTCTACAACCAAAACGAAAGAACAAACTCTTATTGGTTGTTATTCCTCACGTTTAGAACCAGGAAATACTGATATAACTCTGAACAATTCCTCTTGGAAAAATCAATGAATGATGAGTTAGATCTACTTCATAAACATGTCATGTGGGATCTTGTACCATGCCGGTCCAAAATATATGATAATGGTTCTAAATGGACATCCAAGAATGAGGAAGATGATGTAGGTTATGTAAAAGTTAATATCAGGTTTGTCTATCGAGGATACTCACAATTTGAGGATTTTGAGTTTAAAGAAACTCCTGTTCCCATGGAGTGTTCTGAGTCCATTCAACCTACTAATAAATGTCGTAGGTCCTATATGATGAGTATTTCCAGGGACAAAAGAAGGAGGATCTCTGCTCATATAACTAACCTTGAAAAATCACGATGTGATAAACAAGGGGAGCTTTTGGCTCACAACGTCTCTATCTAACCCTATTGACGTTCGCATCTCATTCTTAACTTGAGAAAATGGGGATTTGCGTTTTTAACTCAAGTAACGTTTCTTAAAATAGTCTGTTAATATATAAATCCTTAAATCTACTAAAGTTATTGTGTTCCAGGGTTTGAAGTGTTCGTAAACGTGTGACTAGTTCTTAAAGGAATACTAGTTCATGGCTCCTGTAACTAGAAGCCGCGCAAGCAGTAATGCAGCTAGAGCAGAGTACGTACGTCGGTGTACAGGAATTTCCTCTACAAGCACGAAGAAAGTGAAGGCTACAATCTTTAGTAAAGATCTCTTTTCGAACTGGTTCGTTTCCTTTTATCAAAGTAGTGCTGATTTCAGAGACATGATAAAATATTTCATCAACAAAAGAAACGATTTAAAATCTCAAATCTCTTCATCTTTGGAAGAACTTGTTCACTATGAATGGATGATGGCATCAACAACGGACACTGTTCGTAAGCTAAAAAGGGAACTCAGTAAGTTGATACTTATTCCAAAAGAATTGGAAAAATTGAATGATCCTATTATCAATATTTTCTTCAATAATGAGAAGGAGTTTCCTGTAGACGCCCTAAGAAAGATCTACCATGCCTAAAATGTCTTCTTTTTGGCTTAGTTGCAAGAATAACTAGTGCTTTGAATAGCGATGATTGTGACTACACATAGCTATTATTTTTCATCTTCTTGTATTATTTTTTAGGTTTATTTGGTTTTAAAATTCTAAAAATATTTGGAGGATGATGGTTTGCAATATTTAATCTTTGGTTTGTTATATTGCAATGTTTATGGGATTTGTGTGTTTACGTCCGTGAACTTTGTTGTCCCATATTTTGTCAAAAGTAAAATCGTTCATGATCGGTATTCATGTATTGATTTGAGGATGAATAGACTTTTGACAATCACAAAAGTTAAGCCTATATTGTCAATTATTTGATGGAAGATAGGTTAAAATCTTTTGTGAACAAGGATAAAGTCTATTATTGTTATGCAAATAATGATTGAAAATAGAATAGATCCTTGCGTATTTCACAGTATTGATCTTCTTTGATTCATATCCTATGAAATACTGTGAGGCTCCGTAATATGTCTTATGTTGAGAACGATACGACTAAGTTGATTATTTTTGATTAGCTTGGTTGGTTGTTCCGTAAGGTATGTTATGTTGAGCATTTGTAAACTAAATCAATCATATCGTTTGGTTATTTAGTTATTTGCTCCGTAAGTTCTCCCATGTCGAGCAAAACAAATGACAATTAAATTGATTACTTTCGTGATTAGTTTGGTTGTTTGTATCCCAATTGGATTAATTATAGGTTCTCTTGTAATTAGTCTAGTTAAGCATTCATATATTCCATAAGATTTTTCTTGTGTTGAGTATATGAACGGCTATCCTAATCATTTTCCAATGGTTTTGGTAGTCATATGTTCCGTAAGTTTACTTATGTTGAGCATAAATAATTAAGTTGATCACCTTGTGTGTTTAATTTTATTGCGTATTATGATTAAATTAATCATGGGTTTACTTGTGATTAATTTGATTGAGTTTTTGGATATAGAAAATCACTTATCATGGTTTTTTGGTGTCCAATAAAAATCCTTCTTTTCTCTCGAAATTAAGGTCGCTCTTGTTGTTCCCTTGGGAATGACATCAAATGGGGGAGAGTTCTTTTGAACTTGTTCTTAATGGTCATATCTTGAGGGGTGTGCGGCTGTGGAATTTTAGAGGGGTTATCTTGTATCTTTAAATTCCTTGATGAATGCTATTAGCTTCGGCTATATGATTGCATCTAAATTAAGATGATGTGCGTCTTTTCTTTTAGTCATGAAATGTCTCTTGTGGAAATTTCATTATGATCCCGTTCTTGTACCTTTGCCAATTTTATTGACAAAAAGAGGGAGAATTAATATGTAGTTCACACTACAATTACATATGTTTTTCGGATCATTGTGTAAGGGGGAGTGGTTTTCATGATCGAGATGGAGTATTGAATAAGGGGGAGTAATACATATCACCATAGTATTATTGTTGAAGTTGTGATACAATTGGACTTTGACATTGTGTAGTAATACTATGACACTGTATAACAATGATCGAGAATCTCGAGTTTTCTCATTGTTATAGCTACGGATCTTCAACAACGGTGATGCTAAACTTACAACCTTTGGGATCATTGGAGTACTTGGAAGGGCGAAGATTTCAAGGAATGTTGAAGATTAGACTCATGGAATATGAGCTACTAAAGTTTCATTATCTTTTTTGTATTCCATATGTATTGATAGTTTTGTCACTAAAATTGACAAAGGCGGAGATTGTTAGAGCACTGCTTGGTCAAACTCGCATGCGTTGCTATCTCAAGCATGTTTGCCAATGTTAGTGATCAAAACTATAAGTCTTGATTTCTAGTCTATTAAAGCTAAGTCTCGGACTAGGATAGTAAGTGTAGTTGAGCTCAAGGACTTCATGGTGATTCATCATATAGGTGGAAGAACTACTAAAGGAACCGGTGGAACTTCTCGACAAAAAGGTATGTGAAGACTTGAACTTATCTGTCACTCAAAAGTCTATCTATTCTATCTCCTACTTCTTGAGAAAAAAGTCGTATGCTATATATATATATATACTTAGATTATACACATTTGGTATTTCGAGCCGAGTATACCTCTCCTATCTATATCTCGAAATATGTGTTGGTAAGCGTTTCGCTTCGACCATGTTTTTCTTTACCTAGTGACGCAAGTCATGTATGTTTCGATCATCATGAAAATTGCTTTTACGAGAAATAGTGTAACAACTATATAACGTCTTCTACGAATGTTTCAATGATTGGAATGAGAGTTTAGATTACATAACCATAGTGGACATAAGTATGTTGTGGAAACACATATGTGCATAAGTCCTATGCTAGAAATCGGCTAGTAGCCAAGTCCGCGAACTTCCGAAGTTCTCAAACCCGAGAATTTCTGCTGAATTATCAAACTATGTTGCGTGAGCCAAGTCCGCGAACCAGCGAAGCTCTCGAACCTGAGAATTCCTGTTGGAGTTTGAAAACTCTTTCCAGTACTTCAAGTCTGCGAACCTAGTCTGCAAAATTGTATAGGTTTATATATCTAAAGATGATTTCTGAACTTATCTCATAAATACTAATGAATGCTTTTGCAACCGTGGATATAAAGTTCATGAACCGATTCATGTGAATCGAATCATCTTTGCTTCAATTGTGTCTTGTGTAGTACATGAGATTTTCTTGCAATTGAACAACTCTCTAACTAGTTCATGTGAGTCAATTGAACTAGTTATGGTGTGAAAGAAAGTGGTTTGTATGAAATGTTCAAATGGATAACCTTTTGGTTGACTATTATTAAACCAACAATACACACGTTTGGGTACGGTTTACAAACCTAGAAGCATGCAGTTCATTTGTGTATGACAAGCTAAGATTTCGATCTAACGGTTGAGATATATCAACTTGAATCTAAATCAGGTTTTCATCTAATAGTGGATAGCGTTTGCTTTGTGAGCAAGGCGAAACCCTGATTTGAAAGACTATATAAGGAGACATCTGGCAACGCTACAAACTAATCCCCACACGTCTGTGTGTTACTAGTTTGTAAGCTAGAGTCGATTCTCCTTTAACCTTTGGTTTTCTTCTTCTAAAACCAGGTTAACGACTCAAAGACTTCATTGGGATTGTGAAGCCAGGCCGATACTACTTTTATCGTAGTTGTGTGATCTGATCTTGCATCTTCTATCGTACGAGTACAATCAGATTGATTGGCTTGAGATCGTGAGAGTTCTCCGATAGGCAAGATATAAAAGTAATCACAAACATCTTCGTCTCATTGTTTGTGATTCCACGACGTCTTGTTTCGCTACCATACGATTAAGATTGTTGTGAGGTGATTGATTAATCTAGGCTGTTTTTCGGAATATAAGACCGGATTATCAATTGGTTTCTGTTCACCTTGATTATATATCAAAAGACGAAACAAAAGCTTTAGGGTTTTTCTGTGGGAGACAGATTTATCCTTTGATAGACTTTTCTGTGTGAGACAGATTTGTTTATTGTTAAATCCTGCGATTTTGGGTCGTAGCAACTCTTAGTTGTGGGTGAGATCAGCTAAGGGAATCAAGTGTGTCGTATCCTGCTGGGATCAGAGGCGTAGGGGTGCAACTGTACCTTGGATCAGTGGGAGACTGATTGGGGTTCAACTACAGTCCTGTACAAAGTTAGCTTGGAGTAGGCTAGTGCCTGTAGCGGCTTAATACAGTGTATATTCAATCTGGACTAGGTCCCGGGGTTTTTCTGCATTTGCAGTTTCCTCGTTAACAAAACTTCTGGTGTCTGTGTTATTTTTTTCCGGATTATAATTGTTATATAATAGAAATAATACAGGCTGTGCGTTTGATCTAATCGATTGGAAATCCAACATTTGGTTGTTGATTGATCCTTGGTCATTGGTCTTTGGTACCGTCCAAGTTATTCCTTGTATTTGATTAGTACTCACAGTTTCTGTTTGAAGAAATCAAACAAGGATAGAGATATAAACTCGTCGATATACTTTTAATTGATTGAGTCTTGTTGAGTCTCTTAAAAGTGTATTCGAGTTTGTCCACACAGATTGCTAAGCGAAATATTGGGTGTTGTTGTTAGACCTCCGCTTTTTCATCAGGTACTATGAAGTCATTTAGAGCGAAATAAGGAGAAAACGTATATTTGGAGCGTAAAGAGAAAAAAGGTCCATTCACAGGAGTCAGGAGATATTTGTAGCAGGCCAAGTCATGCAAGAGGAGTTATGCAGGAATTAAACTGTCAGCCTCACAGAACTGACGAGTGAACAGAGAACCAGGCTGTTGATACTCTGAAACCGACAAGCCAAACAACTTCATGGTAGACCTTATCTGAGTCCTGGGTGCCAATGTCAATCTGGTGTATTACCCTATAACTGAAATTCAGAGAAACCAGACTCTCATTCATTTCGGTTGCGCTTTATTTTTGTCCTGAGATTTTAGGAAGAACGACTGGCGTAGTTATCACCGAGAGAAATCGAGAAATTGAAAGGGGATAGAGCAGAGAGACACTGTTCGAATTCATTAGACATGGCAGAGATGATGTTCAAGAAAAAAAGGGTGAATCGAGAAGAAATTGAGATAAAGAAACTTAGGGTTTTGCTGTTGTTCAATCGAATCAAGAAATTGGAGTTGAGAAAATGGGATCTGGTGCGAATTGAAACAAGGGGTTTGTGTTGATTTTCTATTCTGAAGGAAGAACCTGGTGGATTTATATGAAGTTTAAATGAGAAAAGGGGGTTTTGAACTGAGAAGGAATTAGGATTCGAAATTAGGTTTCTGAGGATGTTGCAGGTGATTTGTGAGATGGTGATTGAGCTTGAGCTAAAGGGAATGTGGTTTGCTTGTGAACTGAAATGTTGCAGAGAAGGTTTTGAGGTGATTCTGCTGTCATCGATTTGAAGTGATGAAGATTGAAGACCATAGGTGCTGAAATGGGTTTGAGGTGATGGTTGCAGGTGATGGCCGGAGTTGAGAAGATTCAGGAAGCTTGAAAGAGTTTAGATGAATGTTAGGATGGAACTGAAATCAGGGAATGAAGATGGTGTTGCAGTGGCTTCGGTTGGGGGTTTTGATGGTGGAATTGTGCACTTGCAGGCAAGGCTTAATGGAACAGTTGGTATAGTTTGAGATGAAACTGGTGTTGCCGTTGCTCATGAGATTGCAGGCTGGACATAGAAGCTCAGATAGCACTGCTGGGTGTTGCAGATAGAAGAAATGTTGATGCTGCTAATGTTCAATGGTTTGGTGGTGATTTGAGATAGCTATCCCGAGTTATGGGTTAAGAAGAAGATTGGTGGAGATGCAGGTGTTGCTGCTAGTGATGGAAGGGCTCAATGGGTTGCAGCGCTGAAGGACATGGTTCTATGGGCAAGAGAGTTGGGTTTGCGTTCGATTTGAACTACAAGAGAAAGAATTACTCGAATTTATGGGATGGATGATGCTGTATGGATTTGGTTCGAGTGCGAAAGTGGGTTTTCTGTGTTCATTGTTCTGATGATGCTGGTGACAGTAACGCAGGAGATGCAAAGGTTCGGTTGAGTTGGTGATTGTGACAGTAATACGGTATCTGTGGAACTGATGGTCTGCAATGGGAGTTGTGGTGTTACAGGTTATGGAATTGAATTTGCAAGAAGGAATCAGATTGCAGGTGGAGTTATAGTTGGAGGGCATTAGTGCTGCAATGGCTAGGCAGAGAGGATGTGAGCAGGTCATGGGTTCTGCCAGAGATTACAGGGAGTATGGTTGAAGACGATAATGTTCATTGGTTCGAAAGTGGAGGTCGAGATTTAGATGAAGTGTTATTTTGAATGGAATGAAGGGAAGAACTTATGGAGTTGCTGTGAAGGATGAGAAGACCTTGTTGTTGTATGAACAGAGAAGAAGACATTGGAACTGGTGGTTATGCTGTGCAGTGGTGACTATGAGCTGAGAAGAACTGAGATGGTGGATTAGTTGGTTGCAGCTAAGTGAAAGGAGTTACATTGCTGCTGTCAGTCAGGGATGCAGAAGGATTGTAGTCAAGATGAAGGCATTGGCGATACTGCAGGGAATGAAGAATGAATGATAGATATATGTTAGGGTCTGAAAGTATGCAGAGAAGGAGTTATGAATAGGCTGGAAGTTGGCCTGGAAACACTCATATTAAAGCCAGAACTTGGCCAGTTTCCGATTCAGGTGAGTCTCAGTGACCCAGAGATAACGGTTCCGTTAACTTGACAGTTAAAGATGACGGCGATTTCAGGAGACCGTTAGTTTGACTCCGACAACCAGAACAGTAAATTCCAGTCACCAACAGGGAATATTCTGGTCGTATCCCGGCAGACTCCACCAGAATTGTGGCGACACGTTTTGATATTTTCACATGGGCTTGGTGGACCAATTGGAGATGGGTTTTGAGAAGACTTGACCTAGTTTTGGAAAGGGAAAATTTACTATTTGGTCCTAAGCCCATATACTTAGTTATAGTAGGGTCCAACCGGAATTTTTTATTATCCGGAGGTCCAAAATTAATTAAAACATGGAAATGACTGGAATACCCATCGTTCCCAAACGTGTGTACTAACACGCCTCCTTATATCATTCGATATTCTTCTCTCTCTCATAGAAAACCCAATCTCTGTGTCCTTCCTCTCTCTTCGTTTTTCCTTTCTCTTCTCTGTTCTAAGAGAAATTTTTGTGTTTCAATCGGAGAATCACAAACCAAAAACGTAGATTTCGATCTAAGAGAAACCAATACTCAAAAATCCAAAAAGATTTCGATTTTCCAATTTAAATCAATATTTTTTTCTAGATCTACGAAGATAGTACCGCTCTCATATAAGAAAAAGATGATTACGAAGAATCACCAACACCAAAGACCAAATCAACGAGCAAAAAATAAAATAAGAGTACTGAAATCAATAGCAGAAAAAGGTATGAATCAGTAGTACATATATGTTGTACTGAAAAAATCTTTAACCAATATGATACATCACTGTGTATAAGATGGTTTTTTAGCTTTTGACTGTTCAAATCACCAGTACATAACTTAAAAACTAATGAAAATCATCATAAGTGACGTATGGTTTGTGTTTGTGTTTGTAATTTGTGTTTCTGGCATATAGATTTGCGAATACATAAGTCAAAAACTGTTGAATAACAATCAAAGACATGCAGTGTGTTTTTATTTGTATTGACAACATATATCCAACGATACATATATACAATACTGAGGTAAAAACGCACTATGTTGTTTATTTTTGGTTGATGAGATAATGATCCGCCAGTACATATCTCTAGTACTTATGAAATAGGTTTTTTTACGCTTTCATTGGATTTAGGCACTATGAACATCAAGTACATAACTCACATACTAAATAGTAACCATTATTATGCTTTCACATGTGATTTTGGGTGTTTTAGGCATATGAGTATGCAGTACATAAGGGCAATACTGATTATATAACATTGGTTATGCTTCTATATAAGATTTTTTGTGTTTCTTGCACATAGATTTACCAGTACATAACTCAAAAACTATCGAATAACAATCAAAAGTGACATGAGGTATTTTCATTCATTCTTCTTTTCGCTGCACACCAGTACATATATGTTGTATTGAGGTATAATTGTGCCTTTGTACTCTAAAATCATATTACGAGATAATAATCTTGGGTATGCAGTACATAAGGCCAATACTGATGAATGTTTTTATGCTTCCATATATGATTGTGTTTAAGGAACATTGTTTAATTTCAAAATGGTGGTGGACAACAGGTAGTGGCGATGGTGGTGGCGGCGGTGAAGGATTCAGGATGGAAGATCTGTAAATGTGTTAAATTTGTATAATTTTTCTTCTTCTATGTCCTCTATTCTTTATTTGTTTGTTTTAATCATGATGTGGATTTTGGTTGCCAGTGTACCGGAAATTGTTGATCAAACAAAATAAAGTTAGTTTAATTTCTACGATTCTGCTAATTCCGGGAAAAAAACAGGGTCGATTTTACAGCATGATCCTATCATTAACCTTCAGTACATATTGGTTGTACCGAAGAAACTAGATCAATTTTGACATTTTCAACTGCCAGTACATACTGTTCGCTCAGGAATAAATTCCAAGGTCATTTTAATTGATTTATACATCATGATCAATAGTGATACTAAAAAAATCAAATTTTATTAAATTTGATAGACAACGAATAACCGACAGGCACATCAGTTACAATTAGATTCTCTTTTCTTAAAGTGGAGACAAAATTACATGAGCTCACCGAACTCTGAACCAATGATCTATTAATTACAATAAACTAGACTAAGATAGTACAAATCACATGGTGTGTAAATTGAATTAATGCAATTAATACGAGACCTCTCACAAATATATAAACTTTGAAGGATTCAGGTCTATTCTACATTAATGCATCATGAATCCAAGAGTATTCTCGCAGGGAAAGTAGAGCAACTCTATGTTCAGGACTTAAATGTTTGTTGAACATCACCCTCAGTTTGTGTTCAACAACAGAGATTGCAGAGGCGCACAATATTGATGAGATGAATATTACCACCGCCTACTGCATCAAACACAACTCTGCAGGGAAAAACAACATGTTCTCTATCAAAATAATAGTGCAACAACAAGCCAAGCAGTTCCCTATATTTATGGGTTAAAATCGAAATAGAAGTAGAAACACTTATGAACAATGTTTGGATACTGATTTTCTATAGAGTGTGATGGATTTTCAAATGATGTTGTAGTTGTGGTAAAAACTGGGTTCTTTTCAGACTTGTGAAGGAAATAATTTCTTAGATTTAAATTTAAACATGCAAATAAATTTTGTTTGAAAACTTTAGGGAAAAACACCAAGACTTGGATTCCACCATTGACCCATTATTTGATAAATTCTAATAATTAATATTCATGCAATTTTTCTTTTAGAGTGATTTTAATATTATGCCTTTTGTAGATTTTTGAAGTAATAAATGTAAACACCAAGCATGAAACATCAAGAGTCTTAAACTAAGCATGCTCCATCAAAATGAATCACAATTATTCAATAAAAATCAATTTTCCAATAAAAATTCCATGCAAATAATCATGTAATAATATTGCAAATAAATAATAAAGTTAGAATTATACCATAAATAAGGACCAAAGGCTTCCTCCGTCGCCTTGGCTAAGGGGTTTAGCTCCTCATATCAAAAACTTGCTCAAAATTGCTTAATAGGTGTTTTTATTGATGAATATGGTGATAAAGAGAAGTTTGCAACGCTGTATAAACGTTACAGCATCACTGTTACAAAGATGAGTACTGCCGTTTATAAACGATACATATCTAACGCTGTTGAACTACGACACACGTTTCTGGTTTTAAGACTGTTGAAGAACGACTGCCTTAGCAGGTCTGTTCTTCCTCTTCTTCTTCCTCCTCGAACAGCAGCAACAGCAGCACTGTAACTCTCTGTAATCGCTTCTCCTCGGCTCTCCTCGACTCTAAACTCTCTCCTAAGGGTTTCCAACCCTTCTTATGACTCGAACCAACACTTATATAGCTATCAAAGCCCCAAAAATCTCGAGTAGATCCGACTTCTTCTTTTTTCTCCCTTCTCTGCGTTGTTGAGAAAATATCTCTCTTGTGATCTCCCTGTACGCGTTTGTTAGCTATAAATTTGCCACCAAACTCTTATCAAGACTTGAACAGGACCAAGTATAGTTTACTTCAGCGCAAAAACTCTCCCAGAATCTCTTGAAAATAACTTTGAAATTTAAACAGAGAGTACGTGTCCTGGTTGGACTTTGATCCATTCTCCCGGTCATTCCAGCCCAATTGGTTGGGTCCAATCGATCGTAACAGACTTGTTTACTCAATTATAGCCCATTAGTAGCAAATACAACAATTGAATCTCCAAAAATCACGTCCAAAATTCGATCACCAAATCTGCCAGTGCTGTAACAAGTCTTCCCACCAAAAATCCATTTTTGAATTTTGAGAAGAATGCCCCCTATCCTCTGATGGGGTGCGAATAGCAAGTGGGGTTGAAATAAAATTCTTGGGGTGGAAATAACCAAATCTTGGGTGCCTTTAGTAATTTTTCTTGGATGTTTTCGGATTTTTCCGGGGTACTTCTTGGCTACTTCCGGTATACTGTCAACGGAGCTCCAAACGCCACATTTTTAACCAATTTTGCCGCAAAACCTTATTTTTCCAAAAACACCTACAAATAAATAAAACACCATAATAAGTACAAAAATGGGTACTAACACAATATACAATTGGGCTATATTAGACACATAAATGCGTCTATCAAATACCCCCAAACTTATTATTTGTTAATCCCGAGCAAATCAAAACTACAAAATAAAATCCTAACTCACTGTCGCAGGCATCGTCGATTGCATTTAGCGTATGCAATAATCCTTTAAACCCCTAGGTGGCCCTAGTGGCCGAGTTATAGTCTCGGGAGGGCTTACCAGAGATATACCCACAAAACCTGTACTCCTAATTGGTCACAAGTATCCAAAGAGCTATGAGGACATACATATTCTCAACCTATCTCCAAGTAACTAGAATGCCAGAGAAATTAAAGGTGTCAGCTCTAAAGCTAACTGAAGAAAAGGGGAGACACATCCACACGACTGCTAGATAAAGAGATATCCGCTATACAGCTAGATAAACATTGTAAGATGCGTCCGCTGCTTTACAGCTGGATAAGATTAGGAGAGAGATAAAAATGAGAGGGACATCTGCTATACAGCTGGACTAATTACGTGTGATGAGTTAAACCAGTGCTAGAAAGATCTTGTGCCAGATTGAAAGCAGACTAACAAAGCAACCAAAATGCATCTTTCTTCGACTCTCTCACAATGCCTAGTAGAAACAACGCCTTCTTCGGTCTTCAACTGTTGATGATAAACTCTCGAACCTCATAGAACCTTGACAATTAACTCTTCTATTCTATTTCTTGCTTGACTTATAAATTTCTTCTTCCCTATGGCCTTATTGAACAAAAAGAACGTAATGATGTTTCATTATTATTATTTTTTTTTCATTTTTTTTTTCATTTTTTTTTCATTCTTTTTTTTTTTTTTTTGGCTAAAATAAAAAAAAATTACAAGACAAAAATTTACATGGCCATGAGAGAAGGACTTTCAAAACTTGGATCTTCGCAACTTGTGATGTCTTGGTATCATGGATTCTAACAACTTATATCATTTGCTCTTATAACTTCAACTTTGATTTTTGAATTATTCTCTTCTATTGTTGCTTCTAAACCTAAAACGTCTTCACTTTCTTCATAGATTTTGATGTCGCTCCGCTTGTTGATGATGATAAGTTTCTACTGAGAGAGAGTCGCAATCCAGTAACTAAGACTAGATTGTGAGGTTGCTTTGTCTTTCTGGAATTTCCTGACCTACTTGCCTTTCCATCATGTATGGTTAGGTCCATCACGGTTACCCTCTAAAAAGAACAAGTTCTCTCCTGAATTTCAAGGATCTCAATGTCTTTTTCTCTAATGTCTCAATAAGTTGTTATCTGTAGCATTCCAATTTCTATCTTTTCGGTGAGAAACAATATGTAAACTTAGCTAACCGGATACCATGTGACGCTAGAAGTTTCAAAAGTGCAACTAAAAATTTTCTCCCATACCCCCAAACTTAAATCTAACATTGTCCTCAATGTTCTAAAGATGAAAAAAAAAGCATGAACAAGGAGAAACTGTTACCATTTGAAGCAAAAGAGATAAGGAAAGATATTACCGTGTCGCATGAATATTGGGTTACCTCCCAATAAGTGCTAAGTTTAAAGTATTCAACCAGACTAAGCAAGGATTAGTCAACTCGAACCGTATAACAGTAGCCGGAATAACTGTGGGTCTTTAAAACCAAAAAGAGCTGACAAAAGGAAACTGCAGTGAACCAATAAAATGTACAAGACTAGCATGCCCTTACCTAGTTTCTGGATAACTATCGCTAATTGCGGTTCAGGTTCAGGTTCTATGAAGGGGTCTAAATAGACTATTTTCCTCAGATGCATTTCCTCATAGGTAGGATCCAAATTATTAGGTCCTAGAGTCTGGAAAAACTCAGATAAGAACCTGGAATCACAAAATAACCTAAATAATTTAGTATCCTCTAAGTCAATTAGGTATGACTTACATAGTTGACCACAGTCAGAGTAGTGGTCATTCTGAAGCAAATGTGTCGATTCTAATTTCCTAAAGTACTTAGGCTTAGTCTCAGAACTTAATAAGTGACACATTTGGAATCTATACGTTCCCAAAATTGGAAGAAAACTATTTGGTGGGAAAACAAAGTCAATCTGGGTATCATAGCCTGGGCAAACCACATCAACCAGAGGATGGGTTTCTAACGACTGAACTTTTTCCAGGACATCATTAGGTTCGGGAAACCTAGTATGAAGATAATCTTGTAAGATGGTTGAAGCATGGATATCAAGTCCTATGTGAGGGTACTTTCTGAGAGTTAAAGGTAAAGCACTAGGAAAGTGATAATCACCCCCAAACTTAGAGTTTTCAGTGTCTCTAGATAGAGTAGTCACAATGTCCCTAATTTCTAGGTCATCAGACTTCTGAAAATGGGCAATTGATTCTTCTAAGTCAGGTTCATCCTCGTTAATCTCTACGAGTTCATATAAGACTATTGTTTCTAAATCGTATGACTCTAAAACAGTATTCTCAGGATAAAACCGTTCCTCAAAACCATCATCGATTACAGTTTCTAAATCGTTCGACTCGAAAACAGGAGTCTCAAGATAAACCGGTTCCTCTAAACCACTATCGGCTTCGTAATCAACAGGAAAAACTACATCGTCTAAAACGGTGGAATCCCTAATCAAATCCTCGTCCTTTTGAATAGGTGAATAATCATAATAATTATTTGGATCTGAACTAGAAATAATATAATAATTATAAAGCTCAATTGGATTACTAGCTTCCTGATCACTATTCCTACATATTTCATGTTCTTCATCAATACTATCCTCATCATAATCATCATTATAACATGAAAAAGATCGAACCTCATCAAAACAAGTATTGCTACCAATTCTAACCTTGTTATCTTGATTATGTAAATAACTATCTTCATTCTCAAGGGTATTATTGGATACACTATATTGGCAATTCAAGTAATTTCGAGCAATTCTTTCGTTCGTCTCAGCTATCTGCTTGAGGTGGTCTTCTAAAAAAGGTTCACTAATTATTGTAGTTCTTTCGTCTATAATTATACTATTCATCTCAGCTAACTTAAGCGTCGACTCAGCTAACTTACGTGTTGACTCTTGTAAAGAGGAATTATCAGAAGGATCATAAAAAGGACTACTTTTCAATAGTTTGATTGTATCCTCTAGAGACGAAGAACTAGTACTATAATCTTCTTGCTCGTAAGACTGATGCATGTGTGGATAGTAATTGGGCTCACCAGGGTATGAACCATAACCTTGAAAAGGTTGGCGTTCCCAACTACTATTCCCACTATGGTCATAAAAATGATGATGTCCATATTCAAATTCAGGTCGATACTCATTGTATTGGCTTCTATCATACCAGTTCGACATTCTTAATTGCAAGGGAAATATACACAATCACAAACAAGGCGTACTCTACCAAATCAAACCTATAGAATCTAGCAAACAAAAAGCATGATGGCTCCACTTAGATTGTTTTCTAGACCAGCTTCTATTCCTTCGAAAAGGAATTCGTTACAATTTGAGAACACCCCTCTGGAATCAATCCGAGCTAATGTAAGTTGAATCGAGGCGAGGGAAGCTCAGTGGAGCTTTGATACCCAAGGCCTCACCGCTATCACAAGGCGGCGCAGTCACGCATTCAACTCACAGAAACCATCATGAACTTTGAAGTGTGCTTAAAGAGAAACCAATATTTTTCGAACGAGTTTCCTATTAAGCTCGTTACCCTATCGGTCTCGTTGTATTCCAAATTTTAAGCTTGGGTTCGCGTTAGGTTTCGTTTTCCTAAGGCGAGCAAGAAGGGAGCGGTGATGAAATCCAAACCCTTATCTTGTATTGGCCAGGCCTTGCACTTTACTAGGAATTTAAAAACAGTCCAAATTCGTCCTCAATCAATGAATCACCTTAAGGAATACAGTAAACCCGCTTACAGGAGATTCGCGAGTGTTTCGATGGACTTACCTCCCGTACCAGACGGGGGATGAACCGTTGAAGTCGACTCGGGCCACGACTCCTATGTCATGTACGAACCCGAGGGGCCGAGACGATATAGTAATCATCGTCCTTCCCTGCAAACAAATTTTTTTTTTATTAATAATAAGACCCTTCCGTAGGGTTAAAAAAATAAAAATAAAAAAATGTCCAAAAGTCCAGAATAAAGTCCAAATAAAAAGTCCAAAAATTACAAAAATTATGAAAAATAAAGCCTATTTACAAATTCTAAAAATAAATAAAAGCTATATACAAAAAAATAATAATAATAAAAATTAAATCCTAAAAAAAATTATGTCTTTTTTTTTCCTTCTCTTTTAGCTTTTAGCTTTAAGCTTTTTGTTCCCAAGTCCTTAGTATTCCACTTCGAACCTGTAAATCAAATACACGAAAAGAAACGTATAAAGGAACAAATAATAGTAAAAAAATAAATAAAATAAACCTAAAAACAAATCTATAAACAAGTCCCCGGCAGCGGCGCCAAAAATTTGATGGATTTTCAAATGATGTTGTAGTTGTGGTAAAAACTGGGTTCTTTTCAGACTTGTGAAGGAAATAATTTCTTAGATTTAAATTTAAACAGGCAAATAAATTTTGTTTGAAAACTTTAGGGAAAAACACCAAGACTTGGATTCCACCATTGACCCATTATTTGATAAATTCTAATAATTAATATTCATGCAATTTTTCTTTTAGAGTGATTCTAATATTATGCCTTTTGTAGATTTTTGAAGTAATAAATGTAAACACCAAGCATGAAACATCAAGAGTCTTAAACTAAGCATGCTCCATCAAAATGAATCACAATTATTCAATAAAAATCAATTTTCCAATAAAAATTCCATGCAAATAATCATGTAATAATATTGCAAATAAATAATAAAGTTAGAATTATACCATAAATAAGGACCAATGGCTTCCTCCGTCGCCTTGGTTGAGGGGTTTAGCTCCTCATATCAAAAACTTGCTCAAAATTGCTTAATAGGTGTTTTTATTGATGAATATGGTGATAAAGAGAAGTTTGCAACGCTGTATAAACGTTACAGCGTCACTGTTACAAAGATGAGTACTGCCGTTTATAAACGATACATATCTAACGCTGTTGAACTACGACACACGTTTCTGGTTTTAAGACTGTTGAAGAACGACTGCCTTAGCAGGTATGTTCTTCCTCTTCTTCTTCCTCCTCGAACAGCAGCAGCAGCACTATAACTCTCTGTAATCGCTTCTCCTCGGCTCTCCTCGACTCTAAACTCTCTCCTAAGGGTTTCCAACCCTTCTTATGACTCGAACCAACACTTATATATCTATCAAACCCCCAAAAATCTCGAGTGGATCCGACTTCTTCTTTTTTCTCCCTTCTCTGCGCTGTTGAGAAAATATCTCTCTTGTGATCTCCCTGTACGCGTTTGTTAGCTATAAATTTGCCACCAAACTCTTATCAAGACTTGAACATGACCAAGTATAGTTTACTTCAGCGCAAAACTCTCCCAGAATCTCTTGAAAATAGCTTTGAAAGTTAAACAGAGAGTACGTGTCCTGGTTGGACTTTGATCCATTCTCCCGGTCATTCCAGCCCAATTGGTTGGGTCCAATCGATCGTAACAGACTTGTTTACTCAATTATAGCCCATTAGTAGCAAATACAGCAATTGAATCTCCAAAAATCACGTCCAAAATTCGATCACCAAATCTGCCAGTGCTGTAACAAGTCTTCCCGCCAAAAATCCATTTTTGAATTTTGAGAAGGAATGCCCCCTATCCTCTGATGGGGTGCGAATAACAAGTGGGGTTGAAATAAAATTCTTGGGGTGGAAATAACCAAATCTTGGGTGCCTTTAGTAATTTTTCTTGGATGTTTTCGGACTTTTCCGGGGTACTTCTGGGCTACTTCCGGTATACTGTCAACGGAGCTCCAAACGCCACATTTTTAACCAATTTTGCCGCAAAACCTTATTTTTCCAAAAACACCTACAAATAAATAAAACACCATAATAAGTACAAAAATGGGTACTAACACAATATACAATTGGGCTATATTAGACACATAAATGCGTCTATCAGAGTGCAGAGTTTATACACCGAGAAATAACACAGTACAATGTTTATACACTGAAAAAATAACATTGTACATCGTTTATACACTGCTTTTATCTGGAGTCCAGAGTTTATACACTGTCCAGCAATTGATACGATCCTCAAATGTCAAAAGTCTGCATAGCACATATAAATTTCATTAGAAAAAATTGTACCTGTCAATCTATGCGGTCCTCAAATCATCACAATGTTGTGCCCATCCATCCACAATGACCGAATAAGCTTCCTTCCGCCACAGAACAGATGCAAATAATACTGCCAAACAATGGTGTTACACTAATTTATTAGGGATGCATAGATTTCCAAACAATGGTGTTGACTAATTTGTATGAACTGTTGCACAAACAACGCCACTTTAGAAAATAGATCATACAAATACCATGTTGTGAACTCTGGATTTGTGTTTGCGCTATTTAGCACCAACTTTCTCTGAGGTGCAACATCTATGCACTATGATTTTTCATTAATTTAACAAACAAAATAAATAAACAACTGTAAAAAAAATGATGTAACCATTATACTCCACCAACATGTTACCACAAAGAACAAACAATTCATCTGAATATTGATGTTTTCATTTAATTGGACACAACATTGGGTCTGGCAGCATTACATTGCCATGGATCCATGTTGCCAAAATATGGTGCACCCATAATGTATTCAATTCATTCTCAGTATATCAAATATGCACTCAATTAATTCATTCTTAGTATGTTAAAAACCACACTCAATCGCAACAATCAATACCTATTTTCATGCACAAATCAAAACAAAGCAATCCAAAAATTAAATCAACTATACTTACATTCGTATTTCTTCTCAAGTTCACCAGTAAGATGTCTCTTCACAAAAGTAGTCTCCTCCTGTTAGGTATCAAACACAACCAAGAGCAATTTCTATCAGTATGCGATATATGTACTGAAGATTCATGAACTACATATCAACTGTATCACAATACAAGTGACTGGTCTGTATAAAGTAAGAGAATCGAAACACATAGTACAATATTTCAAATGTGTGTGGATGATTATGCACTGATTCGGTAGTGTGAATACGGGTATGCAGTAAGAAGAAAAATTACTTCGAGATAAAATCCAGTATAGTTGTTATGCATATTTCAAAAATCCAGTACAGTTCTTATGTACCTTATATGTTTTCCATGTTTTATTCTAGTTTCGAACATACTACATTGGGTAGTAGAATCTAACATAATCCATATATATATACTTATGGATGAAACAACAACAAATGAAAAAGTCCAAAGCAGTTCGCATCAGTATGCCACATATGTACTGCTGATTCATGAACTAAAACAATTGCATGGAATGAATCTATAAAAAAAAATATAATCGAGAGAGTATTATTTCAGTAACGCATATATGTACCTGTGGATCAAACAACAAGTGGTAAAACTAAGAAATAAAGCAGAATCAAAAGCAGTTTGTATCAGTATGACACATATGTACTGCTAATTCATGAACTAAAAAACAACCATATGTAATGAATCTATCAAAAAAACGGAATCGAGAGAGTCTTATTTCAGTATCGAAGATATGTACTTATGGATCGAACAACAACAAGTGATAAGATAAAACTAAGAATAAAACAGAATCAAAAGCAATTTGTATCAGTATGCAACATATGTACTGCTGGATAATACCCCTGAAACAACAAACAAGCACGAATTTGATAAAATAAAGAAGCGAAAACAACAAGATAATCAAAGCGATAGTTCAAATATGTTAAAAACACTATAATCTAACCAAAAAATTGAGTAATTACGATCACGATTCATAAAAAATAAACCAAAACAAAAATAAATCTAAAACTAAGATCTATGTGTACTACCATCAATAAATAAAAACTAAGATCTATAATAATCTAAACAATTTTAGTTCTCTAATGAACACATGAACTGCTCAATAAACAAATTCCATTATTCATCAGAAATACAAACCAATTAACATATCAACAATCAAACATTCAAAATTAGATCTATACTACTGTAACTAATAGATCTAACACAATAATCACCCAGATTTCAGCAAGAACCTACAAAAACAAACTATAACAAATACAAAACTCGATCAAGGAAGAAGAATAGACTGAAAATGTTAAAACCCTAAACAATGAGTATGTCATATATGTACTGCTGGATAATACGATCTGAAAGTGAGAACAAAACTGATTTTGAAAAGAAAACAGAAAGATAATCAAATCGAAAGCTAAAATAAGCTAAAAACTTAACAATCTAACCAAATAACTGAATAAATACGAACAAGATTCATAAAAAACAAACAGAACACAACCAATCTCCATGATCCAAAATTCAAATCTTAAACATGATTCAAAAACTGTAGCAGAAACAATGAGTATGTCATATATGTACTGCTGGATAATACGATCTGAAAGTGAAAACAAACCTGATTTTGAAAAGAAAACAGAAAGATAATCAAATTGAAAGCTAAAATAAGCTAAAAACTTAACAATCTAACCAAATAACTTAATAAATACGAACAAGATTCATAAAAAACAAAACAGAACACAACCAATCTCCATGAAACTGTAGCAGAAAGAAGAAAATAGAAAAGATTAAGCAACATACCTGTTAAAATCACTAAAGAAATCTTCAAAAACCCTAGTCCAAAAGCGAGAAGAAGAAATAGAGCAGAAACCGGATGTGAATTCGCTGTTTTTTTTTAGAAACTTTGAAATAGGCTGCTTAAATATATGTAGGATTGGAAGGGTAGTTTAGGTATTTGAAAATTTCACATGATTTGTCCCGCACGTGTACAGGACCTGGGATTAAAAAATTGGGTCCATTTTTATGTTTTCTTTTTATTATGGACCACTAGTTACTGGGCTTTAGTGGGTGGACCTGCCACTAACTAGTATCACTATAATAGTACCTATTGGTAATTCCTAGTTTGGAAAGAGTATCCTTTTAGAATTGAAAAAGCATATAAATAAAAAAGTATTTCTCTAAACCTAGATATCTCCGTTAGGGAAGCTTCTACTTGTTTTCTAGGGTTTCACATGATAGTTCTTCTTTGCTTTCTATGATGATTTCCAAAAACACAAGTAACTAAGTTTTATTATTGGTTAAAGATGTAGTTGGATTTTGCAACCAAGTTATTGATTTTATGAATTAGTTTTCTCTCAATATTATCGTTTGATTTCTACTGCGTTTAATAATTTCATGATTGATGTATTGCAATATGATTGAATGTTTGTTTAGTTAAGTCTAGAATTGATTGAACATACATCCATATCTATAGATAATTTAGGGTTCATCATCGAGCGATAACCTTGAATATGAGTAGCATGATATGATTACGGTTTGTAGTGATACACTCTTGTAATCATATGTAGAAATTGACCTTTATCCGAATTGTCATGCGCAATGTATGACAATTGCATTGATTAGCCTATTTCTTAAACTTAATGCTCATAGGAATTGAATTTAATTAGCGCAAGGCGTTAGGTTATTCTTTAGGTAGAATTCACACTCGCAACTCTAATGTGTGTGTTGATGAACTTAGGAAATTGACGGAGTATTCTTGCAATAAGATATTCTAAGGCTTTTGATGATAGCGAGATTAAATACGAATTCTATTCATATATTCAAAAACTTGTTTACAATTGAAGATGAAACCTTTACCCAATATTTCACATCCTTGATTTGCGTGTTTACTTTTTATTGTTTTGCTTTCATTTTAGTTTACTTTATAAAAATCAGAAAATCCCCTTGTTACTTATAGGGAACCGAAACATATTGACAACCCAAGACCTCTCTATGGGAACGATCTTTTCTTACCCTCGCTATATTATGTATTTTGAGTAGTGATAAAGTGTAATTTATTTTTTACGCATAGGACAACGATCAAATTTTGGCGCCGTTGCCTGGGAGGCAGCGAGTTGTTATTTTTTTTTGGTTTCTTATTTTTGTTTTTAGTTTTGTTTTTTTTTTCTGGTTGTTAACCTTGGTTTGAGAATCTTATTTCAGGTACTTGTTTCTCATGGAAGGAGCATACTACATGAATGGATATGGTTTTCAACAACCTCAACAATGTGACAACTACCAATTCCAGGGGTATAATCAAAACCTATTCATTGGTTTTGACCAATATTCCATGGAACCTTATGGTTTTCCTCAACAACCTTATGGCGGGTATGTGTGTGAACAACCACATGGATGTGAGGATTCTTATGATCGTGAACAACAAGTCTCTAACTTTTTGGACAAATTTTCCAATTTTGTACAACAAGAGTTTCAAAAAGACAAAGAGACTAGAGAAGAGCAACTCCAATAACTTCTTGAAGGTATTGCTAACTTGCGAAGAGGCATTGATCAATGTAAGGAAGATATGGATAATTCTAATGTGCATATGGTTTGTGATGAATATTTGATTGATGCTAATGTTGAAACAGGCCAATCCTTGGGCACTTTCGTTGATAATTGTGTAGCTAACTCAACTCTTGATCTTAATAATGATCATTCACCTATTCAAAAGGATGAGTTCGAGATTATCAACACTAAATTCAGCGAGGACCAATCTTATGTTAACTATGAAAGTAACGGTGATTATGATACATTGCTTGAACCAACTCATGGTGACAACAAAGAGGAGTGTACAATGGAATCTTTTTGGGATCAAGATGAAGACGAAGAGGAAAATGATGACACTTGTGTAGATTACTCAAGCATTGATCTTAATAATGATCAAGAGCCTATTCAAAGGGTGGAGTTTGAGGATGATGCATTTTTGAATGTTCTAAAAAAGTTCCTTATAGTGAAATTTGGACCCCTAGTGGAGTATGTGCCTTAAAACAAGGAGGAATATGTTGAGAATGTGACCGTTAATACCGATATTTTGGAAGACACAATTGAGATTGCAAATGATTGTAATGAAGATGTTGATGCCGAGATTTTGGTTAAGGCAGAGACGGACGAAGAATGGTTGCAAGGTTTGATAGAGGGCCATGATATACAAGAGGTGAATAAGTCACTTGAATTTTTCAAGGATGAAGAGGATTCCGTGCTACAAGAGATTGTGATAGGTTTGTCTAACCCCTTGCATATTGTTTCTTCTCCTTTACCTCTTATTGGTTTGAATGTATGTTCTTCGAGAATATTGTTGGGGAATTCACCGGTTAACCGTACCCAAACGTATGCACTTGTTGGTTAAATAATAGTTAACCAAAAGTTAGACATATGAGCATTTCATATCAACCATTGTTCTTCTTCACCATAACTAGTTCAATTGACTTCAAATGAACTAGTTAGAGAGTTGTTCAATTACAAAGAAATCTTATGTACTACACAAGACACAACTGAAGCAAAGATAATTTGATTCACTTGAATCGGTTCATGAACTTTTATAGCCACGGTTTTCAAACTGCATTCCTTAGTCTTTTTAAGTTTAAGTTCAGAAATCATCTTCAGATATATAACCTTCTCAAGTTCGCAGACAAGGTTCGCGGACTTAAGTTACCGGGCAGAGTTAACAAACTCCAGCAGAAATTCTAGGGTATGAGAACTTCGCCGGTTCGCGGACTGGGTTCGCGGTCTGAGTTCGCGGACTTAGCTTCATGCAAGTAGTTTTTCAACTCCAGCAAAAATTCTCGAGTTTGAGAACTTCGGCAGTTCGCGGACTGAGTTTGCGGACTTGGCTCACGCCATTCTTCCGGTTCTCTTGATCAACAAAGTTCGCGAACTTTGGTTCAAGGAATAGGACTTATACATAAATGTGTTTCCACAACAATGCTTATGTCCACAATTGGTTATGTAATCTAAACTCTCATCTCAATCATTGAAACATTCTTAGAGGACGTTATATAGTTGTTACACCATTTCTCGTCAAAGCAATTTTCAAGTTGATTGAAACATATCATGACTTTCGTCACATGGTAAATATAAACTTAATCGAAGCGAAAATCTTACCAACACATATTTCGAGATATAGATAGGCGAGGTATACTCGGCTCGAAATACCAAATGTGTATAATCCAAGTCTATATATATAGCATACGACTTCTTGTCTCAAAGAGTAGGCGATAGAGTAGATAGACTTTTGAGTGATAGATAAGTTCAAGTCTTCACATACCTTTTTGTCGAGAATTTCCACCGGTTCCTTGAGTAGTTCTTCTACTTGTATGATGAATCGCCATGAAGTCCTTGAGCTCAACTACACTTTCTATCCTAGTCAGAGACTTAGCTATAATAGACTAGAAATCAAGACTTATAGTTTTGATCACTAACATTGACAAACATGCTTGAGAAAGCAACGCATGCGATTTCGACCGAGCAATGCTCTAACAATCTCCCCCTTTGTCAATTTTAATGACAAAACTATCAATACACATGGAATAAAAAAAAGATAAAGAAACTTTAGTAGCTCATATTCCACATGTCTAATCTTCAACATTCCTCGAAATCTTCGTCACTTCCAAGTACTCCAATGATCCCAAAGGTTGTAAGTTTAGCATCACCGTCGTTGAAGATCCGTAGCTATAACAATGAGAAAACATAGTTCTCGATTATTGTTATAGAGTGTCATAGTATTATTACACAGCATCAAAGTTCAATTGTATCATAACTTCAACAATAATACTATGGTGATATGTATCACTCCCCCTTAGTCAATACTCCATCTCACATGGAAACCACTCCCCCTTACATAACGATCCGAAAACCATATGTATTTGTAGTATGAACTACATATTAATTCTCCCCCTTTTTGTCAAAAAAATTGGCAAAGGTACAAGAACCGGATCATAATGAAATTTCCGAGAGAGACATTTCATGACAAAAGGAAAAATACATACCAATTAATTTATATGCAATCATAAATCCGAAGCTAAATGCATTCATCAAGGAGTTTAAAGATACAAGATAACCCCTCTAATATTCCACAGCCGCACACCCCTCAAGATATGACCATTAAGCACAAGTTCAAAAGAACTCTCCCCCATTTGATGTCATTCCCGAAAGAACAATAAGAAAAGAAGGATTTCGTTGGACATAACAAATCACATACAAGTATGAATTTGAATCCAAAAATACTCAATTAAATTAACCACAAGAGAACCTATGGTTTATTTAATCGAAATACACAATCAAACTAATCACAAAAGTAATTAATTTAATTGATCATGCTCGACATAAGAAAATCTATGGAGCAATGACTAAGTTAATCATAAGAAAACAATCAACCCAGTCAAAAATGCTCAAACATGAGAAAAACTTATGGTACCATAACTAAATAACCAAACAAGATGATTAATTTAGTTGATTATGCTCGACATAAAGTATCTTACGGAACAACAACAAATATAACCATGGAAATAACCAACTTGGTCGTTTAGTGCTCAACATAGGACACATTACGGAGCCTCACAGTAATACATAAAAGATTATGGATCAGGGAAGATCAATACTGCGTAATACACAAGGGTTTATTCTATTTTCCATCACTATTTGCATAACGACATACAATAGACATAATCCTTGTAAGAGCAAGTCTTATGGTGGAATCTAAACTATTCCAAGTGTGGAAAAACCATGGAATGTCAAGTCTAGTGGCTTCCAAGTTGGGGTCTTCCACAAAAAATCCAAGAAAGGTTCCACGGTTTTGTGGAAGGGTTCGTGGAATCCATCTGAACGCCAATAAGAATAGCGTTAAACACAATTAAGAATGGAGCTAAAAAAACGCAATTAAGAGTTGCGTTTTTTTTTATCCGTAGATTTAAAATGAGTTGTTGAAATCTAACGGCTGAAAGAAAAGCTCCATTCTTAATTGCGTTTTTTTAGCTTCATTCTTAATTGCGTTTTTTTAGCTCCAATAAGAATAGCGTTTCTACTATTCCACCATTACACTTGCGCTTCCATCCACAGTTCCAAGTGCTGAGGTGGCGTGGAAGATGGAAGATGGATGGATTCCACCATAAAGATTTTAACCTATCTTCCATCAATAATTGACATAATAGGCTTAACTTTTGGATTTGTCAAAAGTCTATCCATTCATGCATATCGACATACAAAAGACTTTACTTTTGACAAGGTATGGGACAATCAATTTCACGGACGTAAACACACATATCCCATAACAATATTGCAATATATAAAACCATAAAGATTAATACTGCAAAAATCATCTTCCAAACAGTTTTTTAGAATTTAAACAAATAAACCTAAAAACATGAAGATGAAAACGTTGGACATAGCTATGTGTAATCACAAAAATTGCTATTCCAAACTCTAGTAATCCTTCTCAAAAATAAGAATAAATTATCATAAGAAGTTTCCTAGGCATCAATACAAACTCGTAATGCACATATAAGATGATTTGTCCTTTCAGGGTAGAACCAATCTTTTTCATATGGATTTACACCAATAATTGCTACCAAAGGCGTATAAAAAGATTTTGTTAACAAAGAAGAACATACAAAGTCAACAACGACCATGCACCATAGTTCAACCGTGGAAGGTTTTCGTTGAGAATAATTTTTACCTCTGACAAATTTTACCTCTTTGCAAATACTAGGAGCGTTTATTCCTTCATAGCCCAATCCTCGTGTATCACGATGAATTCTACATGCTCCCAATATTAAGGTTAATTTATCTGAGCTGTTATTTCTAGACAAACTCTCTTTTAAGCTCGAGTTTTCTTCTTCCAACCTTTTGACCTTTTCAAGCGCAATAACAAGATCATTCTTGAATGATTCATATTGAACATTAGGATATTCTCGTTCCGAATCAAATAACAAGTTCATCTCAATGTTCTCAAGGTTATCTAGTTTTGCTTGAAGAGTAATTTCCCAATCTCGACCTTCGGAAATTTCTTCTTTAAGCTTTCGTATTTCATTGAGATAATATCTTGCACCACTAGAATCAAGTTGGTCTTGCAAGTCTTTAACTTTCTCACTGGAAATGGTGCTTTCAGCTTCCGAGAGTTTCCGATGACATTCTTTAAGAAGATTATTAGCAACTGGATCAACATGGAACACTTCTTCGTCAGAATCAGAGTCAGTATCCGAAAGAATTTTTCCAGAAGCTAATGCATCCTCGCCTGCCAACTCTTGGGGATTACAAAATTCAGGTCCATCATCAAGAGTAGGCAAAGTAGCTGCATATGCCGATTGTCTACGGCTCCATCTAGGACATACTGAACACAAGTGCCCAAAACCACGACAGTTATAACATTGTACATCATCATTAAAAGATGTTGCACCTTTAGAGAAACTCTTTTTCCTGTCTCTCAAGAATTTTATAAATTATCGCGGAGTAACATCCTTAATATCTGGCGAACCAGATTTATCCTTAGAGGATTCAGAATTTTTTTCAGCTTTAAAAGAAATCACCTCTTTTCTAAATGCGTGTTCATTATCAAAGATCTTTAACTTTCCAACAAGAGTATTTCTGGAGAGTGTAGAAAGATCGTTTCCTTCTTCAATGGCATGCTTCTTAGACTCGTATCTTGATGGTAGAGACCTGAGAATTTTGCACAAAATATCTTTCTTCGGAATAGTTCTTCCTGACGTAAATGAGGAGTCAACTATTCGAGAAAGTCTTTGGTTAAACTCATCAAAGGTTTCATCATCAGACATGCGAAGGTTTTCCCAGTCAGAAGCTAGATTTTGAAGCCTTGCTTCTTTCTCCGCGACATTCCCTTCGAATACGGTTTCTAAGATATGCCAAGCATCTTTAGACTTATTACACGTAGTCACGTGGTGCTGAAGGTCTGGGGTAATGGCATGGATGGTAGCATTTAATCCATCAGAATTTTGCTTTGTAGCAAGAATCTCAAGATCAACGTAATCACCAATATTCTTTGCAAAAATTACACCGTCTACTGTAACTAATGGAGGATTATAGCCATTAATAATACGAACCCATGATCGAAAATCTCATGCTTGAATAAAAGAACACATAGCAATTTTCCATCATAAATAGTTCGTGCCATCGAAGACTGGAGGTACGTGAATAGAGATATCACTACTGTCCATAGAATCAGATTGCTACAAACACAGACTTATAAGGTCTTAGCGTGTTTTCTGCTCTGATACCAATTGAAAAAGCGGCGGTCTAACAACCACACCCAATAATTCGTTTGGCAATCTGTATGGACTAACTCCAATATACTTTCAAGAGAATCAACTAGACAGTCAGACTCAATCTTAAGAAAAGTATATCAAAGAGTTATATCTCAATATCCGCAATCAAAAAAATATGAATTTGCGAGCCCGATTGAATATAAGAAATAACTTGGACGGTATCAAAAACCAATATCCAAGTATCAATCAATTTAGTCAACAACCCAAACGCCGGATTCACAATTGATTGAACTTACGTACAACCTATGATATTTCAATTATAAAGATAAATAATATAATGGGGAAAGAAATAACACAGACACCGGAAATTTTGTTAACGAGGAAACCACAAATGCAGAAAAACCCCGGGACCTAGTCCAGAATAAACACACACTGATTATAAGCTGTTACACCGATTTCCTACTACCTATTCAGACTAGATGTAATACCTTCTTCAGCACTTATATAACTCCTAACACAAAACCAATTTTTTTTAGAAATTCTTCTCGTAAATCTTCTACCAGAACCCAAGGCTCTCTTTAGAAGAAACAACAACACGATTGATACGATTCGATATTTTTTTTGCACAAAACACCGGTTTGATTTTGGAAATCTTGTGTTTGTTTTGATAAAAACAATTACTAGGTAAAAGTAATATCAAAATAAACTTGTAGATTAGGGATTATTATACTCTTCAATAAAGGAAGAGAAACCTAATTATTCTACCACAAGAACAACTAGAATAAATCTAGAGATATCTTGTTTAAAACTTCAAAAGGTATTTTACGAGATACCTTAATCGAAGTTTTCTTTCTAGCTTCCGATTTCGACTAACAAGTGTTGGTATACGATCGGAAACAGAAATCTATCAAAACCTAGGGTTTATGATCAACAACTCTTGAATGGTTTTATATCAGAAGAGAAAACCTTATAATAGACAAGAGGTGAAAAACCTAGATTACAAGTTGTGTGATCAATCACGAAGATTAAATCCAACTCGGCTTTGTGATCCCCAATACAAAGACTTTTATCTCACTCTTGTTCACGAAGAATAGAAGACATGGAAACAACCTGCAAATCTTACGCCAATTTTCCAAAGGGGATGAAAAACGTGTAGCACTCATGAACCCTTATTTATAGTGAAACATAGCTTGAAAACTAAGCAAAGCTATTTTCCTTTTTCAAGACTCTCCTAATTTTGGGAATCTTTCGTAAGTTACAACTCTTGCTAAAATAATTAAATAAATAATTAATTAGCAAATATTGTAATTATGTGAATAAATCACATTTTAACTTAGACAGGAATTTAAAGTTATCACAAACACTTTAATATGGTAATCAAATATATTTGGATTAATAGCCAACTTGCCTAGATAAGGAAACATCACCAATTTGACTAAAAAAGACTTCTAGTCACGTAATTGGGCCCAAGTACGTGAACGGTTACAAACAGCCCATGGATTGTTTCATACTAACGAACTGTAACAATTACAACAACACTTATAATTGTTACTTTAATAAATCACTCATAACTTCATTGTTATAACTCAGAATTGAGAGATTCTTGGCTCGTTGGATTCATAAGCTCATTCACTATAACATGAGATTATTTATAAGGATAAAGGTTATTGTCTCCAAGGTCATGAATCAAATAACCTCAAGTATATATACATAAATGTACATTTACCGTCATTGGAATTGTTTCATAGAGTGAGCATTTATCTTGATAGATTAGAAAGGTAGAATTGAACAAGAATCCAAATGAAATCAATCACATACCTTTGTTGATGAAGTACTTGTTGATGTCTTCTTGTAGTCTTCAATCTTCAATCTTCATCCTTTAAGGATAGATTCGATTCAACTTCTTAGACCTAATCTAGTCCGAAACTATCTTTAGTATGCTAAATCAAGAATGCATTTTGGCAACTGAAATTGACAACTAACTTGACATACCAACGCTAGTGGGTTCAACCGAGCAGTGCTCCAACAATCTCCCCCTTTGTCAATTTTAGTGACAAAACCATTTTACATATGGATTGTACTTGTTAAAAGCATTACAGCTCCAAAATCCTACATGCTTGATTTTATTGGTTCTTCAACTATGCAAATGTGTTCATCCTATACTTGTTGAAGATCCATCATACTATTATTACACAGCATAAAAGTTCAATTGTATCACAACTTTGACAATAATACTACGGTGATATGTATCACACCCCCTTAGTGAATACTCCATCTCATAGTGAAAACCACTCCCCCTTACATAGTGATCCGTAAACCATATGTATATGTAGTGTGAACTACAAAATAATTGTCCCCCTTTTTGTCAATATAAATTGGCAAAGGTACGAAAACTGGTGGGATCCTAATGAAATTTTCATAGAGGAACTTCTTGACCAAAGGAAAGCATATCAACTTTACTTTAGATGATATCACAGAGTCAAAACTTAGTGACTTCATCAAGGAGTTTATTAAGATACAAGTTAACCCCTACATGTTCCACAACCGCTTCTCCCCACAAAAATTTGGCAATTAAGCACAAGTTCAATTAAGAACTCTCCCCCATAAGATGTCATTCCCGGAAGAACAACAAGAGTGACCTTACTCCAGAGATAAGGATTTATATATTGGATTTTAGAAACCCCACAAGGAGATACGAACTAGGAACCAATTATTGAAAGTCTCTCATGAGATCGTGTTACTAACAAAGGAACTATCTCATGGTAATAATACACAATATGTAATCATGAAGATCAAGTATTGTGATCATCTTTTCTGAGATACAAACTTATATAAACAAGAATTGATATGCTTAGAAGGAAGAATAACTTTTTCAATAAGGATTTACACCAAGAATAGTTACCATAAGAGTGTGAAAAAGATCCTTTGACAATAAAAACCAACATCCAATAGTTTTGATTATTGCTTCTAACGTGTTATGCTTAAGAATTTTTTAATCACAAATAAAGTTACGTAATTAAGAATCACACGCGTGGTATTTAACCATATTTTTATTTACCATAACTAGTTCAAATGACTCAAATTAACTAGTTACAGAGTTGTTCAATTACAAGGAAATTTTATGTAACTACACAAGACACAATCGAAGCAAAAACGATTTGATTCTCTCGAATCGGTTCATGAACTTTATATCCACGGTTTCTAAAGCATTCCTTAATAAATATAAATATGAGTTCAAGAACAATCATTTTTAGATATAACCTACTCAAGTTCCGGACTGGGTTCGCGGACTTAAGTTCCCGGAAGGAGTTCACAAACTCCAGCAGAAATTCTCGGGGGTTTGAGAACTTCGCCAGTTCGCGGACTGAGCCTGCTGAGTGAGTTTTCAAACTCCAGAAGATATTCTCGGATGAGAACTTCCGCCAGTTCGTGGACTGAGTTCGCAAACTGTGCAAATAATTCCGGTTCTCTTGATCAACAAAGTTCGCAAACTTTGGTTCAAGGAATATGACTTATACATATATGTGTTTCCACAACAATGCTTATATCCATTAATGGTTATATAATCCAAACTCTCATTTCAATCATTGAAACATTCTCAGAGGATGTTATATAGTTGTTATTCACAAACCATTTTTCGTCAGAGCAATTTTCAAAGTGATTGAAACATAACATGACTTTCGTCACTAGGTAAAGATGAACTTGGTTAAAGCGAAAGCTTACGAACACATATTTTGAGAAATATGCAAGCGAGTTAGACTCAGCTCGAAACAATAAATTGTTCCACATGTTCAAAAATTACCAATCACAATATGTGCGCCCCAATTATTTTGCAATCCTCACCGCATTTATTAGGGCTTCTTGGTGAGAATGCACTTTCGACACAATCAGGTTGTGTTGAGGTGAACAAAATCTTGCTCACCACAGGTATTCGAAACAAAATCATACACGGATTCTAGGAATTTAAAAACTTCCTCGAAACTTTCAATAATTGTTTCATGCTTTTTAAAGATGTTATCCCTTGTCGAACTCTTGTCTGGGAGATCCTTCTTAATAGTACTTGTTGCTTTATTGATGTTCTTTGGTACCAATTTTTTAGTAGCTTTTGGAGCAACGTATTTTTTTTTCTCCCCAATATAATTATGAAATTTCTTGGAGGGAATACTAAAAGACATGATATTATGAGACTCAGTTTTTCTCTAGTTTGGAACATCAGATCTTGTCATCTTAACATAATCGGATCTGGTTTTATCTCGTTTAAGATATCTGCAATTCCTCTGCAAGTGACCTGGTTTTCCATAATAAAAAAATGTTTAGTATAATGGAAAAAGTTATGTTTAGTGTTACCTGAATGTGTATGTGCTTGCTTCGGAATTTGACAGAATTTCCTCTTTTCGTCATCGGCAGTTGGTAGAGATATTTTACTTTTGTCAACCGTGGAAGGTTTTGTTTGAGAAGAATTTTTACCTCTGACAAATTTTACCTCTTTGCAAATACTAGGAGCGTCTATTCCTTCATAGCCCAATCCTCGTGTATCACGATGAATTCTACATGCTCCCAATATTGAGGTTAATTTATCTGAGCTGCTATTTCTAGAAAAACTCTCTTTTAAGCTCGAGTTTCTTCTTCCAACCATTTGACCTTTTCAAGCGCAATAACTAGATCATTCTTGAATGATTCATATTGAGCATCGAGATCTTCTCGTTCCGAATCAAATAACAAGTTCATCTCAATGTTCTCAAGGTTATCTAGTTTTGCTTGAAAAGTAATTTCCCGATCTCAACCTTCGGCAATTTCTTCTTTAAGCTTTCGTATTTCATTGAGATAATCTCTTGCACCACTAGAATCAAGTTGGTCTTGCAAGTCTTTATTCCGACTACGTAGTCTGTCATATTTAACTTTCTCGCTGGAAATGGTGCTTTCAGCTTCCGAGAGTTTCCGATGACATTCTTTAAGAATATTATTAGCAACTGGATCAACATGGAACACTTCTTCGTCAGAATCAGAGTCAGTATCCGAAAGAATTTTTCCAGAAGCTAATGCAACCTCGCCTGCCAACTCTTGGGGATTATAAAATTCAGGTCCATCATCAAGAGTAGGAAAAGTAGCTGCATATGCCGATTGTCTACGGCTCCAGCTAGGACATACTGAAGACAAGTGCCCGAAACCACGATAGTTGTAGCATTGTACATCATCATTAGAAGATGTTGCACCTTTAGAGAAACTCTTTTTCTTGTCTCTCAAGAATTTTCTAAATTTTCGTGGAGTAACATCCTTAGTATCTGGCGAACCAGATTTATCCCTAGAGGATTCAGAATTGTTTGCATATTTAAAAGAAATCACCTCTTTTCTAAATGCGTGTTCATTATCAAAGATCTTTAAATTTCCAACAAGAGTATTTCTGTAGAGTGTAGAAAGATCGTTTCCTTCTTCAATGACATGTTTCTTAGACTCGTATCTTGATGATAGAGACCTGAGAATTTTGCACACCATATCTTTCTCCGGAATAGTTCTTCCTAACGCAAATGAGGAGTTAACTATTCGAGAAAGTCTTTGGCTAAACTCATCAAAGGTTTCATTATCAGACATGCGAAGGTTTTCCCAGTCAGAAGCTAGATTTTGAAGCCTTGATTCTTTCTCTGCGGCATTCCCTTCGAATACGGTTTCTAAGATATCCCAAGCATCTTTAGACTTATTACACGTAGTCACGTGGTGCTGAAGGTCTGGGGTAATGGCATGGATGATAGCATTTAATCCATCAGAATTTTGCTTTGCAGCAAGAATCTCAAGAACATCGTAATGACCAATATTCTTTGCAACAGTTACACCGTCTACTGTAACTAATGGAGGATTATAGCCATTAATAATACGAACCCATGATCGAAAATCTCGCGCTTGAATAAAAGAATGCATATCAATTTTCCACCATAAATAGTTCGTGCCATCGAAGACTGGCGGTACGCGAATAGAGATAGCACTACTGTCGATAGAATCAGATTGCTACAAACATAGACTTATGAGATCTTAGCGTGTTTGCCTGCTCTGATACCAATTGAAAATGTGGGGGTCTAACAACCACACCCAAAAATTCGTTCGGGAATCTGTATGGACTAACTCCAATATAATTTCAAGAGAATCAACTAGACAGTCAGACTCAATCTTAAGAAAAGTATATCAAAGAGTTATATCTCAATTTCTTAATTCAATCCGCAATCAAACAAATATGAATTTGCGTGCCCGATTGAATATAAGAAATAACTTGGACGGTATCAAAAACCTATATCCAAGTATCAATCAATTTAATCAACAACCCTAAGGTCGGATTCACAATTGATTGAACTTACGTACAACCTGTGATATTTCAATTATAAAGATAAACAATATAATGCGGAAAAGAAATAACACAGACACCAGAAATTTTGTTAACGAGGAAACCGCAAATGCAGAAAAACCCCGGGACCTAGTCCAAAATAAAAACACACTGATTATAAGTTGTTACACTAATTTCCTACTACCTATTTGGACTAGATGTAATACCTTCTTCAACACTTATAGAACTCCTAGCACAAAACCAATTGTCTTTAGAAATTCTTCTCGTAAATCTTCTAGCAGAACCCAAGGCTCTCTTTAGAAGAAACAACAACACGATTGATACGATTCGATATTTTGTTTACACAAAACACCGATTTGATTTCCCTTTAGATATGAATCAAGGTTTTGGAAATCTTGTGTTTGTTTTGATAAAAACAATTACTAGGTAAAAGTAACATCAAAACAAACTTGTAAATTAGGGATTATTATACTCTTCAATAAAGGAAGAGAAACCTAATTATTCTACTACAAGAACAACTAGAATAAATCTAGGGATATCTTGTTTAAAACTTCAAAAGATTTTTTACGAGATACCTTAATCGAAGTTTTCTTTCTAGCTTCCGATTTCGAATAACAAGTGTTGGTATACGATCGGAAACTGAAATCTATCAAAACCTAGGGTTTCTGATCAACAACTCTTGAATGGTTTTATATCAGAAGAGAAAACCTTAGAATAGACAAGAGGTGAAAAACCTAGATTACAAGTTGTGTGATCAATCACGAAGATGAAATCCAACTCGGCTTTGTGATCCCCAATACAAAGACTTTTATCTCACTCTTGTTTACGAAGAACAAAAGACATGGAAACAACCTGCAAAGCTTACTCCAATTTTCCAAAGGGGATGAAAAACGTGTAGCACTCATGAACCCTTATTTGTAGCGAAACATAGCTTGAAAACTAAGCAAAGCTATTTTCCTTTTTCAAGACTCTCCTAATTTTGGGAGTCTTTCCTAAGTTGCAACTCTTGCCAAAATAATTAAATAAATAATTAATTAGCAAATATTGTATTCATGTGAATAATCACATTTTAACTTAGGCAGGAATTTAAAGTTATCACAAACACTTTAATATGGTAATCAAATATGTTTGGATTAATAGCCAACTTGCCTAGATAAGGAAACATCACCAATTTGACTAAAAAAGACTTCTAGTCACGTAATTGAGCCCAAGTCCGTGAACTGTTACAAACAACCCATGGATTGTTTCCTACTAACGAACTGTAACAATTACAACAACACTTATAATTGTTACTTTAGTAAATCACTCATAACTTCATCGTTATAACTCGGAATTGAGTGATTCTTGGCTCATTGGATTCATAAGCTCATTCACTATAACATGAGATTCTTTATAAGGATAAAGGTTATTGTCTCCAAGGTCATGAATCAAATAACCTCAAGTATATATACATAAATGTACATTTAACGTCATTGGAATTGTTCCATAGAGTGAGAATTTATCTTGATAGATTAGAAAGGTATAATTGAACAAGAATCCAAACGAAATCAATCACATACCTTTGTTGATGAAGTACTTGTTGATTTCCTCTTGTAGTCTTCAATCTTCATCCTTTAAGGATAGCTTCGATTCAACTTCTTAGACCTAATCTAGCCGAAATTATCTTTAGTATGCTAAATCAAGAATGCATTTTGACAACTAAAATTGACAACTAACTTGACATACCAATGCTAGTGGGTTCAACCGAGCAGTGCTCTAACAAATGTTGATGCTGCTAATGTTCAATGGTTTGATGGTGATTTGAGATCGATATGGCCGAGTTATGGGTTAAGAAGAAGATTGGTGGAGCTGCAGGTGTTGCTGCTAGTGATGGAAGGGCTCAATGGGTTGCAGCGCTGAAGGACATGGTTCTATGGGCAAGGAGAGCTGGGTTTGCGTTCGATTTGAACTACAAGAGAAGGAATTACTCGAATTTATGGGATGGATGATGCTGTATGGATTTGGTTTGAGTGCGAAAGTGGGTTTTCCGTGTTCATTGTTCTGATGATGCTGGTGACAGTAACGCATGAGATGCAAAGGTTCAGTTGAGTTGGTGATTGTTACAGTAATGCGGTATCTATGGAACTGATGGTCTGCAATGGGAATTGTGGTGTTACAGGTTATGGAATTGAATTTGCAATAAGGAAGCAGATTACAGGTGGAGTTATAGTTGGCGGATATTAGTGCTGCAATGGTTAGGCAGAGAGGATGTGAGCAGGTCATGGGTTCTGCCAGAGATCACAGGGAGTATGGTTGAAGACGATAATGTTCATTGGTTCAAAAGTGGAGGTCGAGATTTAGATGAAGTGTTATTTTGAATGGAATGAAAGGAAGAACTTATGAAGTTGCTGTGAAGGATGAGAAGACCTTGTTGCTGTATGAATAGAGAAAAAGACATTGGAACTGGTGGTTATGCTGTGCATTGGTGACTATGAGCTGAGAAGAACTGAGATGGTGGATTATTTGGTTGCAGCTAAGTGAAAGGAGTTACATTGCTGCTGTCAGTCATGGATGCAGAAGGGTTGCAGTCAAGATGAAGGAAATGGCGATACTGCAGGGAATGAATAATGAATAATAGATGTATGTTAGGGTCTGAAAGTATGCATAGAAGGGGTTATGAATAGGATGGAAGTTGGCATGGAAACACTCATATTAAAGCCAGAACTTGGCCAGTTTCTGATTCAGGTGTGTCAGCTCAGTGATCCAGAGATAACGTTTCCGTTAACTTGACAATTAAAGATGACTGCGACTTCATGAGACCGTTAGTTTGACTCCGACAACCAGAACAACAAATACCAGTCACCATCATGGAATATTCTGGTCGTATCCCGGTAGACTCCACCATATTTGTGGCGACCAGTTTTGAGATTTTCACATGGGTTGGTGGACCAATTGGAGATGGGTTTTGAGAAGACTTGACCTAGTTTTGGAAAGAGTATCCTTTTGGAATTGAAGAAGCATATAAATAGAAAAGTCTTTCTCTAAACCTAGATATCTCCGTTAGGGAGGCTTCTACTTGTTTTCTAGGGTTTCACATGATAGTTCTTCTTTGCTTTCTATGATGATTTCCAAAAACACAAGTAACTAAGTTTTATCATTGGTTAAAGATGTATTTGGATTTTGCAACCAAGTTATTGATTTATGAATTAGTTTTCTTTCAATATTATCGTTTGATTTCTACTGCGTATAGTAATTGCATGATTGATGTATTGCAATATGATTGAATGTTTGTTTAGTTAAGTCTAGAATTGATTAAACATACATCCATATCTATAGCTAATTTAGGGTTCATCATCGAGTGATAACCTTGAATATGAGTAGCATGATATGATTACGGTTTGTAGTGATACACTCTTGTAATCATATGTAGAAATTGATCTTTGTCCGAATTGTCATGCACAATGTATGACAATTGCATTGATTAGCCTATTTCTTAAACTTAATGCTCCTACGAATTGAACTTAATTAGCGCAAGGTGTTAGGTTATTCTTTAGGTAAAATTCACACTCGCAGCTCTAATGTGTGTGTTGATGAACTTATGAAATTGACGGAGTATTCTTGCAATAAGATATTCTAGGGCTTTTGATAGTAGCGAGATTAAATACGAATTTTATTCATATATTCAAAAAATTGTTTACAATTGAAGATTAAACCTTTACCCAATATTTCACATCCTTGATTTGCGTGTTTACTTTTTATTATTTTTCTTTTATTTTAGTTTACTTTATAAAAATCAGAAAACCCCCCTTGTTACTTATGGGAAACCGAAACATATTGACAACCCAAGACCTATCTATGGGAACGATCCTTTCTTACCCTTTCTATATTATATATTTTTAGTAGTGAGAAAGTATAATTTATTTTTGACGCATACGACAACGATCAATATTCCGAAAAAATAAATGACTAATATGTTTCAGTAACCTCTTTAATCAATCTCAGAATTAGATCAGAGATATTTGTTGATTTATAAAAGTTCTTTCATTTAAATGATATAGACTCCTTTATATAGATTTATATCAGGATTACAAAATAATCAAATCTTAGTTCACAATCTACCAAACTTGAATTCGAAAGGAAAATACCAAGTGATAAATTCTCAATTTATACAACATACAATAAAAGGTTTATGCAAGGTAAACAAGCTTGTCGGATCCTAGTTAATCAAGTATGGACGAAGTATCATAAATATCAGAATACCAATAATAAAATCATCTAGTCTTCAAATTACCTCCACAAACAACTTGATTCCACTAATGATCGATCACGCACAGAATGAAGTCTGTTAACAATAGATGATCAAAAGTCATATCTCCAGATCTTGAATCAAAAGATCACAAATGAAATCTCCTCCTTGAACTAGCTCGGCTAACTTTATATTAGAAGAAAAGGATTACATAATAAACAAACTAGATCTATCAAGGTTCGACTCACCGTTAGTCAATCGAATCAATAATCGAAAACTAAATAACAATACTATTAGACGCTTCTTGATCCCAGAAGTCTTTAAAAACTAAGCTCACGTAAGATATTTCACCTAATTAGGATACTCTCTTCTCCAATGAGTATTACAAGAACATTGCTAGCTAGTAGGCTTCCTGATACTAATTGTGAAGTTCTGTGTGTTACGTGACAAGTTTGCAAAAAAGACAAACTTCACTATTTATAATGACCAAGGTAGTTTGGACATCAAGGAATTACCAAATCTGAAAAAAACAAAAGATATGCAATAAATGCCCATTTTTCAGTTTTGTAAATACTCCAACTGTTTTTCAACTAATATACCGAAATCTCTCTTGGATAACAACTCAACATTAGACAAAATAATAAATATACTTTATTAATGTTCCTTGTCTAACCTAACAAAGCTGATTCTAGTAATCTAATCAAGCGGCCTTGAGTTTTGGAGATAAAATATGACAATCAAACTTGACATACCAACGATTGGTGGATTTAATTGAGCAATGATCTAACATTTACTACTCCAGATATACCACATAATAGCAGTAAAGAGTTTTTTAGACTCATCAGACAAAGCAGAAACAATGTTAACAAGCCAATAAAAGAACCAATCATGCGAATGGGAATTAAAAAACTACTAGTAGGCAAACATAAGGGAGAAAATATCCAAACAGAGGCAACAAAAGGGAATAACACCATAGAATGCATAATAGACTCCTTAGAAAATAAACATCTAGGACAAAGAACATAATCGATAGGCATTCTATACTGGAGATCAGTCATAACAGGTAACACATTTCTAATAGATCTTTAGATAAAGATATGGATACTATTGGGACTCTATATTTCTAAATATACTTCCAAAGAGTGTTGCTTGAGGAAGGTCTGGGACATCTGAGACCTAAGTACGCAAATTTAGAACTAAATTTTTAATTTTTTGAAAGCTCCCAATCCCTCATGCCAGGTGTGTATAAATGGATTAAGGGAATGGTGACAATCTTCTCTGAAGAAGCATCATCAAAATCAATGTTTATCCTAGACAAATTTCGGGATCTAGTGTCAGGATCAATAAAATAAGGGCCTTTTGGGATGCAGTTTTGTGGGACAAGAGGGTTAGGATTGGCAGATCCCAGAGTTGGGATCCAATTATCACACCAGGGATAAATGAAATGATTATTTCCCACAATCCAGGATATAAAGAGTTTAATAAGTTCCTTGATGGTATGGAGATATCTCCATGTCCAAGAACAAGCAAAAGGGAATTTGAGATTAAAGTAGGGGGAACATTTTAAGTAGTGGGTTTATGGATGACTGGTAGACCATTCTCTATGTCGATTAGATTTTGAGACTGAATAGGACCAACTTCATGGATTTTGAGAGTTGGTGATCCACTAGAAAAGGGACCCATGTTGATTTTTCTGCAAAGGGAGTTATCATCCAAAGATGGAGATGATTGCTGGATAACAACTTTTTTTCCTTTATCCACATTAGATGATAGACGTATCTTGTACCTTGTTATTGTTGTCCTCATCTTGTGCATTTGAATAGTTATGAGGGTTGTCAGAGCAATGCTCGGTTGAACCCACAAATTTTGCTATCTCGGGCTTGTTATCAATATTAGATAGTCAAAACAATATCTTGATTTTAAGTCTATTAAGTCAACTCTCGGACTAGGCAAGAATTTGGTAGTTGAGTATCAGACATCACACTCGAATACTGAAGATCGACAAAGACATTTGGAGAATTTCTGTATCAGGTATGTCAAGATTGAACTATTATATTTTACTCACTATCTTACGATTCTATATATTTGAGAAGATGTTGTATGACTTCAAGTAGTTTTTTTAATAAAAAAATCGAGTCAAGCTTGTCTTGTTAAAAATATATGATTCTAGCAAAGATGTTCAACGATCCTTAAAAACATTAGTCCTAAAAAATTTATTGTGTGAATTAATTTATGGATCGATTGAAAATCATGTAGGAATGTTTCAAACATCATAAGAGAAAATTATTGCAAACAGATTTCCTCACCCTGATCTTTGATCTAAACGTAAATCAAATAGGCTTATATGTAAAGGACGTCAGCTGATGGAATCAATTGCGTAGAGCCTTGCGAAGTTCAAGAGACGTAAGGAGAGCGACTGTAACCGAATCGATTGGAGGGTGGATTTGATCTCAACTACATTCTAGCCCGAAATCTGAAAGTAATCTAGTATTTTTTGCGACTTAATACAGTAAGGTATTCGAATCTGGACGAGGTACCGGGGTTTTTCTGCAGTTGCAGTTTCCTCGTTAACAACTTCTGGTGTCTTGTATTTTTCCTTTTCCGCATTATGTTGTTTCTCCTTATAATTGTATTTACGCAAGTTATACGTATTTAAGCTTAGTAGATACGTCCATCTAATTGTGATCGATTATGAGACTCGTTCTTGTAAAATTCATATCTTGAATGACAGATAACAAGTTTAATTATTTGGCAGAATTCCAATTGGATTATTTGGATACGACTAGATTGATCTTGGATATTGATTTTTGAGGTCGTTCAAGTACTCTTCTTAATAATCAGGTTCATGGCCTCTTGTCTATATACATACTGATAGAGAAGAAGCTATTGAAAAGACGAGGGTACACAAATATACCTCAATCTAAAACTTTTCCACCTATAAGTCCTTTCTCCGAAAGTGATTGTCTATGGACTGAGTCGAGACAATACAACTAATTGGTTCACACATTGTGTGATCGTCTATGGATACGAGATCGAGACAATACAACAACGAAGTACGTTTACTTGATAATAGGTTCGGACTTAACCAGACACAATTGGATTGCTATCAAGTAAATAGGAATTAACGTTTGTGTATTTTACTTCTAATTATAATAAAATAATTATAATTGCGGAAATATAAAAATAAAAGACACAACAAGATTTTGTTAACGAGGAAACCGCAAATGCAGAAAAACTTCGGGACCTTGTCCAGAATTGAATACTCTCAGGATTAAGCCGCTATACAAAATCTAAACCAACTTCGTATATAGTTGAGACCAAGCAACTAAACCTATAGTTCACCTAGTTCCGTCTGTATCCCTGCGCCTCCAACTTGTAATTAGTCAAGCACTTGGAACAATTCCATTGGTTCGTATTCCAAACAGTAAAGGAACAAAAAATCTGTTTGGTAACAATTCTTTTTAAACAAGTGATATGAGTTTGACAAAAGGCTCTTCAGTTTATCCCAATAAACTCCTTTGTGAGGTTCTTAGATCAATCTCAATACAACTACCGAAGTAATTGTCTAGATTTTGCAATCAATACTTCTTAGTCACAAAGACAATATATTGATGTTGATATACTCAACTAATCAATCAAGGTTATCGCAAAAAACCAATTATAGTTGGATCCCCAGCCGATCAAGTTTTGTGCACACCAAAGATTATGAAATCAAACAAGAAATCTTCTTTGTCTTCAAATATTCTTAAATCTTAAATAAACACCTGCACACAATCAACTTGAATCTCCTGTGATCAATCACACACAGAACGGAGTCTGTTAACAATGGATTATCACAAGACGTCTTTGTCTAAACAAACAGTCTAAAGATCCCCGTCGAAACTTCTATCTAGTTTGAGTGAATCTTATATCAGAAGAGAAGATTCTCAAGCGTAAACAAACTAGATGCAGTTAAAGTTTAACCATCGTTAGTCAATCAAATCAATTGAAAACTAATAATAAACTGTAGTTATCTAGTTTCCCATCAGAGCTTCCCAATCCCAAAGAAGTCTTTAAAACGAGCGGTCGTAAGAGATTTCGCCTACTTAGGGTAATTTCCTCTCCGAATAGACGGCTCCACCAGTAACAACACAACTAGGTAGTTTTACTGGCTCTGAGGACCAGTTTTCTCGAAATGCAAACTTCAATATTTATAGACCATGGAAGTTTGGACACCAAGGAATTTCCAAAACCGAAAAAATTCTCAAGATATGCAATATATTTCCAAATTCGGTTTTCATAATTCCTGGAAATGCTCTGTCCAAATATTGACCGGAATCTCAGTAGAAAATATCCAATTAGTAAATGCACATTACCAATTTTTATTTTCTAAATATATGCATTTTAATTGCTGGAAATTAAAAGCATATAAAACTAAAAATCTTAATTAAAAGATTCTCAATTTATTTTTATCCGGGATTCTTTCCTTTAGCTATTAAGGAATATCTTTGAACAATAAAAGATAAGAGTTACTGCACATGTTCAAAGTATGTTGAAATCTTTACTTTGTAAATCCTTTTTCATATTTACAATCTTGGAAGTGATTTTCCACACTTCCCAACAAGTTTATAATTGGTTCATATGATTTCCAAGAACTATGTGATTGATAAAAAACATTCAATCATCATTCATGGGTTTAACGGTTCTACCAAAACAAGTTTCGGTTCTACCTCCATGTGGGTACCAGGGTCGGTCACACTAGTTACCAAAAGTTGGTTGACTAGGTACTAGGATCGGTTACCACATATATATGGTATAACTTGTATTCGGTTGCACAAGTTATAGGATCGGTCACACCAACTACTAAAACTTGTTAACCTACTACAAGGATCGATTACACATCTTCTGATTAGTCCCAATCAAGTTCTAGGATCGGTCACCCAATGACTAGGAATGGTCACACCAATTACAAATATCGATCATACCATCTCAGGTGATTACTTAAGATCGGTTTCACTAATAAAAGTCATACCAATACAAAAGTCAGGCATTGTAAATAGTTTTACCAAGATACATAAACAAGTTATGAGCAGATATACTAAACACACATATTGGTAATCCAAAGATTTGCAATGAATAAAAATACCAATAAGCCTAGCGATTTCCCTTTCGATTCATAAAACAAGTATATGAATTGTACTTCCTTTAAACGAATGTAAAACATTGTTTCCTAGGACGAAATCTTCACCCATACCCATCCACATAATCACAATAGCATTTATACGATTATGTAGATGTCTTATATATGAAGTTTAGAAGATAAACGTTATACCTCGTATTGTTATTCCTTAATACTATGTCTAACTAGAGTATAATCATTCACAGCTTCGCAGTTATGTTTTCAATATGCACGACTTGAAAGATACGTTAGGAATGAAATAGTTCAAGTCAAATATTACTAACCTCAAGTGGAAGGATGATGTTATCGTTGTAGCTCTTTAGTTCTTCACATTCTTCAAGTCTTCATGTAATACTTGTAAGTCTCATATCCTAGTAACTTTATAGCTAACCTATACGAAGTTGACTCTAGTAAATAATCAAGCAACTGTTTAAATGAGTTTTGATTCACTAAAATATGACAACCAAACTTGACATACGAACGCTTGGTGGGTTCAACCGAGCTATGCTCTAACAGCTATAAATATAAATTCTATACACATATTGTCAAGGATCATTAAGTTGGTCTACTTGAAATTGTATTAGGTTTTGTCCTTAAAGGTTCCCAAACGAAAAAGTTGGTGGTGTACTTGGTACCCCTGTATTTTCAGAGGTCATCAAGAGAAGCATAACTTGAGGAAACAGGAACATGCCGAGGAGGCATCCATCCAGACACCGCAATTTGAGGAGAATGACTTATGTAGGAAGATGACTTACTTGAGTCACCAGTTTTTTGTGGCTTCCTTGGTTTAATATTTATACATAAAGCCTCTTTATGATCAATGATACAATATGAGTAGCTGAAAGATCTTGGCACCATAAACTTTCTGTATTGAATTTGGAATGACTCAACTCTCCACTTGGTGACTAGAGGAATTCCACAAGGAAGTGGTTTTTGAACAAAAATCTTGGCACAAGCTTTAATATTCTTCTTAACAGGATCGCCAAAATAATCTTTAGCTTCAAATAGTCCTCCTAGATCGAGGGTGAGTTTTCTGAGATCTTCAAACTCCGTAGATTCATTTGGGACACTGCATAGAACCAACCATATAAGCTCTTCGGTAAAATCAGTTCGACAGTTATTTAGCCACCCTGTAGGTGGAACAACTCTAAGGACAATGAGATAACCAAAAGCATAAAATAATATCTACTCATTAACTCTATCGTGAATACCAATTTTCTGTGGAGCACGTGTCACGATCTTAGTGGCCGCATACGTATCTAACTGTGTAGCCTTCGCTAAACAGAGAATCCTAAGTACCAAGGGATGCCTCCACAGATTTACTTTACCTTATCCCAAGAAAGAAAGCCTAAACGGTCAAGATAAGAAGGGTAAAAGCCTAGTCTACATAGAGGCAGCTGGCAATGGGACAAAGGTAGATGACGCATCCAATCAACATTAAATGCTCAAATCTCTTATCTACACGCATGGATAGAGGCACGTGGAAAGAGAAAGTGTGGTAGAGCCCGATTGGCGGAAGTTGGCGGTGAACGAAGGTACGACCTGTACTAAGGTTGGGTAGTTCCCGAAGGAACGTGGGCTAGCTGAGGTGGCGAAATACAACTGGAGAAGGTACGCGGTGGATGAAGGTACCATTGGTACGAAAGGTATATCAGCATACGATGGACCCAGAGACAGCAAAGATATACCTGGAGTAAGAGGGGCTATAAATACCAAGCCTCACCAACAAATTAGAGGCATTCAATATCTAGGAGAGAAAATCTAGTCTTAAGCTTATACCTCTTTAATGTTTACAACTTAAGTATTTATTTCCACTTGAGTTCTCTCTATTACTTTAGGAAGCATTTAAGGTCTTTGTAACCACCTCAAACTTAATACAAAACAATCACTCATTACCCCGTGGACGTAGACAAATGTCGAACCACGTAATCTCTTGTGTCTCATGATAACTTAGAAGCTTTTACATTATATTTGTGTTCTTCGTTATTATTGCGATCTTAGATATCATTCATTACTTAGCATTATCAGTTCAACAGAGGTATCAATACTGCTTAGTATCAGATCCTCAGAGATGTATACATTACGTAGACTACGGGAAAATGAGTAGTCACAGTTTGGATCCCACCGTGTTTTGCTCACGAACCTGAGTTTAGACACTGTTTTACCTTTAACCTATGCATCTTCTGAAACGAAGGGATCTGTGTTCCAAAGCGATGAATCTCACTCTATAGTGATCTGTTCATCCATTGTTTGTGTAAGTTTTTTGAGTTCATATCCTCGACAAATGTACCCTGTTACAGATCTATACAATTTTTTTCAAAAGCGTACTCAGAAAACGCCAAAACCTTTGTTTTATACTAAAACAACACTTTTTTAACAAAGCATATTTCAGATCTGAGAACCTTTGACTGACAGAGGAATCTCAATGAGATTTTAAGGAAGAAAGATCTTCTAAAAGCATTTATTAACCTTGTTTTTCACGAGATCTGACACCCTTTTTTATTGGTTTTCAACGTTTAAGGTTGTCTTTTCCAAGGGTGTCATAAACATTTAATACCTGTCTTTCAAAGACATTATTTCAGTCCTTTTTCTGAAAAAGCTGCTTAGCCGTCTTCTGTGTCAGAGCATTAATTGCTACTTTTAACGAAGATACCCAAGTAGCAGACATTTTTTCCTTTTCTGTGACCGCAGGATAACAAAAACCGAAGGCATGCAGAAACCAACTGATGTACTAACAAGCTCACGACCAGCAATCACAAGAGGGAGATCCCAAAAACCGTCTCAAGCAAACCAAAGGAATGAAGCAGAGGACGGAAAAAGCGAAATAGCAATAAGAACAATTGCTAACAAATCACCTATTCCTGCTGAAGGGATGGGGCAGACATCGGGAGCTCAACCAATCTACGACATGCCGTTACCGGAGCATGCTACCACTACAAAGCCACCTGCGGCCAACGCAGGGTTACCCAAAACCTTAGCTCCTATGGGACGAGGGTTGGGAAACTTAACCCAAATTCAGATAGATCCAACTGACAACACTCCTCAGGGAGGTGGATCCCACAACGAAGATAAAATGACGGCACAAATAGCAGATTTGTTACTCCGTAACAAGGTAAACAAAGATGTCATGCACGAGATGGCCCAGGAGAACCAGAACCTCAAAGGTATGCTAGACATACAAATCGAAGGTTCCCAGACTCACCCTTCGCAACAGGGGCGTGAAAACGGAGCTATCTCAGGAAGACGAAGAGTGGATCACAACCCACCAAAGACGAATCAACCTAAGGGAGCAAGGAGAGCGCACTATGATCCATACGAAACAGATTCAACATACAAGCCCTCTCAGTCCTACTACGAGGAAGCATTTTCCAAAGATGCTCACAATGTGAACATGGTCATAGAGGAAATGGAGAAAATGCGGAAGGAGATCCAAGGCCTAAAAAGCTGGCCACGCAGGCGCAAGACTAGAAGAAGTGCTCCAAGAAGCAACCACGTCCCCATTATCTTTTCACATTTTGAGGGAACACATCCCTCCGGAATGCCCGGTTCCTACGTTCCAAGCATACAACGGTACCTCAGATCCCGCAGCCCACCTACGGTATTACACTCGTGTCCTTTCCCATTGGGAAAGAAACGAGGTAGTACTTTGCAGGTACTTCCCAGCAAGCTTAACGGGATCATCACTGGCCTGGTATGACAACTTACCAGCAAACTCAATTGACTCCTTCGAGCAATTGTCCATGGTGTTTTTGGAGACATACATGTACAACAAATCAACAAAGGCGGGGTTAGATAGGATATTTACTTTAGCTATCGGACTCCGGGAAACACTGATACAGTACAAGACATGTGGCAAAAGACATCCCAAGCAATTAGGAAAGTCAATCCATAAATTAGCATAAAATGCTATAAGTATGGACTTGATAGAACCTCATCCATCTTCGTGGGGCTTCACAACAAAGCCCTCGATTCTGAAGGCGAGCTCAGGGTTGTCCAAGACCGTTTCATCAGACTTGAAGAAATCCAGAAGTACAACCCCAGGGCACAAGCAAAGACAACAACAGCTCCACAGCGAACTAACTCTCTGGAACCAATTCCGGAGGTACCTAAGCGACAAAACGAAGCCTGGGGAAGAACCAGCTCTCGAGACAAGCGATCCAAACACGGAGATGGAAAAAGATGCAAAGGAAGAGAAGAATTTATGGATAAAGTTTACACGAAGTTGAATACAAATTTCTCTCACATCCTAAGCAATGAGGGAGCAAAACCAGGATTTCCTTACCCTAATACTAGGGGAAAGCAGCCTGAAAAGACGAAGGAAGCTAAGGAGTATTGTGCGTACCACCAATACTACATACATACTACTGATACATGCTACCACCTGCACAACATGATCCAAAGATTCATCGACGAAGGCAAATTCATGGAGTACGTACAGCTACAGCCAGCGGAGACTGAGGAGATCCCAAAGAAAAGGGTAGAACTACCTCAGGATGGAAAATACATCAACATGATCACCTTCTCTAGTGGAGGTCAAGAAGAAATGCTCGAAGATATCCTCGAGTGAGATCGAAACAGAAAGAAAATTGAATCCCATGAAGTATTAAAGCTAAGTGGACCACCCACTAACACTTGGGAAGAATGGATGGCTACGCCATTAACCTTTTCGACAAAGGACGTCAACCAGGAGATTGAAATGCACAACGATCCACTAGTGATCACTCTTCCAATACACGGATGGAATGTTACTAAGGTCCTCATAGATGGGGGTGGTTCGTTAAATGTGCTATTTTACGAACCCTACCTACGCATGTGACTGATAGCAGAGCAAATGAATTCTTCCACTTGCACAATATATGGTTTTAACGGACCAGTCTCTAGACCAAAGGGAGAAATCGTCTTGCAGGTACATGCAGGACCCTTAGTAACCAATACACGCTTCTGTGTGGTGTTAGCACCTTCGCCCTACAATGTGATCATGGGCAGGCTATGGGTCCATAGATTGCGAGGAACAAATTCGACGTATCACCAATACCTACGCTTTCCTACACCTATGGGTGAAATGGAAATCAAAGGAGATCAGAAAGACGCAAGGCTATGCAATTTAGCGAAAATCAGACTCAATGAAGAAAGAACTGCTGCTCAACATCACGAAAAAAAGAGCCGCAAGGCAAATACCAAGGAAGTGCAGGACGCAGACCCCTTAGTACCCAAAGCTGTCTCATACCCGGAGACAAGCACCTCCGCCACTCTAAGCGCAGATGCCTCCGCCAAATGACAATTACATAAAACCACTCCTCAAATCTGCTCACCGGTGGAACCAACAAAGAAAATCAACATCGGGACGGAGGCAGAACCAAAGATGCTCAACATCGGAACTTTGCTTAAATTAGAAGAGGAGATGCAACTACAAAGGCTACTAAAAGAATACGCAGATGTCTTTGCATAGTCAATGGAAGACATGACAGGAATCGATCCGAATTTGGTCTCGCACCACCTTCGGCTCAAACAGGAGATACCACCGTTCAAACAGCGCATACGTAAGGCGGCGGACATCTACCACGAAGGGGTAGAAAAAGAGTTGCAAAAGTTACTTAAAGCCGGATTCATACGAGAAGTCAAATATCCCACGTGGATATCCAACATGGTCATTGTTCCTAAAAAGAACGGAGGTATACGCATCTGCATCGACTTCAACAATCTCAACAAAGCGTGTCCCAAAGACAGTTACCCACTGCCAAATATTGACCAGCTGGTCAACGCAACCAAAGGTCACCAAAGGCCATCCTTCATGGATGGATACTCAGGCTTCAACCAAATAGCCCTTACAGAAGAAGACAAGGAGCATACTGCGTTCTTTACCCCACGAGGCCTGTATTGCTATACAAGGATGCCTTTTGGACTAAAGAACGCGGGGGAAACATACCTATGATTAGTAGACAAAATCTTCAAACCATGGATAGGAAAAATACTGGAAGTATACGTAGACGACATGATCGTCAAGATCAAAGAAGCAAAAAACCATCTCTCAGACCTAAGGGAGATATTTGAAGCTATGAGGAACTTCCACATGAAGGTGAACCCAAACAAATGCACATTTGGAGTTACCTCAGGAAAATTCTTGGGTTACTTAGTCACCAAACGAGGAATCGAAGTAGACCCTGAAAGGGTCAGAGCAATAATGGATATGCCATCTCCACAAACTCTAAAAGGAGTACAAAAGCTAAATGGAATTTTAGCTTCCTTAGGAAGATTCATATCAAGGTCGTCAGATAAATGCAAAGCATTTTTTGACACACTAAGGAAAAGAATCAGTTTTACGTGGACCGAAGAATGCGAACAAGATTTTCACAAGATCAAAGAGTACTTAGCATCAGTACCCATCCTACAGAAACCGTAGCCAGGTGAAATACTCACCCTGTACCTAGCAACAACAAGCTACGCTGTGAGCGCAGTATTGGTACGAGACCAGGGGCAAGGAGAAAAGCCCGTGTACTACATCAGCAAGACACTCAGTTCAGCGGAGCGTAACTACACCAAGGTGGAACAACTCATATATGCCTTAGTAGTGGAAACACAAAAGATAAGGATATATTTCGATGCACACACCATCAGAGTTTTCACAAAGGCTCAAATAAGTCAAATCCTCGACAACATGGAGAAGATTGGAAGAGTAGAAAAATGGAATGCCATGATCAAACAGTTTCACATAATCTTCGAAACCAGGAAAACAGAGAAATCACAAATCTTAGCAGACTTCTTGGCGGACCTACCTATGAACGACAAAGCAGAGATAGACGACATCCCAGGAATGGAGGAAGAAAAGCCGGAACCAGAAGATTTCTTGGAACCACAGAACTTGTGAAGGTGGGAAATATTCGTAGATGGCTCCTCCAACGGAGAAGGTGCAGGTATAGGGATCGTGATAACAACCCTTACCGGAGACTGACTCATCTATGCATTCAGGTTAGAATTCGAGCAATACACTAACAACATCACGGAGTATGAGGTAGTCATACACGGCCTTCGCCTAGCACAAGATATGGGATTATCATACGTTCGTTTGACTAGTGACTCACAATTGGTCATTAGACAAATGGAGCTCAAATACCAAACTCTGGATCCAATACTATCTTCGTACCTAAAGCTAGCGCAGGAGCATGCTTCAAAAACCAACAAAGTCACATTCAGACATGTCTGTCGAAAAGACAACAGGCACGCAGATGCCTTAGAATTTATATCATCAATGCTGAGGGACAAAAACACTACCTCGGTCCAAACTGGGAGAATTTATGAACCTTCGATAGAAGGACTAACCTCCGTCACCGAGGAAGCCTTAGTCGTCCAGACCAGGGCCATGAGGGAAGCAGAAAAAGAAAAAGAAGATGAAGGAATGGAAGAACCAGACAATGAAGCCGACGAGTCTTACAAAGACCAACCCATGTTAGACGAAAGCAACAAAGGCGAAGCTGAGGACGATTGGAGAATTCCAATTCACCAGTACCTTGACAAAGGTACCTAACCCGCAGATGTCAAAGAAGCTTGAAAACTCGAGTCAAAAGCAGCAATGTACAACCTACGAGACAAAATACTGTATAGAAGGTCGTTGGACCTTTGATACGGTGCCTCTCACAAACCGAAGGTAGAAGAATACTGCATGATATACATAGCGGAGAAGCTGGCAATCATAGCGGAAGAAGGTCTTTGGAAATCAAAGCCAAAATGCAAGGATATTGTTGGCTAAGTATGGACGAAGACGCAAAGAACGTAGCGAGGCGTTGCGAAAGATGCCAACGCTATGCCAAGAAGATCAAAGCACCATCAATGGAGCTTAACTCGGTCATCAGCCCTTGGCCATTCGCCAAATGGGGAATTTACATCGTTGGACCCTTGATAGAGGGGACATCAAAAAGAAGATACCTTATCGTAGCTACGGATTATTTCACCAAATGGGTGGAAGCAAAGGCTTTGGAAAGAATTAGGGACACAAATGTCTTTAAGTTTTTGTTCGAGCAAATCATCTACAGGTTCGGGATACCAGCCGCTATAGTCTCTGACAATGGAAAACAGTTGGAAGGAAAGAACATAGACATGCTCTTTAACGCCTTCAACATTCAGAAGAACAAATTTACTCCAATATATCCTAAGAGCAACGGAAAAGCGGAGACCACTAATAAGACGATAACAATGAACTTAAAAAAGAAGCTGGAGGCATACAAGAAAAGATGGTGCGAGCAGCTGCACAATGTCATATGGGCTTACCGTACTACAAGAAGGGCAACCACGTGAGAAACTCCGTTCTTGCTAACCTACGGAGCCGAAGCAGTCATCCCAACGGAGATAATACTGCCAACAACAAAGACAGAGGCGTGGAAAAAGAACCTAACAACATATCTTATGTTGGAAAATCCCGATGACCTTGAAGAAAGGCGGGAAGTAGCTTTACAAAGAATGGTGAACTACCAACGAAGGCTAGATCGTGAATACAACAAACGGGTAATTCCTAGAAACTTTGTGGTTGAAGAATACGTACTGCGTCAAATACCACCATATCAAAGGAAGAAAGAATGGGGGAAGCTAGCTCCGACATGGGACGGACCCTACATCATACACGATATTGCCAGAAAAGGTTCATACTACCTAAGGAATCTCAAAAGAGAAGTATTGCAACACCCTTGGAATGCAATGTATCTAAAGAAGTATTACCCGTAAGAGAATGGTTATCACTCAGGAGAAGAAGGGAAGGGGCAATGGCCCACCATGTTCTATCCATGATCAAAGGTATTATGAACCTAACTAATCAATGAAAGAAACTTTTTGCTAAGAAAAAGTACATGTTGATTAAATACAAATTGGGTTAGAATAGACACCCTCCGTCAGGATTGACGATGAGGCAAGGCACGGCATAACTGCGCATATGTCAATCTCTGATCCTAAGGGAAAATGAATCCCACTAAAAGGAAAAATATAAGAAATATATCCCACAAAGAGAGATACCTTGTCTAAGTAAAGCAGCCATTGCGCTGAACGCATAGGGTTACAGGAAAATTATTACCCACGTAGGAACCTTTGCCACCACGGTACCTTCTGGACAAAGGATACTTGGGTAGGATGATGAATGTTCCACCAAAGGTTAAAAATACCTCAGCACCTTGTGATGACTCGAATGTGAAAATGATTAGACACAACACGTCCATATATAATAACAAAGGTACCATAATAGACTCACCAAAATAAAATTAACACATCTCAAAAGTTGCAGATGACGAAGGTTCAGAAAGTAACGAAGCATTGTTTCAAGGAAAGGAGACAGCAAAGGCCCCTCAGCTGGGGGCATAATACAAGAAGAGGTTTAGTTGAAAATAAAGTCATCACAACATAATCAAGGGTAGGGAAGACGAGGAAAGACAACACCCTCTGCTTGGAGCTCAACCTCCGCAAAGGCATCATTGATGTAATCAATGGCCGAACGCTCGAGCTGCACCTTCATTTGAGAAACTCGCGCCTCCAAGTCTGAAGCCGATTTCTGGTGGAACTCTCGGATATGAGCACTAAGCTGATCATTAGCTTGCTGAAGTGCCTCAGTTTTAAACTTATCAGCGGCATCAAACTGGCGATATATTTCCAACTGGGATATATGACCCTCAAGGTTGCTAATCTTGGCATTTGCACCCGCCAACTGCTCCTGGAGACCTGCGGATACGAAGGGTATCAACAACAAGAAAAAGCAGTTGAAGACACAAATGATGCTACGGAAAAATAATTATCCTAAGCTACCTCCAAAATGGCTAAGGGATTCTTCTAAACTATGTTGAGGCTCAACAAGATCCACCTCAGCCGCATAGAGATCTTCCACAAGGGTATCCCTTTCCGTCCGGAGATCATCAACATCTATCCGGAGCAAAACATTCTCAGAGGATAAAGCTTGGTACATATTCTCTAACTCTTCAATCCTTTTTACTAAAGACGCATGAGACATAGAAGAAGGCACGGAGCTGGCATCAACAAGTTTGTTCTTAAGAGAACAGACCTCAGAAATTAATACATTACGCTCCAAAGTAACCTTAGCTAAGGAGGCACAAGCATCTTCAAAATCGACGTGATATTTCTTATGAATGACTTCTTGGGATGAGAGACGCCTCTCGACCAAGGCAATATCCTCCTTTTGCTTTAAAATGAGACTCTCCTTCTATCTAAGGGCTTCGTCACACTCCTTACGGAGCGAAGCCATCTGCTTCACTAAGTCTGCATTATGGGCGGATTCAAGGGAAAGTTGGGCCTCATTATGAACAGTTACGTTCATCAGCCTATCAGAATTCTTTTGATAATACCAAACGTCGGAGGTTAGCTTGGACACTTGATCTTGGAGATATCTAAGTTCACTAGAACTACCGGCTGGCAGACGAAGGTTGTCTTAGGACTATGCAACCAGAAGATAAAGAAACAAGATAAGGAGAAGAAGAAACAAACCTATGGCCTTAGAAGATTCAGCATCTAAGGCAGTATCAGCAGCTTTGCGACCCTCCTCGGCAACCTTAGAGGGGTTATTATCTCTCTCAAGATCCAACAAACAAGCTTCCAGAGACCTATGAGTTTTCCTCGGGTCATCCTCCAACGAAGATATCTTAGCAGCAGAAGTAGCATCACTTGACGAAGGTTGCTGAGCGACAGCAAGAGCATACTCTTGGAGAGAACGTTCCAACAGGGCACTCAAATGAGTGCACTTAGCCCGGTAAACCTTGAATAAGGTATAACCAACATAGATCTGCTTGCAAAGCTGCAAACAAAGCAATATAAAGACGGACGAAGGATCAAATTAAGAAGAAAAACAACAAGGTAAGAATCACTTACTGAGAACGCTGAAAGACGAGGGAGGAAATTGGCGTAGGTATCTATTAAAGCCTCCATCTCTTGAATGCTACCCCTACGGATCTCACCAAAGCTCTGACTGGAGCGGAGACAATCAGGGTCAAAGAACAAGTCTTTGGCTGCACAATACTGGGAAGATAACACGTCTAGATACGAAGATATCTCAAAAGAACTACCAAGATGATGATGATCAACTCCTACAGAAAAGGGACCCTTGGAATCCCGCAGGATGACCTCAAGAATAGCGTAATCAGAACTACCTAAGCTCAAGCTCTCCGGCAACCTACCCTGGATAGATTCAGCAGCAGTACCCTCGTTTGTTTGCACACAAGCAAGGGGCACGACTGCTGAACCCTCACCACGACGAAGGGATGGCATGGTGGAAGAGCTAGGAATGAAAAGAGGAGCTTGAGAGCCGCCCAAATCCACGTCACCGGAAGAAGGAAGATTACCCAGTACGGTCCAATATGGTGACGAAGGTGGAGGTCCAACAGCTTTGTTAACAAGGGAAGTAGAGACATACTGAGCGCTCCCTAGTGAAGCAGGAGCAGCATTGAAGGAGAAGTTGGCTAGTGAAATCACAACCCTTTTCTTCTGCTGAGAATCTGAACTACCGGACCTCGCCATAAGGGCAACAACCTTAGCAAATGAACCGCTAGATTGAAGAGAGTTAGCAGGAGACGAAGGCAGACTCTTAGAAGCCACAACAACAGCTCCAGCAGTAGCATAAATAGCGGGTAAAGCCTTGCTAGGAGCAGAAAACGAAGGCATCTTCGAAGAAAACGTAGGCGCAGGAGCTTGAACACTAACAGGCTCGATCATCTAAGCACCAACACCAACAAGAAGGTTCTCACCCTCAACAGAAGCAGCTCGGGATGGGCTAGGGTTATCCTTGGCGAAATCCTCTTTAATATCATCCAAATGAGGACTAAGGCTAGTATCCTCGATATTCCCCATGTCTTCATCACCTGGTCCCTCACCAACAGCCTTAAAATCATCATCCAAAGCATCAAGATCAATCACGGTCTTCAACTTACCCTTCCTCTGGGAAGACTGCAAAGAAACACATGCGTCAGCCAAGAATCAGGGGCAAGGTACCAAGGTACCAAGGAATATACAGGCACAAAGGTATGGTAATGATCCTTACCTACGCAGGCGTTTCAACCAAAGCCTTCCTCTTCTTGGTCTTTGTGGCCACATAATTGCTAGCAGAGCCTGGAGCAGTCCCAGCAGAAGAAGCAGGAGCAGACTGCAAAAGAAAATCATCAAAACGAAGATAGTAAAGAAAACGAAGGTATCTCAGGACCCTTGCGCGTAGTTTTCTTCGGAAGCCTCATAAATGCCTAACACCAACAGGAAGAATCTCCATCAACAATGGGATAAGAAAACTGCAGTCCATTTAAAAGCGAATTAGGGGCAAAAACTGATGTACTTTGGGCATGGGTTTACTTAACCAACCAAAGGGGACAGTTTAGACACATCATGGGGAAAAATCAAGGACCATTATTCACATGGTCGAAGTTGCAGAAGAAGAACAATCATGGAGAAATCACCATCAACGGTCAAAATGGAACAAAACCCAAGTTCCCATACAGTACGAGCAAGTAAGAAAGAGCAAAAGTTCTTACATGCAAGTATAACATCAACATCAATAATCCCCTAGTAAAAGAAAAAGACAGAGGGCCAAGCATGAAGAAAATCGAAACTAAAAGGCGAGTATCACTTACTTGTACGATCAACTGTGAAGCCAAAGCACTCGAATAATCAAAAGGAAGAAGGAGCAGTTAGCAGCAGGAGAAGAATCTCAATGAAAAAGATAGAGTGCGACAGTTCGAAGAAGAAGAAGAAAGGGAATTAATAAAAATTCATTCTCTCTGTCCCCCTCTTATAGGCGACTGAAGAATCCAAAACTTTGGATGTCCCGAAATTCAAGGGGAATTTATTGCATGAAAGGACATGTAGGGACCACCCAATCGGTACGTGCAAAATTAGCGGCGTAACAAAACTTCTCTTCCACTTCTACCAAATGGTAGAATATGAAAGAAAAGAGGCAAATTGCGAATACCAATATTCTGTGGAGAACGTGTCACGATCTTAGTGGCCGCATACGTATCTAACTGTGTAGCCTTCGCTAAAAAGAGAAGCCTAAATAGCAAGGGATGCCTCCGCAAATCTACTTTACCTTATCCCAAGAAAGAAAGCCTAAACTGTCAAGATAAGAAGGGTAAAAAGCCTAGTCTACATAGAGGCAGCTGGCGAGGGGACAGAGGTAGATGACGCATCCAATCAACATCAAATGCTCAAATCTCTTATCTACACGCATGGATCAAGGCACGTGGAAAGAGAAAGTGTGGCAGAGCCCGATTGACGGAAGCTCGCGGTGAACGAAGGTACGACCTGTACCAAGGTTGGGTAGTTCCTGAAGGAACGTGGGCTAGCTGAGGTGGAGAAATACAACTGGAGAAGGTACGCGGTGGACGAAGGTACCATTGGTACGAAAGGTATATCAGCAGACGATGGAACCAGAGACAGCAAAGATATGCCTGGAGTAAGAGGGGTTAAAATACCAAGCCTCACCAACAAATTAGAGGCATTCAATATCTAGGAGAGAAAATCTAGTCTTAAGCTTATACCTCTTTAATGTTTACAACTTAAGTATTTATTTCCACTTGAGTTCTCTCTATTACTTTGGGAAGCATTTAAGATCTTTGTAACCACCTCAAACTTAATACAAAACAATCACTCATTACCCCGTGGACGTAGAAAAATGTCGAACCACGTAATCTCTTGTGTCTCATGATAACTTAGAAGCTTTTACATTATATTTGTGTTCTTCGTTATTATTGCGATCTTAGATATCATTCATTACTTAGCATTATCAGTTCAACAAAGGTATCAATATTGCTTAGAATCAGATCCTCAGAGCTGTATACATTACGTAGACTACGGGAAAACGAGTAGGCACATCTATTGAAATCAACTTCTGCCAAAAAACGAATGAGGATTTTGTTTTTTAATCCACCAACTGTTGTGAATGGGTGTTTGAACAAGCGACCACTGATTGTAAATGTAACTTCTTATGGATGTTGTAGGAGCAAGGAACTCACTACAAATATGACCAACATGCACCACTTCCAGTTATTATTATTCTCAGCTAACACAATCGTTTTAAAAAAAACACTGGTTCAACAAGAGATGAACGTAGTTTGTTACGGAGTATGAGTTTCTCATTCATTTGATATGAAAGGTCCTGGACATCTAATTCCGAAGAAGATGATGGTAAAGATGAAGTGTTGTGTACTTCCATTTAAGCATGAATGAGAACAAATATATGAATATGATGAATTGGTAAACACGTAGATAAAAGGTATCTTTAAGATTAATGGTGATGATGAGAAATAATCTAGTATTTTGAATATAAAAAAAATCTCTTTTGGTCGCTTGTGATATGACGATGATAGTTCATATAAGCACTCTGAACTATCTGGTTCGATCCTATGATGTCATCCTTAAAAACGTGAGTGCCATGAGGGTGGTTGGTGTAAGGTTGGGACAGAAGGAGTGAACGGGTATGAGGTTAGTGTTTTTATGGCACAACATGTGACTAAAATTTTGTTGTTTAGTCTGCAGGTATCTAAAAGCTGAATGTTTTTGGGATGTCGGTCAATAACCTAATATGGAGCACGTCGGGAATGCATGAAATGTCTCTGTCTAAAACTTCCTTGGGCATCAGTCTTACACCATGTTTGTTTACTCCTGACTCATCTGAGTCGTCTGGATCTGAATCATCTGCATTTGAGTGAAATCACCTGACTCATCTGGATCTGAGTCGATATGTTTGTTTTGAGTCAGATCTGACTCATCTGACTCGGGAATAAGTGAGTCAGTGGTTTGGTCCCATGAGTCAGGGGTATTTTGTTACCTGACTCAAATGAGTCCGAGTCAGGGATTATATCTGAGTCAGAGGTCGAGTCAGATCTGACTCAAAATGGAAAACAAACGGTCTGACTGCTGATTCGGTCCGAGTCAGGAGTTGACTCAGATTCAGACGCCGAGTCAGCTGCAAACAAACAAGTTCTTACTCCCCAAATAAAATAGGTTTGTACTTTCCATAAAGATTCTCACCAGCCAAAGTACATAATGCAAGACCCACTCAAAGTGGTTGGACATGATGATGTTTATTTGTTGAGTTGCAAACTGTATCTATCTAAACTGTACCCGACAAATGCTATTAATATGGGAGTAGGGTATTGGTGTGAGGCAGATGAGTATGGGGCATAACATGGTATTTGAAGATGTGCATGTACCGAAAAGAATAGTAACTGAATATGTAGAAATTTTTTGAGTGTGATTACGAGGGTATTGAAAAGTGTCTAGTTGCATGAACCAAACGTGTAACTCCTGGTGAACTATAATGCCTCTGAACAAGTGTTGCCATCTCCGAATTTGCAAAACATCAATAAAGATAATTAGTGTCGCACTTAAGACCATCAAAATAGGTGACCGTCTAAAACACCTCTTTATGTTAATGCTGTGGGAACTAAAGAGATAAGATATTTTTGGAGATATATTGTTGATATCATCCAGAAGTAATGATGAAATTTGAAAAATTACGTCAGAAATTGAATAATCATGGTCTGCCAAGGGATTGGACATTTATGGTTAATCTAACTACTATACGAAAGGTTGGGAAATTGATAACATGCAATCACTCTTAATTAAACCAAAAGAAGAAGAAAAATTCTCTATAATTAGGAGATGGCTGAACCCGGCAATGCTGCAAACAATGAAAATGTTACAAATCATCAAATGGAATCCCCTGAGTTTGAGAATGCAAAATGAGAAGTTGAAGCATCATCAAGCCAGGAAATTGCCAAAAAAAAGAGAGGAAAAATTTTATCGTTGGAGAATTGAGAATGAGGAAGAATTTCAATTATGGATAAAGAAAATGTGATGCAAGGGGTGCAAGTGCAAGAAAGATAAGAGAGAGGCAAGCAAGTGAGCGTTATTAGAGAAAGACAAGAAGTGCAACAAATAGTGAAAGTGAAGAAGAAGATGTTGAAGCAGTTGAAACTGATAAATATGGAAGCAGCAGTGAGGCAGGCACTGATTCAGAGGAAGAGGCTCTCGAAAAAGATATAATCGATTCGGTGTAACAATATATCAGTTTTATCTGGCAGAGAATGATCTTCCTCGGATATTTGCTCATACCATGTCTGAATCCTTACACGTGGATTCAGACGGTAAGAAGATATCATGGTTAGATAGAGACGGCAAGCCTGTAACATTAGAAGAGAGACGAGACGCCATGGAAGAGAATGATGATGATGGTGAGGACAACAGGATGGAGCTTATGGTACCCCTACGTCATTCAGCAGTGGTAGCGGCCGAGACTTCTACTATGAAGAGCAGGATTTGAGAGTGACTACGACTATAATTAGTGGTGATCATCCTGAGAGCATTAAAGGAACCTTCATAGGAGGATTTTTGAAAATTAAGGCCTTGTGAATTTCGTGGACTACTTTGTGAAGATATGCAAGGGTTTTTATGATGATTGTAGTTACTGGAATTAGGGGAGGTACTTGGTCTTTTAATGTCTTTTATCTGCTGGAAAGAAATCATGTTTGTTTTTGTTGGTTTGGAGCAGGTTTTTTTGGTGTTGATGAAAGGGATAACAAACTTTTTGTTGTTGGTGGTGGTCGGCCGGCCTAATGTTTCCAGTAGTATTAATGGTAGTAGTAATGTAAATATTCTCTTGTTTAATATCGATCTGTTGAAATTTTTTAGTGTTTTTTGGGTAAGTTTATGGATGTTAAACGGAAGAACAATATGTACAATTTTTCTTTTAATTATTTTTATTACTACAATGAACGGGTTTATAATTTCTGATGTTGTGATGATTTGAATGACAAAATGATCAGTAAAAAAAATGGTAGACTATGCTATTAATGAAGATGATGATAAACCCTATATAGTCTGAATAAAATTGTTATTGCAAATAGATTGAGAGAAAACCATGGAAAAGGGTTCAGAGATTCGAAAAATTATGAAACCAGAAGAACAAACTCAAGATTGATTCCATTTTTCTCTTCCACCAGTTTTTAATTCCTTTGCGCATGATTGCAACACCACTCTTTGATAACCTATTTTTCTCTATTGTTACATCAATCATTCTAGTAGGATGTTGCATATTGATCAGTACAATCGGCGCCTTTGATTAATTATCATCAAAGAACATCGTCTTTCTCTCTCTCCTTTTGCACCCACTCTATAAGGGATTTCCGGCATAGAAGAACCCAGCTTTCAAACTACTCAGATCTGATGGATCTTTATTGTTAGAGCATTGCTCGGTCGAACTCGCATGCGTTGCTATCTCAAGCATGTTTATCAATGTTAGTGATCAAAACTATAAGTCTTGATTTCTAGTCTACTATATAGCTAAGTCTCGGGCTAGAATAGAAAGTGTAGTTGAGCTCAAGAACTCCATGGCGATCATCATACAAGACGAAGAACTACTCAAAGAACTGCTGGAACTTCATCGACTAAAAGGTATGTGGAGAGTTGAACTTATCTATCACTCAAAAGTCTATCTACTCTATCTCCTATCTTGAGACAAAAGTCGTTTTGCTATATAGACTTTGATTATACACATTTTCTATTTCGAGCCGAGTTTATCTCGCCTATCTATTTCTCGAAATATGAGTTGATAAGCTTTCACTTTGGCCAAGTTCATCTTTTACCTAGTGACGAAAGTCATGTTATGTTTCAATCACTTTGAAAATGGCTTTGACGAAAAATGGTTTGTGAATAACAACTATATAACGTCCTCTAAGAATGTTTCAATGATTGAAATGAGAGTTTAGATTATATAACCATTGTGAGGTAACTCATACATGTATAAGTCCTTATTCCTTGAACCAAAGTATGCATACTTTGTTGATCAGGAAAACCGGAACTGTGAGCTCAGTCCGCGAACTCAGTCCACGAACTGGCGGAAGTTCTCGTCCCGAGAATATCTGCTGGAGTTTGTGAACTCTTTCCGCGAACTTGAGTTGGTTATATCTAAAAACGATTTTATTTGTGAACTTGTATTTATATAAACTAACGAATGCAAATTGCAAACCGTGGCTATAAATTCATGAATCGATTCAAGTGAATCAAATCGTTTTTGCTTTGATTGTGTCTTGTGTAGTTACATAAGATTTATATAATTGAACAACTCTCTAACTAGTTCATTTGAGTCATTTGAACTAGTTATGGTGAAGAAAAATACGGTTGATATGAAAGTGCTCATATGGCTAACAATTTGGTTAAATACTATTGAACCAACAAATGTACATGTTTGGGTACGGTTACACAAACCTAAAATCGTGCATTTCAAGTGTGTGTAACTTTTGATCTAATGGTTGAAATATATTAGCTTGAATCTAATCAGGTTTTTATCTGACGGTGAATATTGATTGCTTTGTTACCAAGCTAACATTGATTGCAAACCATGATTTGAAAGACCATATAAGGGAGAACTCTAGCAACTAGGAAACCTAATCCCCACACCTCATGTGTGATACTAGTTGTATTATCTAGAGTCGATTCTCCTTTAACGTTAGGTTTCTTCTTGTAAACCCGATTAACGACTTAAAGACTTCATTGGGATTGTGAAGCCAGACCGATACTACTTTCTCGTAGTTGTGTGATCTGATCTTGCATATTCTATCATGTTAAGTACGATCGTAACGATTGGCTTGAGATGAATATCTCCGATAGGCAAGATATAAAAGTAGTCACAAATATCTTCGTCTCATCGTTTGTGATTCCACAATATCTTCTTTCGCCATGTCGATTAAGATTATTGTGAAGTGATTGATAATACTAGGTTGTTCTTCGGGAATATAAGTCCGGGTTATCAATTAGTTCCTGTTCACCTTGATTTATCAAAAGACGAAACAAAAACTCTTGGGACAGATTTATTCAATCCTATAGACTTTTCTGTGTGAGACAGATTTATCTATCAAGTCTTCGACTTTGGGTCATAGCAACTCTTAGTTGTGGGTGAGATCAGCTAAGGGAATCAAGTGCGTAGTATCCAGCTGGGATCATAGTCGTAAGGAGCGCAACTGTACCTTGAATCAGTGTGAGATTGATTAGGGTTCAACTACAGTCCAGACCGAAGTTAGTTTGTAGTAGGCTAGTGTCTGTAGCGGCTTAATACAATGTGGTGTTTAATCTGGACTAGGTCCCGGGGTTTTTCTGCATTTACGGTTTCCTCGTTAACAAAATTCTGGTGTGTGTGTTATTTCTATTCCGCATTATATTTTGTTATATAATTGAAATATCACAGGTTGTGCGTTGTATCGGTCAATTGTGAAATCCAACATTTGGTTGTTGATTGGAAATTGATTGATCCTTAGATATTGGTCTTTGGTACCATCCAAGTTTATATCTCTTGTATTTAATCAAGACTCGCAGATTTGCTTGAATAAGAATTAAATCAAGAGATAGAGATATAAAACTCTTTGATATACTTTTCTATTGATTGATTCTAACTGTCTAGTTGATTCTCATAAAAGTATATTGGAGTTTGTCCATACAGATTGCTAATCGAAATATTCGGCGAGGTTGTTAGACCCCCGCTTTTTCATTTATAGATCTAAGTAGATCTAGGCAGTACCAGTAGTAATTAATTAGTTGTTTAGTTTATTTATATCTTATTTCTTCTTAGATTATCTAGGGTTTATCTTTTTGTGTTTGTCACTTTCCGGCCGCCGACAAGGTCTATGCACCTTTATGCTGTTTCTATCTTCATTCTTATAATGATTCTTATTGCCATTAATGGATACTCTTGGTTACATATTTTGAGTTTTAAGTTTTCCAATGATTTCCGGTCACCGACATTTTCATCCACAAGTTCAAGAATAAAAATTGCTCAAATCACTCCTCCAAAGCATCTCTGTCCGACGAAGGCAATCAATCAAATTGTTGGATTATAATAGGATCTTGCAAACACCACTGAGTTTCGTGTGTATTGTTGCGTCTACAAGAATCCTATTTGGGGCTTTAAACGGATGGGGTTTTTGGGGATGTATGAGGTCAAGAAATAGTAATTCATAGAGCTCCTTATCCTGGTATTTTATGTAATACCTAATCTACCCTTAATATGATTAGTGCTAATTATATTGTTTAAGCTAACGAATCAGTATTAATGAATAGATTAGACTAATCAAATGATTAAACTTTTGGAAATAAAACTTGATTTTCCTTGATTTTGATTTTGAAGAAGGAAAAATGGTGATATTGGTGAATTTTTTTTGAAAAACTTTGAAGAAAAATGATGAAACCCTTCGTCACAAAACTCGGGATAACCTTATAATCAGCTCCCAACATCAATTTTATCGATTCAAATCCATTAAAAATCAAAGCAAAATCTGAAAATTCTACCTGTTGCGGCTGGGAAAATGTGTCGAACCAGCCATAAATACATAATTACGGTTGGGATCTGAGGAACTCCCAGCCGAGAACACAAAAAACGATGAGAAGTGAAGAACTTCTGGACGTTATTTTTCCCATAATCACCTGAGTCTGCATTACGGTTGGGTTAACATATTTTTCCCATCCGTAAATGAATATGTAAGTTAAGAAATTTTGAGTTTCAACATGAATACATACTACAATTGAAAATTAGTAATACTTTCATTAATTATACAACAATAAAACCCATTACATACTTAATAGATCCCCATTACAAAGTTGGTTTAAATAACATCCCTTTCGATGTATCAAGAAGTATTTGATGATGGGGAATTGAGCTTCGAAGTTGAAATTATAACATTTCCATTTTCTTCATTCCTTCATAGCTTGAGCTACGACTTCTCCTTCAATATCCCCTCTAAGTCGAAGTTGCTTGCACATACGAAGTAAAGCCATATATTCTTCCAGTTTTTTGCATATGTCTGAAAATCGAAGATACAATTCAACCCCATCGCGGTTTTTATTGTTACCTGTTTCACTACAAAAAATTTCAAAAATCTTACTCCAATGTGATTGACTTGGTAAACCACTTTTCCTTCTGTTGATGGTGGTTTTTAGCTTAGGGTTAAAATTGTAAAACCTTACATTTGACATGACGTCACTACAACCACTAGCGCATTTATTAAATCATTCAACATGCCTACGTAAGAATTACCAGGGTACCTTTTTTTTTCTTTCTTATACATGTGTCATGTTCCACGACAGAACCCTTAGTATTGACTAACATCATCTTCGTACATACCAAACCCTAATTATCACACCTCTGTGCCAATGGAAAATCATGCCAGCAACGTCTCCGCGCCAAGGCATGCCAACCATGCCAGCCACGTCTCCGCGCCAAGGCATGCCAACCATACCAGCGGCACCACCGTGCCAATGGAAAACCATGCCAGCCACGTCTCCGCGCAAAGGCATGCCAACCATGCAAGCCACGCCTTGGCTCCAGCCACGTCTCCGTGCCAAGGCACGCCAACCATGCCATCCGCACCACCGTGCCAATGGCAAACCATATCAGCCACGTCTCCGCGCCAAGGCATGCCAACCATGCCAGCCGCACCACCGTGCCAATGGAAAACCATGCCAGCCACGTCTCCGCGACAAGGCATGCCAACCATGCCAGCCGCATCACCGTGCCAATGGAAAACCATGCCAGCCACGTCACCGCGCCAAGGCATGCCAACCATGTCAGCCGCACCACCGTGCCAATGGAAAACCATGCCATCCACGTCTCCGCGCCAAGGCATGCCAACCATGCCAGCCGTGCCATCGTGCCAATAGCAAACCATGCCAGCCACGTCTCCACGCCAAGGCATGCCAACCATGCCAGCCGCGCCACCATGCCAGCCACGCCTCCGCGCCAAGGCGTGCCAACCATGCCAGCCACGTCTCCGCGCCAAGGCATCCCAACCATGCCATCCGCACCGCATGTTCCAATGGCATGCCGTGGCAGCCACATATCTGCGCCAAGGCATGCCAGCCATGCCAATGGAAAACCATGCCAGCCACGATTCCATGCCAAAGCCATGCCGGCCCCACTACAGGCCGCTGGCTGCCAAAACGAACGGTTGCAACAATCAACGACCACATTTCCATCTGAGATGCATATTTTAGCCATCCAAGGTCAGCTAACGCGTGGTAACCTTTGGACCAACGCCAAGCCCTAATTTTGGTCGCGCCCAAGCTATGCCAAAACCCTAGTTTTTGGCCGCGCCTAACTATACCAAAATCATAGCTTGGTCACGCCTAAACCGTGCCAAAGCCATGCCGGACACGCCTTCATGCCGCTGGCTGCCAAAACTAAGGGTTGCAACGATCAACGACCACCCTTCCATCTTAGATGCAGATTTTAGCCGTCCAAGGTCGCCAACCAACGCGTGGTAACCTTTGGCCCAACGCCAAGCCCCAATTTTGGTCGCGCCCAAACTAATGTCAAACCCTAGTTTTTGGCCGCGCCTAACTATGCCAAAATCCTAGCTTGGTCACACCTAAACCGTGCCAAAGCCATGCCGGCCACGCCTTCATACCGTTGGCTGCCAAAACGAAGGGTTGCAACGATCAACGGCCACCCTTCCATCTGAGATGCAGATCTTAGCCTCCAAGGTCGCCAGGTAACGCGTGGTAATCTTTGGCCCAACGCCAAGCCCTAACTTTGGCCGCGCCCAAACTAATGCCAATTCGTAGTTTTTGGCCGCGCCTAATTATGACAAATTCCTAGCTTGTCCACGTCTCCATGCAAAAGCCATGCCGACCCCGCTACATGCCGCTGGCTGCCAAAACGAAGGGTTGCAATAATCAACGACCACCCTTCCATCTAAGATGCAGATCTCAACCGTCTAAGTTCGCCACCCAAGGTATGCTAACCATGTCGCGCCACATGTGCTAATGGCATTCCGTGCAACCTCTCCGCGCCAAGGCATGCCAACCATGCCACATGAGCCAATGGCACGCTGTGCTAGCCACATATCCGCGACAAGGCATGCCAACCGCACCACTGCGCCAAAACCATGCCAGCCTTTCCTTCACGACGTTGGCTACCAAAACGAAGGGTTGCAAAAATCGGCCGCCACCTTTACATATAAGATATAGATCTTAGCCGTCCAAGGTTACCACCTAGCGTATGGCAACCTTTGGCCCGACACCAGCCCTAATTTTGGTCGCGCCCAAACAATGCCAAAATCCTGATTTTTGGCCGCGCCTAAACTATCCCAAAATCCTAGCTTGGCCATGCCTAACCATGTTAAATCCATGCCGGCCACGCCTTCATGCCGCTGGATACCAAACAAAGGGTTGCAATAATCAACGGCTACCTTTCCTCTCAAGATGTAAAATCTCGACCGTCGAAGGTCACCACCGAGCCGGAAAGTCTCCCAAGCTCAACTTGCCAAACATCAACAATATGCTACATGTTCTTCACAAAAACACTCGAGACATCAACACATGTCACAAACTGGGGGATGCTCATTGGGGTATTGGTTTGGCGGTTTACAGCGTGCGGCGTACACTACGCCCGTTACAAGACAGTGTCATAAGGATGAGGCGGTTAGTAAACATAGCGAGTAATGGTGAAATGTTTTCCTTCATTATGGAACATCAATTCCAGGCGTTACCGGTTACCACCACCTCCCATTTACTCATATGTTTCCATTTCTTACGAGACCAGAGTACCTTTCACTTCGACTTGTATAAATAGGTCTTACCTATTTCCACCGAACAACAAGTTTTGGTCCAAGTCGTCAAACAACTACTCTTCCAGAATCAACTATCCTGGTCTCAACACTCTCTTCGCTTCCCTCTCCAAAACCAACCCTTCTCCTCCACTTTGTGATCGAAGCAAGTCTGGAACGGACATTTCTTGGTTTAGGCCGGACTTGTACATATTGATCTCTCGAATCTAAAGTACTCCCTTGCAGTACATTGTTTATGGTTTAGACTTGTTTCTCACCCACATCACACGAAATTACCGAAACCAGCAGAAACTGTTTTCACCCTCAAACAATTGGAGACCATATTGGGAGATTAATCTCTCGGTTACAATATCAATTTCCAAATCCCGATTTCATACTTCAACCCAGACATCAAGGTGGTGGAAGCAAACGATCCGCTCAGGAATCGATGACTCAGTTACCAGGAGACTCAGTTACCAGTCATAACACGACAAGGGGTGACTGGGGACTTCCAAGATGGTAGAAGCAAACGCTCCGCCCAGGGATCGACGACTCGATTACCAGATGACTCAGGGACGACTGAAGACTTTCCACGATCACGGCGACGCTTCCCACAAAACTCAGACTTGCACCCGGAAGATCCATTTTTCGCTAGGAGATCTGAAAAATCGATCACCTACCCGTACGTTCCTACTTTGCATAATAATGATTACCCGTCACTATTCATGAGGTAGCTGACGTTACTACGGTGATATTCGAAGAGAAGAACAATATTTCTACAGATTTATGGAAGGCATACCTATGGATAGGATTTGCACCAACAAAAGAAAACAAGAAAACAAACGGAAAGAGGAAACTGGGCCCTCAAGAACAAGTCAGCGCCATGACAAGCCAACAGTCCGTGCCACGCTAAGCCAACACCGTGCCAAGCCAGCGTCCACGCCAAGCCAACGCCCATTCCAAGCCGATCCAGCGCTAACAACTTGCATCTTTACAGCGCCAACAACTTGCATCCTTCCAGCGCTAACAACTTGCATCTTTCCAGCGCCAGCAACTTGCATCCTTCCAGCGCTAACAACTTGCATCTTTCCAGCGCCAGCAGCTTGCATCCTTCCAGCGCTAACAGCTTGCATCTTTCCAGCGCCAGCAGCTTGCATCCTTCCAGCGTTGCTCTTGAACGCCCAGTAGGAGGGAATCAACAATACAATTTCATCACACGTAAAGATCAGGAATGACATCTCCAAAATTGAGGCAAAGAAAATCAGCAACCCCCCTGAGTTCACAAAGACTCTCTTTCTGTCAGGAGCTGCATGATTTCCGGGGACTTCTCCCACAAAATCGTGCAGTCTATGATGAAACACTTATGTGAGATTTTGTAGGCGTGGCGTCAAGACATATTCGCAGCCCTAAACCGCACTGCATCAGGGAAACAGCTGTTTCCAACCAGAGAAGTCGTTCCCAAACCCAACCTCTCCTGGAAAGCACGATTGATAGATGGAACTGGGGACTCCTAACCATTGTTCGCTTCAAGGATGTCCAGTTTGAGAGCACACTGATTAACGTATCCGCTTTGCTTCAACGTTCGCTCTAACAGCCGCTTCACTTCAACGTCCTCCAGCAGCGGCTCCGCTTCAATGTTCACTCCGACAGCCGCCCCGCTTCAACGCTCGCTCAAGCAGCCGCTCCGCTTCAGCGTTCTCTCCATAAGCTGCTCCAGGATCCGAAGCCGAAGCTTCAGCGTTTGGCTCCTTAAGTTTCAACATCCTATCCAAGAGCCGAAGCTGCTTCAACGCCGCTTATTCCTACAAAAGGTCATACCACCACACTCCCCATGTCAAGGATCATGATCACAGCCAGCGAACCTTCGTAGTCATGACCGCCTTTTGATCCATCTCGCCAAAACTCGTGATCATGGACAGTTTGCTCGCTTACGCATCCAGCCAATCCTTTTACTTCCATGGATTCCCATACAATTCCAGCCAACCTAATTTGTTACCATGACGATGTAGTATCTTCTGATTACATCTGCTACCAAGAACTGTTGCCGCTCATTTGTTGATACCATCTAGAGCTTCACCACAACAGCAATCACTACAAAAGTAACCTGTACTCCCCCATATTTTAAGTTCCACGTGGAAGAAGTAACAAACCACCAGTACGAACGCACGATGGCGATGTCTTTATCATGGTCAACCCACTGACCATACAAGATGGAAACATGTAAACCATACTTGGGGACTGAGGATATACACGGAATCCCTTCACTGTCAAAGCTCAGAATACAGGTCAACCAAAAGGCCATAGCCACAACAAGGTCATCTACTCTTCAAGGGTGCAGCGCAAGAAACCATAACCTATCTGTCCAGAAGACGTCTACAACACTTTACAAGGCCGCAGAGGATCCCAAGCCTGCTCAGAGGAAAACAACTTCAGAAACTGAAGAAAAATGCGACTGGGGACTGCTCATCGCAGCCCATCCCGACGACCATCAAAGACTCATGAGATAACTCCAGAGACTCGGCTGAAATATTTTCTTGAAGAAACAGAGGGAGCCATGATAAATAACATAACTCTCTCATTCCTACCACTTCACTATCCAGGATATTTCATTATGTGATATTCTGATCACCCCAGCGTCACATCCAGAAGAGTACGATAAGCTTATATCAAATCCCGTGGACGTGGATTCAAGGCGATGCAATGAAAGTAGGCTACACATTGGGACTACCAACGTGGGACGCTTTCACTCCCCTCAACCAGGTTATTTATGATTTCAACATCATCACTGTCAAAGTTTTACGAGCCGCAGGAATTTCTCAACATGAAGATGTACATGTGCACCGAAGACTCCAAATGCACGCCACAAAGATACATTCACATATTCGGCCAAGCCATCGAATCTAACAGAAGTATAACTTGGGACTGCTCACCACATCCCATTCCACACGATAGTCCAAGATTCCGAAGATGGTTCGAAGGATGCCGCTTGGAACCAAGTCCTTGAAGACTTGATAGTAACACATTGATAGACACATTTTTGTGTCTGAATTGTCCTCAGTATCTCTATTGCTAGTGCTTGATTTTGTACTTATTATGGTGTTTTTATGTTGTGTAGGTGTTTTTGGAGAAATACACTTGTGTGGAAAAAGTTGCTCAAAAAGTGCTATTTGGACCCCTGGAGGACATTTGCTATACGGACCCCAGATTTGTCTAAGGGACACCCAAGGTTATGGATAGACCAAATTCATCCTCAACGCCCATCTGCTATTCTCACCCCAGAAAAGGCTAAGGGCACTCCATCTTCAACATTTCAAAAATAAAAATGGCGGGAAAAATATTCACTTCACTGGCAGAATTTCGATCGAATGTTTGGAGGAGTTTCTATGTGATTCAATCGCTGAAACTTCATGGGTAGTTGTGATATGTCCTAACAGAGCTAGTATGGGTGTCTGTTTCGATCAAATTTGGCTGGATAACTTGGTTTAATCCAAACAGGGAGTTGGAGGAAAAACAGGAGCTTGCACGAGTTGTGAGGAATTTAAACGTGTACTGCACGTGCTTGGAAGAGTTGATCGATATTCTGGAGCGTGAAGAAGGTATAAAAGGAAATAAATACAACTGCAGATGCGTAGGAAACGATTTCTGGAAACAATATATTTTCGAGAATAAAAGAAATAATGGGATTAAATAAAGAGATTTTGGGAGATTCAATGTCGCAATGATGTATAAATAGGTTCCTAGAATCACATAGAACAGGGACGGAGAGTTTGGGGTCGAGAGGAGAGCTCAGGAGGCGTGAATCAAGAGTTTTCATAACTCTGTTTCTGCTGCTGCACCAAGAACACGAAGAACAAAAGACCACCAGAGGAATTAGTTTATCAACAACGACAACGACAGCCACACGAGGGTCGCAGAGATACAACAACAACAATTCTTTTTTATCGTTCTTTGTAACAGTGTTTTGCAACAATTATAAACGTTGCAAACACCCGATTTTCATTATTTTCTCTCCATTTCATCTTTGTAAACAAATTTCGAGCATGAATTAATATTTTGAGCAAGTTTATACAATGATGAGCTAAACCCATCCTCTGGGGCGACGGAGGAAGCTATTTCGCCAATGAAATGTGGTAATCTCTATTTTATTTAATTTATGCAATTATTATATGATTATTTGCCTTGATAAATAAATAGATAAAATGGTTTTTGTTTAAAAATTGTTATTTAAATAGATGGAGCATGCTAGCCTAGGGTTTTTATGTCCCATACTTTCGATTTACAATTGTTATTTCTAAAAAAATCAACTTTTGCAATATTAAGAATCAATTTGAATGAAGGATTTGCATAATTATAATTAGAGAATATAAATCTCTTTGATATTGGTAATTATTGGAATCCATAGCCCCAGTCTTTTCCATATTTTTCATATCACTTTTATTTAAGTTTCCTATATTTGTCATTTAAAATTAAGTCTAAAATCTGCTTTCACAAGTCTAAAATCTGCTTTCAACAATTTTTGGCGCCGCCGACGCGGACTTGTCTTTAGGCTAGAATTTTTAGATTTTTTTTTAGGTTTTTATTTTATCTGTTCTTCTTTACGTTTTTTGGTTTTGTCTTTTTCTTACGAATTTCGGAATTTGGAGCGAAAGAAAATTTTGCCAAAGCTTTTGGTGAATACTTAAAGACTTCGAGTGAAAGGCAAAGCGGAAGGTGCGAAAGAAGAAGATTTTTTTTTATAAAAAAAAAGAGAGAAAAAAAAAAGAAAACATTTTTATTTTTGTAGATTTTTTTTTTTAGACTTTCTTTTTCTTTTGCACTTTATATTTTTGGACTTTGGACTTTAAATTTTGGGACATTATTTTTTAAACCCTACGGAAGGGTAGTTTAAATATAAACTATTTGCAGAGAAGGACGGTGATTACGATATCACCTCGGCCCCTCGGGTTCGTACGTGACATAGGATTCGTGGCCCGAGTCGACTACAAAGGTTCATCCCCCGTCTGGTACGGGAGGTAAGTTTGTCGAAACACTCGGGAATCCCCTGTCAGCGAGTTACTGTCTTCCTTCGTATGCATATATGTTGAGGACTTTAAAACGACTGCTTTAATTTCCTAGTAAAGGGCAAGGACTGGCCATACAAGATAAGGGTTCGGATTTCATCACCGTTCTCTTCTTGCCCGCCTTAGGAAAACGACACCAAACGCGAACCTAAGCCTAAAATTTTGACTAGAACGAGACCGATAGGGTAACGAGCTTAATAGGAAAGTCATTCGAAAAATATTGGTTACTATTTTAAGCATACTTCGAAGTTCTTGACGGTTTCTGTAAGTTGAATGCGTGACTGCGCCGCCTTGTAATACCGGTGAGGCCTTGGGTATCAAAGCTCCACCGAGCTTCCCTCGCCTCAATTCAACTTACTTTAACTCGGATTGATTCAAGAGGGGTTTGCTTAAATTGTAACGAATTCCCGTTCGAAGGATTAGAAGCTGGTATAGAAACAATCTAAGTGGAGCCATCATGCTTTTTGTTTGCTAGAAATCAGTAGGTTTGCTGTGGTGGAGTCAGCCTTGTTTGTGTTTGCTTAGAACATCCCTTCCTTTTTAGGACTTTTCTTTTTGATTTTTTTTCTAGTGTATGCCCGAAGTTTTTAAACGGGCTTGGAAAAGAAACACTTTAGGTCGTTTGATTAATGACAAACCTAGTAGTTCTTCTTGTGAAGGCGGGGAGCTCGAAGACTCTTCTTTTGAGAGCCCCGTTTTTGGAAACTTCAGTTTTGAGAATCTGTCTCTTCGTGAGGAAAGTACCCCTAATACTCCTAGTCCTTTGGTAGTGCCAGAAATGACAACTTTGAAAGCTTTGCTAAACCCAACTAGGACCTCTCGTCCGTCTTGTATCAAGTTAGCTGAAACCGAGGCAAATTATGAACTGAAACCTGGGACTTTACAGATGCTCCCAATGTTTTTAGGGAAGGAGAATGAGAACCCCTATTTTCATGTTAGGGAATTTGAGGAAGTTTGTAGTACTCTGAAAATTAAAAACCTAAGCGATGATGCGTTGAAACTTAGGTTATTCCCCTTTTCCTTAAAAGATAAAGCCAAATCTTGGCTATATAGTTTGGACTCTGAGTCAATTAAAACCTATGACCAACTTACTTCTGCCTTTGTACATATGTTTTTCCGAAGGTATAAAACATCGTCTATTAGGACACAAATATGTACTTTTGCCCAACAAGAGGGAGAATCTTTATATAGGTATTTAGAAAGGTTCAAGGACTTGATATCTCAATGTCCTCATCATGGTTTGGAGAAGGCTAGGTTAGTTCAGATCCTCTACGAGGGTTTAGATTATTCAACAACAACCATGGTTGAGTCCTTATGCACATGTGGGTTTGAGAATAAAACTGTTGATGAGGCAAGACATTTTTGAATGAAATCGCCGATAAGACCCAACAATGGGAAAATAGTAGGGAACCCCAGAAAAAAATTCTTCTAAGTAGAGAAAATGTTAATAGGGTAGAAGGATCTCATGAGTCAGATGCCAAAATAGCAGCTATAGCCAAAAGGTTAGAAGCCTTAGAATTAGGTCATTCTAGTGGTAGTAGTGGAAGAAATGAGCCTTTTTGGGAAGGCCATGTTGTTGAAGAGAAAGCCAATGCTCTTTATAACAATACTAGGTTTGATAACTGACAGAAGTTTGACCCATATTCAGAAACCTATAACCCTGGATGGAGAAACCATCCAAACCTTTCTTGGTCCAAGGGCCAGAATCAAGGTCAGTCTAGTAATGCTCAGGTTCCCCCAGTTTTTGGCTATACTAAGAATCCTTTAGCTCCAGCACAGTTTCAGAACCCTTCGGATAAGAATATTATGAGTTTAGAAGAGTCTCTTGCTTTGTTAATGAAATAGGTGAAAGACCATCTGATCATGTGAATGCTATTAAAACCCTTAGGAGTGGTAGAGTGATAGACAACAAGGTTTCCATGCCTGATAGTGAACATGCTGTAGTTCACCCTTCTGAACCATAAATTGAAGAGACTGATAGAGTCTCTAAAGAGACCAATGAGGGTCATATTGAACTTACTACCGTGTTGAGAAAGCGTTGCTTGACTTAGGAGCTAGTGTGAACTTACTACCATATAATGTGTACCTTAAGCTAGGACTTGGTGAGATGAAACCTACCCAGATGACACTTCAGTTAGCTGATAGGTCCGTTAAAATTCCTCGTGGTGTGATCGAGGATGTTATCATAGAGGTTGACAAGTTTATTTATCCAATGGATTTTGTTATCCTAGATACCCAACCTTTCCCTGACCCAGATAACCAGATACCGGTAATTTTAGGTCGCCCGTTTTTAGATACATCCAATGCGTTCATTAACTGTCGAAATGGTATTATGAAATTGTCTTTTGGTAATATGACTATTGAGCTGAACATTTTTAATATTAGTAAGCTACCCTCTGAACTAGATGACTCGAACATAGAAGAGGTGAACATGATAGGAACATTAGTCGAGGAGTCATTACCAAACACTTTGTTAGAAGATCCATTAGAGAAATGCCTATCTCACTTTGGGATTGATTTTGATGACGATAATGTGATTAATGAGGTGAATGCTTTGTTAGATTCAACCCCTTTGTTAGATACTAGTACTGGATGGAAACCTAAAGTCGAACCACTACCAGTTTCTAAGTCTACCCTAGTTCCTTCATTGGAAGATCCTCCTAAGTTGGACCTAAAACCATTGCCAGATTCCCTGAAATATAGGTTTTTAGGCCCGTCTGAGACCTTACCTGTGATTATTTCTTCCGTCTTGGATAGTGACCAGGAAAGTAGGCTATTAACCGTCCTTCAAAACAACAAGGAAGCTTTAGGGTGGACCATAGCTGACATTAAGGGTATAAGTCCCACCGTTTGCATGCATCATATCTATTTAGAGAGTGATACCAAACCTTCTAGGGAGATGCAACTGTCGACTAAACCCTAATATGAAAGAGGTAGTTCGAAACGAGGTCCTTAAGTTGTTAGATGCAGGAATTATCTACCCCATTTCAGAAAGTAAGTGGGTCAACCCCGTTAAGGTTGTACCCAAGAAATACGGTATTACTGTAGTCCAGAATGATAACAATGAGTTAATCCCGACCCGAGTGACCACGGGTTGGCGTGTTTGTATTGACTATAGGAAATTTAACAAGGTCACCGGGAAGGACCACTTTCCCCTTCCCTTCATCGACCAGATGCTAGAGAGATTAGCTGGACATAGTCACTACTGGATTTTAGATGGCTACTCTGGATATAATCAGATCGTTATTTCCCCAGAAGACTAGGATAAAACCACTTTTACCTGTCCCTTTGGTACCTTAGCGTATAGACGCATGCCTTTCGGGCTTTGTAATGCCCCCGCGACTTTTCAGCGTTGCATGATGAGCATATTTTCTGACATGGTAGAACGGTTCTTAGAGGTCTTTATGGATGATTTTTCAATGTTTGGTTCGTCTTTCGATGAGTGCTTGCATCATTTGTCACTATTATTGACTAGGTGTAAGGAAAAGAATTTAGTGCTTAATTGGGAGAAATGTCACTTCATGGTTCGTTCAGGAATTGTTTTAGGGAATATCGTATCTTCTAAGGGTATAAAGGTAGATAAAGCCAAAGTTAACCTTATTAAGACTTTACAGGTCCCAAAAACCGTAAGAGATATTAGGTCATTCTTAAGGCATGCAGGTTTTTATCGTCGATTCATTAAGGATTTTAGCCTAATTTCTAGACCTCTTTGCAATTTGCTTGCAAAAGATGTTAAGTTTGTCTTCGATAATGCTTGTTTAGAGGCTTTTCAGAAGCTTAAGAATTTACTCACTACCGCCCCCATAGTCCAGGCACCCAACTGGAATCTACCCTTTGAGATCATGTGTGATGCTTCAGATTATGCTATTGGTGTTGTGCTAGGTCAGCGAGAAAAAAAATTACTTCATGTAATTTACTATGCTAGCAAAACTCTAAATGATGCCAGTTGAACTATACCACTACCGAGAAAGAACTGTTAGCCATTTTGTTTTCCTTAGACAAGTTTAGACCCTATCTTTTAGGTTCTAAGATCATCATATATACTGATCATGCTGCTTTGAAATATCTTTTGTCTAAGAAGGATACAAAACCTAGATTGATTAGGTGGATCCTTTTGTTGCAAGAGTTTTCTCCAGACATTAGAGACAAAAAGGGTGTCGAAAATGTTGTAGCAGACCACTTGTCTAGGCTAGTTGTTAGTTACCCTGATGATTCCCTTCCTATAAGGGATAGCTTTCCTGATGAATAATTGTTTTTTGTTACCCAATTACCTTGGTATGAGAATATAGTGAACTATCTTGTTACTGGTCGAATGCCCCAACATTGGGGTAAACAAGATCGTTCTAGGTTTTTAGCTGAGGTTAAGCACTTATTTTGGGATGATCTTATTTTTTTAAGTATTGTCCAGACCAGATTATTTGGAGATGTATACCTGAGAGTGACCAATCCAGTATTATTTCCTTTTGTCATGATCATGCTTGTGGGGGTCACTTTAGTGCTAAGATATTGCAGTGTGGATTCTATTGGCCTTTGTTGTTTAAAGACTCCCACAGTTACTGTGTGACTTGTGAACGTTGCCAGAAATTAGGAACCATTTCCCGTAGGAACATGAATCCCTTGAACCCTATTTTAGTTGTGGAGGTCTTTGACGTGTGGGGTATTGACTTTATGGGTCTGTTTCCTAATTCTTTTGGTAACTTATACATCCTTGTCGCTGTAGACTATGTCTCTAAGTGGATTGAGGCGGCTGCGTGTAAAACCAATGACCATAGGGTTGTGATTGAGTTCTTGAAAAATAATATACTTACACGTTTTGGTAAACCGCGAGCTATAATTAGTGATGGAGGGTCGCACTTTTGTAATGGACCTTTTAGGCTTTTGATGAAAAAATATGGTATTACACATAAGGTAGCTACCCCTTATCATCCACAGACTAGTGGTCAGGTAGAAGTTTCCAATAGGGAGATAAAACGTATATTAGATAAAACAGTTAGTCCTAATCGGAAAGACTGGTCGTCTAGGCTTACTGATGCCTTATGGGCTTACCATACTGCGTTTAAGACCCCCATTGGAATGTCGCCTTATCGGCTTGTTTATGGCAAGGAATGTCACTTACCTGTTGAGTTAGAGAATAGAGCTTATTGGGCTATTAAGCAGCTAAATTTTTCACTCGACAAGGCAGGAGCCCATAGGAAACTCCAGCTCAATGAGTTAGAAGAGATTCGTAGAGATGCATACGATAGTGCTAAGGAGTATAAGAACAAAATGAAACTTGTGCATGATAGAAATATCTTAAGAAAGTCATTTTCTCCAGGTCAAAAAGTTCTTCTGTATGATACCCTCTTGCATTTTTTCCCTGGGAAGTTACGTTCTCGGTGGACGGGTCCTTTTTATTGTTCGCACTGTCTTTCCTCATGGAGCTGTTGAGATCGAGACACCGGATGGTAGTAGTTCTTCGAAGGTTAACGGTCAGAGATTTAAACCCTTTATAGAACCCTTTCTTACAGGTGATATTGTGGAGGTCCCTCTGGAGGAGCATGTTTACTCTTGATTGACCATCGAGGCGATTGTATGTTGTATATTAGTTTTTGATTTCTCTCTTCACCCAGGTACTATCTTCCCGACTTCTCTCTTTACTAATTCCTCATGTTACTTTACTGTTTGGTATTGCTCTTTCATTAGAAACATTGAGGACAACGTTAGATTTAAGTTTGGGGGTGGGGAAGAAACTTTTTGTTAGCTTTTAGTTGCAATAAATAAACTCCAGAGCCTAGAAATTTATGTTTATTAAGGTTGGCACTAACCAATCTAAATGGATGGGAACATCTTGGTTGTATTTGAGGAACCAATCTGATTAGATGGAAACATCTAAAGAGTCTATTCATAAAAGCACAGAGCTCAGGTGTTAGAATTAAAAAAAAAACATGGTAGTTTCGCCATATCTCGTTGAATCCTAATCCTTCTGTTTTTATTTTTTTTTAAAGTGATTTGGTGGGGCACACGATTCAATTTGTTACCTTTTCTAGGGTGGAATAGAGTGATTGAGATACCATCAAAAAAAAAAAAGAGACCAGATTATTAGACCAACCGGAATAAATTCAATAAAGTCGAACACTGGTGCCCTTGCATATGCCAGTTGTGTTGACCTAGAGTTAGGTTTATCGACCACTGGTCCCCTTGTATATGCCAGTTGTGTTGATATTAGTCAGACCGGTATCTCATTCCATTAGGATAGGTTCACCTTGGCAGAGGCCTTCAGACAAATATGGGAAACACCGTTCACTTTTAACCATCTCTTTATCCATCTTCTTAATCATTCCATGTGATTGGTTGACTCCGGTTATGATGTCTAGAAACTATCTGAGTAGAGCTCTGTCACTTATATATGAATTATAGTATGCTGAGTGCAAACTCGTGTACAACAATTGGAAATTCGCATCAGGGTACTTCCTCCTATAGTCAATGTTTGTATGCCAACCAAGGAGATTCTTTAGTGCCTTACAAGGTTCTGCGTAGATAGGTAGGGTCCTTAAAATCAATCAGTTTTGACTCACACAATCGACCACGATGAAACTGATGGTCAATCTTAAGCAAATGTATCAACCCTAATCTCTTAAAGTAATTAGGTTTAGCCTCAAAACTAAATAATTGACACATCTGAAATTTATACGTTCCCACAATTGGTTGAAAAATATTTGGTGGGAAAACAAAGTCGATCTAAGTATCATAGCCTGGTCTAACCTCATCAACCAGAGGATGGGTTTCTAACAACTGAACTTCCTTATGGACATCACTAGGTTCAGGAAAACGTGTATGAAGATAATTTTGCAAAATGGTTGAGGCACATATGTCAAGTCCTAAGTGAGGTACCTATGTAAGAGTTAAAGCACATGGAGAATGATAATCACCCCCAAACTTAGAGTTTTGGGTATCTCTAGATAGACTAGATATAATTTCCTTAATTTCTAGATCGTTGGAATCCTGAAAATAGTCAATTGCTTCTTCTAGGTTATACTCAAGTGACGCATCCTCACTCATATTTAATAGCTGTACGAGTTCATTTTCTTCGTCTAAGACCATTGTTTCTAAATCGCTAGACTCTAAAACGGTATTCTCAGAATAAACTCGTTCCTCTAAACCATTATCGACTTCGTAATCAAAAGGAAATACTACATCATCTAAAGAAGTGGTATCTCTAATCAAATCCTCGTCCTTTTGAATAGGTGAATAATCATTAAAATTATCGGGATCTGAACCAGAAATAACATTATCATCATAAAGTTCACTTGGAGTAACAAATTCCTGATCACTATGCCTACATATTTTAAATTCTTCATCAACACTATCTACATCATAATCATCATAATAACATGAAAATGGTTGAACCTCATTTAAACAAGTAGTGTTACCAATTTTATCCTCGTCATCTTGATTATGCAAATAACTATCCTCATTTTCAAGGGTACTATTGGAATCACTATATTGGAAATTAAGATTATTTCGAGCAATTCTTTCGTTCGTCTCAGCTATCAACTTGAAGGATTCCTCTATAGAAAGTTCTCTTTCGTCATAAAATAAGTTATTCATCTCAGCTAACTTACGTTTCGACTCCTCTAATTTCCTGAGGGACTCTTCTAAAGGAGAAATATAAGAATTTTGCTCGTATGACCGGTGCGTGTGTGGATAGTCATTGGGCTCATCAAGGTATGAGCCATAACCTTGAAAAGGCTGATGTTCCCAACCACTATTCACATTATGGTCAAAGTAGTAACGTCCATTTTGAAACTCAGTCGGATATTCTTTGTATTGGCTCTTGTAATACCAGTTCGACATTCTTTTGCAGGGGGTGTGAGTTGTCACACAAAATAAAACCCACTGACAGGGGATTCGTGGGTGGATAGAGTCTTACCTCCCGTACCAGACGGGCGATGAACCGTTGAAGTCGACCCAGGCCCGTATGGTAACTGTCGTCCTTCCCTGCAAACAGTTTATATTTAATATTAACCCTTCAGTAGGGTTTTAAAAAAATAATGTCCAGTCCAAATTAAAGTCCAAAAAGTATCCAAAATAAAAAGAAAAATTAAAAAAACTAAAACCCTATTTACAGTTTCTAAAAATAAACCAAAATAACTATATACAAAATCTTCTTCTTCACTCCTTTCGGATTCCTCTTTTCTTTCCTTCTTTGGCGATGCTTTCCTTTTATAGCACTTTTTCTTTCCTTGTAGATTCGCTCGAAATCTGAAAAGAATCAAAAAATACCAAAGGCGTAAAAGAGAACAAAAATTCTAAAAGAGATAAAATAAATCTAAAACCTAATACAAATCCGCGTCGGCGGCGCCAAAAATTGATGTAGTTTTGAAAGTGGTAATAAAGTTCGTTCAACTCGGATTGTGTAAAGGTTTGATTTAAGAACTAAGAATAAAAATACTAAAAATATATTCATAAGGTTGTCATGAATATCGAGAGGTACTGAGACTTATGATTTCACCACTAATCACATTCAATTGGTTCATATGATGACTCATAACAATTCTAGCTCTTTTGTTGACTCTTTTCTTTGCCAAAAGTAGATTTTATAAAGCATTAGATGTAAATCACAAGCATGACGCATCAAAAGTTCCTAAAACCCAGCATGCGACATCAAACAAAATCACAACTAATCAAGAAAAATCATAAATCGATTAAAACAAGTGCAAAAGCCATAAAGAATCAATTATAGTTATCAAGTGATTGTGAAATGGGGCTTCCTCCATCATCCCAGTGTTGGGGTTTAGATTCTCATGTCAAAAAAACGCTCAAACTATTTAATCATGGCTCAAATAGGTGTTTTTATTGAAGAAGTGAATCTGTAACAGATATAATTGTGACAGAATCCACTGTTACGGAAGCTGCCCTTACAAATAAATTCTAACAGGAATAGTTGTTGCAAAGCTGTTACAAAGGTATTGGATTTGAAAGATTAGGTAACGGTTTCTTGCTAAGTTGCGAAGTGTTCTACGACGTTGTTCTTCAGCAGCAGAAACGTCTTCTCTGCAACTCTTGATTTTGACCTCTGCAGCTTCACCAAGCCCTCAGCTCGGTCCTCCAAAGTCTCGAATCCCTTCTATGAACTCCCAGCAACTTATATATAGCCAACAGAGCGATTTAATCTCCCCAAAACTTCTCGAAATCTCTTATTTTCTTTTCTTGGCATTTACGGCAATAATCTTTTCCCAAAATTGTTCACGCGTTTCTGAGCTTTCCAACTTATATCAAACTCTTCCTTACATAGATATGTATCTTTGGAAAGATTTTTAGGTCTTTAGTCTCTCTAGAACTTCTAAAAATAATCTCAATAGGGTCAGTGTAAACACACTTTCCCTGTTTAGCTCCAACTCGGTTTCTATCCCAATTCGATCCAAACAAACGACTATACCATGCTTGTTTAGTTGAATCACGTCCAGGCCAATCAATTCTGGCGATTGAATCTCACTAAAACACCTTCGAAATCAATCCCCAACTCTGCCAGTTGCATGCACAAAATTTCCCGCCAATTTCAGTTTTTAAAACGATGAAGATGACCTCCCCCTATCCTGTGTTGGTCTCCCTTTAGCAGTTGTCTGGAAATGGACGCCCCTTAGTAATTAGTCACCCCTTATCCATTTGAGGGGTCCGAATAGCAAGTGTCCTCCGGGGGTGCCCCACGCAACTTTTCGAGCCGATTTTTCCAAAAATGTTTATTGGCCAAAAATACCTACACACACATAAAACACCATAATAAGTACAAAAATGAGCACTATCAATATATAGAATCGAGACAAATTAGACACAAAAATGTGTCTATCATCAAGTTAAAGTTCAGGCATAAAACACAAGGCCTGATCCATAAGCTCATGCCACAAACTAATGCATTAAAAGATGCATCACAACAGTTACTTTCTACAAGTCTATAATTACTAATCTTCATGGACTGCAACTTCAAGATGATTTCTAAACAACAACAACCTCTTAAAAAAATCAAACTTCAATCAGAAAACATCTCATACAACTTGGATCATTATCAATTCTTATTTCTAACAATTTATTTCTCTAACTCATCCACACACACCATCTCAACAGCACCACCACTTCAGCCCATATCTCCACAATGTAGTTAAGCTCATTTTCACAATATCCTAGCATTCATCTAAAACATCACCAGAAATCCAACTTCACCAATATTTCGATCTCACCTGCACAGTTCATACATCTACCTAGCTCATTCATTTCCCTTACAACCCTGAGCAAAAACTCAACTACAGTTCACTAAACAATCCATCACCAAACTCAATTGCTCAGCTACACAGTAAACTCAATATCAGTACAACACCTTCATTTGTAACTCAACTTATAACTCTAATTCCATTCACTTGAGCTCCACCAACAGTTAAACAACATCAACATCATTTCTATTACATACACATTACCATTCTCATTAACTCTAAAATCTCAGCTCCATTTTTTTACTTCCCAATTCATGAATCTTGTAACTTAAATCCGCTATCAGTTTATATGAATTACCAATTCAGTATCCAATCCTTTCTTCACATCTTCACCAACCCTTCCGTGTCACAGCATTAACGGCTTCATCATATTCTTCACCCGCAGTTTGAGTTTCATCAACAACCAATTCCTGAATTTCCCTTTCACATGAAATTACCCAAATATTGAAATCTCTTCAAATCCCTAATCTAAGTTACCCTAATTCAATAACCTGAACTCAAAAACCACCATTCAAAACATCTTCTTTGTGAAATTACTCAACTCAGGAACCCTGATTACACAGCCCCTTCACCTTATTCCTAAAGAAACTTAAATTAAATCTAATACAACCAGCTAGACTATAATCAATCACAAACCCATCAAACAATTCACTAAAATAAACTCAATTTTGCATAATTAAGAGACGAAATCAAATTAGAAACCCTAATTACCTTTTTCTCAACTGAATCGAAAGTTGAATACCAAATATTTTGCTTCGTTCTCAAAACACGAAACCCATCTCCAATTAACTGACTTCATACCCAATTCTAACATAATTACTCAATCAATCTTCATATTTCAGAAACCCTAACTTTTATTTCCCTTTGATCCATCGTTTCTTCTTCATCTAAAGTTGAACCATCTTCAACACCATCGATCACCAAACTCCTGAGATTACTCGAACAATATTGAAGGTCAAATCCTCTGATTTGAGATCGACAGAGAGAAGGATAAAAGGAACAGAGAAGAAGAAGAAGAATAAATAAGAAAAAAAAAAGACGAGAGAAATGAATTTCTCTTCGACACATTTTGGTGATAAGGACAACCAAATTGCTAAGGCACCTGAACAAAATGATAGTGCATCTAGGTCGGTTTAAAGCGAAAAGACTATTTTACCCTTCACACAAAATCTGATGATATCTTCTTCGTCCGGTATCAGAATGACGCGTTCAAGTAGTCCATCTCGTATAACTTTTCGAGATCTATCTAATGGTACTAGTTTCGTGTATAGATCGTTGTTAGATTAATTTATATTAATTAAGATTCATCTCTAATTAATCGAGTCATTAGCGGCTGAGTCGTCTCTTGACTGGTTTAATAGCGTTGACGATATTGAGGGTCCTTATACGTAAAAATGATACACGGCCTGGATATGTATCCGTAACCAGGAGTGATTTTCTTTTTTGGGTGACCAGAGTAATATACGGCTAGGTATTTCCTAACCGTAAACATATTACAGATACTTTTCCTAACCGTTATCTGGGTAACGGCCGGGAGTTTCTAACCGAAAAACTGTGCAAGCTTATTTGAAAACAATTATATGTATTTACGGATAGGTTATGTGAAGCATCGACCTATCCGAAAGTGCACAAAAAAATCAATAATGTTGATTTTTTCCTCAATGTTCTTGGATTAGATAATGGAAAGACTAACATTCATTTATACATGCAAAGTTATAAAAATTCATCCATCCAAATCCTTAACCAAACAACAAAATTAGTAAATAGACAAAGTCTTAGATAATAAAAAATCCATGAAGTAAAATACTAAAAAGAGAGAAAATAGTCATTCACTTGATTCCTCAACCTCATCCGAGCGCAAAAACGAATCCAAATCGTCGTCCTCTTTTTCCTGTTCCACAATTTGTTCTACAACTCTAGATTTTTTACCTCTTCCACTGCCACCTTGAATTGGAGTCTTTTTTACCTCCACCACGTCCACCGCGAGTACTTGTTCCAGCACGGCCACCTTTTTCACCTCAACCACGGCCACGTTTTTCACCTATTTTACCTCCACCTCGACCTCCTCGACCGCCTTTTCCTTGATTTATTGAACTTGTTCACCGGAGGGACTATCCGAGTCGTAGTTAGAACAAGGAGACCCATCCCTCTTACCTATCCTTGATCGGTACTCTTCATAAGAATATAGACCTCCTTTCTCAGGGATTATTATGCCTTTAACTCGAATCCGGAGTAATCTTTGTTCAGGGACCGTTAACTTCTCACCCGAATTAATCATGCGGGTCATGTCCTTGACCACCCAATTAACTCGTTCAACCTATTTTTCATATCAATACACATACTGTAATTATTCATAGATAATTAAAAAAAACAACATATACAAACATAATTAGTAGTATACGTACCACCATATTCTCCCAATCATCTTCTTCATTCATGATGTCCTTGATTTTGAACTCTCTGCCTTCTTGCAATGTCTCTGCGCTTTCGGATCCAAATTTTCCACATAAGGATGAGCCTACTCTGGATACCATTATCTTTAATTCGCATGTACTTCATAAATTCCATGAGAAGCTTCAAGCGTTCTTCTACTCATTTGGTTTACTTCTTTGGAACGACCATTCCAATGCTCGATCAACGATGCTGGTTCATAGGTCAATCTGACATCTTTTTCCTTAAATTGGGAGTTGGCTATGCTCAGTTTAAAACGAGAGTCTTCAGGTATAATTTTCTGGACAATACCAATTTGGCGGAGCTTTCTACGAGGATCTAAAATGATGAACCTAATTGAATGAAAAAAAGGTCCCACATTAAGAAATACTCTATCACCAAGTTCATCTTCTCCATCCTCATCAAGTTTCAAATATGCATCAAAAACCACATCATCAATTGTCAAAGCATCCAACTTTTTCCTCATTTCGACCATTTCCGTCTCTTTAGCCTTGTGTTGGTTCCCTCCAAAGGGGTATCTTCCTCGTGTAGGTTTCTCTAGAGCGCATTTTGTATCCCGAGAAGGCCTCAAGCATTTAAAATGTTCGTAAGCCCATGACTACGGAAAAAAAAGAATTATAAATAAGATATTACACACAAACTAATATATAAAAGTAAAATAGATAAAAAATTGTTATATTAAAAAAAAAGATACCTGGATAAGAGCAACAAATCCCGTAATTTGTGTTTCATTCCACCTAGAATATTTGCAAAGATTGTCTATCACACTAGCAAGGAGGGCGGTGCCCCACGAGTACCTAGGTACCTCGTTTGTTTCCGGATCGAGACGGAGAGTCTTCCACCACTGCAAATAACAAGCATTTACCTTATTTCCTGAGAAATCGGGAAAAAAGACGGTCCCAAGAGCGTGCAACAAGTAAGTTATAGCTATTTGTCTAGCTCTTTCTGCATCCATCACCACCTATCCACTAGCAGTCTTGCGGTCAGAATCATCAAACTTCTCCCTCAGACGAACCATATTAATCTTCCTTTCAATATTAACTGTTTCACGACGTTCATATGGTAGACTAAATTCCCTTTTAGCTCTAGGCACGGCTCCGCCACCTATCTCAAACTCTTCTTCCGCTCCATCTTTGCCCCACCTAAGACAGTCTTTCGCAAAGACACAAAGATGATCAAAATGAATAGAATTGTTAAAATCCCCACACACAGACTTTCCTTCCAAAGCAAGACCGGTGATTTGCTTTGCATCATCTGGAGTGATAGTTATCTCGCCGAACGGGAGTATAAAAGTCATGGTTTCAGGCCAGAATATTTCTTTAAAACCACAAACTGTCACAACATCATAGGTCTTCTGAAAAAGCGGGGGTCTAACAACACCACCCAATATTTCTCTTAGCAATCTGTATGGACTAACTCGAATATACTTTTAAGAGAATCAATAAGACTCAATCAATTAAAAGTGTATCAACGAGTTTATATCTCTCTCTTGATTTGATATACTCAAGCAGGAACTGTGAGTTCTATTCAAATACAAGGAATAACTTGGATGGTACCAAAGACCAATATCCAAGGATCAATCAATAACACACAACCTGTATTATTTCAATTACAAAGATAAAAAAATATAATGCGGAAATTGAAATAACACAAACACCAGAAATTTTGTTAACGAGGAAACCGCAAATGCATAAACACCCCGGGACCTAGTCCAGATTGAACACACATTGTATTAAGCCGCTACAGACACTAGCCTACTCCAAGCTAACTTCCGACTGGACTGTAGTTGAACCCCAATCAATCTCCCACTGATCCAAGGTACAGTTATGCTCCTACGCCTATGATCCCAGCAGGATACTGCGCACTTGATTCCCTTATCTGATCTCACCCACAACTAAGAGTTGCTACGACCCAAAATCGCAGGCGTTGACAATAAACAAATCTGTCTCACACAGACAAGTCTATCAAAGGATCAATCTGTCTCCCACAGATAAACCCTAAAGGTTTTGTTCCGTATTTTGATAATAATCAAGGTGAACAGGAACCAATTGATAATCCGGTCTTATATTCCCGAAGAACAACCTAGATTAATCAATCACCTCATAACAATCTTAATCGTATGGTAGCAAAACAAGATGTTGTGGAATCACAAACGATGAGACGAAGACGTTTGTGATTACTTTTTATATCTTGCCTATCGGAGATATCAATCTCAAGCCAATCAATCTGATTGTACTCGTACGATAGAAAATGCAAGATCAGATCACACAACTACGATAACAGCAGTATCGTTCTGGCATCACAATACCAATGAAGTCTTTAAGTCGTTAACCCGGTTTGAGAAAAGAAAACCAGAGGTTAAAGGAGAACCGACTCTAGTATGCAAACTAGTATCACACGTAAGGTGTGGGGATTAGTTTTGCACAATACGAGATATCTCCTTTATATAGTCTTTCAAATCAGGGTTTTGCCTTGGTCACAAAGCAAACAATATCCACCGTTAGATGAAAACCTGATTTAGATTCAAGCTAATATTTCTCAAACGTTAGATCGAAAATTAGCTTGTTATACACACTTGACAATGCACGTTTCTAGGTTTGTTAACCGTACCCAAACGTATGCACTTGTTGGTTCAATAATAGTCAACCAAAAGGTTAGCCATATGAGCATCTCATACCAACCATGTTCTTCTTCACCATAACTAGTTCAAATGAACTAGTTAGAGAGTTGTTCAATTGCAAGGAAATCTTATGTACTACACAAGACACAATTGAAGCAAAGATGATTTGATTCACTCAAATCGGTTCATGAACTTTATAGCCACGGTTTGCAAACTGCATTCCTTAGTATTTATAAGCTTAAGTTCAGAAATCATCTTCAGATATATAACCTTCTTAAGTTCGCAGACTAGGTTCACAGACTTAAGCAACCGGTAGAGTTTACAAACTACAGCAGAAAATCTCGGTAAAGACTTTCCGCCGGTTCGCGGACTAGTCTAGTTTGTCAACTCCAGCAGAATTTCTCGGGATGAGAAGTTCGGCAGTTCGCGGACTTGGCAAAGCCTTTTTTCCGGTTTCTCTTGATCAACAAAGTTCGCAAACTTTGGTTCAAGGAGTATGACTTATACATAAATGTGTTTCCACAACAATGTTTATGTCTACCATTGGTTATGTAATCTAAACTCTCATTTCAATCATTGAAACATTCTTAGAGGACGTTATATAGTTGTTACACAATTTCTCGTCAAAGCAATTTTCAAAGTGATTGAAACATATCATGACTTTCGTCACTAGGTAAAGATAAACTTGATCGAAGCGAAACGCTTACCAACACATATTTCGAGATATAGATAGGCGAGGTATACTCGGCTCGAAATACCAAATGTGTATAATCTAAGTCTATATATATATAACATATGACTTCTTATCTCAAAGAGTAGGAGATAGAGTAGATAAAATTTTGAGTGACAGATAAGTTCAAGTCTTCACATACCTTTTTGTCGAGAAGTTCCACCGGTTCCTTGAGTAATTCTTCTTCTTATATGATGAATCTCCATGAAATCCTTGAGCTCAACTACACTTTCTATCCTAGTCCGAGACTTAACTATAATAGACTAGAAATAAAGACTTATAGTTTTGATCACTAACATTGACAAACATGCTTGAGATAGCAACGCATGCGAGTTCGACCGAGTAATGCTCTAACAATCTCCCTCTTTGTCAATTTTAGTGACAAAACTATCAATACATATGGAATACAAAAAAGATAAAGAAACTTTAGTAGCTCCTATTCCACATGTCTAATCTTCAACATTCCTCGAAATCTTCGTCATTTCCAAGTACTCCAATGATCCCAAATGTAGTAAGTTTAGTATCACCGTTGTTGAAGATCCGTAGCTATAACAATGAGAAAGCATCGATGTCGATCATTGTTATACAGTGTCACAGTATTATTACACAGTGTCAAATTTCAACTGTATCACAACTTCAACAATAATACTATGGTGATATGTATCACTCCCCCTTAGTCAATACTCCATCTCACATGGAAACAACTCCCCCTACACAATGATCCGAAAACCATATGTATTTGTAGTGTGAACTACATATTAATTCTCCCCCTTTTGTCAATAAAATTGGCAAAGGTACAAGAACGAGATCATAATGAAATTTCCGTAAGAGACATTTCATGACTAAAAGATAATACATACCATCTAATTTAGATGCAATCATATAGCCGAAGCTAATAGCATTCATCAAGGAGTTTAAAGATACAAGATAACCCCTCTAATATTCCACAACTGCACTCCCCTCAAGATATTACCATTAAGTACAAGTTCAAAAGAATTCCCCCCCATTTGATGTCATTCCCGAAATAACAACAAGAGCGACCTTAATTTCAAAAGAAAAGAAGGATTATAATGCACACCAAAAACCATGAGAATAATTTTCTATATCCAACAACTCAATCAAATTAATCACGAGGAAACCCATGATTAATTTAATCAGAATACTCAATCAAATTAAACACAAAAAGTGATAAACTTAATTGATTATGCTCGATATAAGAGAACTTACGGACCATACGACTAACACAACCATTAGAAAATGAATTGGATAGTCGTTCATATACTCAACATAAGAGGAATCCTACGGAGTATGAAAATACTCAACTAGATTAATTACAAGAGAACCCATAACTAATCTAATCGGAATACACAACCAAACTAATCACAAAAGTAATCAATTTAATTGTCATTTGTTTTTCTCGACATAAGAAAACTTACGGAGTAATAACTAAATAACCACACAAGATGATTAATTTAGTTCAATATGCTCGACATAATATATCTCACAGAACACCAACTAAGCTAATAAATCAACTTGGTTGTATAGTGCTCAACATAAGATGCATTACGGAGCCTCACAGTAATACATAAAATATAGATCAGGGATGATCAATAATGCGGAATACACAAGGATTCATTCTATTTTCGATCACTATTTGCATAACGATATAAATAGACATAATCCTTGTTCACAAAAGATTTTAACCTATCTTCCATCAAAGATTGACATAATAGGCTTAACTTTTTTATTTGTCAAAAGTCCATTCTTTTATCAATACATGAATATCGACAACGAACGACTTTACTTTTGACAAAGTATGGGAAAAACATAGTTCACGGACGCAAACTTACATATCCCATTACATATTGCAATATATAGAATCATAAAGATTAATACTGCAAAAATCATCTTCAAAACAAATTTAGAGTTTAAACCAATAAATCTAAACACATGAAGATGAAAACGTTGGACATAGCTATGTGTAATCACAATAATTGTTATTCCAAACTCTAGTAATCCTTCTCAAAAACAAGAATAAATTATCATAAGAAGTTTCCTAGGCATCAAGACAAACTCGTAATGCACATATAAGATGATTTGTCCTTAGATGGTAGAATCAATATTTTTCGCCCGAATTTACACCAAGAATAGCTACCAAGGTCGTATAAAAACAAATAAGAACATACAAAGGCATTAACGACCATGCACCACAGTTCACATAAGATGATTGTGAACATTCAAGAATCCCATAGTAATGCATACTACTGCACATTCTTGCACTTCCTTCTTTTTGATTCACCAACAACATTCTTGTAAAAGCTACAAATGAGCTTAGAAGAGTAGTACTCCAAGAATCCAAGTGCCCAAGTCCAAGAGAAGTGGAACAAGTGCGACGAGACGGAGCAAAACACTCAAAAACAAAAGGCAAGATAAATACCAACCTTTACTCATCCAAATTCAAGAATTTTCATCTCCAGTTTGAAGATAATTCAAAGAGGAATAGAATGCAAAAATAATGAGGTCAATCCGAGTTCGGACGAAGAAGTTACGTCCAAAACAAGTTTACCGAATATCGACGTCAAGTATGCATACGGGTTTGCAAACGAATTTTCATATCCTGGAGCAGTATGCAGAAGGAGTTTGCGAACTTAAACCCCTAGATTTTGGTTTTAAATGATGTTATGCATACTTGGTATGTGTACCATGAAGTCCAAACATCCCGAACTAATGTTTTCAAGCCTAAACATTTAAGAACCTTAAACACAGATTAAGTTAGGTAGAAATGAACGATAATCAAGGTACATGGATCATTATAAGTACTCAAACAAGTAATAAAAACATAAAACTTTCTCAAGTTTATAGACATACCTTTTTAGAAACATCCAATTGAATTCTACAACCTTACCAAATATAATATGTGCGCCCTAGTTGTTGTGCTTCCCTCACCGTATACATAGCAGGGCATTTCTTGGTGAGGATGCACTTTCAACACAAACAAGTTGTGTTGAGGTGAACAATGTCTTGCTCACTATGGCACCAAGAAAGAGTTTCTTTCCAACAACTCTTAAATCTTGTAGTGTTGAGAAACACCCAAGGAACTGTTTTTATAAGTCTATCAAAGAACTTCAAGAGAACCCAAAAAGATTCGTGTTTCTGATTTCTTGTTTTCCAACTTATAAAAAATAGTTTCTGCAGATAGTTTTTAATACTGCGAAGAGAAACTCTTTTGATAAAAAGAGAAGTCCTAGATTCTTCATAAAAGAAGATAATACTACTATCTTGATAGGAAGTATCATGAATTGAGCAACGAATCAATTCATGCTTTGAGGTGATACACTCAGATGACTGAGATTTAAACTCCTCTTGTAATTCGTTTAGTTTATCACAACTAATTAGATTACGCAGAGGAGGAGCATTGCTCTCACTGATTAGTAAATCAATATCAACCTTAACATGAATATTATTCATCATAACTTGATTTAGTGTGTCAAGAGATTTTTGATCTTTATGGAGGTATAACTCAACATCAAGAGATAAGCTCCCAAGCTTCTTTTCAAGATCTGAAAACACTTCAAGGGATTTTAAACCTAGTGAAGGTTTAGATAGAACTTCTTCTACAGATTTCATTAAATCAGTCATGGAAGAGAATTTTGAAATCCCTGGATCTGGTGGTGCATTTATTGAGATAGCACTACTGTCCATAGAGTCAGATCGCTACAAACACAGACTTGTAAGGTCTTTAACGTGTTTGCATGCTCTGATACCAATTGAAAAAGCGGGGGTCTAACAACACCACCCAATATTTCGCTTAGCAATCTGTATGGACTAACTCGAACATACTTTTAAGAGAATCAACAAGACTCAATCAATTAAAAGTATATCAACGAGTTTATATCTCTCTCTTGATTTGATTTACTCAAGAAGGAACTGCGAGTTCTAATCAAATACAAGGAATAACTTGGATGGTACCAAAGACCAATATCCAAGGATTAACCAATGATAATCAACAACCAAAGGTTGGATTACTCTAATTGATGATCTAACGAACAACCTGTATTATTTCATTATAAAGATAAAACAATATAATGCGGAAATTTCAATCATAGACACCAGAAATTTTGTTAACGAGGAAACCGCAAATGCAGAAAAACACCGGGACCTAGTCCATATTGAACACACACTGTATTAAGCCGCTACAGACACTAGCCTACTCCAAGATAACTTCAGACTGGACTGTAGTTGAACCCCAATCAATATCCCACTGATCCAAGGTACAGTTGTGCTCCTACGCCTCTGATCCCAGCAGGATACTGCGCATTTGATTCCTTAGATGATCTCACCCACAACTAAGAGTTGCTACGACCCAAAATCGCAGGCTTTGACAATAAACAAATCTGTCTCACACAGACAAGTCTATCAAAGGATCAATCTGTCTCCCACAGATAAACCTTAAAGGTGTTGTTCCGTCTTTTGATAATAATCAAGGTGAACAGGAACCAATTGATAATCATGTCTTATAATCCCGAAGAACAGCCCAGATTAATAAATCACCTCACAACAATCTTAATCGTATGGTAGCGAAATAAAATGTTGTGGAATCACAAACGATGAGACGAAGACATTTGTGATTAATTTTTATATCTGGCCTATCGGAGATATCAATCTCAAGCCAATCAATCTGATTGTACTCATACATAGAAGATGCAAGATCAGATCACACAACTACAATTAAAGTAGTATCGGTATGGCTTCGCAATCCCAATGAAGTATTTAAGTCGTTAACCCGGTTTGAGAAAAAAAAAACCAGATGTTAAAGGAGAATCGATTCTAGTATGCAAACTAGTATCACACGTAAGGTGTGGGGATTAGTTTTGCACAATACTAGATGTATCCTTTATATAGTCTTTCAAATCAGGGTTTTTCCTTGGTCACAAAGCAAACAATATCCACCGTTAGATGAAAACCTGATTTACATTCAAGATAATATTTTTCAACCGTTAGATCGAAAACTTAGCTTGTTATACACATTTGACAATGCACGTTTCTAGGTTTATTAACCGTACCCAAACGTATGCACTTGTTGTTTCAATAATAGTCAACCAAAAGGTTATCCATATGAGCATCTCATATCAACCGTGTTCTTCTTCACCATAACTAGTTCAAAATGACTCAAATGAACTAGTTAGAGAGTTGTTCCATTGCAAGGAAATCTTATGTACTACACAAGACACAATTGAAGCAAAGATGATTTGATTCACTCGAATCGGTTCATGAAATTTATAGCCACGGTTTGCAAACTGCATTCCTTAGTATTTATAAGTTTAAGTTCAGAAGTCATCTTCAGATATATAACCTTCTAAAGTTCGCAGACTAGGTTCGCGGACTTAAGCAACCGGTAGAGTTTACAAACTCCAGCAGAAAATTTCGGCAAAGAATTTTCGCCGGTTCGTGGACTGGGTTCGCGAACTAGTCTAGTTTGTCAACTCCAGCAGAATTTCTCGGGATGAGAAGTTCGGCAATTCGCGGACTGATTTGCGGACTTGGAAAAGCCATTCTTCCGGTTTCTCTTGATCAACAAAGTTCGCAAACTTTGGTTCAAGGAATAAGACTTTTACATAAATGTGTTTCCACAACAATGTTTATGTCCACCATTGGTTATGTAATCTAAACTCTCATTTCAATCATTGAAGCATTCTTAGAGGATGTTATATAGTTGTTATTCACAAACCATTTCTCGTCAAAGCAATTTTCAAAGTGATTGAAACATATCATGACTTTCGTCACTAGGTAAAGATAAACTTGATTGAAGTGAAACGCTTACCAACACATATTTCGAGATATAGATAGGAGAGGTATACTCGGATCGAAATACCAAATATGTATAATCCAAGTCTATATATATAGCATACGACTTCTTGTCTCAAAGAGTATGAGATAGAGTAGATAGACTTTTGAGTGACAGATAAGTTCAAGTCTTCACATAACTTTTTGTCCAGAAGTTTCATCGGTTCCTTGAGTAGTTCTTATTCTTGTATGATGAATCGCCATGAAGTCCTTGAGCTCAACTACACTTTCTATCTTAGTCCGAGACTTAGCTATAATAGGCTAGAAATCAAGACTTATAGTTTTGATTACTAATATTGACAAACATGCTTGAGATAGCAACGCATGCGAGTTCGACCGAGCAATGCTCTAACATCTTCTGCAAAGCATCGATTCCGGACCATAACCCCGAAGCTTTTACCAAACCTACCACATCTGGATGCTCTTTCTCCAACGGCCAAAACCTTCCTTGTTGGTGCTTTAGTTTAGGGACTGCTTTATCGGGAAACTACAAAGAATATAAAATTTTGGTTATTACAATTAAATATCCATAATAAAATGAAAATAACATATATTAAATTTGATTTATTACATTTGCGGCACAAACCCTAAATCTTGTTTGATTTGATGACTGGTAACCAAACAAGACAGATCTATCTTTTGGCTCACCCCAAGGGCTCCCATTCTTATTGGGAGGTAAAAACACCATAGCATCGATGATTTGTCTTGCCATTTCTTTTGGTGCATACTTCTTCTTTTCCCTCTTCTCCTCCTCAACTATAGAGTTACCTTTATCAATAGCAGCACCACGAGTTTCGTGCAAGTTTTTTTTTTCTTCTTCTTCTTCATTTGGGTCTCGTTCATTTCTTCTAGAAGTGCCAACTCCAACTTCAGTTCCTCCAGTAACAGCAAGTACACCTTCACTTCTTCCACCAACTCCAACTTCAGTTCCTCCAGTAACAGCAAGTCCACCTTCACTTCCTCCACCAACTTCAACTTCAGTTCCTTCAGTAACAACAAGTCCACCTTCACTTCCTCCGCCAACTACAACTTCACTTCCTCCACTTGTGGAAACTACAACTTCACTGCCTACAGCAGTTCAAGATCCAACTCAATTTCCTCCACCGGTCACAACTCCACTTGCATTCCTTGCGTTTTCACCCAGTGGTTTTGTGTGACGAGGTTGTGGAGTCGGGTCACTACAAGGTGTTACTTCTTGTGATCTGTGACGGACCGGAAAATTACGCCTTTGGCGCGTTGCCCCGCAGGCCGTAACTCCCCCGGTGCGCCATGATGAAACTACGATCCGGACCTTAAAGTTAGGCAAATGCACGTCCATTCTCCCTTTCAAGCATGCTCGTGTAGCATGATGCATCTAACTTAGCTTCCACACCGTTCCAACTTACCCTTGTTCTGCGAAGGGTTCAAATCCATAGAGGCTATGGCCGACGCATCACTGGCTTCCGAGTGTTGTCCAGGCATAAGGCATGCATGGACTTGCACATAGGCCATTGACGGCCTAATTCCATCTACCTTAGGCTTATTCAAGCTCCGCTAACTTGCAAATTGATCTAGCTTACTTTCTAGGCCATGCCCAATGCGCCATTGGTACATGCCTAAGTCAAACGGCTTGATAGGAAGTATGAGCATCAAAGGAATGGAATGCAACTAGCCTCATAAAGTATGACCAAAATCATCTCTTGCGTTGAGATATCGAGCCAGATGATATGAGAGGCCAGTATGTCGCAATCATCCTTCAATTAGATGATATGAGCGATAACGTGCTGGACCGGCAATGCTGCAACTCATTGCGGCTCCCTACGTACCCTTCCCTACTCTAAAGGGATCAAGCACAGACCGTAGTTCACCCTCGAAGGGATAGAATCTTAACCAACTCGTTTGCAAGGCCATAGCCTAGTAAAAATGGTAATGGCCTGATCCGTAGGCCATTCCGTCAAGATGCACAATGATTATGCATCATCGGGTCCAAGGTATGGTATGATGATTCCTAAGCATCAAATGCCCTCCTAGAAAGGCTACACAACTATAAATGAGCTTTAGGCATCATTTATACTCTTCCGGCTAAGCTATGAAGCTTACTTGGCGCATAGTCCGCATATGCACCTTCAACCAAGTACCCCTCCCAATATATGTCTTAATGGAATTTCTACAAGTATTTTTTAGGGACCAAAATGACAAGATTGCTTCATTGTTCATTTGCAATGATTGCGCACAATGATTGCATACAATGATTGCGCATAATGATTGTGCAACATTCGTTCGGCCAGCCCTTTCTGGCACACTCTGGCGTATTGCGCAATGATTGTGCAACACTGGTTCCCGTTATCGCACAATGATTGCGCGACATTCTCTTGGGTGCATAGCATAATGACTATGCAATATTTTCTCGTCCAGACCTCTCTGGTCTGATGCACAATGATTGTGTGATATTGGCTCTAAGGCAATAACTTTCGTAATGCGCAATGATTACGCTGCAACCTCAAGGCCACCTACCCAACTGGCCTAATGCATCATGATGATGCGAGATTTGGCTCTTGGACAAATGCTACACACAATGCGCCATTTTTGCGTGGTATTGGACTTAAGCCAATCTACCTCTTGCCAAGCAACGAAAGCTTTGAATGAAGCTTCATCTCAGGCAACGACGCATCTTTTAGCATGATCCATGCTAAAAACACAGGGTGTTACACTCTTCATCTCTTTAAAGAATTTCGTCCCAGAAATTCAAAACCAAAACTATTGTGGACAATCTCTTCGGTTTGGATTTCCTGAGCAAAATTCCCATACCAGATGCTCATAAATCACGGGTTTCTTCAAGTTTCCATGAACAACAATTTAGACCTTCTGAGCAAACATCCCATACTGCCTACTTAGGAATCCAAAAAGAGTCCACAACATTACCAAGATTCTCAATTGTCCAGCGCCAAAAAGATATCTCAACAAGGTATCCTAAATGTGCATCCCATACTACACACTCAGGAATTCCTGAAGTTCACCGGGTTGAAAGATGTCATCGAAATGGCAAGATTTTCTTTTTGCGCAGTACTGTGTGGAACAGTCTCCAGTTTCCCATCGTCCCTGACGGTCATCCAGGTTGCCACTCTTAAGTGGGATGCTAGCCAGGCCTGACAATGCACACCCTTGGCCAGTTGCCAAAGTTTTGGGATGATCAGTCCCATTGTCTACCCACCGTCCCAGACGGTCTTCCGGATATCCACTCGTAAGTGGGGTGCCACTTAGGCCAGGCAAACTCACAACACTCAAACAAGCTCAACTCGATTCGCTAAGTAACTGACATAGCAGTTACTAACTCTTTTCGCGCAAAAGTTGGTCTACTCTCCAACTTTTAAGTTTCCTTTTGGGAAAAATACACGCCAACGAGTCCACTCCGCACAAGTCCTTAGAGTTTTCTCGGAACTTGCTCTGATACAAACCGTGACGGACCGGAAAATTACGCCTTTGGCGCGTTTCCCCGCAGGCCGTCAATCCCCCGGTGTGCCATGATGAAGCTACAATCCGGGCCTTAAAGCTAGGCAAATGCACGTCCATTCTCCCCTGCAAGCATGCTCATGGAGCATGATGCAACAAACTTAGATTCCACACCGTTCCAACTTACCCTTGTTCTTGCGAAGGGTTCAAAGCCATAGAGGCTATGGCTGATGCATCTTGCATGCATCACTGGCTTTCGAGTGTTGTCCAGGCATAAGGCATGCATGGACTTGCACATAGGCCATTGAAGGACTAATTCCATATCCCTTAGGCTTATGCAAGCTCCGCTGACATGCATATCGATTTAGCTTACTTTCTAGGCCATGACCAATGTACCATTGGTACATGTCTAAGTCAAACGGCTTGATAGGAAGTATGAGCATCCAAGGAATGGAATGCAACTAGCCTCATAAAGTATGACCAAAATCATCTCTTGCGTTGAGATATCGAGCCAGATGATATGAGAGGCCAGTATGTCGCAATCATCCTTCAATTAGATGATATGAGCGATAACGTGCTGGACCGGCAATGCTGCAACTCATTGCGGATCCCTACGTACCCTTCCCTACTCTAAAGGGATCAAACACAGACCGTAGTTCACCCTCGAAGGGATAGAATCTTAACCAACTCGTTTGCAAGGCCATAGCCTAGTAAAAATGGTAATGGCCTGATCCGTAGGCCATTCCGTCAAGATGCACAATGATTATGCATCATCGGGTCCAAGGTATGGTATGATGATTCCTAAGCATCAAATGCCCTCCTCGAAAGGCTACACAACTATAAATGAGCTTTAGGCATCATTTATACTCTTCCGTCTAAGCTATGAAGCTTACTTGGCGCATAGTCCGCATATGCACCTTCAACCAAGTACCCCTCCCAATATATGTCTTAATGGAATTTCTACAAGTATGTTTTAGGGACCAAAATGACAAGATTGCTTCATTGTTCATTTGCAATGATTGCGCACAATGATTGCATACAATGATTGCGCATAATGATTGTGCAACATTCGTTCGGCCAGCCCTTTCTGGCACACTCTGGCGTATTGCGCAATGATTGTGCAACACTGGTTCCCGTTATCGCACAATGATTGCGCGACATTCTCTTGGGTGCATAGCATAATGACTATGCAATATTTTCTCGTCCAGACCTCTCTGATCTGATGCACAATGATTGTGTGATATTGGCTCTAAGGCAATAACTTTCGTAATGCGCAATGATTACGCTGCAACCTCAAGGCCACCTACCCAACTGGCCTAATGCATCATGATGATGCGAGATTTGGCTCTTGGACAAATGCTACACACAATGCGCCATTTTTGCGTGGTATTGGACTTAAGCCAATCTACCTCTTGCCAAGCAACGAAAGCTTTGAATGAAGCTTCATCTCAGGCCACGACGCATCTTTTAGCATGATCCATGCTAAAAACACAGGGTGTTACACTCTTCATCTCTTTAAAGAATTTCGTCCCAGAAATTCAAAACCAAAACTATTGTGGACAATCTCTTCGGTTTGGATTTCCTGAGCAAAATTCCCATACCAGATGCTCATAAATCACGGGTTTCTTCAAGTTGCCATGAACAACAATTTAGACCTTATGAGCAAACATCCCATACTGCCTACTTAGGAATCCAAAAAGAGTCCACAACATTACCAAGATTCTCAATTGTCCAGCGCCAAAAAGATATCTCAACAAGGTATCCTAAATGTGCATCCCATACTACACACTCAGGAATTCCTGAAGTTCACCGGGTTGAAAGATGTCATCGAAATGGCAAGATTTTCTTTTTGCGCAGTACTGTGTGGAACAGTCTCCAGTTTCCCATCGTCCCTGACGGTCATCCAGGTTGCCACTCTTAAGTGGGATGCTAGCCAGGCCTGACAATGCACACCCTTGGCCAGTTGCCAAAGTTTTGGGATGATCAGTCCCATTGTCTACCCACCGTCCCAGACGGTCTTCCGGATATCCACTCGTAAGTGGGGTGCCACTTAGGCCAGGCAAACTCACAACACTCAAACAAGCTCAACTCGATTCGCTAAGTAACTGACATAGCAGTTACTAACTCTTTTCGCGCAAAAGTTGGTACTCTCCAACTTTTAAGTTTCCTTTTGGGAAAAATACACGCCAACGAGTCCACTCCGCACAAGTCCTTAGAGTTTTCTCGGAACTTGCTCTGATACAAACCGTGACGGACCGGAAAATTACGCCTTTGGCGCGTTTCCCCGCAGGCCGTCAATCCCCCGGTGTGCCATGATGAAGCTACAATCCGGGCCTTAAAGCTAGGCAAATGCACGTCCATTCTCCCCTGCAAGCATGCTCATGGAGCATGATGCAACAAACTTAGATTCCACACCGTTCCAACTTACCCTTGTTCTTGCGAAGGGTTCAAAGCCATAGAGGCTATGGCTGATGCATCTTGCATGCATCACTGGCTTTCGAGTGTTGTCCAGGAATAAGGCATGCATGGACTTGCACATAGGCCATTGAAGGACTAATTCCATATCCCTTAGGCTTATGCAAGCTCCGCTGACTTGCATATCGATCTAACTTACTTTCTAGGCCATGACCAATGTACCATTGGTACATGTCTAAGTCAAACGGCTTGATAGGAAGTATGAGCATCCAAGGAATAAAATGCAACTAGCCTCATAAAGTATGGCCACAATCATCTCTTGCGTCGAGCTACCGAGCCGGATGATATGAGAGGCAGTATGTCGCAATCATCCCTCAATTAGATGATATGAGAGACAACATGCTGGACCGACAATGTTGCTACTCATTGTGACTGCCTACGTACCCTTCCCTACTCTAAAGGGATCAATCACGGACCGTAGTTCACCCTCGAAGGGACGTAAGCTTACCAACTCGTTTACAAGGCTGTATCCTACCAAAAATGGTAATGGCCTGGTCCGTAGGCCATTCCGTCAAGATGCACAATGATTATGCATCATCGGGTACACGGCATGACATGGTGATGCCTAAGTATCAAATGCCCTCCTCTCAAGGCTACACAACTATAAGTGAGCTTTAGGCATCATTTATACTCTTCCGGCTAAACTATGAAGCTTACTTGGCGCATAATCCGCATATGCACCTTCAACCAAGTACCCCTCCCTATATATGTCTTAATGGAATTTCTACAAGTATGTTTTAGGGACCAAAATGACATGCTTTCTTCATTGTTCATTTGCAATGATTGCGCACAATGATTGCGTACAATGATTGCGCATAATGATTGCGCAACATTCGTTCCGGCCATCCCTTTCTGGCACACTCTGCCGTATTGCGCAATGATTGTGCAATACTGGTTCCCGTTACCGCACAATGATTGCGCGACATTCTTCTTGGGTGCATTGCATAATGACTACGCAATATTTTCTCGTACAGACCTCTCTGGTCTGATGCACAATGATTGTGCGATATTGGCTCTAAGGCAATAACTTTCGTAATGCGCAATGATTACGCTGCAAGTTCAAGGCCACCTAACCAACTGGCCTAATGCATCATGATGATGCGAGATTTGTCTCTTGGCCAAATGCTACACACAATGCACCATTTTGACGTGGTATTGGCCTTAAGCCAATCTACCTCTTGCCAAGCAACAGAAGATTTGAATGAAGCTTCATCTCAGGCCATGGCGCATCTTTTAGCATGATCCATGCTAAAAACACAGGGTGTTACACTTTTCATCTCTTTAAATAATTTCGTCCCCGAAATTCAAAACCAAAACTATTGTGGACAATCTCTTTGGTTTGGATTTCCTGAGAAAAATTCCCATACCAGATGCTCATAAATCACGGGTTTCTCAAGTTGCCATGAACAACAATTTAGACCTTCTGAGCAAACATCCCATACTGCCTACTTAGGAATCCAAAAAGAGTCCACAACATTACCAAGATTCTCAATTGTCCAGCGCCAAAAGGATATATCAACAAGGTATCCTAAATGTGCATCCCATACTACACACTCAGGAATTCTTAAAGTTCACCAGGTTGAAAGATGTCATCGAAATGGCAAGATTTTTTTTTTGCGCAGTACTGTGTGGAACAGTCTCCAGTTTCCCATCGTCCCTAACGGTCATCCAGGTTGCCACTCTTAAGTGGGATGCTAGCCGGGCCTGACAACGCACACCCTTGGCCAATTGCCAACGTATGGGGATGATCAGTCCCATTGTCTAACCACCGTCCCAGACGGTCTTCCGGATATCCACTCGTAAGTGGGGTGCCACTTAGGCCAGGAAAACTCACAACACTCAAACAAGCTCAACTCGATTCGCTAAGTAACTGGCGTAGCAGTTACTAACTCTTTTCGCGCAAAAGTTGGTCCACTCTCCAACTTTTAAGTTTCTTTTTGGGAAAAATACACGCCAACGAGTCCACTCCGCACAAGTCCTTAGAGTTTTCTCGGAACTTGCTCTGATACCAACCGTGAGGGACCGGAAAATTACGTCTTTGGCGCGTTGCCCCGCAGGACGTAACTCCCCCGGTGTGCCATAGTGAAGCTACGATCCGGGCCTTAAAGCTAGGCAAATGAACGTCCATTCTCCCTTGCAAGCATGATCATGGATCATGATGCAACAAACTTAGCTTCCACACCGTTCCAACTTACCCTTGTTCTTGCGAAGGGTTCAAAGCCATAGAGGCTATGGCTGATGCATCTTGCATGCATCACTGGCTTTCGAGTGCTGTCCAGGAATAAGGCATGCATGGAATTGCACATAGTCCATTGAAGGACTAATTTCATATCCCTTAGGCTTATGCAAGCTCCGATGACTTGCATATCGATCTAGCTTACTTTCTAGGCCATGACCAATGTACCATTGGTACATGTATAAGTCAAACGGATTGATAGGAAGTATGAGCATCCAAGGAATAGAATGCAACTAGCCTCATAAAGTATGGCCACAATCATCTCTTGCGTCGAGCTACCGAGCATGATGATATGAGCATCCAAGGAATGGAATGCAACTAGCCTCATCAAGTATGGCCACAATCATCTCTTACGTCGATCTACAGAGCCAGATGATATGAGAGGCCAGTATGTCGCAATCATCCCTCAATTAGATGATATGAGCGACAACGTGCTGGACCGTCAATGCTGCTACTCATTGCGACAGCCTAAGTACCCTTCCCTACTCTAAAGGGATCAAGCACGGACCGTAGTTCACCCTCGAAGGGACATAATCTTACCAACTCGTTTGCAAGGCCGTATCCTAGCAAAAATGGTTATGGCCTGGTCCGTAGGCCATTCCGTCAATAGGCACAATGATTATGCATCATCGGGTCCACGGCATGACATGGTGATGCCTAAGTATCAAATGCCATCCTCGCAAGGATACGCAACTATAAGTGAGCTTTAGGCATCATTTATACTCTTCCGACTAAGCTATGAAGCTTACTTGGCGCATAATCCGCATATGCACCTTCAACCAAGTACCCCTCCCTATATATGTCTTAATGGAATTTCTACAAGTATGTTTTAGGGACCAAAATGACATGCTTTCTTCATTGTTCATTTGCAATGATTGCGTACAATGATTGCGCATAATGATTGCGCAACATTCGTTCCGGCCAGCCCTTTCTGGCACACTCTGCCGTATTGCGCAACGATTGTGTAACACTGGTTCCCGTTACCGCACAATGATTGCGCGACATTCTCTTTGGTGCGTTGCATAATGACTATGTAATATTCTCTCGTCCATCCCTCTCTGGTCTGATGCACAATGATTGTTCGATATTGGCTCTAGGTCAATAACTTTCGTAATGCGCAATGATTTCACTGCAAGCTCAAGGTTACCTACCCAACTGGCCTAATGCATCATGAGGATGCGAGATTTGGCTCTTGGCCAAATGCTACACACAATGCGCCATTTTGGAGAGGTATTGGTCTTAAGCCAATCTACCTATTGCCAAGCAACAGAAGCTTTGAATAAATCTTCATCTCAGGCCATGGCGCATATTTTAGCATGCGCCATGCTAAAAATACAGGGTGTTACACTCTTCACCCCTTTCGTCCCCGAAATTCAAAACCAAAAATATTGTGGACAATCTCTTCGGTTTGGATTTTCTGAGCAAATTTCTCATACCAGATGCTCAGAAATCACGGGTTTCTTGAACTTGTCATGAACAACAATTTAGACCTTCTGATCAAACATACCATACTGCCTACTCAGGAATCCAAAAAGAGTCCACAACATTACCAAGATTCTCAATTGTCTAGTGCCAAAAAGATATCTCAACAAGGTATCCAAAATGTGCATCCCATACTACACACTCAGGAGTTCCTAAAGTTCACCAGGTTAAAGATGTCATCTAAAAGGCAAGATTTTTTTTATGCAGTACTGTGTGGAACAGTTTCCAGTTGCCCACCCTCCCTGACGGTCATCCATGTTGCCACTCGTAAGTGGGATGCTAGCCGGGCCTGACAACACACACCCTTGGACAGTTGCCAACGTGTGGGGATGATCAGTCCCATTGTCTACCCCACCGTCCCAGACCGTATTCCGGATATCCACTCGTAAGTGTGGTGCCACTTAGTCCAGGAAAACTCACAACACTCAAACAAGCTCAACTCGATTCGCTAAGTAACTGGCATAGCATTTACGAACTCTTTCCGCGCAAAAGTTGGCCTACTCTCCAAATTTTAAGTTTCCTTTTAGGAAAAATACTCTTCAATGTGTCCACACGACACAAGTCCTTATAGTTTTCTCGGAACTTGCTCTGATACCAACTGTGACGGACCGGAAAATTACGCCTTTGGCGCATTGCCCCGCAGGCCGTAACTCCCCCGGTGCGCCATGATGAAGCTACGATCCGGGCATTAAAGCTAGGCAAATGCACGTCCATTCGCCTTTGCAAGCATGCTCGTTGAGAATGATGCAGATAACTTAGCTTCCACATTGTTTCAACTTACCCTTGTTCTGCGAAGGGTTCAAAGCCATAGAGGCTATGGCCGATGCATCTTGCATGCATCACTGGCTTCCGAGTGCTGTCCAGGCATAAGGCATGCATGGACTTGCACATAGGCCATTAGCGGCCTAACTCCATCTCCCTTAGGCTTATGGAAGCTCCGCTAACTTGCATATCGGTCTAGCTTACTTTCTAGGCCATACCCAATGCGCCATTGGTACATGTCTAAGTCAAACGGCTTGATAGGAAGTATGAGCATCCAAGGAATGGAATGCAACTAGCCTCATCAAGTATGGCCACAATCATCTCTTATGTCGATCTACAGAGCCAGATGATATGAGAGGCCAGTATGTCGCAATCATCCCTCAATTAGATGATATGAGCGACAACTTGCTGGACCGGCAATGCTGCAACTCATTTCGGCTTCCTACGTACCCTTCCCTAATCTAAAGGGATCAAGCACAAACCGTAGTTCACCCTCGAAGGGACAGAAGCTTAACCAACTCGTTTGCAAGGCTATAGCCTAGAAAAAATGGTAATGTCCTGGTCCGTAGGCCATTCCGTCAAGATGCACAATGATTATGCATCATCGGGTCCACGACATGGCATAGTGATGCCTAAGCATCAAATTCCCTCCTCGCAAGGCTACGGTATTATAAATGAGCTTTAGGCATCATATATACTCTTCCGGCTAAGTTATGAAGCATACTTGGCGCATAGTCCGCATATGCACCTTCAACGAAGTACCCCTCCCTATATATGTCTTAATGGAATTTCTACAAGTATGTTTTAGGGACCAAAATGACATGTTTGCTTCACTGTTCATTCGCAATGATTGCGCACAATGATTGCATACAATGATTGCTCAACATTCGTTCGGCCAGCCCTTCCTGTCACACTCTGTCGTATTGCACAATGATTGTGCAACACTGGTTCTCGCTACCGCACAATGATTGCGCGGCATTCTCTTTGGTGCACTGCATAATGACTATGCAATATTCTCTCGTCCAGCCCTCTCTGGTCTGATGCACAATGATTGTGCGATATTGGCTCTAGGCCAATAACTTTCGTAATGCGCAATAATTACGCTGCAAGCTCAAGGCCACCTACCCAACTGGCCTAATGCATCATGATGATGCGAGATTTGGCTCTTGGAAAAATGCTACACACAATGCGCCATTTTGGCGTGGTATTGGCCTTAAGCCAATCTACCTCTTGTCAAGCAACAAAAGCTTTGAATGAAGCTTCATCTCAGGCCATGGCGCATCTTTTAGCACGCGCCATGCTAAAAACACAGGGTGTTACATTATCTTTTCTTCCTTTGTTCAAAGACAAACAAGACAAAAAAAAAACAAAAGCAAATAAGTAAAAACGGTTGGGAAATCTAGACATAACCAAGCCGTGACACTTAACACGGCTAGGAAAAATTTACAGTCCCATACGCAAAAACAATTACGGATGGAATATTTAGTAGTCGACCTAGACGTAAAACGAATAACGGGTAGGAAACATAATTTGCGTCTTGGTTACTGAAATTACGGATAGGAAAACCTGTACGTGAAAGATACAGATGGTTTAATTTTCAGTACGGTAACAAAAATGGCTAGGAATAACCTAAACGTTACACACTAAATGGCTAGGAAATAAAAGTTACGGTTTGGGAACAAAATTACGGATAGGAAAAACCTAGACGTAAACACTACCGCTGAAAAAAAAATCGAACACAGTAGAATATACAGCTAGGAATAACCTAGCCGTAAACAACTTGTTGCGGATATGATTCCTGAATCTCGTACGCATCGACTATTTTACGGCTGGAAGTTCTTATAGATCCCAACCGTCAGACATATTTACAGCTGGGTATTCTTAGAGATCCCAACCGTGAGACTCATTTACGGCTGGGAAAACAAGAACTCCCAGCCATAAGTAGTTTCAGAAACAGTTTTTTCAGACATAAAATTTTCGAAACCAACTGAATAATCAATAAAACGCTTAAATAAAGAGTGGGGTTTTCAATTCATACCTTATTGCAGTCATATCAGGAGTCTCTGCGACTGGTTCATCTCCTTCATTCGCTTCTTCTTGATCTTCAGTTTCATCTTCAGTTGATGAAGTTGATTTCTCTGCTTCAGGAGGAGGCGGATTCGACGAAGATTGACCTAGCTTTTCCTTTGTCTTCATGGTTTTATACAATGAATTTAATCGACGATTAATCGTTTCAAACGAAGAATGGAAGAAGAAGAAAAAAAACAGAAAGAAGGAGAATATGAGAAGAAGAAGGGGCGACGTTTTTTTTTGTTTTAACGATTTTTCCGTTCTTTTTAATTAGATTAGCTAGTTAATGAAAGGGTTAAAAGGTAATAAATTAAAATGATTGAGGATATTTTTGAGGTTTTACATAAATTTGGTCTCCCCATATCATGTTTTAGTTGCAATTAGTATTTTAATCCCCAAAAGCTAAGCCCCCTGTGTCCCAATAATATAATTCTTCTACAAATGTTGGTGGTGCGGTTTTTACGCCTTACAAGTTACAACCATGTAAAAAAAAATTAATATATATATATATATATGAGAAAACCGGTTTTACGGAAATGCTATTCATCTCCCTATTCTCCACCTCCCTACTCTGCTCCCTCCAATCTACACCACACATGTAGGATTTGAATCACATTCAGGTACTGGTAGGATTCACCATTTTCTAGATGTGGGGTTTAGATTAGAGGGAGCAGACACGCCATCAAAATTATGAACCCGAAAAAAATACAAAAATTAGAAAGAAAAGAAAAACACACTAACACAACTTTTTTTTCCAGTGCTTATTAAAAGAACTTTTCCCGAGCGACGCTACAACTAGTGAACGTTCTCTTAATCTCTCTCGTTTTCTCTCTCCCAAAAAGACTTTATCTTCTTCTTCCTCTCTCTCTTTACGAACTGTAAATTCTCTGATTCTCTTTATCGCTCATCAGAATTCTCTTCTCTCTTCCTCTGGTATTTCTCTTACTCTCTAACTGACAGAATGGAATCCCCAGAATCGTACATTACGAGTACGACGCCGAAGACTTCTACAGAAGAGGTCTCACAGAAACAAACACCAGTTCCTGTTAAATCTTCTTCAATTTCAGGTATAAAGATCTGTACGTGCTGATTACGATTTCCTTTTTTTTTCTTGTCTAATATACTTAATTTGGATCATAATTTCGAATACTTTGAATTCTAAATGTGGTTAATTAGAGACTAGAATGCCAGTATTTGCAGAATTAAAACCCTACACATTATAATACGAGGTTTTGATGTTGATTGTTTGGCAATGTGTGTAATTTGATCATTCGAACACATGCATTTACAATTGTTTTGGTATTATTACTGAATTTTGATAAATTGTGAACTATGTGAAATTGAACCACTATTGTGGAATTTGCAGTTGTTTTCTGTTCTAGAAATTGTAAACTGTTAAGGATTTCTATCGAAACACAAAGTGTGATTAAATATCCGAATCGCCTACTTTAATGATGATTTACTCCTAGGTGTAGAGTTTCATATCGTCTAATCCTGTAGATCCAGTAGGTTTACTATCCTTTTGGGACTGAACTCGCAGTGGATTAATTGTGAACTTCACATCTTAGTAGGTTTTTGGGCAGTAGGATTGTGTTAGAAAGTCTCATCATAGTGTAAATTTAGAATGCGGTTATTACTACTACTTAGTTGATGCAATGGAGTTTTAGGTTATCATAGTATTTGTGTCCCAGTTTCGTAAAATGGATATTTTTTGCCTACATTTTATTGATTTAGAATGTTATCTGGATGCACGTTCTGTCTTCTGCTGCCTTTGCATTTAGTTGGCATGAAATATGCCACTCAGTTTCTTTTCCTTTTAAGTATTGTCTTAGCATCATCATTTCATATCAATGAAATTATCCCACATCTGAATACTTGATTCTGTTACGTTTAATGGCAGATGACAAGGAGAGGCCAACATATATTAAGTTCCTCGTATCAAATGCCGCAGCGGGTTCTGTTATTGGAAAGGGCGGCTCAACAATCACTGACTTTCAGTCGCAGTCTGGAGCTCGGATTCAGTTGTCACGCAATAATGAGTTTTTCCCAGGAACTTCTGATAGGATAGTCATGATTTCTGGTGATTTTGGTGAAGTAACTCATGCAATCGAACTTATTCTCTCTAAATTGCTGAGTGAGGTAATCATTATTGCTGTTATTTATTTATTTTTCATCCCTCTGAGAGATGTTCTTTCTCTGTATCAAATTGATGTTCTTCTGTGTGTTACTTGTGCTTGGTAGGTTCACTCTGAAGATGGTGATGATACTCAACCTATATCAAAAGTAAGACTTATTGTTCCAAATAGCTGTTGTGGTGGCATAATTGGCAAGGGTGGATCTACTATAAAGTAAATGCTTGTCAACTGGACTAATGCGCTTCTCGTTTTAATTAAACATCTGCTGCTGTTATTTAAGATCTTGACTTTACAATATTCCTGATAACCAATGTTTTGCGTATTTGAGAATTCATGTCCCAGAAAGTTTCAGCTGTCATGCTTTATAAAGTAGTAATCATTATTTACTTGAAACTGTTTCAGTGAAGTGAGTAAGTTTTTTGAGGATTACATATGCTGATGATATTTTTATGGGCAGATCTTTCATTGAAGAATCTCAAGCTGGCATCAAAATATCTCCTCAGGATCATACTTATGTAGGTTTGAATGATAGGCTGGTGACAGTAACTGGTACTCTAGAGGAGCAAATGCGAGCAATAGATTTGGTTTTCTCGAAGCTCGTGGAAGATGCTCATTACCCACATTCTATGAATACTCCATTTTCATATGCAGGTGTGAAGTTGTTATATTTAATGTTGTTCATGTTTCTCTTTCTATGTCTTCTTTGTACATCCTGCACTCCCTAGTTGAGCATTTTGTATTTCTTAATTGCAATCCACTTGGTTCAATTTGTCATTGATGTGTCCTGTTTGTTTAGAGTCTTTTGTTGGGCGCGTAGGGCACTATTATTGTTTCTGTAGATAAATCCTAATTTTAGAGGGGTTTTGAGCATATTTATGAATAGACAACAAAATTGACATAATATTGGTTTTCGCTGGAAGCTTGAAAGAGACTTATTATGAATGTCAAGTAATTACTCATTAGCATAGTAGCTAGTTTGACATTTTAGAGGTTTCTGAAATGAAAGGTTACTGCTCATTAGCACAGAATTTAGTTTGAGTCCGACTAGTGGACATTAAATCTTCTAAGAAATAGTGTGTTAGCCTTTTAGCATTTACTGGTGTTAGTTTCTTACTCTATTTTCTACTTTGCTCACTTTTGCAAGTAAGATGGTGTCATTCAGTTTCTCTATTTCAGTATATTGAAGCAGTAATAAGATTGCACTAAACCTGGCATCATTTGGTAATGTTTGCTGGTAATCATAATTTGGAAGGACGTAATAGGTGAAATGGCACTGAAAGATGTCCTGCTGCTTTAACTAGAACAGTTAGTGTTCTGTTAGTGTAAGAAACTTGTTGACACGTCCACTTTTGTCGCTGTCACAAAGTAGTGGGAAGTCATGAGCCCGTATGAGTAGGAAAAAAAGACACCTATAGTTTCAAGATGAGCAATTTGATGGTCGCCCATTTTTTCTTAAATTTCTAGGCATGAACTTTTCTGGATATCACGGTTATTCTTATGGATATTTGGTTCCTCCCGCTGGCGCGGCACCATACAACTCAGTAAACTACAGACCAAATGGCAGTAGAGCAAAATATCACAGTAACAAGGTTAGTTCCCTTCTCAATTTCTTTGTAGCCCCACATACATATTTTGATAGTTGAGCAGATTCAGCAGTCTATTTTGACTTCAATGCGAGGTCATTATTTGATCCAAGATGACAACTTAACTTCTAATGATGTCTCAGGAAGATCCGAGTGACTCAGTGACAATTGGCGTTGCTGATGAGCATGTTGGGATTGTTCTTGGACGTGGTGGAAGGAATATAATGGAGATTAATCAGGTTGCGAGTTTGTTTTGGTTTTTTGATAACTCTTAGTAACCACTAATGCTTTTGTTTTCTTGTTAACAAGGATTCCTTTGATCCGCAGGTTAGTGGCGCCAGGATAAAGATATCTGACCGTGGTGATTTCATGGCTGATACACACGATAGGTAAGAACATTATACCTCAATAGTCTTGATTAATCTTATTGTATCTGCACCCTGGTTTTTTGATGTCAAAAGTTATGTTTTGCCAGGAAAGTAACAATCACAGGAACAAAATCAGCGATTCGTGCAGCCGAGAACATGATTAAGCAACGGGTTGCTTCAGTCACTGAGAGTGGGAGGTGATAATCTTTCCTGTTACATCTCTCTGTCTGTCTGTCTCTCTCTCTCGGGTCTGTGGCTAATTTTGTACAGTGAATTCCGATGATAATTTAGGGAAAGCTGAAATATGATGGAGGGCAACTGTTGCTGGATTTTTGATGAGCTAGTATCACCTTGTGGTTCTCGAACAGTAGAACCTAGAATACAACAGTGAGAAGTGCGAAAGTTTTAGGAGTCTTGGAAGGGCCAGCTTAACTGCTCTTGACCTATTTATGTTGCTAGTATAGGCTCTTTGTATACGGTCTGAGTTTTTCTTCTTTTGACAGTTCTTAGCAGCGTATTCAATTATATTGTCATAATGTACCGTGAGATTTTTACTCACTCATCATTGGATATATTATAGTATGAACTAAAGTACTATGTACATTTATATGTGTAACTAGCATTCATGAGAATAAATAGTTCACTTTTAACTTGCAAAGTGCAAACATCCCCTCCCAACCTCTCCACCACCCCTTATTTTCTTTTTCTGAAAGGATTTCATTTTAGGTCTTAGAAACCTTAATTAGTTTTTCATCCATCAGTGATCAGACCACATAATCACCCTTATTTTCCCAAATAACTTTCAGTTCAAGTAAAATTACTGTAGCAGGAAAAAAAAATCTAAAACAATTGCCTAAAACAACATTAATAGCAACAAAATGGATAATCCTTTCTAGGACCCATATGAAAACTTTCATTAGCATCTACTTAATTAATACCATCAATTATTGTCTATTCATCCATCAGAATTACTGCTCAGTATGAAGCTCAAACTTTTCCTGCTTTGTGGAAGTATTTCCTGCTGGAGTATGTCCAAAGAATAAAGCGCAATGACCTATAAGTTTATCTTTCCTAGAGAAAGTAGTTCCACAGGAGCACTGCCATTTAAGATCACCACAGTGCTTCTCATGAGTCCTTAAATCCGAAAGCACTGAAAATTGCTTCTGATTACATCGATTACACACGTACATCTTTGGACAGTGGCTCCTCTTATAATGATTCTTTACACATATCATAGACTTCAGCGGCTGAAACTTGGCATGTTTTTTGTTCCATCTACATCCTTCTTGTGGACATGAATATTTTCTTATTGGAACCAATTTGGAGTAGCATTCTGCATTACTTTCCATTGAGTTAGAATTTCTACTCTTCATTGGATTGCTTAGAGCTGCAGTAGACTCGTATTCTTCTCCATGAGCTCTCATATGCATCCGTAAATTCGCGTCTCTTTTAAACCCTTTTCCACAAATTTGACAATAGTGTGTGTACTTGGCCAACAAATCCGCTGCATCCAATTCGATTAGCTCGTAATTTGTAGGCGAATACCCATCAGTTCTCACCTCTTTCTTTTCAACTTCATTCAATAATCTCATCTCTTCTACAACTACCTTCTTACTGGTGGTGGTAATGTCATCATGAACATTAATAGTATTGTAATTGTTATAGTTGTCACCATACCATTCGAGATGTTCGTCAGAAAAAAAACTGCTGTCTCGACCATTTTCGCTTCCAATTTGAACATGACTTGGATGAGGATCACTGAGTTGCGTTGGTGGCAAACCAACTACTTCATCGTCCACCTTATGAACGCGCCATAATTGATGCACATCATTACTACCCATACCAGCAACATAAGAAGAATTTATATTACTTTCAGTTGTTAAAGCTAACTGTTGACAAGTAAACATCATCGAAGATGCATTCACAATTATCTCTTGAAGTAAAGTTCCGATTCCAGCTATGGCCATTGATACAGATTCAACTGGTTGTTGAATTACTCCTTGATCCTGAGAAAGAACTGCAACATCAACTAAGGTTTGCACTTGATGAACTTTGTCTTTGAGAACTGAAAAACCGTAGAGAAATGCATTTGATTGACATTTATTATCTTCATTACTTGAACTTGTATGATCCTGCAGAGATGATGATGATAATACATCATCTGCTACCCCGTACAAAATTTGCTTAAAACCTGACTTATTAGTGTTCCCTGAAATCATCTTTTTCCTGTGTGTTACCACAATTATTTTTTCTTTTGGGGTATGCCAAAATGTCGAGAGAGATGACTATAATTTTATAATAATGATTCTCCCTCTGTCTTATGTCAATGCATGAAGGTTGTATTGAAGTGAGAGATGAATATATAGAAAACTTGGTCCTTGTAAACCGTAGCTCTGAAATATTACACGCGAGATTCCATTATTAATTAACTTTCTAATCTTGTGTTTTTTATCAAAAAAGAAACGAACTATCTAATCTTGTGCACCTAAGCAATGTAATTAAAAAACCGACCTCGCTATAGCCGAACAGCAGGGCCTAGTCCAGATTTGGGACATGGCGTGTCATAATCTTAATGGTGAAAAGGGGAATAATTCTAATATTGGAATTACAGTGGGGTGAAGATGGGAACGATAAGAGGTCTCAATTGATTATCCCACTTCTGGCTCATGTTATCTATCCCAATTTTTAGAGCTTTCCTTAAAAGACTTCCCTGCACCACTCTCACTCTATGTCATGGCTCTGCGAAAGCCCCATCTCGTTAAAGGATTTCAAATTCGAATTGGTTCACTTGAGGCGTATAAATTAAGATTTTTCTTATTTCCCATCCCCATTTCTCCTATTTCCTATCCCTCTTAAGTCATATCCCCAATTATCCTAAGTACAATCCATATAAATTTTCATATATCCTAAATACTATCTTACTTTTTATTTACACCAACAAAATATCACCTTATAACTAAACATAAAAATCCTAGGTAACAGCAAATCACATTTCCATCGCCTCCATTTCCACCATTGACCATTATCTCTTCTGCTCCTTCTCCACATATCATCACCAGTTCTTTTATAAGTCAATAATAAATAAATAAACAAAGTTAATGAAATATGCATCACCGTGGAGATATTACGGCGAATACAATTTTTGTGGATTTTAAGACAACAAACTATGAGTGCCTCATCTCTCCACAAGACTCCTCCGATACCTGCACATTTGTGTTCGTTGGCCGCACCATCAGTAATGATTGTAACATGTTGGCTTTAAGTTAGTAAGCTATGCTTTTTACTAAGAGGATTAACACAATAGAACATATATAGGTTAGAGAGTCATGTTGGGGATCCAAATTAGTTTTTCACGATCGAAAAATGCATAATAATTTGGTTGATCATTCATTTATAACAGGAGGGTTGTGGGATAGTTTGGAAATCAATGATTAATTAAATTGATTAATAACCACTGAACCTTGTTCAACAGATGAATATAATTAACGTAATCTTCATAAATATTCGATTCATCTAGGGTTGAGATATTTTATCCTAAATTTTCAATAACAGAGTCTTCCGGGATTTATATCTCGGTAGTTTTCGTTGTCTTTTTTAGTAACAAAGAGAGATTAATGAAGAAGAAGACAAATATAATAGTCATAATCAATTTGACTTTTATAGACAGTACATAGGAAAAACCAGGATTGAAAAATAAATTGACTTTCAAAATTTTGAAAGGGATGGGAAATAGGAAAAGGGTTAAAGGACAAAATGCCCCAAAATCGACCCCCTAGGTTTGAAAATGCCGCGGACGTTGGGCAAGAAATCAAAATGCCCCAAAATCGTATCAAAATGCCCCATTTTGTTATGTTTTCCGTTTCAGAGCGTTAAGTGGTCAAATGCGTAAGCATGTGGCCCGCACGTGGAAATCGATTGACATTTATACCCTTCTGTCCACCAAGATGAAAATCTAGGGTCGTATTTTCGTCATTTACTAAGATTGCGACACGTGTCGATTACAAAAATGGACGGCGAGAGATTTTGGGTTTTACATTTACCGATTTTTTTTAAAATGACCACGGTGTCCTATTAGCTAGGATCGCGACACGTGGAACATCCTAGCTAATCAACGGCTAGATTTTCCGACCGTTGTGAGATTCCGACCGTTGTAATAACGGTCATTTTTTTTTGTCTCCCCTGACTTATAAATTGTGAAGATGATCCAACCAAAAATCATTAAAATATTTTTTTTTCTTCATAATGGCTGCTACATCAAGCCAGGAATGTGAGATGTGCAACGAAAGAAATCATCAATCAATTGATTGTCATTGGATCTACACAAGGTGTAAATTAGTTCCTTGTAATGGTATTTATACATCATAAACTAATTTTCTTCAGTTTCACTCATACAAATCATCATACATAAAGGAAATACCCCATTATGAGCATCTATACCTGTTGCTGAAAGCATCACACCACCAAACTTACCAGTTAGGTGAGCTCCATCTAACCCAATAACCATTCTACAACCATTCATAAAACCTTTTATTTGTGCATTATACGCCAAAATGAGACTCTCAAATCTGTTATCTTTATCATCTTTGGACCAGCTGAAATGACCTATGCTCCTTGGGTTCAATGAGGTAGCAGCTATGACCAGTTGTGGTGTTTTTTTGTAACAAGTCTCAAATGTTCCATCCCTTTATGACACATAGAAACCCAATCTTCATAATTCATCTGTTCTTGTGTTTCTTCTTCTTCACTATCATCTCCACCCTCATCCTCACTTTCATCTTCACCATCCTCTTCCTCATCATAGTCCTTAAAGAGAAAGTCAGGCCTGTCATCAGGATGACACTCATCTTGATGTACATTAGGCAAATTCACCTGGTCATCTTCACACCCCTGTACATGGTTGGCTGCAACAGATTCCTGTGTAGGAATGATTGGAGTGAACCACAGTCTTACCAAATCATCTTTATTTGGTTTACCTTTGTTCCAAAATGAAATAAACATTTCCTCTGATTCACACTTATCACATGCATTCCCTTCTTCATCATTGAATAAAAACAGTTCAAGTGCAGAATTCATACCATGTGCATTCACCAGCTGTCTCTTTACCATATCCATAAAAGCATGTCCACTGGTACCAGCTTTACAACCAAGAAAATACAAGTCTTTAAACCTGCCACCTATATCTGTTAACCAGAAATTCCTATCCTCACTCCCCATTCTGAAACAGTTAACAATAATGAAACAAATCAATTAAAATGGCATATACATTATCTAATACAAATGGCAATGCTCTTGTATAAAATTTATAAGTCCATTACAAATGGAAATGCAGATGACAGTGTAACACATCAAATACAAGACTGGTTTTTTGTTTTTTGGTTAAGCCCATTTTTTTTTGTTAAGCCCATTGTAAGTGAGAACTGCAATGCATATAGAATGCTGATAAGCCCATTGTATTTGAGCTTCAAATACTGATAAGCCCATTGTATTTGAGCTTCAAATATGGATAAGTAATACATAGATAATGCTGATAAAACAAGATATTTCACCAAACTTTAGCTTCAAATATGGATAAGCAGCAGGAACAAGGATATATAGCTTCAAATATGGATAAGCATTTAATCAACATATAAACCATGCACTTCAAATATGGATTAGCATAACAATCAAGTTCATTTTTTAGTATAACAAATTGGCATGTCAATAAGATGAAACAAACAACATGTCACAACACTTCAGCTCCACCCTGACTACAACAACATCACCCAACTATGCTAATGTCCATTTCCATTCTAGTTAACACAGTTCACAATCACAGTGATATTGAAAAGAGTAATAATAGCTCAGAAGCTCATGCTTATACAGTAAACCAATTGCTCCACCCTGACTACAACACAGTTCAACATCACCACACAATCAATCAATTTTACAGTTATAATAGCTCAAATAGCTCATGCTTTTACACCATCACAGTAATAATTTCCATTTTAGCTCAAATGGCTCATGCTTATACAGTAATAATAGCTCTGCAATTTTAATTTTGTTCCCTAATAAAATTACAAATGGGGATTTTACAGTAATCCCCAAATTCAATTATCCCCTAAAAATTGAAAACTCCCAAATTATAATCCCCAAATTCGTCAAACCCTAATTTTCCTCTACTACAGAAACCCTAAATCATAAAACCCCCAAAAAAATCGTAAATCGAGAAACCCATCCTACAGAACCCAAACCCTAAATCGTAAAACCAAAAAAAATTGAAGGAAGTTACCCAATTCGTCTTCTTGTCTCTCAATCTCTCACCGTCTTCCTGTCTCTCACCGTCTTCCTGTGTACATCGTCTTCCTGAAGCTCATCGCCGTCCTGTCTATCAATCTCTCTCTGAAACGTTGAAGAACAATGGTGAAAACCCTTGCTCGTAATCAAAATACAAAACAAAAGTTAGGTTAACTTTTACCTGTTCTTCACCTGTCCACGAACACCTTGCCTTGCATCCAATCCGTCTAATCGAGCAAGATCTTCTCTTCTTCTTCCACCCTCTCAATCTCTCATGGGTTCTCTCCTCACTCGCCTGTCTCTCTCAGCCTCTCTCTCTATCTCTGGTCTGTGTGGTTTAGGTTCGACAGGAGGAAGATAAGATCTGGTGCACACGTACGAACCACACGGGTGAACAGGTGTCGATTAAGGTGCACGTGTCGGGACCTTGGATGCCCACATGTCATCGATTTTGGGGCACACGTGTCAAAGAGACTTACACGCTTCGTTGGGATAAAGGGCAAAAAAGACATTTCACCTAACAGTTGACTGGTCAAAGGAAATCAAAATGCCCCATTTTGACCAAAATAAAGAAAACTAACGGAATGGGGCATTTTGATTTCTTGCCTAACGTTCGGGGCATTTTCAAACCTAGGGGATCGATTTTGGAACATTTTGTCTTTTAACCCATAGAAAAAGTGGGGATAGGAAATAGAAAAAATCTAAATTAAAGTGTTCATATTTAACAGTATTCTCTTTACATTTCCTTATGCATGACATGAGAATTAATATACTCCACTTTACCCATCATTTAAAGGAAAAACACTTACTTTTGTCCGGCCAGTCTAAAGAAAACATGCAAAACACCACTTGCCTAGTCTAGTTAACACAATTCCATAGGAGATTTCAACTGAGAGACTGGAGAATATTCAGTGAAGAAAAAGTATAACGTTTCAATTTATTTTATTGTCAAGTTTTGTATATGCTTGCTGAATATTGAATGGGAGATAGCGAAACAAATATTTAAGAAATCTAATAATGCTTATTTTTCTTCTTTCTGTCATACAAATAATGTAGCTCAGATATACTATATTTGCTTCTGTCGGATTAGATGCAAGGGACTTAGCCTAAATATGTCGCAACCTCTGACCGTCACTACTGTCACGCTCGGACCACAAGCAACTCAATAGTTAATTAATTAAGCAATGAGAAATCAGTCATAGAAAGTTCTTAATCTTAAAAAACTTAGTTGATTACTGTTAATTTTCAACATCGTTACACGTACCAATCAATAAGCTTTGGCGTGCCCCCATGGCTCATGCCATTTAGAACATTCAAATGTAAAAAATGGTTACGGTTTTCCTTGTACTATCATGAAAACAATATTTTATTAGATACTAGAAAATATCGTATCTGGAAATGATTCTCATTAATTACAATGGATGCAGCTATTGGACACCGCGAGTATGACAGTTTTTGTTTGAGATTTCGTTTTCTTCCATGAAGGTAGTGCAGTGTGCAAGTATTAAGTAGGAATGAGTAAGCATCCACGGGCGCTCAGCACAACCAAGTCAAATTGGTGCAAATGAAATCATCACTTACATCATCATCAAACTCGACCGAGCAAACAAAAAGAAGGAAGAAAAGGACTATCATCAACATCATTTTCTAGATTCTCAATCAGTTTACTGTATTAGGAAGGACATCCATTACGGGATCCACGTATTCAGATTCTGTGGTGGGATCAAAGTCATCGACAGATGAAGTGTTGGATGTTCAAATTACTAAATTAGTTACTAGGATACCGGTATTCAGCAATTACCTAGTTGCTGGTTTTCTTCTGAAGCCGGCCTTTGTCTGGAATTTAATTTTCAGCTGGTGTGAATACATAGACGAAGTGCCAATGCATTGAGATTTGAATCCCATGTTACGAGATTTTGAGAGGAACCTTGGATTGCTGAAATTTGAGTCCCACTATACAAGATTTTGATTGGATTTTTAGATCGCAGACTCAGAGGAGCCATATCGTAGATGCCCCAATATAACAATTCACTAAGCTCCAAAACAGAAAAAACAGAAAAGATGAACAACTTCTTGATCTAGCTCAGCTGGCAAGTTTAACAATAATAAACTTGCCCGAAACAGGTTAGGTAGTCAAATAGAGAGAGACAAATGATGCTAAATGTGCAGTATTATATGTATAATGGCCAGCACTAAATGGTCATGCCATGCACACTGAATGCTAGATTAGGTAGGTCCCCACCCCCACACAGAAAAACAAGAAAATGGAGGCTTGTTAGAATATGGTATCATGACTGCATGAACCACACACTTCATAGTACATTGCCTTGAAATGCATTAGTAAATTTCTTTTATTTTCTGGGTAAGACCAAAATATATACATTAGTATGCGGATCTGCTACGTGTTATGTGCGTGTACGCAGACGATCAAGAAGAGCAGATACTTGCCGAGTAAGGCTTAATGTTAACATGATCAAATTTCTTCAAAAACTAAAAGGGAAGCGAGAGAGAGGAAAAAAAAAATAATACGGGATTCCTCACAAGAATGAATTGAACTATGACAATTCAAATAGGCTAAGACAAATACATAAAATGGGAGAAATATAAGACTCTACATCATTATCTAATATTTACCACTGGTAAGTGGGAGAAAAGGGAGATCCAATTGGAGCTGTGAGACCAAGGGACCGCATTATTCTAAATCGTCTCACTTTCTTTACTGATTTGGTTTGAAAAGTCACATTCTGCAACAAGAATCACCCGTGAAAATTCACTAATGCTGCTAGCTAAACAAAGTATGAAATTAACTTATAATTACGTGAATGATGGCTTACCTCGAAAAGAACTTTTGGTTTTCGTTTTCTTTTACCCCTCCTTTTCTCGAGTGAATCCTCTGTTCTGCTTGAACTAGGCTCTATGCACTTATCTAATGGTGCAACTAGAAAGCAAGCGGAAGACTGATATTAAATTACAGAATTAAGATAGAAGTATAGGTAGTGATGTCATCGAAAGGTCAAGGTCCTTATAACTCATTACAGCAAATTTAAAATGCCCAAATTCACCAACTTCATTTTCAGCAACATGAAAATCTAAAGGAACTTATATGTCATATTATCAAATGTGAAGGAACTACACAAACAATCACACTTGAGCTGAAGTCTAACATTTCTACCTTTAACTTGCATAAAGCTTCTACTTCTGGATGAAAATGAAATTCCGTGCAAACTTGTTGCTGGCATAACCATAAATATAAAAACAACGAACTGAGATTTAAGCACTTAATTATCTTCAGGATTCATCAAAAGATGCACAACTCATCTTCGTCATACTTTCTCTAGATTCTCATAGATGCACAAGTCTAGATTGAAATGTTACCTGGATCCTTGTTTCTTATAGTATAAGCGTTAAGAAGGCAATAACTAGGGAGCTACTTGACGGGATAGGTCAGTTAAAGAGTTCATCTAGGGCCAAGCTAAATTTGATTATATTACCACGATCTCCTTATAATTGCTCCTGTCCTAATTAAGCTCACTACACAGTATTAAATGCAAGTAAGCTGCAATAACATACCAGAAGGCTGCTCTTGACTTGAGTTCCTAACTCCATCCCTCTCCCTGCAAGAGCTTAACTGCTCTTTGCAATACAGGGCCTGAATTTAATACGGAAACATCAATTTAAGACCAAACATCATTTGGGGGAACAGATACATTAATCAATTACTGAGTTGCAAGATCAGGAGAGGACTGTTATACCTGTTTAAAAGCATCTTGAAAGGCTTCCAGAGGATTAGAACTCCTTTCTTTAAAGCACTGGATGGAAAAAAAAACCCGAGTATCAGCTAATGATAGAAGAAAATATAGTGTGACAGAACAGTGTGAGAAAGCAAGGTTAAGTGTGATTGTCCAAAGACCAGCAAAGTTTCGAAAGGCAATAAAATTAGATAAAGGAGTGCACCTACTGACAACTTTAACAGTATGATTACTTGCATTATTAGATAATCCAAATATGAGTTCTATATGTGTATCACCCAAGATGAACCATTCATACTCACTTCATCAAATAGGGAAATGCTTCTGTCTGGAGTTAGCCAAGCGCTGAAAGAAACAGTTCATAAGTTCAGGTTCCTCCATAAATAGGTTAGGTTAACGAAGAAATGGTTTATCCATAGTGGTATTAAAAACATTTAATTTTGGTAACGAACGGAGTTAGGGGAATTACATTTCGTGGTTCCCAAAATATTGTACTTGAACAAGTCCATCGATCCCTTGATCACTTGAAACACCAGCAGTTGTTTTTCCTTCCATAACCTGAAGATATTAAAGGGGGGAGGAACTATGTTATATAATTCATGGAGCTCACACTTTGTTTTTAGAACTCCTCAACTCTCGCCATAGTTGATGTAAAGTACACAAGGGAGGGAGGGTCCAAATTGAAGAGCTGATATACACAGGCGCATCAGTGGAGGGGGTTTCACCTTTCTCATGCAACCCATCAAAATCTTTCCCCCTTGTCAGATAAGAAAATGCAAAATAACTTCCAATACCAAACAATCCTGCGAGCTAGTGCAAGTCAACCTACCTTTGCAGGCCACCACATCTCATAAGCAGTTTTAGCCCATACAATGCTACCTGCAGCCATCCCAACATCAGTGCTAGTGCAAGTCAACCTATTGGGCCTTGAAGCCAGCTCACCGGCAGTAACACTTCCCTGGAGATCTCTGCTTTTGCAGAAGTAGTTAAGTTAGTCTTGGTTTAGTATAGTATAGAGACAAATCAGACGTAAAAAGAGAGCCACGAACCCATCATCAAAGTTTTCCAGAATCATATCCTGTGCGACCGACTCCGTTTGAGGAATTTGTTTGCTGATTGAATCAGAGGGATTTTTTTCCTCTCCTACGAACTCGATCACACTGCATTGAACAAGAGGGAAACTAGGCATTTCCTTTTTACGTCTACAGAAAACTGCTTGACAATTTTGTCCCAAGTTAGACGTTGCAACCTGAGATTGACCATTTCCGTATCTTGAGCACTCTGAAGTTGCACCTGTTGTAATTCATAGTAGGAGATAATGAGCTATAAAGTTCGAATAACTCTAGATTGACTTCAGTTTTTCACCGAAACTTCCACCGACAGACACAAGCAGCGGGGCCTACTCCTGCCCTTACCAATCCCAATGCTCAGAACCCATTGTGCTATCCGTTCGATTCCCTTTTGGGATAAATCTTCGGTGTGTCTAGCATCACTGATAAGTTCACCCAACTCTATCTATCATGTCAGAAAATGCAACTCACACCACTTTCCTAATATGATTGAAGTCCTAAACAGGTGGAATAATGGGTGTGCAAGAATATTTTTGAGAGAATTAATCCTTCAGGATGCTTAGAGCAAGGTAGTACATTGTTTATCAATCACCGATTTATCCTTATTAATCTTTAACTAAGCATTAAAAGTTTTATTATTTATGATCTACAAACTGAACTGAACACTACTAGACACTATCCACTACAACAACAAATATATAAATCAGTTTCCTTCTTCTCTCAATCACACTTCAATTACACTTTTCTACCTTTTTTTTTTTTTTTTTTTTTTTTTTTTTTTTTTCTGATTACTGTTAACCCGATTCCCTTGATAAAAAACAGAGATATACATATAAGCAATTACCAGTGATTTTAATCCAATTCCATTCCTCCTTTTCTACCCCTAATTTGAATTTCGTGAAAATTATATAAAAAAGGAGTAAACTTCCTAGATGTTTTAGATATTTATTAGTCAATGCAATCAAAAATTTGATGAAACAACTCAGCTCACGGTTAGACTAAGCAAAAAAAACGAAGACAGAAAAAAAAATACAAATTCAAAGAACCCAAATCAAAATCAAGAAACTAAATTTAATCAAACCTGGATGAAGATGATGCAGCATTGAAGAGGATGAAGATGATGATGAAGAAGCAGCAGAGGATATGAAAAGAGAGAAATCAGTTCTAGGTTTAGAACCACGACGACTTCTTGGTTGTTGACAAAACTTTGATATACAGATTTGTTTTTGTTGTGATTTGTCTGGCAATCTCTTCTTCTTTCGAATTATCGACATTGAAAGAATGAATTACACAGATTGAAATTAGGGATTCGAAAGGAGGAGGAAAAGGATAGAAACAAAAACCTAATAACAGAGGAATAGGAGTGAATCGGACAGCAGGTTTTGTGTTTTGATTCAACCAAATATATGATCCATTACTTACCAACTTTGAGAATTGTTCGAAGGATGGGCCACGTTTTCTTACTCCACTCTTTTCCTTTTCTTTTCTCTCTACAGACTAACTAATAAAATTTTCACACTAATAATATGCCTCAGGGTCTGTTTGGATTGTGTTCGTTTCCTATAGATGGTGTGCATCAGAAAGGAAAAAGAAATTCGCTTCACGAAAAAGAGTTCTTAAATTTAATTTTGCAATCTAATTTCTGAATTTTACTTTTAAAATCGAAAGATTATTATTTTTGAGTATATCCCTTTTTTCCCCTTTTTCTTTTTTTTCTTTTCTTTTTTCTAGAAAAACCTAGTGGTTATCGAAGTATCACTACTCCTATGAATAAAGTTCTTACAGTTCATAGCTAATTTGAAGGAATCCAAATTTTGAGGTCTATGGTCAGCATTTCTTTTCTTCTACTTTTTTCATGGTAACTGAGGTGGACTCTGCCTTGAACTGGATGATGGCATAGTGATCGGATCCGGAGATGCCTATTTGATAATCGCAATCGTACGGTGTCTAACTAGTAGACAAAGGCAAGTACGGGTCGAACCCACAGGGAGCGGTGGAAATAATATAATCAATATTTCTAATAAAACTAACACAAAACAATATTTTTGGATTTTTAGAATTGAAAATGAATAATAAAATTAAAGTAAACTAATAAAATGAATCGCAAAGAAAAGTCGGTAACCAGGGTTTCATGGTATCCACTACTATCTCTATTTAATTACATAAATAAAACATAATTATGAATATATGTTTATTGTTCGTTCTATCGACTTCACCTATTATATGTATTAGAGTCGCAAATATCGCTGGGACACCCTAAGCATGGCACATCAAAAGACTAAACCCAAGCAAGCACTATCAAATTGCGTTAGCAAGAAAATTATACGAAACTAAATACAGGTTCACAAATATTATTTGGCTTTTCTAAGTATAACCCATCAAAGAAATTGACCAAGCATGGATCATCAAATAATAAGACAAACATATTCGTAAAACTATCAATTAAGCACATAGATTTTTAAAACCGGTGAAGCAACAACTCATTTTTCAATAAATCAATAAACAATGTTCGAGAATTAATCTAACCAAATCATAATGGTCTTTTCCTATATTATTCAATTTAAAGTAGCCTAATACCCATGTAGTCTCAAACCATAAAAACCCTAGTTATAAAATATAGCAATACATAGAAATGGATTTCTTAAAACCCATAAAAATAATAATCAAAAGAAAAACGATCAAACCAAAATCCTCTGTGTCGTCTCTTTTTCTTATGCTCCAAAAAACTTATGCGGCCGCCTCCTCTTCTTCTCTGCTCTTCAGTTGCGGCTCCAATAGCCGGCTTCTCCTCAATTTTGTTCTTCCCGATCCCTAAATAGATAGGTTCTGTCGAGGAAATAAGGCTTAGCAGATATTTCCAAAGCCCAGTCCAGTACCAACTCTCACACTCCAAATCCGAACTCTCATCAATAACGACCACAACCCCTCTGCCAGTTCAACCACGACCAAGTATCTTATGACTTGAACCTTCTCGACCAGTACCAGCAGCTCTTAATTTTTGTCCGTCCAAGCACGACACCCTTCTTAACTCCGAACAACATAATATGTTGCTAACGATCTCCACAGAACTGCCAATAATCCCATGCAAAGCCCCATATCTTAGTCGCTGACCATCAGTAGCATCACCAGATCCTTGTCCCTCTGCGGAACTGTCACTGTGATTCACGACCAAGCTGCAGAGGACCCTCAGTCTTGTCTTCAGAGCCTCTAATTCAGCGACATGCAAGTCCATTCCCTTCTCTGCCTCATTTTCATGACACAAAATTGCCCCAAGTTACCAGCTGCAAAGATATCGTCACCCCACCGACTGCATGCTGACCTTCTTCTAGTTCGATCAGTTCAACCAAGCACCCAGTCGTTCTCGACTTCAGCTGGAACATCAACTTCGCATGCATCTTGTCTTCCAGAACACGAGAAGCAACCCACCAGCCAAGATAGCAACTCATTCACGACAACCAGCCACATCAATAGCCTCAAATCCATCGAACTCCAATTCATCTCGTCTTCTCTGTAGCCTCTAGGATTCTGAAATTGGGAGAGTAACATGAACTCCATCTCCACTGACCCCAAATACAGCCAGCACAACCTCACTTCATTCTCAAATTCAACTGCAGTCTGCAGCCGGCCTCTCCCTGTCAACCTTATTTCGCTGCCTGTATACTAAACTGAGTCGGAGTAATACTCTTGTGTCCCTAAGAACCATCGCAGCATCACCTAGATCCGCTCATCGTTTCGGATTGACGAGACAATCATCACCAGCCATTGAGCGTACTTCTTTCTCCTTCATTTCTCCAGATTCTTCTGCAAGTTTACCCGAACAGCACGGAACAACACCATCATTCATGTTAAATGGTCAATTCCATATCATTCAAACCAGCAGCAAGATCAATCCAGAAACCACTTCAATCACCACCTGCAATAATAATCCAGCCATCATACAAACCACCATCTGTGTCTTGACCAACCAATTCTCGTCTTTAGTCGCATCACTATAACAAGTCTTCTTTATCCAAGTTTAGGTCAGACCCATTGCAGATAATAGAAAATACCACTCGGATGCAATTATTCAGCTAAGGAGTCCACTTTATAGATATTGAAACCAACAACACCTCAAGCAATGATGTTGCTGGTCGACAGTTCAAATAAGAAGAACTTGAACTCCGTCTGCATGAACCTGATGTTGCTGATGTTGGAAGAGGTGATGAACCCCATCTCACGCAGTTACTCTCTCCATATCTCATATTGAACTCGACCAACAAATGTGGTACAGAAGAAACCACGTCTCCAATTTCTCTTTAGTCATCAGTGGGCCGGGCCGTTTGAATAAGCGAAGACAATTCTTGTTTTCCACAATGCACAAAATGGTTCTAGCCTCGAGTGCTGCTGATACATATTCACGATTCAAAAAAATGAATTTGGCGGGAAGAAAACATGCAGACGCTGTTGAAGTTTGGTCGGATTGTTGGAGGAATTCTAGCGAGATTCAATCGCTGGAAATTATTGGGTTAAGCCTGTTAAGGCTAAACAGGCCGAATGCAAATGATTTTAGCGATCAAGTTGGGCTGAAATGACCGGGAGAGAAGATCAAAATCCAAACAGGGGATAGCAATATTTTTGGAAACAGAGAGAGAATATCGAATTCTCTGTTGGGTTTGTGGAAGATACTCGAGTAAAGAGGGAATATATGGTACCTATATCGAATCCTAGAAGATTGAAAAAACGAAATATCTGCCATTAATGCGTGACCAGAGTCCACAGGGAAAGAAACATCGAATATGGATGTGAAGAATATTGGAAGATATTCGGGATTAAATCAAGGATATTTTGAAGGTTGTTGGGTATAAATAGGCTCTATGGGTCGACTAGAAGGGGTGTCGAGAGTTGGGAGGAGAGAAGGAACGCTGCAGAATCGAGAACCATGATTTCTCTCTGCTGCTGCTGCCGCCATTGATGAAGATGAAGAATACGAAGAACGGACTCGCAGCAGCAGTCGTTTATCAACAGTGTCTAAGACGCACACTCGTGGGTCGTAGTTAGTCGTACAACAGCAGTTACCATTTATCGTTCTTCTTGTAACAGCTGAACAACGCCTTTGCAACAGTTATTTCTGTTGCGATTTTTCTGTTCAATTGTTTTACACCTTTTCATCATTTGTAAACCACTTTTTGAGCAATAAATAATTATTTTGAGAGAATTTTTACTATGATGAGCTAAAGCCCAACACTGGGACGACGGAGGAGGCCAAACTTCATACTTGGGGTAATTTCATTAATTCTTTTTAAGACTTTTGCATTAATTTAAAATTGAAATATGATTTGAATTAATTGGTTGTTATTTAATTTGATGATGTATGCTTGGCTTAGGTGTTTTGATACATCATGCTTAGGACTTACAATCAATGTTTTGAAAATCTACTTTGGCAAAATAAGAGTCCATATAATTTATGTTTTGAGCGATTATTGTTGAGAATAAATCATTGAGCCTTATGTTATGAAAATTGGCCGAATCATTAGTCCTAGTACCTCTCGCCCATTGTGACAAATATTGTGTATATATTTTTATTTTTAAATCTTTACAAGTCCGAGCAACGAACTTTTACTACCACTTTCAAAACTACAACAAAATGGCGCCGCCGACGCAGACTTGTATATAGATTGAAAACTTTTATTTTTTTTTTAGGTTTATTTTTTTTATTTTTTTTAGAATTGTTTGTTCCTTTTTACGTTTTTTTTTGTCTTTATTTTGCAGGTTCAAAGTGAAAACTAAGGACTTGGAGAGGAAAAATCTTAAAGCGAAAAGCGAAAAGAGAAGAAAAAAAAGGACAATTTTAGGATTTAATTTTTAATTTTTAATTTTTTTAGAGTGTGTGAGGAAAACTGTAATTTTTTTTTTATTTATTTTGGACTTTGGACTTTAAACAATTGGACTTTATTTTTTTAACCCTACGGAAGGGTATTATTAAACACAAAAAAAAAATAAAAAAAATTATATAAACTGTGTGCAGGGAAGGACGACGATTACTATATCGTCTATGCCCCTCGGGTTCGCACACGACATAGGAGTCGTGGCCCGAGTCGACGACAACGGTTCATCCCCCGTCTGGTACGGGAGGTAAGTCCATCGAAACACTCGCGAATCTCCTGTAAGCGATTTACTGTATTCCTTAAGGTGATTCATTGATTGAGGACGAATTTGGACTGTTTTTAAATTCCTAGTAAAGGGCAAGGCCTGGCCAATACAAGATAAGGGTTCGGATTTAATCACCGCTCCCTTCTTGCCCGCCTTAGGAAAACGAAACCTAACGCGAACCCAAGCTTAAAATTTGGAATAGAACGAGACCGATAGGGTAACGAGCTTAATAGGAAACTCGTTCGAAAAATATTGGTTGCTCTTTAAGCACACTCCAAAGTTCATGATGGTTTCTGTGAGTTGAATGCGTGACTGCGCCGCCTTGTGATAGCGGTGAGGCCTTGGGTATCAAAGCTCCACTGAGCTTCCCTCGCCTCAATTCAACTTACTTTGACTCGGATTGATTCCAGAGGGGTTTGCTCAAATTGCAACGAATTCCCTTTCGAAAGATAGAAGCTGGTCTAGAAAAAAATCTAAGTGGAGCCATCATGCTTTTTGTTTGCTAGTAATCTCTAGGTTTGCTTTGGTGGAGTCGAGTCGGCCTTGTTTGTGATTGTATAGAATCCCTCTGTAGTTTATATTTCTTCGGTGATGAATCCTTTTGAGGAGACGCCACCTGCGATGACGTTGCGAGAATATATGTCTAGAAATTCTCGTTATCAAGAGACGTCTTCGGAAATGACTCTTGGTGAATATATGCGTGGGCAGCGATATATGGATACTCCAACTTTTATTGAGGAATCACCTCTAACGATCTATGAGAAATATTATAAACATAGACCATGTAGTTTGGAACAAAGATTGAGAATTCTTGAATTTCAAAAATTGTATCATGATGATGAGGATAGTGATGATGAAGAATCTGAAATATGTAGGCAAAGTAATCAGGAATTTGTTTCTCGAATTGAGCCTTACAATGATAATGTTATTTCTAGTTCAAATCCAAATAATTTTAATAATTATTCACCTATTCAAAAGGACGAGGATTTGACTAGAGATACCACAGTTTTAGACGAGGGTTACGAAGCCGATAATGGTCTAGAGGAACGAGTTTATTCTGAGAATATTGTTTTAGAGTCTAGCGATTTAGAAACATTAGTCTTAGAAGAAGAACATGAACTCGTAGAGATTTTAAATATGAGTAATGATGCACCACCTGATAATAACTTAGAAGAATCAATTGACCATTTTCAAGAATCTAATGATCCAGAAATTAGGGAGATTGTGACTAGTCTAGCTAGAGACACTGAAAACTCTAAGTTTGGGGGTGATTATCACCTTCCTAGTGCTTACCTTTAACTCTTAGAAAGGTCCCTCACTTGGGACTTGACATATGTGCCTCAACCATTTTACAAGATTACCTTCATGCTCGTTTTCCCGAACCTAATGATGTCCAGGAAGAAGTTCAGTCGTTAGAAACCCATCCTCTGGTTGATGTGGTTTGCCCAGGCTATGATCCCCAGATTGACTTTGTTTTCCCACCAAATAGTTTTCTTCCAACTATGGGAACGTTTATATTCCAAATGTGTCGAATATTAAGTTGTGAGACTAAACCTAAATGCCTTAGGAAATTAGAATCGATACATTTTCTTAAGAATAACCACTACTCTCACTGCGGTCAATTTTGTAAGTCAAACCTGATTGACTTAGAGTATCCTCAGTTATTTAGGTTATTATTATTTTGTGATTCTAAGTTCTTATTTGAGTTTTTCCAGACTCTAGGACCTAGTAATTTGGATCCAATCTATGAGGAAATGCATCCAAGGAATTTTTTTTATTTAGACCCTTTCATAGAACCTGAACCTGAACCACAATTAGATATAAATATCTTAATCAGGAAACTAGGTAAGGGCATGCTTTTCTTGTCCATTTTCTTGGTTCACTGCAGTTTCCTATGGTCGGCTCTTTTTGATTTTGAAGACCCACAGTTATTTCGACTGTTACTTTATGGTTCGAGTTGACCAATCCTTTTCTAAGTCTGGCTTAAGACTTTAAACTTAGCACTTCTTGGGAGGTATCCCATGCTCATGCAACACGGTAATATCTTTCCTTAACTCTTTCGCTTCAAATGGTAACAGTTTCTCCTTGTTCATGCTTTTAGTTTCATATTTAAAACATTGAGGACAATGTTAGATTTAAGTTTGGGGGTATGGGAAAATCTTTTAGTTGCAATAAATAAACTCCAGAGCCTAGAAATTTACGCCTATTAAGGATAGCACTAACCAATCTAAGTGGATGGAAACATTTTTGTTTTAGGAGTTGAGGAACCAATCTGACTAGATGGAAACATCTATAGAGTCTATTCATAAAAGCACAGAGCTCAGGTGTTAGAAATAACATGATAGTTTCGCCATATCTTGTCGAGTCCTTTTCACTTTCTATTTTTAGTTTTCTTTTGTTTCAAGTGATTTGGTGGGGCACACGATTCAAGTTGTTGCCTTTGTTAGGGTGAAATAGAGTGACTGAGTTACCTTTTCAAAAAAAAAAAAAAAAAAAAAAAAAAATTTAGACCGGACCAGTTAGACCAAACGGAATAAGTATTAACACTTGGATAGCAATATGCGTGTGTTCTCCCTGTTTCCGTCGCCTAAGCAAGCGTGGAATGCAGGACCCGTGGGAACTATCGTGTAATCTGCTGACAAGAAGCATGCGCTTGGATCCAAAAGATCTATTCATGCCGTTAAGTTAAAAAAAAAAATGGTTATTGTTATGTGTAGTCAGCTGTTGGTTCCCTTGTATTTGCCAGTTTGTTGATCTAGATTTAAGTTATTGACCACTGGTTCCCTTGTATATGCCAGTGTGTTAATATTAGTCAGACCGGTATCTTAGTCATTTAGGTTAGGTTCATCTTGGCAGAGGCCTTCAGACAGATACGGGAAACACCGTTCACTTTTCAACCATCTACATTTTTCTTTTTCCATCTTCTTAATCTTTTCATGTGATTAGTCTGACTCCGAGTATGATGTCCATCGTGAAACTATCTTAGTAGAGCTCTGTCACTTATATGAATTTTAGTATGCTTGAGTGCAAACTCGTATACAGCAATTGGAATTTCGCATCAGGGTTCTTCCTCTTAGAGTCAATAATTGTATGCCAACCAAGGAGGTTCTTTAGTGCTTTCGAAGGTTCTGCGTAGATAGCTAGGGTCTGGAGTATTGGTTTTTGTGGGTACACCTCTGATAAACCCACCCGAGATTAACTCGGTCACTTTTCAAGAATAAAATTTGCTCGAGGACTAGCAAATAATAAGTTTGGGGGTATTTGATAGTCGCATTTATGTGTCTAATATAGCCCAATTGTATACATTGTTAGTACCCATTTTTGTACTTACTATGTTGTTTTATTTATTTGTAGGAGTTTTTGGAAAAATAAAGTTTTGTGGCGAAATTGGCTAAAGATGCGGCGTCCGGAGCTCCGTTGAGGTGTACCGGAAGTACCCTGGAAATGTCCCGGAGGAACCCCGAAAAAGTGCGGAAAATATCCCGGAAGAATTGCTAAAGGCACCCCTTTGGTTGGATAAGGGCACCCCATGGCTATTTACACCCCAAAAATGATATTTCCACCCAAATTGCTAAGGGGACACCACTGTTTGCTAAGGGGACACCATATTCACGATTCAAAAAAATGAATTTGGCGGGAAGAAAACATGCAGACGCTGTTGAAGTTTGGTCGGATTGTTGGAGGAATTCTAGCGAGATTCAATCGCTGGAAATTATTGGGTTAAGCCTGTTAAGGCTAAACAGGCCGAATGCAAATGATTTTAGCGATCAAGTTGGGCTGAAATGACCGGGAGAGAAGATCAAAATCCAAACAGGGGATAGCAATATTTTTGGAAACAGAGAGAGAATATCGAATTCTCTGTTGGGTTTGTGGAAGATACTCGAGTAAAGAGGGAATATATGGTACCTATATCGAATCCTAGAAGATTGAAAAAACGAAATATCTGCCATTAATGCGTGACCAGAGTCCACAGGGAAAGAAACATCGAATATGGATGTGAAGAATATTGGAAGATATTCGGGATTAAATCAAGGATATTTTGAAGGTTGTTGGGTATAAATAGGCTCTATGGGTCGACTAGAAGGGGTGTCGAGAGTTGGGAGGAGAGAAGGAACGCTGCAGAATCGAGAACCATGATTTCTCTCTGCTGCTGCTGCCGCCATTGATGAAGATGAAGAACACGAAGAACGGACTCGCAGCAGCAGTCGTTTATCAACAGTGTCTAAGACGCACACTCGTGGGTCGTAGTTAGTCGTACAACAGCAGTTACCATTTATCGTTCTTCTTGTAACAGCGCCTTTGCAACAGTTATTTCTGTTGTGATTTTTCTGTTCAATTGTTTTACACCTTTTCATCATTTGTAAACCACTTTTTGAGCAATAAATAATTATTTTGTGAGCATTTTTACTATGATGAGCTAAAGCCCAACACTGGGACGACGGAGGAGGCCAAACTTCATACTTGGGGTAATTTCATTAATTCTTTTTAAGACTTTTGCATTAATTTCAAATTGAAATATGATTTGAATTAATTGGTTGTTATTTAATTTGATGATGTATGCTTGGCTTAGGTGTTTTGATACATCATGCTTAGGACTTACAATCAATGTTTTGAAAATCTACTTTGGCAAAATAAGAGTCCATATAATTTATGTTTTGAGCGATTATTGTTGAGAATAAATCATTGAGCCCTATGTTATGAAAATTGGTCGAATCATTAGTCCCAGTACCTCTCGCCCATTGTGACAAATATTGTGTATATATTTTTATTTTTAAATCTTTACAAGTCCGAGCAACGAACTTTTACTACCACTTTCAAAACTACAACACCTAGCCTTCCAGATGTACCAACAGGCAGTTGCATAAATGTTGCTAATAGTGTTAGTTGACCAGAAATGAACCAAGAATTTAACCAGTCCATGAAGTTTGTGTTGCAATCAAACTTTCCATGGGATGGTCCACGCAACAAGTGCCATAATGAGGTAGCAGCAAAGCAAATTAGGAACATGTGTATCATAGTTTCCTCCCTACTACTCCCTTCGTCTTAGTTTATTTGCCTAAATTGGATTTTGCAAAAACTTGAAAGAAATTCAAATTACTTCTATATACACCATCAATCTTCCAAATTACTTGTTTAATATACTAATTTTCACATCCTAATTTTTGTTTCTTTCTTGATAATTAGAAATTTTTAGTGGGAAACATAGAATTTTTTTGGCACACTTTTGCTAAAAAAAAAACTCAATTTAGGCAAGTAAACTAGGACGGAGGGAGTATTGTATAATTTGCAGATTGGATCAATATAGTGAAGAATGCTAGAAGTTTTGGAATTGGTGGGAAGAATTCCATGGGAACATCTCCATAAGAAAATCCGAACTACAGGTGCAATGTCCATGTTTCACAAAGCTTTCCAGTTGCTGGTCTGGACATCATTACTATAGAGATTTTCCATTTTGGCTTTGTATAGAGACTTGACTGTAAAATCTCTAGATTCAGTAAGATTTCACAGGATTTGATCCTCTTCTCCTGGGTGAAGAGCAATATCAAGAATGGCCCGAGCGGTAGCAGTGTTAAACCAAGTATTGATCAAAGGAGCATTCCAATCACCATTAGGTAGAAGAAGATGCTCAACCATAATCAGTTCGGAAATTAGCAGGCTTAGGAACTTGAGAAGATATTGTAGGAATCCAAATATCCTCCCACATTTTGATTTTCTTGCCATTTTCAATTTTCCAATAGCTATGATCTTAAATGTTGTTGATGCCTTCCAGAATGCCTTTCCATATCCAAGAATCTCCCTCTTTAATTTTAGTATCCATGTTGAGAACATTTTTATCAAGGAGATATTTAGCATCCATGAGATAGTAAGCGAGAGTCTTTGTATTTCTCCAATCTCTAACAAATTTTGGCGATCATAGAACTATTGAAGTGTTCCATATTCATGAAGCCTAAGCCTCCTGAAAAAGCGGGGTTTTAACAACACCACCCAATATTTCGTTTAGCAATCTGTACGGACTAAATCCAATATACTTTGCTAGAGAATCAACTAGACATTCAGATTCAATCTAGGTTAAAGTATATCAAGGAGTTAATATCTCTCTCTTGATTTGATCTTTACTCAAGCTAATAACAATCAGCGAGTCTTTATCAAATACAAGTAATAACTTGGATGGTACCAAAGACCAATATCCAAGGATCAATCAATATCAATCAATAACCAAAGGTCGGCTTTCCAATTGGTTGATTCAAACGCACAAACTGTATTATTTCAATTATAAAGATAAAACAATATAATGCGGAAATTGAAATAACACAGACACCATAAATTTTGTTAACGAGGAAACCGCAAATGCAGAAAAACCCCGGGACCTAGTCCAGATTGAACACACACTGTATTAAGCCGCTACAGATACTAGCCTACTCCAAGCTAACTTCGGACTGGACTGTAATTGAACCCCAATCAATCTCCCACTGATCTAAGGTACATTTATGCTCCTTTGCCTCTGATCCCAGCAGGATACTGCGCACTTGATTCCCTTAGCTGATCTCACCCACAACTAAGAGTTTCTACGATCCAAAATCGTAGGCTTTGACAATAACCAAATCTGTCTTACACAGACAAGTCTATCAAAGGATAAATCTGTCTCCCACAGATAAACCCTAAAGATTTTGTTCCGTCTTTTGATAATAATCAAGGTGAACGGGAACCAACTGATAATCCGGTCGTATATTCCCGAAGAACAGCCTAGAGTTATCAATCACCTCACAAAAATATTAATCGTATGGTAGCGAAACAAGATGTCGTCGAATCACAAACAATGAGACGAAGATGTTTGTGATTACTTTTTATATCTTTCCTATCGGAGATATCAATCTCAATCTAATCAATCTGATTGTACTCATACGATAGAAGATGCAATATCATATCACACAACTATGATAAAAGTATTATCGGTCTGGCTTCAAAATCCCAATGAAGTCTTTAAGTCGTTAACCTGGTTTTAGAAGAAGAAAACCAAAGGTTAAAGGAGAATCGACTCTAGTATGCAAACTAGTATCACACGTAAGGTGTGGGGATTAGTTTTGCACAATACTAGATGTCTCCTTTATATAGTCTTTCAAATAAGGGTTTGTAATGAATGTTAGCTTAGTAACAAAGCATTCAATATTCACCATTAGATGAAAGCCTGATTTAGATTCAAGATAATATTTCTCGACCGTTAGATTGAAAACTTAGCTTGTTACACACACTTGACAATGCACACTTCTAGGTTTGTTAACCGTACCCAAATGTGTGCACTTGTTGGTTCAACAATAGTTAACCAAAAGCTTAGCCATATGAGAATTTCATATCAACCATGTTCTTCTTCACCATAACTAGTTCAAATGACTTCAAATGAACTAGTTAGAGAGTTTTTCAATTGCAAGGAAATCTTATGTACTACACAAGACACAATTGAAGCAAAGATGATTTGATTCACTTGAATCGGTTCATGAAATTTCATAGCCACGATTTGCAAACTGCATTCCTTAGTCTTTTTAAGTTTAAGTTCAGAAATCATCTTCAGATATATAACCTTCTCAAGTTCGCAGACTAGGTTCGCGGACTTAAGTTACCAGGCAGAGTTTACAAACTCCAGCAGAAATTCTCGGGTATGAGAACTTCGCCGGTTCGCGGACTGGGTTCGCGGACTTAGCTTCACGCAAGTATCTTGTCAACTCCAGCAGAAATTCTCGGGTTTGAGAACTTCGGCAGTTCGCAGACTGGGTTCGCGGACTTGGCTCACGCCATTCTTCCGGTTCTCTTGATCAACAAAGTTCGCAAACTTTGGTTCAAGGAATAGGACTTATACATAAATGTGTTTCCACAACAATGTTTATGTCCACCATTGGTTATGTAATCTAAACTCTCATTTCAATCATTGAAACATTCTTAGAGGACGTTATATAGTTGTTACACCATTTCTCGTCAAAGCAATTTTCAAGATGATTGAAACATATCGTGACTTTTGTCACATGGTAAAGATAAACTTCATCGAAGCGAAAATCTTACCAACACATATTTCGAGATATAGATAGGCGAGGTATACTCGGCTCGAAATACCAAATGTGTATAATCCAAGTATATATATATATAGCATACGACTTCTTGTCTCAAAGAGTAGGATATAAAGTAGATAGACTTTTGAGTGATAGATAAGTTCAAGTCTTCACATACCTTTTTGTCGAGAAGTCCCACCGGTTCCTTGAGTAGTTCTTCTACTTGTGTGATGAATCACCATGAAGTCCTTGAGCTGAACTATACTTTCTATCCTAGTCCGAGACTTAGTTATAATAGACTAGAAATCAAGACTTATAGTTTTGATCACTAACATTGACAAACATGCTTGAGATATCAACGCATGCGAGTTCGACCGAGCAATGCTCTAACAATCTCACCATTTGTCAATTTTAGTGACAAAACTATCAATACATATGGAATACAAAAAAGATAAAGAAACTTTAGTAGCTCCTATTCCACATGTCTAATATTCAACATTCCTCGAAATCTTCGCTACTTCCAAGTACTCCAATGATCCCAAAGGTTATAAGTTTAGCATCAGCGTTGTTGAAGATCCGTAGCTATAACAATGAGAAAACATAGTTCTCGATCATTGTTATACAATGTCATGGTATTATTACACAGTGTCAAAGTTTAATTGTATCACAACTTCAACAATAATACTATGGTGATATGTATCACTTCCCCTTAGTCAATACTCCATCTCACATGGAAACCACTCCCCTTTACATAATGATCCGAAAACCATATGTATTTGTAGTATGAAATACATATTAATTCTCCCCCTTTTTGTCAATAAAATTGGCAAAGGTACAAGAATGGGATCATAATTAAATTTCCGAGAGAGACATTTCATGATAAAATTAAAAAATACATACCAACTAATTAAGATGCAGTCATAAAGCCGAAGCTAAATTCATTCATCTAGGAGTTTAAAGATACAAGATAACCCCTCTAAAATTCCACAGCCGCACTCCCCTCAAGACATTATCATTAAGCACAAGTTCAAAAGAACTCTCCCCCATTTGATGTCATTCCCGAAAGAACAACAAGAGCGACCTTAATTTCAAAAGAAAAGAAGGATTTTTATTGGACATCAAAAACCATGAGAATGATTTTCTATATCCAAAAACTCAATCAAATTAATCACAAGTAAACCCATGATTAATTTAATCAGAATACCCAATCAAATTAAACACAAGAAGTGATCAATTCAATTGATTCTGCTCAACATAAGAGAACTTATGGAGACACAAAAATACTCAACTATACTAATTACAAGAGAAACCAAAATTAATCTAGTTGGAATACACAACCAAACTAATCACAAAAGTAATCAATTTAATTGTCATTTGTTTTTCTCGACATAATAAAACTTACGGAGCAATAACTAAATAACCAAACAAGATGATTAATTTAGTTCAATATGCTCGACATAACATATCTCACGGAATACCAACTAAGCTAATAAAAGAACTTGGTTGTATAGTGCTCAACATAAGATGCATTAAGGAGCCTCACAGTAATACATAAAAATATGGAACATGGATGATCAATACTGCGGAATACACAAGGATTCATTCTATCTTGAATCACTATTTGCATAATGACAATTCATAGACATAATCCTTGAAAACAAAAGATTTTAACCTATCTTCCATCAAAAGTTTGACAATATAGGCTTAAATTTGTATTTGTCAAAAGTCTATTCATTCTTTTACCAGTATGTGAATACCGATCACAAACGACTTTACTTTTGACAGAATATGGGACCTTCAAGTTTATGGATGCAAACATACATATCCCATAAAAAATTGCAATATATCAAATCATAAATATTAATACTTCAAAAACATCATCCTCCAAATATTTTTAGAATTTAAACCCAATAAAACCTAAAAAACAATAAGATGAAAATAATAGCTATGTGTAGTCACAATCATTGCTATTCAAGCACTAGTTATTCTTCCAACTAAACCAAAAAGAAGACATACTAGGCAACAATGTCTTTGAGAAATTCCTTATCATTCCCGAACTCCTTGTCGTCAACAGCCATTAGAATATAAGGTTCATGGAGGAAGGAGTCAATACCAACAAACCGTCTTGGCTGATGATGTCGAACCAAGGCCTTCTGAATTTCCAAAGATCTTAAAACGCAAGCCTTTATTTCACTAATCTCATTTTTTACTTCCTTCAACTCATCAAGAACATCGAAAAACTTCTGAGAGTTATAAGGGACAGCCCTTGGCTTTCTTGTATTCCCCATCTTTCTTTTCAAGGAAGGAGTTACTGGAGATTTCTCTTTTTCCTTGATTGATGGCTTAACAATCATATTAACATATTTTCCATCCAAAGACATGATGCTTAGAGAACAATTATAAACAATTGGTTTTTCTGAGTGGAATTCACAATCTCATCAAGCAGTCTTAAGATATAAAGGATATCAAAGAGGAAAAAGGAATGTAGGGTTCGCAACCTTTAAACAGGTTCATGGACGCCCAACTCTAAACCATATAAAGAATAGAATTGTCGATAATAACCCTTTAATTTATTTGATAGACAGGAAAAAGAAACTAAAAGAAAAACTTTTCCTAAAGCCTGAGCGGTACATAATATTATCTCTTTTGATCAGGCACATGAGACAAGATTTACCGAACAACACAATCAATTTGCGTTGTGGGAAACAACAATTTGTCCACCATTTTCCTCTAGAGAGGAATCCTCAGACTTCTGTATATCAAAGCGATTTGACCATACCTTCTTCTCTAATGGTCTTATTTTTTCTTTGGAAACTAACTTCTTAGACGAAGATAAAATCCTACATACCTCAGCAGTATTCTGAGAAAGTTTAAGCTTTCTTGCCAATCGATTTGCTCTTCGTTGAAGTTTGTTGGCGTGCCTCACTTGATGTTTGTACTTGTAACATCTTGGTAGTTCATGACCTTTCTGAGAACAAAACGAGCACGTCAAACTTGGATAGTATTCAGGCATCTGCGGTGTGAACGCATCTAAACACATAGTAGATCCTGAAACATTACAACCAGAGTTTCTAAAGGATGGGTCAATTGATTCTTCCAGCTTGATTGGATTCTCCTCTTCATCGAAACCATCAAGGCTGATATATGTATTGCTACAATTATCAAAATCAATGTTTTCACAAAGAAGACCGACACTTGATTTTCTGTTTTCATCTGAATCATAGGTCTCAGACATCTCATCAAGTGTTACAGCAAGACCTTTGTTCCCAGTGTATTTTCTACGATTTGGGAACTCGTTTGCAAAATGGCCAAAACCTTTACACTTAAAGCACTGTGGCATATCCTCGTCATCAGCCTCGTCAGCATCCCTGTTTTTAGGAGGAACGCGATTGTGAGGTTTATCTGATGACCTAGGTTTGTCTCTTGAAAACCGTTTACTTATCTTCAATAAAAGATCCCTAAAATGTCTTGTGATCGAGGAGACTTATTTGTCAAGATCTTCATCCGAAAAATCATCCTCAGAGACATAAACACTTTTACCTTTATCAAGTAATTTAGTGTTCTTCTGTGCTTTAAAGGCAATATCCTTTCTGATTTTGGATGTTTGCTCATGATCAAATATCTTGAGCTTTCCAACCAATGTGTTTCTGGAAAGATTATCAAGGTTATTTCCCTCAACGATGGCATGCATCTTAGACTCGTATCTAGATGGCAACGATCTGAGAATTTTCATCACAATGTCCTTTTTAGGAATAGTCTTACCCAATGCAAAAGATGCATTAACAATTTCAGAAAATCTGTGATTAAACTCATCAAATGCATCTTCATCTTCCATATGAAGGTTCTCCCAATCGGAATTAAGATTTTAAAGTCTAGCTTCCTTTTCACTGGAGTTACCTTCAAATACGGTTTCTAAAGTATCTTTGGACCTAGTGCAATTTGACACATGGTGCTGAAGATTTGGGGTAATGGCATGTATGATTGCACTCAAGCCGTCGGAATTTTTATTTGCAGAAAGTATCTCGGCAGGACTGTATTCACCATTATTATTGGGAACGTTTACATCTCCATCTGCCAAAACGGGAGCATCATAGCCATTAACAACATATACCCATGATTGAAAATCACGTGCTTGAAGAAAAGCTCGCATATCAATTTTCCACCATAAGTACTTAGAGCCATCGAAGACTAGTGGTACGTTAATAGAGATAGCACATCTGTCCATAGAGTCAGATCGCTACAAACACAGACTTGTAAGGTCTTGAACGTGTTTGCATGCTCTGATACCAATTGAAAAAGCGGGGGTCTAACAACACCACCCAATATTTCGTTTAGCAATCTGTATGGACTAACTCCAATATACTTTGCTAAAGAATCAACTAGACAGTCAGACTCAATCTAGATTAAAGTATATCGAGGAGTTAATATCTCTCTCCTGATTTGATCTTTATTCAAGCTAATAACAATCAGCGAGTCTTTATCAAATACAAGGAATAACTTGGATGGTACCAAAGACCAATATCCAAGGATCAATCAATATCAATCAACAACCAAAGGTCGGATTTCCAATTGATTGATTCAAACGCACAACCTGTATTATTTCACTTATAAAGATAAAACAATATAATGCGGAAATTGAAATAACACAGACACCATAAATTTTGTTAACGAGAAAACCGCAAATGCAGAAAAACCCCAGGACCTAGTCCAGATTGAACACACACTGTATTAAGCCACTACAGATACTAGCCTACTCCAAGCTAACTTCGGACTGGACTGTAGTTGAACCCCAATCAATCTCCCACTGATCCAAGGTACAGTTATGCTCCTACGCCTTGATCCCGACAGGATACTACGCACTTGATTCCCTTAGATGATCTCACCCACAACTAAGAGTTGCTCCGATCCAAGATCGCAGGCTTTGACAATAAACAAATCTGTCTTACACAGACAAGTCTATCAAAGGATCAATCTGTCTCCCATAGATAAACCCCAAAGGTTTTGTTCCGTCTTTTGATAACAATCAAGGTGAATAGGAACCAATTGATAATACGGTCTTATATTCCCGAAGAACATCCTAGAGTTATCAATCACCTCACAACAATCTTAATCGTATGGTAGCGAAACAAGATGTTGCGGAATCACAAACAATGATACGAAGATGTTTGTGATTACTTTTTATATCTTGCCTATCGGAGATATCAGTCTCAATCTAATCAATATGATTGTACTCGTACAACAGAAGATGCAAGATCAGATCACACAACTACGATAAAAGTAGTATCGGTCTGGCTTCACAATCCCAATGAAGTCTTTAAGTCGTTAACCTGGTTTTAGAAGAAGAAAACCAAAGGTTAAAGGAGAATCGGCTCTAGTATGCAAACTAGTATCACACGTAAGGTGTGGGGATGAGTTTTGCACAATACTAGATGTCTCCTTTATATAGTCTTTCAAATCAGGGTTTGCAACTAACGTTATCTTAGAAACAAAGCATTCAATATTCACCGTTAGCTGAAAACCTGATTTAGATTCAAGCTAATATTTCTCAACCGTTAGATCGAAAACTTAACTTTCTACACACACTTGACAATGCACGCTTCTAGGTTTGTTAACCGTACCCAAATGTATGCACTTGTTGGTTCAACAATTGTTAACCAAAAGGTTAGACATATGAGCATTTCATATCAACCATGTTCTTCTTCACCATAACTAGTTCAAATGACTTCAAATGAACTAGTTAGAGAGTTGTTCAATTGCAAGGAATTCTTATGTACTACACAATACACAATTGAAGCAAAGATGATTTGATTCACTTGAATCGGTTCATGAACTTTTATAGCCACGGTTTGCAAACTGCATTCCTTAGTATTTTTAAGTTTAAGTTCAGAAATCATCTTCAGATATATAACCTTCTCAAGTTCGCAGACTAGGTTCGCAGACTTAAGTTACCGGGCAGAGTTTACAAACTCCAGCACAAATTCTCGGGTATGAGAACTTCTCCGGTTCGCGGACTTAGCTTCACGCAAGTAGCTTGTCAACTCCAACAGAAATTCTCGGGTTTGAGAACTTCGGTAGTTCGCGGTCTGGGTTCGCGGACTTGGCTCACGCCGTTCTTCTGGTTCTCTTGATCAACAAAGTTCGCAAACTTTGGTTCAAGGAATAGGACTTATACATAAATGTGTTTCCACAACAATGTTTATGTCCACCATTGGTTATGTAATCTAAGCTCTCATTTCAATCATTGAAACATTCTTACAGGACGTTATATAGTTGTTACACCATTTCTCGTTAAAGCAATTTTCAAGATGATTGAAACATATCATGACTTTCGTCACATGGTAAAGATAAACTTGATCGAAGCAAAAAGATTACCAACACATATTTCGAGATATAGATAGGAGAGGTATACTCGGCTCTAAATACCAAATGTGTATAACCCAAGTCTATATATATAGCATACGACTTCTTGTCTCAAAGAGTAGGAGATAGAGTAGATAGACTTTTGAGTGATAGATAAGTTCAAGTCTTCATATACCTTTTTGTCGAGAAGTTCCACCGGTTCCTTGAGTAGTTCTTATACACTTTTGAGTGATAGCATGCGTTGTATGATGAATCGCCATGAAGTCCTTGAGCTCAACTACACTTTCTATCCTAGTCCGAGACTTAGCTATAATAGACTACAAATCAAGACTTATAGTTTTGATCACTAACATTGAAAAACATGCTTGAGATAGCAACGCATGCGAGTTCAAGCGAGCAATGCTCTAACACCTCCCATGTCCTTGGGATTACACGCAACAGTCCAGGCTTTTGGATAATAACCTTTGGGGTTATCTAAGCATTTTCCCCTGAAGAAATCTCTTTGAAGCTTGTTGAGGTATCAAAGGGTTTTTTTTTTTGGAAGTTTGAACAATTCATCTGGTAAATGATGGTAGTGAACGTGACAAAGTTGATGAGAATATGTTTACCAGCAGGGTTGATAGGTTCATTCTTCCATTGCCTTCCCAATAACCTGCACAACATAAACTTGAATAATCTTGTGATCAATCACACAAAAAATAGAGTTTTTTAATAATGGATTATCACAGGATGTCTTTAGATCCGCAAATGATTTTAAAGATCATGTCGATACTTTGATCTAGTTTGAGTAACCCTTATGTCAGAAGAATAAGTTCTAAAGAGTAATCAGACTAGGTGCAATAAAAGTTTCAATAACCGTTAGTCAATCAAATCAATAATCGTAAACTAAAATAACAATGCAATTATCTAATTTCCCATCAACGGTAATCGTAGAGATTCTTGATCCCACGGAAGTCTTTAAACGAGTGATTGTAAGAGATTTCACCTAATTAGGGTACTTTTCTCTCTTGATAAACGGCTCCTCCAAAAACAACACGAATGAAGTTTGCCTAGATCTTAGGATATTTGCAAGAAATGCAAACTCAAGTATTTATAGACCAAGGTTGTTTGGATAACAAGGAAATTCCAAAACCGAAAATATTCTCAAGATATTCATTAAAGTACCTAATCTCGGTTTTCCTATTTCCAATTAAATGCCAAACCATATTTCCAAAATCTCTCTTAGAAAAGTTATATTACTAGTTTTTCACATTAAGTAATAACCTTTCCCAAAGGATATGATTTAACTGCTGGTAATTAAAACATATATATTTGAAAATCATAATTAAATGTTTTTCAATATTTCGGTTTGGGATCATCTTGAGCATAAAGGAATATCGTTGAACAATTAATGATAAGAGTTCTATACATGTTCAAATAATGTCGACATCTAGAAGTTTCTCTCAGTAAAACCTAATTTAAAAATCACACAAAACATAAAGAGATATGTGAATATTGGGAACTCGGTTTTGCTCCATGGTATCGGTTATACCATGACTCACAATATAAGTTGTGATCAGTTATACCATGCTTCCCAAAATATGTTGTGATCGGTTACACCATGCTTCCCAAAGTAGCTTGTGTTTGTCAAGTTTAGTTGCCAAAACTATAAGTCTTGATTTCTAGTCTACTTATAGGTAAGTCTCGGACTAGGATAGGGATAAACACATTTTTATGTCTGAATTATCCTTAGTGTCTCTATTGCTAGTGCTTGATTTTGTACTTATTATGGTGTTTTTATGTTTGTGTAGCTGTTATTGGAGAAATACACTTGTGTGGAAAAAGTTTCTCAAAAAGTGCTATTTGGACCGCCGGAGGACATTTGCTATACGGACCCCAGATTTGGATAAGGGGCACCTAGGGTTATGCATAGCCCAAATTCATCCTCAGCGCCCAATTACTAAGGGGCACACTACCTACTATTTACACCTCCAAAGCGCCACCTGCTATTCGCACTCCTGTCGTGGATAAGGGGCAGTTCATCTTCAACATTTCAAAAATGAATTTGGCGGGAAATTTGTGGCAGTAACTTGCAGAATTAAGGTTCGTATTTTTGGGGTGTTCTAGAAGGAATCAATGGCTGAAACTTCGTGGGACGTCTTGATTAAGCTTAACAGGCGTTGTATGATCAATGGTTTCGACCAGAATTGGCTATAATGGTGGAGTTGAAGAAAAACAGAATCTCGGGTTTATGTTCAAACAGAAGGCTCTGTTTCGAATTCTGAGGAGTTTGAGCGAGAATTAATCACTGAGTTTAGTTGCTTTGGGCCTGTTTCATCTAAACAGGATTGGTAAGTCCATAAAATTCGAAGCAATATGGTTGCAACGTGGGATTGAAGTGAAACAGAGGTTGAATAATACTCGGGATTCTGTTGGGCTGTGTTGGAAAGATTGCGAGTGTTTTCAACGTGTTGACTCATTCTTTCATGTGTTGGCAGCATGTCTGAAGCATTTAGTCACTGGTTGACAGCGTCAGAAGACTAGAAAGGAAAGAAAATATCTCGAGGATATATTCTTTTACTACCGAGTAATGGAGGAATATTTGGAGTGATTGAGCGAGATTGATTGGTGCTGCTGGCTATATAAAGGGTGATGGTATTGCAGAGAAGAGGACGGAGAGTTTGGGAAGGATTTGGAACATCACAGAGGAGAAATACGATCACCAGAGAAACCTGCTTCTGCTGCTGCTCATCTGAAGAACACGAAGAACATACCATCCAAGACAGTCGTTTTCAACAGTGGAAACGACACACAGGCGTGGGTCGAGAGCTACAGAATCAGCGACAGTACTGTTCTATCGTTCTTTGGTTCGCAACAATTATAAGCGTTACAAACCCGATTTTGAATTATTTCTCCCTTTTCATCATTTGTAAACACCATTTTTGAGCAATAAAAATAAATTTTGAGTGTGTTATCATCATGAGAAGCTAAACCCCATCACTGGGACGACGGAGGAAGCCGAATTTCATGCATGGTAAAATTATTTTACTCTCTATATGACTTTTGCATTTATTTTAAATTGATTTATGATTTTAATTAATTAGTTATTATTTTATTCGATGGGTCATGCTTGCTTAAATGTTTGATGTCCCATGCTTACAATTTATAACTAATGTTTTGAGAATCTACCTTGGAAAAAATAAGATTCAGTATATTTTATTTATTGAGCTATAATTGCCGAAGAATAAATAATTGAACCTTATGATATGAATTCGGTGAACTCCTAGTCCCAGTAACTCTCTCTTTTATTATTTTCATTCAGCCTTTAAATTTAATCTTCACAAGTCTTAGAGTTTGAATCCTTATTTACAACAACAACAATTAAAAATAACATCATTTTGGCGCCGCCGACGCGGACTTGTCTTTAGGCTAGAGTTTTTAGATTTTTTTTTTTAGGTTTTTATTTGTTTTTCATTTTCATTGTATTTGTTCTTCTTTACGTTTTTGGGTTTTTGTCTTTTCCTTACAGATTTTGGAGTTTGGAGTGAAAGAAAAATTTGCCAAAATTTTTGGTGAATACTTAAAGATTTGGAGTAAAAGCAAAGGGAAAGGATCGAAAGAAAGGAAGAATAAAATTAATTAAAAAAGAGAGAGAGAGACAACTTTTTTTTTTAGAATTTTTTTTAGATTATATTTTTCTTTTGCACTTTATTTTTGGACTTTGGACTGTGGACTTTGGGACTTTTTTTTTTAAACCCTACGGAAGGGTAGTTTAAATATCAATTGTTTGAAGAGAAGAACGGCGATTACGATATCGCCTCGGCCCCTCGGGTTCGTGCATGACATAGGAGTCGTGGCCTGAGTCGACTTCAGCGGTTCATCCCCCGTCTGGTACGGGAGGTAAGTTTGTCGAAACACTCGCGAATCTCATGTTAGCGAGTTACAGTATTCCTTGGTTTGCATATATGCTGAGGATTTGAAAACGGCTGCTTTAATTTCCTAGTAAAGGGCAGGGACTGGCCATACAAGATAAGGGTTCATATTTCATCACCGTTCCCTTCTTGCCCGCCTTAGGAAAACGAAACCAAACGCGAACCTAAGCCTAAAATTTGACTAGAACGAGACCTACAGGGTAGCGAGCTTAATAGGAAAGTCATTCGAAAAATATTGGTTACTCTTTTAAGCATGCTTAAAAGTTCATGATGGTTTTTGTGAGTTGAATACGCCGCCTTGTAACGCCGGTGAGACCTTAGGTATCAAAGCTCCACTGAGCTTCCCTCGTCTGGATTCAACTTACTTAAACTCGGATTGATTCCAGAGGGGTTTCCTTAAATTGTAACGAATTCCCTTCCGAAGGATTAAAAGCTGGTCTAGAAACAATATAAGTGGAGCCATCATGCTTTTTGTTTGCTAGAAATCAGAGGTTTGTTGTGGTGGAGTCAGCCTTGTTTGTGTTTGCATATAACTTCCCTTCCTTTTAGGATTTCTTTCTTTTTCTTTTGTTTTTCTAGTGTATGCCCAAGGTTATTAAAGAGCGGGATTGGAAAAGAAACACTCTAGGTCGTTTGATTAGTGATAAACCTAGTAGTTATTCTTGTGAAGGCGGGGAGCTCAAAGACTCTTCTTTTGAGAGCCCTGTCTTTGGAAATTTCAGCTTGAAAACTTGACAATTAGTGAAGAAAGTACTCCTAGTCCTTTGGTAGTGCCAGAAATGGCAACTTTGAAAGCTTTATTAAACCCAACTAGGACCTCTCGTCCGTCTTGTATCAAGTTAGCTAAAACCGAGACAAATTATGAACTCAAACCTGGGACTTTACAGATGCTCCCAATATTTTTAGGAAAAGAGAATGAGAACCCCTATTTTTATGTTAGGGAATTTGAGGAAGTTTGTAGTACTCTGAAAATTAAAAACCTTAGTGATGATGCGTTGAAACTTAGGTTATTCCCCTTTTCCTTAAAAGATAAAGCCAAATCTTGGAAGTATAGTTTGGCTTCTGAGTCAATTGAAACCTATGCCAACTTACATCTGCCTTTATACAGAAGTTTTCCCCAAGGCACAAAACATCGTCTATTAGGACACAAATCTGTACTTTTGCTCAACAAGAGGGAGAATCTTTATATAGGTATTTATAAAGGTTCAATGACTTAATATCTCAATGTCCTCATCATGGTTTAGAGATGGTTAGGTTAGTTCAGATCTTCTACGAGGGTTTAGATTATTCAACAACAACCATGGTTGAGTCCTTATGCACATGTGGGTTTGAGAATAAAACTGTTGATGAGGCGAGACATTTTTGAATGAAATCGCCGATAAGACCCAACAATGGGATAATAGTAGGGAACCCCAAAAAACAATTCTTCTAAGTAGAGGAAATGTCAATAGGGTAGAAGGATCTTATGAGTCAGATGCTAAAATAGTAGCCATAGACAAAAGGTTAGAAGCCTTAGAATTAGGTCATTCTAGTGGTAATAATGGTAGAATAGAGCCTTCTTGGGAAGGCCAACTGTGAAGGAGCAAGCCAATGCTCTTTATAACAACACTAGATTCGATAACCGCCAGAAGTTTGACCCATATTCAGAAACCTATAACCCTGGCTGGGGAAACCATCCCAACTTTTCTTGGTCCGAGGGCCAGAATCAAGGTCAGTCTAGTAACTCTCAGTTTCCCCCAGGTTTTGGCTATACTAAGAATCCTTCAGCTCCGGCACAGTTTCAGAACCCTTCGGATAAGAAGATTATGAGTTTAGAAGAGTCTATTTCTTTGTTAACTCGCAACACTGTGCAGTTTCAGCAATCTGTTTCTCAAGGTTTAGAAGAAAATAAGAGAATAGGTCAGGCTAACTCTCAGGCTATTTCCGAGTTGAAAACCCAGGTTAGTCAGATAAATGAGTCTTTAAGATAAAGAGGTAAGTTTCCTAGTCAAACTCAACCCAACCCTAGAGGAATTAATAAAATAGGTGAAAGACTATCCGAACATGTAAATGTTATTAAAACCCTTAGGAGTGGTAGAGTGATAGACAACAAGGTTTCCATGCTTGATAGTGAACATGTTGTAGTTCACCCTTCTGAACCAGAAACTGAGGAGACTGATATAGTCTCTAAAGAGACCAATGAGGGTCATATTGATCCCGGATTTGTTCCTAGAGCCCCATTCCTGCAGCTGCTAGTTCCAACTAAGAGGGAGTCCAACTTTAATGATATATTGGAGTTTTTTAAGGAGGTAACTATCAACCTTCCATTATTAGATGCGATTAAGCAGATTCCCGCTTATGTCAAGTTTCTTAAGGATATGTGTACGCGAAAGCGAAAACTTAGTGTCCAGAAGAAAGCCTTCCTAGCTAGTCATGTGAGTTCTATTATTCAGAATACCACTACTCCTAAGTATAAAGATCCAGGGTCCCCTACTATTTCTTGCACAATAGGTAAATACCGTGTCGAGAAAGCTTTGCTTGACTTAGGAGCCAGTGTGAACTTACTTCCATACCATGTGTACCTTAAGCTAGGACTTGGTGAGATGAAACCTACCCAGATGACACTTCAGTTAGCTGATAGGTCCATTAAAATTCCTCGTGGTGTGATCGAGGATGTTCTTATAGAGGTCGACAAGTTTATATATCCTGTGGATTTTGTTATCCTATATACCCAACCTGTACCTGACCCAGAGAACCAGATACCGGTGATTTTAGGTCGCCCGTTTTTAGCTACATCCAATGCGATCATCAACTGTTGAAACAGTATTATGAATTTGTCTTTTGGTAATATGACTATTGAGCTGAACTCTGAACTAGATGACTTGAACATAGAAGAGGTGAACATGATAGGAACATTAGTCGAGGAGTCATTACCAAACACTTTGTTAGAAGATCCATAAGAAAAATTCCTAGCTCACTTTGGGATTGATTTAGATGATGATAATGTGATTAATGAGGTGAATGCTTTGTTAGACTCAACCCCTTTGTTAGACACTAATAATGGATGTAAACCTAAGTTCGAACCACTACCAGTTTCTAAGTCTACCCTAGTTCCTTCGTTAGAAGAGACTCCTAAGTTGGACCTAAAACCATTACCGTGATACCCTGAAATATGTGTTTTTAGGCCCATCTGAGACTTTACCTGTGATTGTAGCATCCGACTTGGATAGTGATCAGGAAAGTAGGCTAGTAACCGTCCTTCAGAACAACAAGGAAGCGTTAGGGTGGACCATAGCAGACATTAAGGGTATAAGTCCTACTGATTGTATGCATCATATCTATTTAGAGAGTGAAACCAAACCTTCTAGAGAGATGCAACGTCGACTGAACCCTAATATGAAAGAAGTAGTTCGAACCGAGGTTCTTAAGCTGTTAGATGCAGGCATTATCTACCCCATTTCAGACAATAAGTGGGTCAACCCCGTTCAGGTTGTTCCCAAGAAATCCGGTATTACTGTAATCCAGAATGGGAATAATTAGTTAATCCCAACCCGGGTGACCACGGGTTGGCGTGTCTATATTGACTATAGAAAATTGAACAAGGTCACTAGGAAGGACCACTTTCCCTTCCCTTCATCGACCAAATGCTAGAGAGATTAGCTGGACGTAGCCATTATTGCTTTTTAGATGGATACTGCGGTTATAATCAGGTTGTTATTGCGCTAGAAGACCAAGAGAAAACCACTTTTACCTGTCCCTTTGGTACCTTTGCGTATAGACGCATGCCTTTCGGGCTATGTAATGCCCCTGCGACCTTTCAGTGTTGTATGTTGAGCATATTTTCTGACATGGTAGAACGGTTCTTAGAGGTCTTTATGGATGATTTTTCAATGTTTGGTTCATCTTTCGATGAGTGCTTGCATCGTTTGTCATTAGTTTTGACTACGTGTAAGGAAAAGAATTTAGTGCTTAATTGGGAGAAATGTCACTTCATGGTTCGTTCAATAGTTGTTCTAGGGCATATCGTATATTCGAAGGGTATAGAGATAGATAGAGACAAAGTTGACCTTATTAAAACTTTACAGGTCCCAAAAAACGTAAGAGATATTAGGTCATTCTTAGGGCATGCAGGTTTTTATCGTCGATTCATTAAGGATTTTAGCTTGATTTCTAGACCTCTTTGCAATTTTCTTGCAAAAGACGTTAAGTTTGTCTTTGATGATGCTTGTTTAGAGGCTTTTGAGAATCTTAAGAATTTACTCACTACCGCCCCCATAGTCCAGGCACCCAACTGGAACTTACCCTTTGAGATCATGTGTGATGCTTCAGATTATGCTATTGGTGTTGTGCTAGGTCAGCGAGAAAACAAATTACTTCATGTGATTTACTATGCTAGCAAAACTCTGAATGATGCCCAGTTGAATTATACCACCACCGAGAAGGAACTGTTAGACATTGTGTTTTCCTTAGACAAGTTTAGACCCTATCTCTTAGGTTCTAAGATCGTGATATATACTGATCATGCTGCTTTGAAATATCTTCTGTCTAAAAAGGATACTAAACCTAGATTGATTAGGTGGATCCTTTTGTTGCAAGAGTTTTCTCCAGACATTAGAGACAAAAAGAGTGCCGAAAATGTAGTAGCAGACCACTTGTCTAGGCTAGTTGTTGATTCCCCTGATAATTCCCTTCCTATAAGTGATAGCTTTCCTAATGAACAACTCTTCTTTGTTACCCAATTACCTTGGTATGCAAATATAATGAACTATCTTGTTACTGGTCGAATGCCCCAACATTGGGGTAAACAAGATCGTTCTAGGTTTTTAGCCAAGGTGAAGCACTTCTTTTGGGATGATCCTTATTTGTTTAAGTATTGTCCATACCAGATTATTAGGAGATGTATACCTGAGAGTGACCAGTCCAGTATTATTTCCTTTTGTCATGATCATGCTTGTGGGGGTCACTTTAGTGCTAAGAAGACTGCTGCTAAGATATTGCAGTGTGGATTCTATTGGCCTTCGTTGTTTAAAGACTCCCATAGTTACTGTGTTACTTGTGAGCGTTGCCAGAAATTAGGAACCATTTCCCGTAGGAACATGATGCCCTTGAACCCTATTTTAGTTGTTGAGGTCTTTGATGTGTTGGGTATTGATTTTATGGGTCTGTTTCCTAATTATTTTGGTAAATTATATATCCTTGTCGCTGTAGACTATGTCTCTAAGTGGATTGAGGCGGTTGCGTGTAAGACTAATGACCATAGGGTTGTGATTGAGTTCTTGAAAGATAATATACTTACACGTTTTGGTACAACGTGAGCTATAATTATTGATGGAGGGTCACACTTTTGTAGTGGACCTTTTAGGCTTTTGATGAAGAAATATGGTATCACAAATAAGGTAGCTACCCCGTATCATCCATAGAAAACAGTTAATCCAAATCGGAAAGACTGGTCGTCTAGGCTTACTGATGCCTTATGGGCTTATCGTACTGCATTTAAAACCCCCATTGGAATGTCACCTTATCGAATTGTGTATGGAAAGGCATGTAACTTACCTGTTGAGTTAGAACATAGAGCATATTGGGATGTTAAGCAGCTAAATTTTTCACTAGACAAGGCAGGATCCCGTAGGAAACTCCAACTCAATAAGTTGGAAGAGATTCGTAGAGATGCATACGATAGTGCTAAGGAGTATAAGAACAAAATGAAACGTGTGCATGATAATAATATTTTAAGAAAGTCATTTTCTCCAAGTCAAAAAGTTCTTCTGTATGATACCCTCTTGCATCTTTTCCCTGGGAAGTTACGTTCTCGGTGGACGGGACCTTTTATTGTTCGCACTGTCTTTCCTCATGGAGCTGTTGAGATTGAGACACCGGATGGTAGTAGTTCTTCAAAGGTTAACAATCAGAGATTGAAACCCTTTTTAGACCCCTTTCCTACAAGTGATGTTGAGGAGGTCCCTCTGTAGGACCCTGTTTACCCTTGATTGACCATCGAGGCGATTGTATGTTGTATATTAGTTTTTGATTTCTCTCTTAACCCAGGTACTATCTTTCCAACTTTTCATCGTGTTATTTTACTTTTGGTACTGTTCTTTCATTAGAAACATTGAGGAAAATGTTAGATTTAAGTTTGGGGGTGGGGAAGAACTTTTTAGTTGCATTTTTGAAACTTCTAGCATCACATAGTATCCGGTTAGCTAAGTTTACATACGGTTTCTCAATGAAAAGATGGAAATTAGAATTGCTAGGGATAACATTATTCTGAGACATTAGAAAAAAGACATTGAGATCTTTGCCATTCAGGAGAGAACTTGTTCCTTTTAGAGGGTAACCGTGATGGACCTAACCATCCATGATGGAAAGGCAAGTAGGTCAGAAGGAAATGCCAGAAAGACAAAGCAACCTCACAATGTAGTCTTAGTTACTGGATTACAACTCTCTCTCAGTAGAAACTTATCATCATCAACAAGAGGAGCGACATAAAAATCTATGAAGAAAGTTGAAGACTTTTAAGGTTTAGAAGCAACAATAGAAAAGAATAATTCAAAAAATCAAAGCTGAAGATTGAGTTACAAGAGCAAAGAAAGTTAAACGATATACGTTGTTGAAGTTCATGATACCAAGACATTACAAGTTGTGAAGATCCAAGTTCTAAAGTCCTTCTCTAATGGCCATGTAAATTGTTATCTTGTTATTTTTGTTTCCAAAAAAAAAAAGTACATTTAAATTTTGTTTAATAAGGCCATAGGGAAGTAGAAATCTATAAGGAAGTTTCAAGCAAGAAATCGAAGAGAAGAATTAATTGTCAAGGTTCTACGAAGTTCGAGAGTTTATCATCAACAGTTGAAGACCGAAGAAGACCTTGTTTCTATTGAGCACTATGAGAGAGTCGAGGAGAGAAACATATTGGTTGCTTTGTTAGTCCGCTTTCCATCTGGCACAAGATCTTTCTAGCACTGGTTCAACTCATCACACGTAATTAGTCCAGCTGTGTAGCAGATATCCCTCTCATTTTTATCTCTCTCCTAATCTTATCTAGCTGTAAAGCGGACGCATCTTACAATGTTTATCTAGCCGTGTAGCGGATATCTCTTTATCTAGCAGTGTTGCAGATGTGTCTTCCCTATTCTTTGTTCAGCTTTAGAGATGGCACCTTTAATTTCTTTGGCATTCTAGTTACTTGGAGATAGGTTGAGAATCTGTATGTCCTCATAGCTCTTTGGATACTTGTGACCAATTAGAAGTCATGGTTTTGTGGGTACACCTCTGATAAACCCTCCCGAGATTATATCTCGATCATTAGGGCCACCTAGTGAGTTAGGCTTTTATTTTTATTAGATTTGCTCGAGGACTAGCAAATAATAAGTTAGGGGGTATTTGATAGACACATTTTTGTGTCTGAATTGTCCTCAGTGTCTCTATTGCTAGTGTTTGATTTTGTACTTATTATGGTGTTTTTATGTTTGTGTAGGTGTTTTTGGAGAAATACACTTGTGTGGAAAAAGTTGCTCAAAAATTGCTATTTGGACCCCCGGAGGACATTTGCTATACGGACCACAGATTTGGCTAAGAGGCACCCAGGGTTATGCATAGCCCAAATTCATCCTCAGCACCCAATTACTAAGGGGAACACTACCTGCTATTTGCACCCCCAGAGCGCCACCTGCTATTCGTACCCTTTTCGTGGATAACGGGCAGTTCAACTTCAACATTTCAAAAATGAATTTGGCGGGAAATTTGTGGCAGTAACTTGCAGAATTAGGGTTCGTATTTGGGAGTGTTTTAGAAGGACTCAATGGCTGAAACTTCGTGGAACGTCTTGATTAAGCTTAACAGGCGTTGTATGATCAATGGTTTCGACCAGAATTGGCTATAATGGTGGAGTTGAAGAAAAAAATAATCTCGGGTTTATCTTCAAACGAAAGGCTCTGTTTCGAATTCTGAGGAGTTTGAGAGAGAATCAATCATTGGGTTTGGTTGCTTTGGGCCTGTTTCATCTAAACAGTATTGGTAAGTCCATCAAATTCGAAGCAATAGGGTTTCAACGTGGGATTGAAGTGAAACAGAGGTTGAATAATACTCGAGATTCTGTTGGGCTGTGTTGGAAAGATTGCGAGTGTTTTCAACGTGTTGATTCATTCTTTCATGTGTTGGCAGCATGTTTGAAGCATTTAGTCACTGGTTGACAGTTTCAGAAGACTAGAAAGGAAAGAAAATATCTCGAGGATATATTCTTTTACTGCCGAGTAATGGAGGAATATTTGGAGTGATTGAGCGAGATTTATTGGTGTTGCTGGCTATATAAAGGGTGATGGTGTTGCAGAGAAGAGGACGGAGAGTTTGGGAAGGATTTGGAACATCACAGAGGCGAAATACGATCACCAGAGAAACCTGCTTCTGCTGCTTCTCATCTGAAGAACACGAAGAACAGACCATCCAAGACTTGATTACCGAAATAACCAATTTCTAGAATTCAAGAAGTAACTATAAAGTGATGTTGATCTCACATAACTAGATAACCACAAATATATCAAAGATAAACAATATCTACTTGGATCCCAGTCGATCAAGGTGTGTGTTCACAAAATTCACAAGATACGAAAAATAATAAGAAAATCTTCTATGTCTTCAAATCTTCAATTGCCTTCCCAATAACCTGCACAACATAAACTTGAATTATCTTGTGATCAATCACACAGAAAACATAGTTTTTTAAGAATGGATTATCACAGGATGTCTTTAGATCCGCAAATGATTTTAAAGATCCCGTCGGTACTTTGATCTAGTTTGAGTAACCCTTATGTCAGAAGAAAAGGTTCTAAAGAGTAATTAGACTAGGTGCAATAAAAGTTTCAATAACCGTTAGTCAATCAAATCAATAATCGTAAATTAAAATAACAATGCAATTATCTAATTTCCCATCAATGGTACTCATAGAGATTCTTTATCCCACGGAAGTCTTTAAACGAGCGATCGTAAGAGATTTCACCTGATTAGGGTACTTTTCTCTCTTGATAAACGGCTCCTCCAGAAACAACACGAATGAAGTTTGCCTAGATCTTAGGATATTTGCAAGAAATGCAAACTCAATTATTTATAGACCAAGGTTGTTTGGATAACAAGGAAATTCCAAAACCGAAAATATACTCAAGATATTCATTAAAGTACCTAATCTCGGTTTTTCTATTTCCAATTAAATGCCAAACCATATTTCCAAAATCTCTCTTAGAAAAGTTATATTACTAGTTTTGCACATTAAGTAATAACCTTTCCCAAAGGATATGATTTAACTGCTGGTAATTAATACATATATATTTGAAAATCATAATTAAATGTTTTTTCAATATTTCGGTTTGGGATCATCTTGAGCATAAAGGAATATCGTTGAACAATTAATGATAAGAGTTCTATACATGTTCAAATAATGTCGACATCTAGAAGTTTCTCTCAGTAAACCCTAATTTCAAAATCACACAAAACATAAAGAGATATGTGAATATTGGGAACTCGGTTTTTCTCATTGGTATCGGTTATACCATGACTCACAATATAAGTTGTGATTAGTTATACCATGCTTCCCAAAATAGGTTGTGATCGGTTACACCATGCTTCCCAAAGTAGCTTGTGTTTGTCAAGTTTAGTTGCCAAAACTATAAGTCTTGATTTCTAGTCTACTTATAGCTAAGTCTCGGACTAGGATACTGATACACACATTTTTGTGTCTGAATTGTCCTCAGTGTCTCTATTGCTAGTGCTTGATTTTGTACTTATTATGGTGTTTTTATGTTTGTGTAGGTGTTTTTGGAGAAATACACTTGTGTGGAAAAAGTTGCTCAAAAAGTGCTATTTGGACCCCCAGAGGACATTTGCTATACGGACCCCAGATTTGGATAAGGGGCACCCAGGGTTATGCATAACCCAAATTCATCCTCAGCACCCAATTACTAAGGGGCACACTACCTGCTATTTGCACCACCAAAGCGCCACCTACTATTCGCACCCCTGTCGTGGATAAGGGGCAGTTCATCTTCAACATTTTAAAAATGAATTTGGCGTGAAATTTGTGGCAGTAACTTGCAGAATTAGGGTTCGTATTCTGGGGGTGTTTTAGAAGGAATCAATGATTGAAACTTCGTGGGACGTCTTGATTAAGCTTAACAGGCGTTGTATGATCAATGGTTTCGACCAGAATTGGCTATAATGGTGGAGTTGAAGAAAAACAGAATCTCGGGTTTATCTTCAAACAGAAGGCTTTGTTTCGTATTCTGAGGAGTTTGAGCGAGAATCAATCACTGAGTTTGGTTGCTTTGGGCCTGTTTCATCTAAACAGGATTGGTAAGTCCATCAAATTCGAAGCAATGGGGTTGAAACGTGGGATTGAAGTGAAACAGAGGTTGAATAATACTCGGGATTCTGTTGGGCTGTGTTGGAAAGATTGCGAGTGTTTTCAACGTGTTCACTCATTCTTTCATGTGTTGGAATCATGTATGAAGCATTTAGTCACTGGTTGACAGCGTCAGAAGACTAGAAAGGAAAGAAAATATCTCGAGGATATATTCTTTTACTTCCGAGTAATGGAGGAATATTTGGAGTGATTGAGCGAGATTTATTGGTGCTGCTGGCTATATAAAGGGTGATGGTGTTGCAGAGAAGAGGACAGAGAGTTTGGAAAGGATTTGGAACATCACAAAGGCGAAATACGATCACCAGAGAAACCTGCTTCTGCTGCTGCTCATCTGAAGAACACGAAGAACAGACCATCCAAGACAGTCGTTTTCAACAGTGGAAACGACACACAGGCGTGGGTCGAGAGCTACAGAATCAGCGACAGTACTGTTCTATCATTCTTTGGTTTGCAACAATTATAAGCGTTACAAACCCGGTTTTGAATTATTTCTCCCTTTTCATCATTTGTAAACACCATTTGAGCAATGAAATCAACTTTTGAGCGTGTTTCCAACATGATAATGAGTTAAATCTCCCACAACCAAGGCAATGAGGAAGCTATTTACGCATGAATAATTGGTAACTATTTTATTTTCTTTAATTTATAATTTATAATTCACTCAATCACTGCTTTTGCAGAGTTTTAAATTGTTTGCACAATTTTCTTAATTAGTTGTGATTCAATCTGATAGGTTATACTTTGTTTAGTCAATTGATAATCTATGCTTAGGGAATACAATTGATATTTGAGAATTTTCCTGATTATTTTTGAATTAAGAAATAAGGGACTTAAAAGATAATTAGAGTTTTGGATTATTTGTCATAATTTATTCATGTGTGATAGTGGAATCAGTGTCTTGCTTATTTCTAATAATCTTGAATTAAGTTTTGTTTGTCTTTAAATTTCATGAAATCTAAAATCTTTTGCTTTCACAAGTCTCAACGAACCTATTACTACTATAACAAATTAAAACCACATCAGATAGAAAGTGTAGTTGAGCTCTAGACTCCATGGTGTTCATCATGTAAAGACGAAGAACTACTCAAGGAACCAGTGGAACTTCATCGACAAAAAGGTACGTGGAGACTTGAACTTATCTATCACTCAAAAGTCTATCTACTCTGTCTTCTATCTTGAGACAAAAGTCGTATTGCTATACAGACTTCGATTATACACATTTGCTATTTCGAGCCGAGTTTATCTCGCTTATCTATTTATCGAAATATGTGTTGGTAAGCTTTCTCTTTGGCCAAGTTCATCTTTACAAGTGACGAAAGTCATGTTTATTATTTCAATATCTTGAAAATCACTTTGATGAAAAATATTGTGTGAATAACCTCTATTTAACATCCTCTAAGAATGTTTCTATGATTGAAATGAGAGTTTAGAATATATAACCTTGAATGGATATAAATATTGTATGTGAACTCATACTTGTATAATTCTAAAATTCTTGAACTAAAGTATGCGTACTTTACTGGTTCATGATGTCCCGAAGCTAAGTCCGCGTACCCCTACGCGTACTGCCAGAAGTTCACATCCCGTGAATTTCTTCTGGAGTTTGTGAACTGAAAAAAAACTCAATCCGGGTACTTAAGTATGCGTACCGGTATGCGTACTTGAGTGGGTTATTTTATAAAAACAGTTTATTCGTGAACTAAGACATATATAAACTAAGGAATGCAATCTTTGCAAACCGTGGCTATAATGTTCATGAATCGATTCGAGTGAATCAAAACTGTTTTTGCTTCGATTATGTCTTATATATTTCAATGATATCTAAGAATTGAACAACTCTCTCATTGGTTATTTTGAGTCATTTGAACAAGTTATGGTGAAGATGAATAAGATTGATATGAAAGTGCTCATATGGCTAACCATTTGGTTAACTACTGTTGAACCAACTAGGTGTACACGTTTAGGTACGCCTACATAAACCTAAATGAACATGCATTTCATTTATGTATAACAAGCTAAGTTCGATCTAACGGTTGAAAGATATTAGATTGAATCTAATCAGGTTTTCATCTAACGATGAATATTGAATTCTTTGTTACCAAGGTAACATTGATTGCAAATCCTGATTGGAAGATTATATAAAGGAGAATCTAGCAACTGGGAAACCTAATCCCCACACCTCATGTGTGATACTGTTTGTATAAGCTAGAGTCGATTCTCCTTTAACCTTAGGTTTCTATCGAGACCCTGTAGGTTAATGACTTTAAGACTTCATTGGGATTGTGAAGCCAGACCCAATTATTTTCTCTGTAGTTGTGTGATCTGATCTTGCTGTTTCTATCGTTATTGAGTACAATCGTAAGATTGACTTGAGATTAATTTCTCTGATAGGCAAGATAGAAAAGTAGTCACAAACATCTTCGTCTCATTGTTTGTGATTCCATAATATCTTGTTTTGCTAGTCGATTAAGATTTGTGAGGTGATTGATATTTCTAGGCTATCCTTCGAGAATATAAGTCCGATATATCAATTGGTTCCTGTTCACCTTGATTTATCAAAAGACGGAATAAAACTCGTAGGTATTTCTGTGGGAGACAGATTTATCTATTCATGTAGACTTTTCTGTGTGATACAGATTTGTTTATTAAATTCTTCGACTTTGGGTCCTAGAAATTCTTAGTTGTAGGTGAGATCAACTAACGGAATCAAGTGTGTAGTATCCTGATAGGATCAGAGACGTAAGGAGCGCAACTGTACCTTGGATCAGTGTGAGATTGATTGGGGTTCAACAACGGTCCAGACCGAAGTTAGTTTGTAGTAGGCTAGTGTCTGTAGTGGCTTAATACAGTGTATCTTCAATCTGGACTAGGTTCCGTGGTTTTTCTACATTTGTGGTTTCCTCGTTAACAAAACTTCTGGTGTTTGTGTTATTTCTTTTCCGCATTATATTTTGTTATATAATCGAAATATCACAGGTTGTGCGTTGAATCGATCAATTGGTAAATCCAAACTTTGGTTGTTGATTGAAATTGATTGATCCTTGAACATTGGTTTTTGCTACCGTTCATGTGATTTCTCTTGTATTCAATCAGACTCGCAGATTTCTATTTGTGAGTAAGAATTGAATTGAGAAACTAAGATATAACTCTTTGATATACTTTTTATTAATATTGAGTCTAAATGTCTAGTTGATTATCTTAAAAGTATATTGGAGTTAGTCCATACAGATTGCTAAGCAAAATATTGGGTGAGGTTGTCGTACCCCACTTTTTCAATTGGTACCAGAGCAGGCAAACACGGTTATAGACCTCATAAGTCTGTGTTTGTAGAAATCAGACTCTATGGACAAGAGTATTACCTCTGATAAACGCGTCACCAGAAACAAAAGTTTTGTTTCGATAATGTTTATTAAAGAGAAAGATTTGTCAATCTCAAATATAGATGAACCTAGTGTTCTGACGAGACAGAGAGACACAGACATGTATTATCCCGATTATCCTTCCAAAGATTCTATCTCCAGGGAAGCAGCTGAAGAGAGTAATCTGATTCTAAACCTTGTTAGAATTCAAGTTGATAGATTCAATCGGTTGAAAAACAATGTCAATGTTCTTCTAGGTATAGTAAGAGACTGTGATTCCAAAGAAAATGATAAAGTTCCGTCTTCACGTATCTTACTCGAGGCAAGCCTCAAAAAGGATGCTTTGGAAATTGAACATTGCTTGAATAAACTCTCAATTCAAGGATGTACCAAAAAGTCATCTATACCATCTACTTCCATTACAACCGAAGGAGTTCCAGTTGCAGAAGTAAAACCAGAATCCCTTCCTATTGGAAAAGACGTGCTTATAGCCTCCTCTAATCAAGGACGTTCCACATCACATGGAAGGAAGAATTCTCAAAAAGATGATGTTAAGTCTATACTATCTAATCAATCTCGTGATCAGAAAGTATGTCTCTTTTGTGATTCAAAAGGGCCTCTTAAGCAAAAGAGAAACTCTAGGTTGAATAACAATTTCGTTGTTCGACTTCAACACACCTTAGACTTATTCCTCAAAGGTGTAACTGACATTCGTATGTATAAACCAATTAGTTTTAGTACTCACCCTGTATTTTCTACCAGTAAAGTCAGTTCGATGAGTTCCTCAAATGCTCAGAAGCATAACAGACATCTTAAAAAAAATGGTCTAAGAAGAGATCATGGATTTTCTTCTGTCAAGAAGGAAGATAAAGATATCTTTGATGTGAACAAAGCTTCAGGTGAAGGAAGAAAAAATTATGATATGAGAAATAACCTAAAGGTGATAATTGAAGGTTATAAAGAAATCGTCAACATGATGTCAACTTCCTCTTGTCAAAATTCTTCTAGTAAGAGCTCAAACTATGTCTCGTATATTGATGACATTATGTTTTATGATAATTTTTCACATCAAAAGGGATTCTTTCGTAGATTCGAAAGGAAAAATAGACTCAACCGTAAACACATTTCATCTAATGAGCTCAAGGCTCATACTTGTGCTAATTAATCACAAGGGTTGAGAACTTACTCATAAAAAATCCTGTTGAGTAAGATGTGTTAATAATCAGATATACTTTTGGCAAAATTGCTTTCTGTTTAGTGAAGTTATTTTCTTATAGTCCATAGCTAGACTATTGTCTGCGGACAACGTTGCCAAAGTATTGGTTGTGTCTAATGTCGTTCTTATGTGTTTTCTTTTATTGAAGAAATTCTAGTTGCAACTATGTTGCTTGATACTTTTTTGCTCTAAATTGTTTCTCTTTGAAGATATAAAATTTATTGATCCAAAAAATTTCTTTGTGAAAATTTTCACGTAGCAAAAATTCTGTCCTGTCGTAAAATACGACCTATTTGTTGTTTTAGTTTCCTTAGGTCAAGTTGTGTTCGTAAGAGTACCATTTACTGTCACGAATCAATTTTCGGAAACCCTAAAATTTACCTTCCCTAAGAAACCATTTAAATACCAAACTCTTGAGTCAAGAACGTATACTCTGAGTTATTTTGTGTTTTATCAAGAATGTCTTCCTCTTCATCTTCATGCTCTGGTGGCTTTGCAAGAGGGTTTCTTGATAAAGGTATTGGTTTCGATTCTAAAAGAAGGAAGAAAAGAACTCTAGTAGAAGATGATCATCCTAATGCCTCATGTTACTATGCCTATACACATCAGGATATCGAGAAGGAGGATATGGTTTCTGCTGAAGTAGTTCATGATTTTCTTAAATACTTTGAGGAAACAAAACTACAACTCATTGATACCTTGAAAAGTCTTGATGTGTTAAGAACTGAGTTGAAAAAGGTTACCTCTGACCTTAGTCTCATAAAGACACATGTTAAAGATCTTCTTAATGAGGATATCTTCTTTGAAGATGCAGTGGATGCTGTCAATCACATGCTCAAAGATCTCAAGGCTCGTGAGGATTCCGAAATGGCTATTTGAATTTCAGTTCATGTTCGGTATTAATGGTTTAGGAGTCTATCTTTGTTTAATATCTTGTTGATTCTTATTTTGTCTAGGAAAACTTCTTATGAGAATTTATTCTTGTTTTTTAAGAAGGATAACTAGGGTTTGGAATAGCCATTATTGTGATTACACATAGCAATGTCCAACGTTTTTCATCTTCAATGCTTTTATATTTATTTGATTAAATTCTAAAGTTTGTTTGGAAGATGATTTTGCAGTATTAATCTTTATGGTTTTATATATTGCAACTTATTATGGGATATGTGTGTTTGCGTCCGTGAACTATGATTGTCCCATACGTGCTCAAAAGTTAAGTCTTTCATATGTCGATATGCATGTATTGATAAAAGATTGAATGGACTTTTGACGAACAAAAGTTAATCCTTTTATGTCATTATGCAAATATTGATGAAAGAAAGGATGAACTTTTGTCTACAAAGATTAAGTCTACTATATGTCATTGTGAATATGGTGATGATAAATAGAATAAATCTTTGATTATCCTGCAGTATTGATCTTCCCTGATCCATATTTTTATGTATATACTGTGCGGCTCCGTAAGTTCTTTTATGTGAGCATTTCCGATTGAGTCAATCATGGGTTCTCTTGTGGTTAATTTAATTGAGTTTTTGGATACAAATTCATGTTTTTCATGTGATTTGGTTATGTCCAAAGAAATCCTTCTTTTCTTGTGAAAGTAAGGTCTCTCTTGTTGTTCTCTCGGGAATGACATTTTTTGGGGAGAGTTCTTAATTGAACTTGTGCTTAGTTGCCAAATCTTTGTGGGGAGTGCGGCTGTGGAATATTATAGGGGTTATCTTGTATCTTTATAAACTCCTTGATGAATGCATTTAGCTTCGGATATATGATGACATCTAAAAAAAGTTGATATGTACTTTCTGTTGGCCATGAAGTGTCTCTATGGAAATTTCATTAGGATCCCACTAGTTTTCGTACATTTGCCAATTTTATTGACAAAAAGGGGGAGAATTAATGTATAGTTCACACTATAAATACATATGGTTTTCGGATGATTATGTAAGGGAAAGTGGTTTTCATATGAGATGAAGTATTAATTAAGGCGGAGTGATACATATCACCATAGTATTGTTGTCGAAGTTGTGATACAATTGAACTTTGATACTGTGTAATGATACTATGACACTGTGTAACAATGATTGAGAGCTTTCGTTTTCTCATTGTTATAGCTACGGATCTTCAACAACGATGATGTTGCATTGAATATCTTTGGAATTATTGGAGTACTTGGAAGTGACGAAGATTTCGAGTAAAGCTGAAGAACCAAGGAGATCAAACATGTGGAAGAGAAGCTGCAAAGTTTATTTATTTTATATTCCATATGTATTAATAGTTTTGTCACTAAAATTGACAAAGGGGGAGACTGTTAGAGCACTGCTCGGTCGAACTCGCAAGCGTTGCTATCTCAAGCTTGTTTGTCAAGTTTAGTTTCCAAAACTATAAGTCTTGATTTCTAGTCTACTTATAGCTAAGTCTCAGACTAGGATAGAAAGTGTAGTTCATCTCTAGACTCCACGATGTTCATCATGCAAAGACGAAGAACTACTCAAGGAACTGGTGTAACTTCATCGACAAAAAGGTATGTGGAGACTTGAACTTATCTATCACTCAAAAGTCTATTTACTCTATCTCCTACTGATGAGCGTCGTTTACTCAACAAAATAATAAGATATTTCCCACTAATTAAATAATAATATAGTGGTAGTAAGGATCGTTCCCACGAAGAGTAATGCAATTGATATGTTATCTAAATCAGCGAAAATATAAAATAAGGATAAAAAAGATAATAAGATGAAGATGATGAAGAAATCCTTTGCTGTTACTAACCGTTAACTCAACATTGTACCCGTTTATCTCTTGTTAGAATCAATTTTCACCAACCGTAGAATAGCAGGTATGCTTAGCTATCCCCAAAACTCCTTGTATCACCGGATACAGAAGCGCTCGACTACCGGATTCTATTCAAAAGAACCACCTTGAGGTTCGCTTACAAGATGTAATTCCCCGAACGCATTAAGATTTATGAATTTAGGTTTGATCCCAGCAGTTAAACTCGGTACGCTCGGTCCACTTACTGGTGTTGTCTTTACTCGCAATTGCTCCACAGAATCCCTCCGCAAGGTCTTGCGATTTCTACTTGTGTAGGAGATAAGCGACAATTATGGATCGACTCAACTCTCTACTAGCATTAGAATGATTAATAGACTAATCTAATTGCGCACCCAAACCAATCTAAGAATCATCATGAACTTTCGATATAATAAAAACAATCCATAACGATTAACTTTAAAACTTTAAACAAACTTGTAAATAATTGAGCTTCACAATTAGAACTTTGAATTCATCCTTAACAATAAAAAGAATATAGAAAAGAGATAGTTCTCCCCCTAAAACGGTGAAAAGAAGATATATCAAATTGTATCTAGGCTTCTATATATATAGAGTTTTGTAACCTCTTCTTGAAGAAACTAGAAAACCTGGCTAAGATAGGAAAGCGAACCTCCTTAAAAATTGTGTCCCCTGCATCAAACACCGTGCAAAGTGGGTTGCCAAACTCTGGCCAAGATCACACGTCCAAGGCTGGTCGTGTAAAGAATTCAGCCACAGCTAATGGGCTTTCGCAAACTGTTAAGTTCATCCCGCTTTCTCGTTATTGGCTTGTCAGTTCCGTCAAACTAACAGCCTAACTCTCCTTTGCTTTGGATTTTCCCTCGTATGCTCTGGTGATCGATCGTGAGTTTTAATTGCCCTGAACTTTTATATTTCCGGCCATTCCTCTAGTCACTGTCATCAACAACAGCAAATCATACAAGCCGCCACTACCACCAGACTCCTTGCACTTGAACTCGACATTAATCTCCCCAGCTCCGACCACAGTTCAAAATCCTGCCATACTGTCGAGCTCTCTCCATCTACAACCAGTCTTCGTCGATCATCACCAGCCAACAGTCTCGCTGCAAAACCCACTTCGAGCCTCAATCCCAGAGCTGAACCTCCCATACTTCATCAATCATTCTTCATCGTCACTGCCAATAGCTACAGCAAACGTTACAACTCCACCATTTCAGTACCACCACAGACTCGAGCTACAATCACCGGCAGTCATTCCCATTACAGTTTCATCACCATCTAGTGGCAACGACCACATTCCCTGTTCAGTCGATCTCTCCATCTTCTCAATTCGAACGGCAGTCAACCACCATCGTTTCCGGCACTCACTGCTATCATCTCGATCATCAACCTCATTGGTAGCAGCATCGTTTCTCATGACCAGTACCTCAAACCCATACAACTCCATATTTCCGACCAACACTGCCATCAATCATCAGCACCACGATAATCCTCACTGCCATGGTCGGCAACAACAGAAACTCATTCAATACCCTTCTCGAATTTACCACTGCCTTCTCCATAGATCACTGCAGCAACAGCAAGCCATCGAGCATTCAACTACCTGTTCCAGCACTGCCATCATATCCATCACAGACTTGTGCTCTTCTCAATATAACTCCATCTCGTCAGCCAACCACTAAATCATCACCACAGACCACCATCCCGTAAATCCATCTTCTTGATCTTCTACTTTTTTTTCTTTGCAGTGGCAACAAGAGCTGCTACAGAACTGGCCGGCCACTCAGGACTTTTCCCAGACACCATATGTGCAATGTGCAAACTGACGATAGTTGTGTACCGGCCGCATATTGAAAACCACACAAATCGTTCCATCCCTGTAGCAATGTTACATTCAACACAAACCCATCGTTCTAATCATATTCAGGTCTTAGAAACACATCACTACTGGCATTCATTCAACCAAACATCATTCAGCAGGAACTGCCATTTCTTCTCCCTATATTTCCAGCCTTAAGCTCAACTCCGGTCTGCATTTGCGAATTTGAGATAAACCCTTCTCTCATAAACCTGCAGAGACTCAAAGACTGCCTTCAATCCTCTTCGTTTATGAACTATTCACCTTCAATTCCAATGGCAGCAGTAGCACCTTCGTAGCACACGCCCATGTGTGAAATCCACTTCAAAACTTTGTGGTCCAAATCAGAACCCTGATTTTGGGCATACCAAAATCTTTCAAGGCATACACATGAAGACAAAAAAGGTTGTGAAATAGCAAAATCAGATTATCCCTTAACCCAATTTTTTTTAATGGCAAATCTGCCCTTTACGATTAGTGTTAGTAATATTGATTAGTGATTAAATATTTTGTTTAGTGATTAAGATAATTTTCAGAATTATAAAAGGTTGTTTAGATGATTTTTTTGATCATGGTTCGGCGAAACATGTTGAGGTTCGGCTCACATCTATGAGCCGAATCTACCCCAATTGATGAACGGTTCGGCTCACATCTATGAGCCGAACAACATCCTGAATAGCCCAGAAAAATAATAATTACTGGTTCGGCTTATATTTCGAAAATCGTATGAGCCGAACATCAATTTGTTATTTTTTGGGTTAAAATATTGTTATTGGTTCGGCACATATTGAGAATATCGTAATAGCCGAACCTCATAAATCTGCTAGGTTCGGCACATATTTCATGAAATTTTAAGCCGAATTGTTCATATACACTTACAGGAAGCTTTTGTGATGAACAATTCGGCTAAAAATGCAACTCAATTTTGAGCCGAACCCAACACTGTAACCGTCATTTAATCGATGAAAAACAACAAATAGGAGATTGGGTTTGTAAAACTTACTTTCTTATCCTTATTTCCGGAGTTGGAGATGCAGTTGGTTCAGTTTCTGGTTCAATTGGTGGTTGATTTTCAGTTTCTACACCTTCATCTTCAATTGGTTCTTCTTCTTCAATTGATGGATTAGAAGACGATTTGGTTTGCCTAGTCCCTAGTTTTCTTTGTACGGGTCATTATGTGGTTGAGTTTAATCGACGATCAAATTTTTACGAATCGACAATCAATCACGATGATGAATTTTTTTCGCAGGAGGGGGAAGAGTTCGGCTAGAGGAGGAAGAAGAAGAAGAAGAGATGTTAAGGGAAACTGATTTTGATTAGAAAACTGATTTTAAATTTTTATATTAAGGGTATATAGGTAATTGAACTACCCATAGGGTACCCCTTATAAGGTCACCCAAGATGGGACTATTGTTTTGTATGCCTTGAAAGATTTTGGTATGCCCAAAACCAGGGTTCCCAAATCAGTCGCACGTCTCGAGCCCAACATCTATAAACCGGGCTGATGTTAAGCCCATGAGTGCCTAAGCTCGACACTAACTCTTAGGCTCGTGACAGCATTAACGCGACTTGGGCGCTTTTTCTTGCCACCTTGGCCGCCTCCAGTAATTCATAACGGATATCAGCTGGTTGTTTCTTCGCGCCCACTCGACTTCCAGCAGTGGTTTCCCATGTGATGATAATTCTACCTTTTCTTTTGGTCAATTGGACGATTTGTTGTTCTGTTCGGGAATAATCTCCAAAATTCCCATAAAATATAAAAGAAAGATAATAATACAATTTCGCAAGAAAACTAGCTAAGAAAGTATAACCAATCAATACCTAGAGAGATGTTTTTAGACACCTATCACCTATCTTGAGACAAAAGTCGTATTGCTATATAGACTTCGATTATACACATTTTCTATTTCGAGCCGAGTTTATCTCGCTTATCTATTTCTCGAAGTATGTGTTGGTAAGCTTTCGTTTTGGCCAAGTTCATCTTTACAAGTGACGAAAGTCATGTTGATTATTTCAATATCTTGAAAATCGCTTTAATAAAAAATAGTGTGTGAATAACCTCTATTTTAACATCCTCTAAGAATGTTTCAATGATTGAAATGAGAGTTTAGAATATATAACCTTAAATGGATATAAACATTGTATGTGAACTCATACTTGTATAAGTCCAAAATCCTTGAACTAAAGTATGCGTACTTTACTGGTTCAAGATGTCCGGAAGCTAAGTCCGCGTACCCGTACGCGTACTTCCGGAAATTCACATCCCGTGAATTTTTGCTGGAGTTTGTGAACTGAAAACGAACTGAATCCGGGTACTTAAGTATGCGTACTGGTATGCATACTAGAGTGGGTTATTTTTTAAAAAAATTTTATTCTTGAACTAAGACATATATAAACAAAGGAATGCAATCTTTGCAAACCGTGGCTATAATATTCATGAATCGATTCGAGTGAATCAAAACTGTTTTTGCTTCGATTGTGTCTTATATACTTCTATGAGATCTAAGCAGTTGAACAACTCTCTGACTAGTTCTTTTGAGTCATTTGAACTAGTTATGGTGAAGAGGAATAAGTTTGATATGAAAGTGCTCATATGGCTAACCATTTGGTTAACTACTGTTGAACCAACTAGGTGTATGCGTTTAGGTACGCTTACACAAACATAAATGAACGCGCATTTCATTTGTGTACAACAAGCTAAGTTCGATCTAACGGTTAAAAGATATTAGCTTAAATCTAATCAGGTTTTCATCTAACAGTGAATATAGAATGCTTTGTTACCAAGGTAAATTGATTTCAAACCCTGATTTGAAGACTACATATAGGAAAACTCTAGCAACCGGGAAACCTAATTCCCACAAATCCTGTGTGATACTAGTTGTATAAGCTAGCTTCGATTCTCCTTTAATCTTAGGTTTCTATCGAGACCCTGTAGGCTAACGACTTGAATACTTCATTGGGATTGTGAAGCCAGACCCAACTATTTTCTATGTAGTTGCGTGATCTGATCTTGTTGTTTCTATCGTGATTGAGTACAATCGTAAAATTGGATTGGGATTAATTTCTCCGATAGGCAAGATAGAAAGTAGTCACAAACATCTTCGTCTCATCGTTTATGATTCCACAATATCTTGTTTCGCTAGTCGATTAAGATTATTGTGAGGTGATTGATATTTCTAGGTTGTTCTTCTGGAATATAAGTCTAGTATATCAAATGGTTCCTATTCACCTTGATTTATCAAAAGACGGAACAAAAATCGTAGGTATTTCTGTGAGAGACAATTTATCTATTCTTATAGACTTTTCTGTGTGATACAGATTTGTTTATTAAAGTCTCCAACTTTGGGTCGTAGAAACTCTTAGTTGTGGGTGAGATCAGCTAAGGGAATCAAGTGTGTAGTATCTTGTTGGGATCAGAGACGTAAGGAGCGCAACTGTACCTTGGATCAGTGTGAGATTGATTGGGGTTCAACTACAGTCCAGACCGAAGTTAGTTTGTAGTAGGCTAGTGTCTGGAGCGGCTTAATATAGTGTGTGTTCAATCCGGACTAGGTCCCGGGGTTTTTCTGCATTTGCGGTTTCCTCGTTAACAAAAGTTCTGGTGTATGCATTATATTTTGTTATATAATTGAAATATCACAGGTTGTGCGCTGAATCGATCAATTGGTAAATCCAATATTTGGTTGTTGATTGAAATTGATTGATCCTTGAACATTGGTCTTTAGTACCGTTCAAGTGATTTCTCTTGTATTCAATCAGACTCACATATTTCTATTTGTTTGAGTAAGGATTGAATTGGGAAATTGAGATACACTCTTTGATATACTTTTTATTAAGATTCAGTCCGTCTAATTGATTCTCTTAAAAATATATTGGAGCTAGTCCATACAGATTGCTAAGAGAAATATTGAGTGAGGTTGTTGTACCCCCACTTTTTCAGCTTGTGATCGGTTACACCTTACTTCCCAAATTATTTGTGATCGGTTACACCTTGCTTCCCATACCGATTAATATAACTTCCCAGTGTAGATTGTGATCGGTTATACCTTGCTTCACAAAGTAGCTTGTGACTTATTATAACATGCTACACATTATAGGTTATGACCGGTTATACCTCAATTCTTAACATAAGTTAAGATAGGTTCTACCTCGTAATGTTGTATTGGTCATCCTGACTCCAGTATTTAATCAAGCGACTCTAGATGAGTTTTGATACTAAAATATGACAACAAACTTGACATACCAACGTTTGGTATGTTCAACCGAGCTATGCTCTAACAATTTCACCCTTTGTCCATTTTAGTGACAAAACTTTATTACATATGGACATAAATGAATTAAAAAATAACTCATTCTTCATACGCTTGATTCCAAGTTTCAACAACACAATATCCTACATATATTCAAAAATAAATTTCGTAGTTGACATTTGAATAACAAAAGATTTTACTCCCCCTAAAGTAAAGCTAGGTAAATATTCAAACCGAACATATTTGTTATTCCCTTTTTTTAGTATGAAATACTACACAACATGATGATATATTTCTCCCCCTTAGTCTATGTTTTACTATTTCTTTAGATATAACATTTAAGAACATATATCCTTTCCTAGTGATCATACTTGTTTACTCCATATATATCTCTCCCTTTTTGTCACAAAAATGACAAAGAAACGAAAAAACAAAAGAGCAAACCGAAAGGATCTTACAAATCCCGAAGACTTGTAAAACCTATAAGAGTAAGCACGAAGGTTTCACATACCATTTTAGATAAATGAGTAGACGAGGGTGCCAAAATCTTCCTTTACCGAATGTGATCGTCTATGGACATAGTCAAGACAATACAAAAAATTTGGTTCACACTTCGTGTGATCGTCTATGGATACGAGATCGATATAATACAACAACAAGATCACTTTTGTGATTGACATGGATACAAGATCGAGATGATACGAAAAAAAAGTGTGCACTTGATAATAGGTACGATATTAACCAAAATTCTATAGGATCAATATCAGGTGTTACAGAATTAACGTAAGTGTGTAATTGTTAATACCCAAAAATCGCTCCTAGGTAAAACAATGTACTCTCAAAGTACTTTCTTTAGGTTCAAAAATAAAAATCATACAAAACGAGCCTAAACCAAGAAGTTGGCTATTCACGTTTTGCTTCGGTTACAAAGAGAGAAAATGGGTTGATCTTAGGGGAGGGAAAGCAAACAAAGTTGAGGAAATCAGTGGTGATTGAATTGGGTGTGAGGTTATTGAATTATGGAAGAAGAAGAGCTTGGAAATGATAAGCTTGCTATGTCTTCTGAATAGACAAGGTAGTCTATTTATAGTTGGAATACTCATTGTTTCCTCGTAAATAGTGGAGGTTGTAGAGAGATGGAGATAGTGGGATAATGGTATGGTTACGCCCACGATGTTAGCAAAGTTTCTGGAAACCCGTAACTTCCTTACATGGGATGTTGCCATGTCGCACGTTGCTGTAAACCACCAGACCAATACCCATGAATAATTCTCCCATGTAACATGTTTTGATTTCTCGTAGGAATTAGTGGAGTCATGGACTGTCTCTAGTCTTATCCAGGTTGCCACGATATACTTAACTGAGTAATGGGCTAAGCTAGCCAGACTTTTTCGAAATGGCGTAGCTTGAAGAGACAACTCGGCTCCAAGGTTATGTGTGACTAGTAACGAGTTTTCCATAATATGGTCGGCATTGTAATCTTATATCCATAATAATATACGTAGATAGTATAGTGCACCAAGTTAATATCTACTTAAGTCGTGACACAAGGCGCGACCTAGTCGATATCCAGCCGAGCCGTCATGGACATGGGTGCTAGGCTTGGAGACAATGTGGACGTGTCTTGGATATGGCTAGGCCGAGACAAGAAGGTCGTGGTCACTGGCTAGGCCAGTATGAGAGATATGGAGGCCATAATTACTAGCTTGGCTAGGCCAAGATACTATGAGGTCGTAGCTATTAGGCTAGGGACAAGGTGGTCGTGGCAACTGGATAAGCCAAGCCAGGAGATAGGGAGGTCTTGGAAACTAGCTTGGCCAGGCCAAGCGACTAGGAGGTCGTGGCCTGATGTCTAGTCTAGGCTAGGACAGAAGGAAAAGTGGTTGTGGCCACGGATAGGCTAGGCCTGAAAACAAGGAGGTCGTGGTCATGATTAGCCAGACCGGAAGACAGGGAGGCCGTGGCCAGTTTAGGCTAAGCCGGGATACAAGGGGGCATTGTCCATGGGAATAGCTAAGATAGCAGGAAAGGAGTCTGTGGCTACGATCATGGATAGGCCAAGAGATAAGACGGTCGTGGCTAGCTAGGCCAAGCCGTAAGACAAGATAATCGTAGCCACTAGATAGGCCAAGCCGGGAGATAATGAGGCTGTGGCCTGACTATCTAGTTGGCTAGCTAGGAAGCTAGGATAGTCCAAACTTGAAGACAAGAAGGCCGTGACTAGTTAGGTAACTGATAGCTACGACCTTAGCTAGTTGGATATCTAGGGATAGGAATGCCGTGAACAAAGAAATGGCCAGGTTAAGAGATAAGGAAGTCGTTGCTTGGCTATCTAGTTGGCTAGCTAGGGAATTAATGGCCATGGCCTAGTTATAGAGTGCGTCCATGTTGGCGCTAGCACTTCGTTTGTAGCATACATAACATACTCGAGGAATTCTATCGTGGAAGTTCTGCGACTCGAGGTAATATTCCAAATATTATGCTTCTGGTAATTCAGAATAACGTAGTAACTTATTTTGAATATTTATAATTGCAGCATCATTACAGACTGATAAATGCATGACAACTCATATGGTCGTGCATAAAATAATGAGAGTTCAGCTGGGTGAAGCTCTAAAATCTTGCAGGCATATTGAAGGCCAGTATGGTCATTAGCAGGATACGCATTCTCAATTATCTTGCGGAATATGATGTACAAGTAGGAATCTATAATCCTGATGTCGGGTCAGGAATTTATACATATTTATAAACACACAGACACACACACACATATATATAGAATACCGAGAGTTCAACTGGGTGAAGCTCTAGTACATCTATATGATTATAAATACGTCTCTGTGTAGGTTAAGAGGCGATTTTTACAAGTTTTTCCCTTGTCAAAAAACCACCATCTACATTAAGTCCCCTGCTTAGCACGTAACAGTAATGTTTCGTGGTATGCACTAGATGGTGACATTGACAGTACAGAAGGTCTCAAAGAAATTGGAAATTCAAAAGACAAAGAGTGAATACTTATCTTTTCTTTCGATGTCATAAAGGATATGTCTTCATAGACTGGTTAGGAAAGTCTCTTTGATAATAGCTGTGACCAAGTTGGAGAAGGTATGACCGTTTGGAGTTTTTCCATTCAGATTGCCTAACGAAATATTGGGTGTGGTTTTTGTACCACCACTTTTTCATGTTCAAAGATATTCTTTGATGCTCAAGGTGATCCTAGTAAGAAATATTGAAAAGCATTTAATTATAATTTTCATCATGTATGTTTTAACTACGAGCAATTAAAGCATATCCTCTGGAAAATATTATTAGTTAATCTGCTAGACTAATAATAGAAGTTTTGTATGAGATTTTCGGAAATATTGGTTAACATTAATTGGAAATAAGAAAATCGGAATTAGGGACTTTAATGCATATCCTAAAAATATTTTCGATTTTGGAATTTCCTTGTTGTCCAACAACCTTGGTTTATAAATACTTGAGTTTACATTACTTGCAAACTATCCTAAGAGAAAGGAAAACTTCATTCTTGTTGTTTCTGGTGGAGCCGTCTATTCGGACATGAAATTACCCCAATTAGGCGAAATCTCTTACGACCGCTCGTTTAAAGACTTCCATGGGATCAAGAATCTATACGAATACCGTTGGTGGGAAACTAGATGATTACATTGTTATTAGTTTTAGATTAATGATTTTATTGACTAACGGTTGTTGAAACTTTGATTGCACCTAGTTTGTTTATTCTTGAGAACCTTCTCTTATTATATAAGGCTCACTCAAACTAGATCAAATTATTAACGAGATATTTAGAACCATCTTCGGATTTAAAGACATCTTGTGATAATCTATTGTTAACATAATCCGTTTTGGGCGTGATTGGTCACAAGAGGATTCAAGTGGTGTTGTGCAGGTTATTGAAGGAAATAGAAGACGAAGAAGACGAAGAAGAATTCTTATTTGTTTTCATATCTTGTGGACTTAGTACACAAACCTTGATCAGCTATGATCCAACTAGAATCGATTTATCTTTGATAAACTTGATTTATCATTTGAGTGAGATCGGAAACTATCATTTGGTGGCATTCTTCAGTGTCCGAATCTGATTAGTTGTAAATCTAGAATTTGATTATTTCGGTAATTAAAGTTTACATTGATCTTAACCCGACAAAAGATTTTATTAGATTAAACGGAAGAGCCTTTGTCAAACTCATATAACAAAGATTGAATAGATTTATTACCAAACATATTTTCATCCTTTAATGTTTGGAATACGATCAAAATGAGTTCTGATTTACGTGTGTGACTCTAGAAGTTGAAGGCGCATGGATACTGAGGAAACTAAGTATCTAGGGGTAGTCCGCTTGGTCTCAACTATACAAAGTTGTATTCGATTTTATATAGCGGATTAGTTCTGAGAGTACTCAAAACTGGACTAGGTTCCGAGGTTTTTCTGCATTTGTTGTTTCCTCGTTAAAAAAATTGAAAAAGCGGGGGTACAACAACCACACCCAATATTTCGATTAGAAATCTGTATGGACTATCTCCAATATACTTTCAAGAGAATAAACTAGACTCAATCTTAATAAAGTATATCAAAGAGTTATATCTTTCTTTATCGATTCAATTCTTACTCAATCAAATAGTAATCTGCGAGTCTAATTGAATACAAGATAAATCACTTGAACGGTACCAAAGACCAATGTTCAAGTATCAATAATTTCAACCAACAACCAAAGGTCGGATTCCAATTGATTGATTCTAATGCACAACCTGTGATATTTCAATTATATAACAAAATATAATGCGGAAAAGAAATAACACAGACACCAGAATTTTGTTAACGAGGAAACGGAAAATGCAGAAAACCCCCTGGACCTAGTCCAGATTTAACACACACTATATTAAGCCGCTACAGACACCAGCCTACTACGAACTAACTTCGGTATGGATTATAGTTGAACCCCAATCAATCTCACAGTGATCCAAGGTACAGTTCCGCTCCTTACGTCTCTGATCCCAGCAGGATACTACGCACTTGATTCCCTTAACTGATCTCACCCAAAACTAAGAGTTGCTACGACCCAAAGTCGAAGACTTTAATAAACAAATCTGTATCACACAGAAAAGTCTACGGTAATAGATAAATCTGTATCCCACATAAATACCTACAAGTTTTTGTTCCGTGTTTTGATAAATCAAGGTGAACATGAACCAATTGATAACCCAGACTTATATTCACGAAGAACAACCTAGTATTATCAATCACCTCACAATAATCTTAATCGACGCGACGAAAGAAGATATTGTGGAATCACAAACGATGAGACGAAGATGTTTGTGACTAATTTTATATCTTTCCTATCGTAGATATTAATCTCAAGCCAATCGTTACGATTGTACTCAACACGATAGAATATGCAAGATCAGATCATACAACTACGAGAAAGTAGTATCGGTCTGGCTTCACAATCCCAATGAAGTCTTTAAGTCGTTAACCTGGTTTACAAGAAGAAACCTAAGGTTAAAGGATAATTGACTCTAGCTAATACAACTAGTATCACACAGGAGGTGTGGGGATTAGGTTTCCCATTTGCTAGAGTTCTCCCTTATATAGTCTTTCAAAACAGGGTTTGCAATCAATGTTAGCTTGGTAACAAAGCATTCAATATTCACCGTTAGATAAAAACCTTGCTAGATTCAAGCTAATATCTTTCAACCGTTAGATCGAAAACTTAGCTTGTTACATACAAATGAAACGCACGATTTCAAGTTTGTGTAACCGTACCCAAACATGTATATTTGTTGGTTCAACAGTAGTTAACCAAATGGTTAGCCATATGAGCACTTTCATATCAACCATATTCTTCTTCATCATTAATAGTTCAAAAGACTCAAATGAACTAGTTAGAGAGTTTTTCAATTGTATAAATCTTATGTAACTACACAAAACACAATTGAAGTAAAAACGATTTGATTCACTCGAATCGATTCATGAACTTTATAGCCATGGTTTGCAATTTGCATTCCTTAGTTAATATAAATATAAGGTCACAAATAATCGTCTTTAGATATAACCAACTCAATTTCGCGGACTTAAGTTCCCGGAAGGAGTTCACAAACTCCGGAAGATATTCTCGGGATGAGAATCTCCGCCAGTTCGCGGACTGAGCTCACAGCTCTTGTTCCGGTTTTCCTGATCAACAAAGTACGCATACTTTGGTTCAAGGAATAAGGACTTATACATATATGTGTTGCCACACAATGCTTATATCCAACATTGGTTATATAATCTAAACTCTCATTTCAATCATTGGAACATTCTTAGAGGACGTTATATAGTTGTTATTCACAAACCAGTTTTCGTCAAATCCATTTTCAAAGTAATTGATACATAACATGACTTTCGTCACTAGGTAAAGATGAACTTGGCCAAAGCGAAAGCTTACCAACACATATTTCGAGAAATAGATAAGCGAGATAAACTCGACTCGAAATAGCAAATGTGTATAATCAAAGTCTATACAACAAAACAACTTTTGTCTCAAGATAGGAGATAGAGTAGATAGACTTTTGAGTGATAGATAAGTTCAAGTCTCCACATACCTTTTAGTCGATGAAGTTCCACCAGTTCCTTGAATAGTCTTTCTTCTTGTATGATGATCGCCATGGAGTTCTTGAGCTCAACTACACTTTCTATCCTAGTCCGAGACTTAGCTATAGTAGACTAGAAATCAAGACTTATATTTTTGATCACTAACATTGAAAAACATGCTTGAGATAGCAACACATGCGAGTTCGACCGAGCAGTGCTCTAACAAAAATCTTGTTGTTTCAGTTACTTTTTAGATGCAAAAGAGACATTTCATGACCAAAAGAAAGCATATATCAACTTGTTTAGATGCAATCATAAAGCCGGAGCTAAATGCATTCATCAAGTAGTTTATAAAGATACAAGATAAACCCTATAATATTCCACATCCGCACTCCCCACAAAGATTTGGCAATTAAGCACAAGTTCAATTAAGAACTCTCCTCCATAAAATGTCATTCCCGAAAGAACAACAAGAGGGACCTTAATTTCAAAAGAAAAAAAGGATTTCTTTGGACATAACAAATCACATACGAATATGAATTTGAATCCAAAAATACTCAATTAGATTAATCACAAGAGAACCCATAATTAATCTAATCGGAAATATACAACCAAATGAACCACAAAAAGTGATGAATTTAATTGATCATGCTCGGCATAATAGAACTTACGGAGCCTCACAGTAATACATAAAAAATATGGATCAAGGAAGATGAATACTGCGGAATATACAAGGATTCATTCTATTTTCCATCACTATTCACACAATGACATACAATAGACATAATCCTTGTCAACAAAATTTCATCCTATCTTCCATCAATAATGACAAAATAGGCTTCAAACTTTTGTGATGTCAAAAGTCCATTCATTCTTTTATTAATACCTGCATATCGACATATGAAAGACTTAACTTTTGACAAAGTTGGGACAATCACTGTTCACGGACGCAAACACACATATCCCATAACAAATTGCATTATATAAAACCATAAAGATTCATACTGCAAAAATCATCTTCCAAACAATTTTAGAATTTAAACAAATAAACCTAAAAACATGAAGATGAAAATGTTGGACATAGCTATGTGTAATCACAATAATGGCTATTCCAAACTCTAGTTATTCTTCTAAATAAAACAAGAAAATAGAAGATTTACTAGACGTTAAGACCTTTGAAGAACTCTTTATCGTCCCCGAACTCCTTGTCGTCAACAACCATTGGGACATAAGGTTCATGAAGATATGAGTTAATATAAATAAACCTTTTTGATTGATATCGAACCAGGGCCTTCTGAATCTCATGAGTCTTAAACATAAAAGCCTTTATTTTTTGAATCTCCTTTTGCATCTCCTTCAACACTTCAACAACATCAGAAAACTTCTGAGAATTTGAAGGAACAGCTCTAGGCTTCCTCACATTCCTTCCTTTTCTTTTCAATGTAGGAGCTAACAAAGATTATTTTTTTTCCTTCATGATTGATGGCTTGACAATCATATTAACATCTTTTCCATCAGAAGACATGATGCTTGGAGTATTCATAAGCGTATGGGTTTGTGAGAGGAAATCACAACTTCAACAAGTAGTCTTGAGATAAAAATAGGTTTCAGGGAAGGAAAAAGGAATGTAGGGTTACGCAACCTTTTAACAGGCACATGAGACAGGATTTACCAATCAACACAATCAAGTTGTGTTGGGTGAACAACTATTTTTCCACCATTTTCCTCTTGAGTGGAATCCACATACCTTTGTCTATCAAAGAGATTTGACCATACTTTCTACTTTAATGGTCTTGTTTTATCCTTGAAAACTAACTTCTTAGACGAAGATAAAATCCTACATACCTCAGCGGTCTTCTGAGCAAGTTTAAGCTTATTTGCTAATCGATTTGCTCTTCGTTGAAGTTTGTGACATGCCTCAATTGGTGTTTGTAATTGTAACACTTTGATAGTTCATGACCCTTTGCAGAACAATATGAGCACGTCAATCTTGGATAAAAATCATGCATCTGAGATGTGCAAGCATCTAGACACATAGTGGTACCTGAATCATCACATACAGAGTTTCCGAGGGCAGGGTCAGTTTTTTTTTTCCAGATTGGTTGAGTTTTCTTCTGAAAGAATATCAAGATTGATGTATGTATTGCTACAATTATCAAAATCAATATTTTCACCAAGAAGTGCAACGCTTGATTTCTCGTCTTCATTAGAATCATAATTGTCAGACATTTCATCAAGAGTTGCAGCAAGACCTTTGTTCCCAGTGTATTTCTTCCGATTTGGACACTCATTTGCAAGATGACTAAAACCTTTACACTTAAAGCACTGAGGCATATCCTCGTCATCAGTTTTATCTATGTCCCTGTTTTTAGGTAGAACACGATTATGAGGTTTAACTGCTGAATTATGTTTATCTCTTGAAAACCGTTTAATTTTCTTCAATACAATATCTCTAAACTGTCATGTGATCATAGAGACTGATTTGTCAAGATCTTCATATGATGAATCAGTCTCAGATAGATCATCCTCAGAGACATAAACACTTTCACTTTTGTCAAGTAATTTAGTTTTCTTTTGTGCTTTGAAAGCAACATCCTTTCCGATTTTGGATGTATGCTCATGATCAAAGATCTTTATCTTTCCAACCAACGTGTTTCTGGAAAGAGCATCGAGGTTATTTCCTTCAACGATGGCATGCTTCTCACAATGTCCTTTTCAGGAATAGTCTTACCCAATACAAAAGATGCATTAACAATTTCAGACACTTTGTGATTAAACTCATCAAATGAATCTTCATCTGCCATCCGAAGGTTTTCCAAATCAGAATTAAAGTTTTGAAGCTTGGCTTCCTTTTCACTGGTATTACCTTCGAATACGGTTTCTAAGATATCCCAAGCATCTTTAGACCTAGTGCACGTAGTCACATGGTGCTGAAGATCCGGGGTAATGGCATGTATGATGGCATTCAAGCCGTTAGACTTTTGCTTTGCAGCAAGTATCTCGGCAGGACTGTATTCACCAATATCCTTAGGAACGTTTACATTTCCTACTGCCACAACGAGAGCATCATAGCCATTAACAACATATACCCATGATTGAAAATCACGTGCTTGAAGAAAAGCTCGCATAGCAATTTTCCACCATAAGTAATTAGATCCATCGAAGACTGGTGGTACGTTAATAGAGATCTGACCTCTGTCCACAGAGTCAGATCGCTACAAACACCGACTTGTAAGGTCTTTAACGTGCTTGCCTGCTCTGATACCAATTGAAAAAGTTGGGGTACAACAACCACACCCAATATTTCGATTACCAATCTGTATAGACTAACTCCAATATACTTTCTAGAGAATCAACTAGACAGTCAGACTCAATCTAAATAAAAGTATATCGTGAACTTAATATCTCTCTCACTTGATTTGTTCTTTACTCAAGCAAATAAAAATCTGCGAGTCTTTATTAAATACAAGGATAATAACTTGGATGGTACCAAAGACCAATATCCAATGATCAATCAATTTCCAATCAACAACCAAAGGTTGGATTTCACAATTGATCGATATAGCGCACAACATGTGATAATTCAATTATATAACAAAATATAATGCGGAATAAAAATAACACAGACACCAGAAATTTTGTTAACGAGGAAACCGCAAATGCAGAAAAACCCCCGGAACTAGTCCAGATTGAACACCACACTGTATTAAGCACCTACAAACACTATCCTACTACAAACTAACTTCATTCTAGATTGTAGTTAAACCCTAATAAATCTCACATTGATTCAAGGTACAGTTGCACTCCTTACGTCTCTGATCCCAGCAGGATACTATGCACCTGATTCCCTTAGCTGATCTCACCCACAACTAAGAGTTGCTAGGACCCAAAGTCGAAGACTCGATAGACAAATTTTTCTCACACAGAAAAGTCTATAGGATTGAATAAATCTGTCTTCCACAGAAATACCCAAGAGTTTTTGTTCCGTCTTTTGATAAATCAAGGTGAACAGGAACTAATTGATAACCCAGACTTATATTCCCGAAGAACAGTCTAGTGTTATCAATCACCTCATAATAATCTAAATCGTATGGTAGCGAAACTATACATTGTGGAATCACAAACGATGAGACGAAGATGTTTGTGATTTCTTTTTATCTTGCCCTATCGGAGATACAATCTCAAGCCAATTATTCAGCTGAACTCGTACGATAGAAAATGGCAAGATCAGATCACTCAACTATAAGAAAAGTAGTTTCGCCTGGCTTCACAATGCCAATGAAGTCTTTCAGTCGTTAACCTACAGGGTCTCGAGAAGAAATCTAAGGTTAAAGGATAATCGACTCTAGCAAACCAACTAGTATCACACAAGAGGTGTGGGGATTAGTTTTTCCAGATGCTAGATGGCTCCTTTATATAGTTTTTAAATCAGGTTTTGCAATCTAAGTTACCTTGGTAACAAAGCATTCGATATTCACCGTTAGATGAAAAACCTGATTCAACCAAGATAATATATTTCAACCGTTAGATCGAAACTTAGCTTGTCACACACACAAATGAAATGCATTCATTTAGGTTTGAGTAACCGTTCCTAAACGTGTACACTTAGTTGGTTCACAAATAGTTAACCAATGGTTAGGCATATGAGCACTTTCATATTAACCGTATTCATCTTTCTCATAACTAGTTCAAATGACTCATAAGAACTAGTTGATAGAGTTGTTCAATTGCTTAGGTATTTACAATTGAAACAAAATCGGTTTGATCCACTTGAATCAATTCATGAACAATATAGCCATGGTTTGCAAAGATTGCATTCCTTATAATTTATTGTTTTAAGTTCATGAACTACCTATTTGAGATATCACCAGCTTGAGTACGCGTACGGGTATGCGTAGCTTAGCTATCGGATTTGAGTTTACAAACTCAGCAAAAATTTTCTGTTTGAAAAATTCTGTGGGTACACGTACGGGTACGCTTACCTAAGGTGACTGGCTTACAAGTTTGCAAACTACAAACTAAGCAGAAATTTTCGGTGGAAAACTTCCGCCTGTACGCGTACGGGTACGCGTACCCAACCTGTCTCCTTCACCAATATCGCATGCACACATATGCACGCACTTGGCTTCCGGTACATGGATTTATACACTAATGTGCGAACACTATATATGCTTATATCCATATATGGTAATCTCAAATCTACATTTCATTCATTGAAACATTCTTCTATAATGTTATAACAATCATTATTCACGACTATCGTCATCAAAGATTTTTTCAAGATTGAAACGTCATCATGACTTTCGTCACGGGTAAAGATGAAAATGGTTAAAGCAAAAGCTTACCAACACATATTTCGAGAAAAAATAGGCGAGTAAACTCGGATCAAAATGGAAAATGTGTATGTATGAAAACTATCATACTTAAACGACTTTGTCTCAAGAATAGGTGATATAATAGACTTTTGAGTGATAGATAAGTTCAAGTCTCCACATACCTTTTAGTCAGATGAAGTTCTACCGGTTCCTCGAGTAGTTCTTCGTCTTCGTAAGATGATCGTCATGAAGTCTGGAGCTTCAACTACACTTGACTATCCTAGACCGAGACTTAGTCATAAGTAAACTAGAAATCAAGACATATAGTTTTTATCACTAATATTGACAAACATGCTTGAGATAGCAACGCATGCGAGTTCGACCGAACAATGCTCTAACATAAATGTTATACGGTTATAACATTTTTGACATGGGCATAAATTTTTTAATTTGTTTAATTATCAGAGATTAATATTGCTTGACAAGGGCCTCCAAAAATAAACCATGGCCCATGCCTCACTTTGGAATGACCATCCGAGACCCATCACTTATTTAATTGGTAATTTCTTTTATCGAAAAAATTAGAGAAACTGATGATATCTGACATATTCCTTTAAACAAAACGACCGAAGAGAGTCCTTCTATATGGTGACTATGGGAGCTAATATATATGTCCTTTTCAGTGACTATTTCAAAATTCATTTGTTTTTAAATATCTCTGAATCTAAACCACATTTCTTCAAATTGGAGTGAAAATAATAAAATAAATAATTAACTTACTATTTAGCTCCAAAATATCGCTTAAACTTGATGTAGTTTAAAAGATACTAGAAAAGACAAGAGTTAGCTATAGTTTCAAAAAGTCCTGAAATTATTGCAAAAAGTCTCTAGCAACTATTTGATTTTTTGATTTTTAATTCGTCAAGTCTAACTCAAAATTTTTAAGAGCCAAAATATTTCAATTTCACTATGAATTAAGAAGTCCATTATAGAGGTTCCAACCATTTGGTTTTAAGGGCTCTTATGGATTCAAATGTCCTATATGTGAACAAAGGGTGACCTAATCTATAAACAAAAATACAAAAAATACCCTCTGATAACTAACCTAATTACCTAATCCAAATTTAATTAAAACCAAAAGCTAACCTAAACCAAGAGGAAAATAAAACGTCTCGTCCTAATCTTCATCTCTTCCTCTCCTCCACGGCTTGTTCTCCTCTTTTTCCATGGTTTCTTCTCTAATGATGATAAATTGTCGATCCACATCTTAGTAATGATTTCAATTGGGTAATAATGGAAAACCCCACCTTTTTTTTATACTTTTAATTGCATGAGTAGGTTAAGTTTGATTAACTTAGGGATTTAAAAATCAGCTTCAGAACTGAATACGGGATAATCCTTTGTTCCCTAACCCCGGGTCTATTTACAACTAGCCAATTAATCATTCTCAGATGTACTAGTAGTAGAAGTGCATGAAAGCTGAAGTCATCGATTCTCCCGAGAGGCTACAATTACTGCGGGCAAACATATTAATGAAGAGTCATGCTTTTTTGCTATGCTACTAATACTTGTACTTGCTATGCTAGTCATCCCAAGCCTGACTGAGGAAGAATATGGATTCGGGCGGGGCATAATTTTTTTCATGACGGAATCATTCGCAATAAATAAGAAAAAAAGAAAAAGTAATACCATTCAGTTTCGACAAAAGACTCACACCCAAGTTACATAACTTTGGGTCCACTATCCCGATCAGTATTTTCCTACCCCACAGGTAAAGGAAAGGTCCTTCCATTTTGGGCCAGTTGTGGCGAGGAGTGATTCAAACCATTAGGTTTCCTAACCATATGTTAAACTTATAAAAAATAAACAAAATTGTATTCTTTTTTACGGTTGGGAAACCAATACATAAGTTCCCCTAATTTTATTTTCGGTTGGAAACAATACGTAAGTTTCCTTGAATTTATCTACAATTGGGAAAATATGAACTCCCAACCTTATCTTATATTTATGATTAGGTTTTCTAACCGTACGTTCAACTTAAAAAAAGAAAAAAAAATCTGTTTTGATTTTAAAAAATTAACTTTAAATCAAACTATTAGTCTAATTAAATTACTAATCTTGTTTAGTTTAGTTAATCTAATAGTTAGCATTAGTTAATCGAGTGCATTCTAGGTATAAAGAAAATTACAAGGAAAAGAGTTTTGGAGATTATTATTTGATGACCAATTTTGTCATCTTCTGAGCCCTCAAAATCAAAATTTTTGGAGACCCTATAATAGGATTCTAAATTAACCGTAATTTATTTACTTCAAATTGATTATAATAGCTTCAAATTTATTTTATGTAATTTAATTATTAAATGCATGCTTAAAAAAAAAACTTTGCATGTGAAAAGGCGAGGGTACCCAAATATACCTCAAGCTAAAACTTTTCCTACCTATTAGCCCTTTCTCCGAAAACGATTGTCTATGGACTGAGTCGAGACAATACAGCTAATCGGTTCACACTTCGTGTGATCATCTATGGATACGAGATGGAGACAATACAACAACGAAGTATGTTTACTTGATAAAAGGTTCGGACTTAACCAAACACAATAGGATTACTTATCAAGTAAATAGAAATTAACGTTTGTGTAATTTACTTTAAATTATAATAACAATAATTATACTTGCGGAAAATAAAAGTAAATGGCACATCAAGATTTTGTTAACGAGGAAACCGCAAATGCATAAAAACCCCGGGACCAGAATTGAATACTCTCAGGATTAAGTCGCTATACAAAATAAACCAACTTCGTACAGTTAAGACCAAATAACTAAACCTATAGTTCACCTAGTTCCGTCTGTATTCCCACGCCTCCAACTTATGAATAAGTCACGTACTTGGAACAATTCCTTTGGTTCGTGTTCCAAATAGTAAAGAAACAACTAATTTGTTTGGTAGCAACTCTCTTCAACCAAGTGATGTGAGTTCGACAAAGGCTCTTCTGTTTATCTCAATAAACTCCTTCGTCATGTTCTTAGATCTATCTTATTCTCAACTACCGAAGTAATTGTTAAGATTTTGCAATCAATAATTTTAATCACAAATAATTATATTGATGCCGATCTACACAACTAATCAATCCAATCTACCACAAGGATAAAACGATTATAGTTGGATCCTCTATACCGAAACAAGTATTGTGCACACCAAAGATTATGAACTCCAAATCAGAAATCTTCAATATCTTCTTTGTATTCAAATCTTCGTAGATCTTCAATAAACACCTGCACACAACAACTTGAATATCTTGTGATCAATCACGCACAGAACAGAGTCTGTTAACTATGGATTATCACAAGACGTCTTTAGATCTACAAACAGTCTAAAGATCCCTGTCGAAACTTCGATCTAGTTTGAGTGAATCTTATATCATAAGAGAAGATTCTCAAGCATTAACAAACTAGGTGAAATCAAATTTCAACCACCATTAGTCGATCAAATCAATCGAAAACAAAAGATAAACCGCAATTATCTAGTTTCCCACCAACGACACCAATAGAGCTTCTCAATCCCAAAGAAGATTTTAAACTGAGCGGCCGAAAGAGATTTCGCCTAATTAGGTTACTCTCCTCTCCGAATAGGTGGCTTCACTAGTAAAACACAACCAAGGAAGTTTGCTGTCACGAAGGATTAGTTTGCTAGAAATGCAAACTTCAAGTATTTATAGACAAGGAAGTTTGGACACCAAGGAATTTCCAAAAACGAAAATATTTTCAAGATATTCATTAAAGCTCAGATTCGGTTTCCATAATTCCTGGAAATGCTCTGTCCAAAATATTGACCGAAAATCTCTTGGAAAATCTCTAACTAGTAAATGCACATTACTAATTCTCATTTTCCTAAAATAAAATTAAAATCCTTAAATAAAAGATTCTTAACTTATTTATGTTTCGATCCTGGGATTTTCTTCCTTTAGATATTAAGGAATAACTTTGAACAATTAAAGATTAGCGTTACTGCAAGTGTTCAAAGTATGTAGACATCCTTACTTTGTAAGTCATCTTTCATACTTACAACCTTGAAACCGATTTGCCACACTTCCAAACAAGTTTAGAATTGGTTCATCTGACTTTCAAGAACTATGTGATTGATCAAGAACACTCAATCACAAATCATGGGTTTCATGGTTCTACCAAAACAAGTTTCGGTTCTACCTCCATGTGAGTACTGTGCATAGTCACACTAGCTTTCCAAAATTCGGTTGACAAGGTACTAGGATCGGTTCCCCACATATATATGGTATCTAATTTGAATGTGTTGCACTTATCTATAGGATTGTTCCCCTTTGCCTAAAAACGTGTTGCACATGTCTATAGGATCGGTTCCCCTTTCTGCTATAAACTTGCTTCACCTCATACAAGGATCGATTCCCCTTTGTGATGTTGAAAAAACGGGGGTATAACAACCTCACCCAATATCTCAATTAGAAATCTGTATGGACTAACTCTAATATACTTTCTAGAGAATCAACTAGACAGTCAGACTCAATCTAGATAAAAGTATATCAAAGAGTTAATATCTCAATCTCTCGATTTGATCTTTACTCAAGCAAATGGAAATCTGCGAGTCTTTATCAAATACTAGAGAGATAAAATTGGATGGTACCAAAGACCAATATCCAAGTGTCAATCAATTTAAATAAATAACCAAAGGTTGGATATTCTAATTGATTGATCTTAACGCACAACCTGTGATATTTCAATTATATAACAAAATATAATGCGGAATAGAAATAACACCGACACCAAAAATTTTGTTAACGAGGAAATCGCAAATGCAGAAAAACCCCGGGACCTAGTCCAGATTGAACACCACACTGTATTAAGCCGTTACAGACACTAGCCTACTACAAACTAACTTCGGTCTGGACTGTAGTTGAACCCTAATCAATATCACACTGATTCAAGGTACAGTTGCGCTCCATACGTCTCTGATCCCAGCAGGATGCTAAGCACTTGATTACCTTAGCTGATCTCACCCACAACCAAGAGTTGCTACGACCCAAAGTCGAAGACTTTAATAAAAAAATTTGTATCACACAGAAAAGTCTACGATAATAGATAAATCTGTCTCCCACAGATAAACCTAAGAGTTTTGTTCCATCTTTTGACAAAATCAAGGTGAACATGAACCAATCGATAACTCGGACTTATATTCCCGAAGAACAACCTATAATTATCAATCACCTCACAATAATCTAAATCGTATGGTAGCGAAAATAGATATTGCGGAATCACAAACGATGAGACGAAGATGTTTGTGATTTATTTTTATCTTTCCCTATCGAAGATATAATCTCAAGTCAATTATTCAATTGAACTCGTACGATAGAAAATGGAAAGATCATATCACTCAACTACAAGAGAAGTAGTTTCGTCTGGCTTCACAATCCCAATGAAGTCTTTCAGTCCTTAACCTACAGGGTCTCAAGAAGAAACCTAAGGTTAAAGGAGAACCGACTTTAGCAAAACCAACTAGTATCATACAGGAGGTGCGGGGATTAGTTTTTCCAGTTGCTAGATGTTTCCTTTATATAGTTTTAAAATCAGGGTTTGCAATCTAAGTTACCTTGGTAACAAAGTATTCAATATTCACCGTTAGATGAAAACCTGATTTAACCAAGCTAATATCTTTCAACCGTTAGATCAAAACTTAGCTTGTCACACACAAATGAAATGTATTTCATTTAGGTTTGAGTAACCGTAACTAAACGTGTACACTTAGTTGGTTCCCAAATAGTTAACCAATGGTTAGACATATGACCACCTTCATATTAACCGTATTCACAACTAGTTCAAATGACTTCAAAAGAACTAGTTGAAGAGTTGTTCAATTGCTTAGGTCTTTATGAATAGACACAATTGAAACAAAATCGGTTTAATTCACTTGAATCAATTCATGAACAATATATCCACGGTTTGCAAAGATTGCATTCCTTATTGATTTATTGTTTAAGTTCATCAACTTTCGATTTGAGAAATATAACCAGCTTGGGTACGCGTACGGGTACGTGTACCATAGCTACCGGATTTGAGTTTAGAAACTCAGCAGAAATTTTCGGTCGAAAACTTCCATGGGTACGCGTACCCTAAGGTGACTGGTTTAACAGTTTGCAAACTTACAAACTCAGCAGAAATTTTCGGTTCAAAAACTTCCGCTGGTACGCGTACCCAACCTGTCTCATTCACCAATGCCGTATGCACACATATGCACACACTTGGTTTCCGGCACATGGAATTATACACTAATGTGCGAACACACTATATATTCCTATATCCGTAGTTGGTCACGTAATCTCAACTCTACATTTCAATCATTGAAACATTCTTTTATAATGTTATAACAGTCGATATTCACAAATATCGTCATCAAAGCTATTTTCAAGATTGAAACGTCATCATGACTTTCGTCATGGGTTAAGATGAAAAGTGGTTAAAGCGAAAGATTACCAACACATATTTCGAGAAAAGTATAGGCGAGTAAACTCGGCTAAAAATAGCAAATGTATATGTATTAAAACTATCATACTTATACGACTTTGTCTCAAGAATAGGAGATAGAGAGGTATACTTTTGAGTGATAGATAAGTTCAAGTCTCCACATACCTTTTAGTCGGATGAAGTTCCACTAGTTCCTTGAGTAGTTCTTCGTCTTCGTAAGATGATCGCCGTGGAATCTGGAGCTCAATTACACTTAACTGTCCTAGTCCGAGACTTAGCTATAAGTAGTCTAGAATCCAAGACACATAGTTTTGACAACTAAACCTGACAAACATGCTTGAGATAGCAACGCATGCGAGTTCGACCGAGCAATGCTCTAACAATCTCCCCCTTTGTCAATTTTAGTGGCAAAACTATCAATACATATAGATTGTAAAATAAATAAAACTTTGTAGCTTCTCTTCCACATGCTTGATCTCCTTGGTGCTTCAACATTACACGAAAACTTCGTATTTTCCAAGTACTCCCATGACTCCATGGATGTTCAATTCAGCATCATAGTTGTTGAAGATCCGTAGCCATAACAATGAGAAAAAAAAAGCTCTCGATCATTTTTATACAGTGTCATAATATTATTACATAGTATCAAAGTTCTTATATCACAACTTCGACAACAATACTACGGTGATATGTATCACTCCTCCTTAGTCAATACTTTCATCTCAACATGAAAACCACTCCCCCTTACATAATGATCTATAAAACACGTAAACCATATGTATTTGTAATGTGAACTACATATTAATTCTCCCCTTTTTTGTCAATAAAATTGGCAAAGGTACGAAAACGGGATCCTAATGAAATTTCCACGGAGGTGCTTCAAGACCAAAGAAAAGTACATATCAACTTTGTTTAGATGCAATCAAATAGCCGAAGCTAAATGCATTATTCAAGGAGTTTATAAAGATACAAGATAACTCCTAAAATATTCCACAGCCGCACTCCCCACAAAGATATGGAAATTAAACACAAGTTCAAAAGAACTCTCCCACATTTGATGTCATTCCCGAAAGAAAAACAAGAGTGACCTTACTTTTTTCAAGAAAATAAGGATTTATTTGGACACCAGAAACCACAAAATGATTTTGTATCCAAAAATTCTCAACTAAAATAATCACAAGAGAACCCGTGGTTAATTTATCGGAATACACAACCAAATTAATCACAATCGAATCTATGATTTGTTTAGTTGGAAATGCTCATATTAGAAGACTTATGGAGCCGCACAGTATATACATAAAATATGGATCAGGGAAGATCAATATTGCGGAATATACAAAGATTCATTCTATCTTCATCACTATTTGCATAACGACATATAATAGATATAATCTTTGTAAACAAAAGATTTTAACCTATCTTCCACCAAAGAATTGACATAATAGGCTTAACCTTTGTTTGTCAAAAGTTCATCGATCTTGTATCAATACATGCATATCGACATATGAAAGAGATAACTTTTGACATCGTATGGGACAATAATAGTTCACGGACGCAAACACACATATCCCATAACATATTGCAATATATAAAACCATAAAGATTAATACTGCATACATCATCTTCCAAGTCACTTTAGAATTTAAATAAATAAATCTAAAAACATTGCAAGATGAAAACGTTGGACACAGCTATGTGTACTCACAATAACGACTATTCCAAACCCTAGTTATCCTTCTTAAAAAAAACAAGAATAAAAATTCTCTTAAGAAGTTTTACTAGACATTAATATCTTTGAAAAATTCCTTATCGTCCCCGAACTCCTTGTCGTCAACAACCATTGGTACATATGGTTCATGGAGGAAGGATTCAACACCAGCAAACCGTCTGGGCTGATGATATCGAAGCAGGGCCTTCTGAATTTGTAACGATCTTAAAACACAATCCTTTATTTTTTGAATCTCTTTTTTTGCCAGCTTCAACTCTTCAAGAACATCAAAAAACTTCTGAGAAATAGAAGGAACTGCTCTTGGCTTCCTCACATTCCTTCTTTTTCTTTTCAAAGTTGGAGACAAAGGAGATTTCTCTTTTTCCTTGGTGATTGATGGCTTAACAATCATACTGATATCTTTTCCATCAAAAGACATGATGCTTGGAGTACCCTTATGCAACCGTTTTTTTTTTTGTTGAGAGGAATTCACAATCTCAACAAGCAGTCTTAAGATATAAATAGTATCAGAGAAGGAAAAAGAAATGTAGGGTTTCGAAACCTTTAAACAGGTTCGTACACGTCCAACCCACAACCCTATAAAGAGTATAATTTTGGATAATAACCCTCTTCTTTTGCCAAAACGGTCCTTTCCAATATCATCATTGATATGGAGGAATTCCAAAAACCAAACAACACAAAGCTAAAAACAAAACTAAAAAAAAATTATTTTTTAAATCCTGAGGTGTGCAAGATCTTGTCTCTTTTGAACAGGCACATGAGACAAGATGCACATGAAAACACAATCAAGTTGTGCTGTGCTGAACAACAATTTGTCCACCATGTCCCTTTTGGTTGGATTTCATGGAACCCTGCCTTTCCTTATGTTTAGACCATGTTTTCTTCTCAAATGGTCTAAATCTATCTTTGGAAACTAATTTCTTCGATGAAGATAAGATCTTACATACCTCAGCTGTTTTCTCCGCTGATTTAAGCTTGGTAGCTAGACGATCTGCTCTTCGTTGAAGCTTGTTGACATATCTGAAAAAGCGGGGGTACAACAACCACACCCAATATTTCGGTTAGCAATCTGTATGGACTAACTCCAATAAACTTTCAAGAGAATCAACTAGACTCAATCTTAATAAAGTATATCAAAGAGTTCTAATATCTCTATTTCACAATGTAATCAGCAAATCGAACAGATAGAAATCCGTGAGCCTGATTATTATGTGAAATAACTTGAACGGTACCAAAGACCAATGTTCAAGTGTCAATCAATGTAAATAGACAATCAAAGGTTGGATATTCTAATTGATTGATCTTACCGCACAATCTGTGATATTTCAATTATATAACAAAATATAATGCGGAAAATAAACAACACAGACACCAGAATTTTGTAAACGAGGAAACCGCAAATGCAGAAAAACCCTGGGACCTAGTCCAGATTGAACACACACTGTATTAAGCCGCTACAGACACTAGCCTACCATAAACTAACTTTGGTCTGGACTGTAGTTGAACCCCAATCAATCTCACACTTATCCAAGGTACAGTTACGCTCCTTAAATCTCTGATCCCAGCAGGATACTACACACTTGGTTCCCTTAGCTGATCTCACCCACAATTAAGAGTTGCTATGACCCAAAGTCGAAGACTTTAATAAACAAATCTATATCACACAGAAAAGTCTATGATAATAAACAACTCTGTATCCCACAGAAATACCTACAAGTTTTGTTCCGTCTTTTGATAAATCAAGGTGAACAGGAACCAATTGATAACCCGGACTTATATTCCTGAAGAACAACCTAGTATTATCAATCACCTGACAATAATCTTAATCGACACGGCGAAAGAAGATATTTTGGAATCACAAATTACGAGACGAAGATGTTTGTGACTATCTTTTATATCTTGCCTATCGGAGATAACAATCTCAAGACAATCGTTACGATTGTACTCAACACGATAGAATCAACAAGATCAGATCACACAACTACAAGAAAGTAGTATCGGTCTGGATTCACAATCCCAATGAAGTCTTCAAGTTTTTAACCTACAGGGTATCGATAAGAAACCTAACGTTAAAGGAGAATCGACTCTAGCTAATACAACTATTATCACACAGGAGGTGTGGGGATTAGGTTTCCCAGTTGCTAGAGTTCTCCCTTATATAGTCTTTCAAATCAGGGTTTGCAATCAATGTTAGCTTAGTAACAAAGCATTCAATATTCATCGTTAAATGAAAACCTGATTTGATTCAAGATAATATCTTTCAACCGTTAGATCGAAAACTTAGCTTGTTACACACAAATGAAATGCACAATTTTAGGTTTGTGTAGCCTTACCCAAACATGTACATTTGTTGGTTCAATAGTAATTAACCAAATGGTTATCCATATGAGCACTTTCATATCAACCATATTCTTCTTCACCATAACTAGTTCAAATGACTCAAATGAACTAGTTAGAGAGTTGTTCAATTGTATAAATCCTATATAACTATACAAGACACAATCGAAACAAAAAACGATTTGATTCACTCGAATCGATTCATGAACTTTATAGCCACGGTTTGCAATTTGCATTCCTTAGTTAACATAAATATAAGTTCACAAATAATCGTCTTTAGATATAACCAACTCAAGTACGCGGAGTTAGTTCACGGACTTAAGTTCCCGGAAGGAGTGCACAAACTCCAGTAGATATTCTCGGGAAGAGAACCTCCGCCAGTTCGCGGACTGAGTTCACATCTCTTGTTCTGGTTTTCCTTATCAACAAAGTACGCATATTTTGGTTCAAGGAATAAGGACTTATACATATATGTGTTGCCACACAATGCTTATATCCAAAAATGGTTATATAATCTAAACTCTCATTTCAATCATTGAAACATTCTTAGAGGACGTTATATAGTTGTTATTCACAAATAATTTTTGGTCAAAGACATTTTCAAAGTGACTGAAACATGACATGACTTTCGTCACTAGGTAAATATGAACTTGGCCAAAGCGAAAGCTTACCAACACATATTTCGAGAAATAGATAAGCGAGATAAACTCGGCTCGAAATAGCAAATGTGTATAATCAAAGTCTATATAGCAAAACGACTTTTGTCTCAGAGTAGATAGACTTTTGAGTGATAGATAAGTTCAAGTCTCCACATACCTTTTAGTCGATGAAGTTCTACCAGTTCCTTGAGTATTTCTTCGTCTTGTATGATGATGGCCATGTATTTCTTAAGCTCAACTACACTTTCTATCCTAGTCCGAGACTTAGCTATAGTATACTAGAAATCAAGACTTATAGTTTTGATCACTAACATTGACAAACATGCTTGAGATAGCAATGCATGCGAGTTCGACCGAGCAGTGCTCTAAAAATCTCCTCATTTGTCAATTTTAGTGAGAAACTATCAATACATATGGAGTATAAAAATAAATGAATAAACTTTTATAGCTCCTATTCCACATGCCTAATCTTCAACATTACTCGAAATCTTCGTTACTTCCAAGTACTCCAATGATCCCAAAGGTTGTAAGTTCAGAATGATCGTTGTTGAAAATCCGTAGCTATAACAACGAGAAAACAAGTATTCTCAATCATTGTTATACAGTGTCATAGTATCATTATGCAGCTTCAAATTTCAATTGTATCACAACTTCGACAACAATACTATGTTGATATGTATCACTCCCTCTTAGTCAATACTCCATCTCACATGGAAACTACTCCCCCTTACATAATGATCCGAAAACCATATGTATTTGTAGTGTGAACTACATATTAATTCTCCCCCTTTTTGTCAATAAAATTGGGAAAGGTACGAAAACGGGATCCTAATGAAATTTCCAAAAGAGACATTTCATGACCAAAAAAAAGCACATATCAACTTGTTTAGATGCAATCATAAAGCTGAAGCTAAATGCTTTCATCAAGGAGTTTATAAAGATACAAGACAACTCCTATAATATTCCACAGCCGCACTCCCCACAAAGATTTGACAATTAAGCACAAGTTCAATTAAGAACTCTTCCCCATAGTATGTCATTCCCGAAAGAACAACAAGAGCGACCTTAATTTCAAAAGAAAAGAAGGATTTCTTTGGACATACCAAATCACATACGAATCATAGTATATACAAAAAATTATGGATCAGGGAAGATCAATACTGCGGAATATACAAGGATTCATTCTATTTTTCATCACTATTTGCACAATGACATACAATAGACATAATCCTTGTCAAAAAAAGATTTTAACCTATCTTGCATCAATAAATGACATAATAGGCTTAAATTTTGTAATTGTCAAAAGTTCATTCATTCTTTTATCAATACATGCATATCGATATACGAAAGACTTAACTTTTGACAAGGTATGGGACAATCACAGTCACAGACGCAAACACACATATCCCATAACAAATTGCAATATGTAAAACCATAAATATTAATACTGCAAAAAGAATCTTCCAAACAATTTTAGAATTTAAACAAATAAACCTAAAACACATGAAGATGAAAACATTGGACATAGCTATCTGTAATCACAATAATGGCTATTCCAAACTCTAGTTATTCTTCTAAACAAAACAAGAAAATAGAAGATTTATTAGAAAAAAATATCTCTTAGAGAACATGATTTGAAAAACACTAAACCCAGTCAGCAACTAGAGATTGAATATGGACGAGTTCATCAGTTGGTTTCTTCAGTTCGTTTTTCAGAAAATCAAGATTCCTTTTTGCAATTCTGAGTTGTTCACGTACGACCTCAAAATCTCGAAGAAGATTTCCTACCAGTTGTGATGACATATGAACTGGTAGTTTGTTTCCATGATCAATAGCATGAAAGCATGTTATGAAAACAAGATTCTTGCGAAACTCGATAGTCTTCCCCTTCAAGAGATGACACATAAGTATATATAAATAAGTTCCATGGAAAACCCTAGGAAAACTTGTATACGTCCGTGTGGGTCAGGTGTTCGTGCACTTGCGGTCACGACCCTAATGTGTGACCAAGAGAATGGAGGCCAAATTTGGTCTGCTTCTTGAGAGCTCAAGAGACATGAAAAGCATGTCAAATAATAGTTCAGAACCAACTATTTGGAGGAAGCACATAAAAAAAAACAGGGAATTTTTCTCAAAAGAGGATGATCAGAAATATCTTCAAGAGAAGAACTGGAGCGAAGCTCAACATATTTTTAAGATCATCAACAAAAAAAACAACAAAAAGAAGAAAGAAGGGAAAACATACAACCTTGACAGCACTCTCAAGTCACTTCTTGAGACTATGAGCATCCTTCTTAGACTACAAGAAGAATGCTACATTGAGCAGTCATGTTGTATTTATATGAGCAATTTGCTCATCAGTATTGACTTCTTTTTTCTCTCCTTCAAGAGGATCTATAGAAAAATCACTTGACTTACTTGAAGAAGTTTTATCAAGAGAGGAACAAGAAGTACCTAAGCCAACCGCTTTCCTTGTCTTTTTGAGGCTACGTTTGAGTCTGTTTATGCTGATCTTAAGCTCTGAGACTCGATTATTGGTATGAACGAAATCCGGAGCAGAAGTCTTGGATCCACAGTCTTTTTTAGAGAGAGAAAAGGAACCCAACTTTTCTTTCTTTCTTCTATGCCTTATTCTCTTTTCAGAGTTATTTAAGAAGTCAGTTCTCCTTCTGTCATTGTCGGTATTTTTTGTTTCAAAATCACAACTAAGAAAAGTCTTATCACAAAATTTTTCTTGATTGTCGACAATGCCTTTTACTCCAACAATATGAGAGACGGGTTTAATAACTTCTTTTGACATCCATGCAAAAATGTTGTGAAGTTTTTCATTCCTTAAACGAAAATGACATCTTCGCTCAGAATGTCCTTTATTTCCGCAATAATAGCAGTTAAAAGAATTGTTCTTTACTGTTCTCGTGTGAGTAGATTTAGAAGAAGCAAAATCCTTGTTTCCAGAATCATTAGAAGCTGCAAAAGGTTTCTCACATGAAGAATTATCATTAGCTTTAACAAAATTGATCTTACTAGTTTTTGGAGCGTCTATTCCTTTATATCCCAGACCACGTGTATCACGATGTTCTTTACATGCTCCAACCATAGAGGATAATTTTTTGGATCTATAATTGAATCTATTCAGATTCTCTTCCAGAGATTTCACTTTATCGAGAGCAGCAGTAAGGTCAGTCTCTAAGGATTTTTCTTTGGCGAGAAGACTGAGTTCTTTGTCATTAAAACATTTTTGTTGAGAGTCATATCTTGCTTCAGATTCTGCAAGTTTTTCTTTCAACACAAAGAGATTTTGCAGAAGATTATCACATTTTGATCTTTTCGAGCGTGTATCTTCTTCATGAACTTTAACAATAGATTGTAAGGGTTTGTATCCACAATCATATCCCTTAAAGAGTTTTTTCAATTTTCTGTTTTCTTAACAAAGAGGAGCTATGTACTTACTCAAGAAAGTTGTTGACTTCTTTTCTTTCAAGTCACGGTCAAACAACTTGATATACTGAGAGACTTCCTCATCAAGACTTTGTCCTTCTTATGAATCACTATCATTCGAAAGATCATCCAACTGATCATCAAGAGATTTCTCCCAGTTAAATGCAGATTCAGACAACGGACCAGAGACAAGGTCTTTGACGTGTTTGCCTGCTCTGATACCAATTGAAAAAACGGGGGTATAACAACCACACCCTGTATTTCGATTAACAATCTGTATGGACTAACTCCAATATACTTTCAATAGAATCAACTAGAATTAATCTTGATAAAGTATATCACAATGTAATCAGAAAATCGAACAGATAAAAATCCGTGAGCCTGATTATTATGTGAAATAACTTGAACGGTACCAAAAACCAATGTTCAAGTGTCAATCAATGTAAATCGACAACCAAAGGTTGGATATTCTAATTGATTGATCTTAACGCACAACCTGTGATATTTCAATTATATAACAAAATATAATGCGGAAAAGAAATAACACAGACACCATAATTTTGTTAAAGAGGAAACCGCAGATGCAGAAAAACCTCGGGACCTAGTCCAGATTGAACACACACTGTATTAAGCCGCTACAGACACTAGCCTACTACAAACTAACTTCGGTCTGGACTGTAGTTGAACCCCAATCAATCTCACACTGATCCAAGGTACAGTTGTGCTCCTTACGTCTCTGATCCTAGCATGATACTACACACTTGATTCCCTTAGATGATCTCAGCCAAAACTAAGAGTTGATACGACCCAAAGTCGAAGACTTTAATAAACAAATATGTATCACACAGAAAAGTCTATGATAATAGATAAATATGTCCCCCACAGAAATGCCTACAAGTTTTGATCCGTCTGTTGATAAATCAAGGTGAACATGAACCAATTGATAAACCAGACTTATATTCCCGAAGAACAGCCTAGTATTATCAATCACCTCACAATAATCTTAATCGACGCGGCGAAAGAAGATATTATGGAATCCCAAACGATGAGACGAAGATGTTTGTGACTAATTTTATATCTTTCCTATCAGATATAACAACCTCAAGCCAATCGTTACGATTATACTCAACACGATAGAATCATCAAGATCAGATCACACAACTACAAGAAAGTAGTATCGGTCTGGCTTCACAATCCCAATGAAGTCTTCAAGTCGTTAACCTACATGGTCTCGAGAAGAAACCTAAGGGTAAAGGAGAATCGACTCTAGCTAATACAACTAGTATCACAAAAGAGGTGTGGGGATTAGGTTTCCCAGTTGCTAGAGTTCTCCCTTATACAGTCTTTCAAATCAGGGTTTGCAATCAATGTTAGCTTAGTAACAAAATATTCAATATTCACCGTTAGATGAAAACATGATTAGATTCAAGCTAATATCTTTCAACCGTTTGATCGAAAACTTAGCTTGTTACACACAAATGCAATGCACGATTTTAGGTTTGTGTAACCGTATCTAAATATGTACATTTGTTGGTTCAACAGTAGTTAACCAAATGGTTATCCGTATGAGCACTTTCATATCAACCATAATCTTCTTCACCATAACTAGTTCAAATGACTCAAATGAACTCGTTAGAGAGTTGTTCAATTGTATAAATCTTATATAACTATACAAGACACAATCGAAACAAAAAACGATTTGATTCACTCGAATCGATTCATGAACTTTATAGCCACGGTTTGCAATTTGCATTCCTTAGTTCGCGGACTTAAGTTTCCGGAAGGAGTTCACAAACTCCGGCAGATATTCTCGGGAAGAGAACCTCCGCCAGTTCGCGGACTGGGTTCGCGGACTGAGTTCACAGCTCTTGTTCCGGTTTTCCTGATCAACAAAGTACGCATACTTTGATTCAAGGAATAAGGACTTATACATATATTTGTTGCCACACAATGCTTATATTCAGCAATGGTTATATAATCTAAACTCTCATTTCAATCATTGAAACATTCTTAGAGGACGTTATATAGTTGTTATTCACAAACCATTTTTCGTCAAAGCCATTTTCAAACTGATTGAAACATAAAATTACTTTCGTCACTAGGTAAAGATGAACTTGTCCAAAGCGAAAGCTTACCAACACATATTTCGAGAAATAGATAAGAGAGATAAACTCGGCTCGAAATAGCAAATGTGTATAATCAAAGTCTATATAGCAAAACGACTTTTGTCTCAAGATAGGAGATAGAGTAGATAGACTTTTGAGTGATAGATAAGTTCAAGTATCCACATACCTTTTAGTCGATGAAGTTCCACCAGCTCCTTGAATAGTTCTTCGTATTTTATGATGATCGCCATGGATTTCTTGAGCTCAACTACACTTTCTATCCTAGTCAGAGACTTAGCTATAGTAGACTAGAAATCAAGACTTATAGTTTTGATCACTAACATTGACAAACATGCTTGAGATAGCAACGCATGCGAGTTCGACCGAGCAGTGCTCTAACAATATCTCATCTTGTGTTTGTGCTTGAAACACTTTGAAAGTTCATGACCCTTGAGAGAACAATAGGAGCATGTCAACACATAAGATGATTCAGGCGCCAGTGAAGTGCAAGCTGCTAGGCACAAAGTAGATCCTGAAACATTAAACATAGAGTTTCCAAAATAAGGGTCAATTGGTTCTTCCATCTTGATTGGGTTCTCTTCTAAAAGATTATCAAGATTGATGTTGTATTTCTAAAATTATCAAAATCAATATTTTCTCATAGAAGAGCAACACTTGATTTTTTGTCTTCATCAGAATCATAATTGTCGGACATCTCATCAATTATCGCAGCAAGACCTTTGTTCCCAGTGTATTTTCTACGATTTGGGCATTCGTTTGCAAAATGACCAAAACCCTTACACTTAAAGCAATGAGGCATATCCTCGTCATCAGTTTCATCAGCGTCCCTGTTTTTAGGAGGAATACGATTATTAGGTTTGACTGGTTCCTTTGGATTATCTTTCGAGAACCGTTTACTTCTCTTCAACAGAAGATCCATAAACTGTCTTGTGATCATCGAGACCGATTTGTAAAGATCTTCATCTGATGAATCCGTCTCAGAGTGATCATCTTCAGAGTATACACATTTTTACTTTTATCAAGTAATTCTGTGTCTTTCAGTGCTTTGAACGCCACATCCTTGGATTTGGACGAGTGTTCATGATCAAAGATCTTTATCTTCCCAGCCAAGGTATTTATGGAGAGGGTATCAAGGTTATTTCCCTCAACGATGGCATACTTCTTAGAATCATATCTAGTTTGCAGTAATGTGAGAATTTTCATCACAATGTCCTTTTCAGGAATAGTCTTACCCAATGCAAAAGATGCATTAACAATTCCAGACACTTTGTGATTAAACTCATCAAATTAATCTTCATCTTCCATACGAAGGTTTTCCCAATCGGAATTTAGGTTTTGAAGCCTGGCTTCCTTTTCACCGGTATTTCCTTCGAATACAGTTTCTAAGATATCCCACGCATCTTTAGACCTAGTGAAATTTGACACATGGTGCTGAATATTTGGGGTAATGGCATGTATGATGGCATTCAAACCGTCGGAGTTTTGCTTTGCAGCAAGTATCTCAGCAGTATCGTATTTGCCAATATTCTTTGTAACAGTAGCGTTACCTATTTCCACAACGGGAGCATCATAGCCATTAACTACATATACCCATGATTGAAAATCACGTGCTTGAAGAAAATCTCGCATAGAAATTTTCCACCATAAGTAGTTTGATCCATCGAAGACTGGTGGTACGTTAATAGAGATAGCACCTCTGTCCATAGAGTCAGATTGCTATAAACACAAACTTTTGAGGTCTTAAACGTGTTTGCCTGCTCTGATACCAATTGAAAAAGCGGGGGTCTAACAACCTCACCCAATATTTCGATTAGCAATCTGTATGGACTAACTCCAATATACTTTCTAGAGAATCAACTAGATAGTCAGACTCAAACTAGATAAAAGTATATCAAAGAGTTAATATTTCAATCTCTCGATTTGATCTTTACTCAAGCAAATGGAAATCTGCGAGTCTTTATCAAATACAAGAGAGATAAACTTGGATGGTACCAAAGACCAATATCCAAGTGTCAATCAATTTAAATCAACAACCAAAGGTTGGATATTCTAATTGATTTATCTTAACGCACAACCTGTGATATTTCAATTATATAACAAAATATAATGCGGAATAGAAATAACACAGATACCAGAAATTTTGTTAACGAGAAAAACCCTAGGACCTAGTCCAAATTGAACACCACACTGTATTAAGCTGCTACAAACACTAGCCTACTAAAAACTAACTTCGGTCTGGACTGTAGTTGAACCCTAATCAATCTCATACTGATTCAAGGTACAGTTGCGCCCCTTATGTCTCTGATCCCAACAGGATGCTACGCACTTGATTCCATTAGCTTATCTCACCCATAACCAAGAGTTACTACGACCCAAAGTCGAAAACTTTAATAAACAAATTTGTATCACACAGAAAAGTCTACGATAATAGATAAATATGTCTCCCACAAATAAACCTAAGAGTTGTGTTCCGTATTTTAATAAAATCAAGGTGAACAGGAACCAATCGATAACCCAGACTTATATTCCTGAAGAACAGCCTAAAATTATCAATCACCCCACAATAATCTAAATCGTATGGTAGCGAAACTAGATATTGCGGAATCACAAACGATGAGACGAAGATGTTGTGATTTCTTTTATCTTGCCTTATCGGAGATGTAATCTCAAGTCAATTATTCAATTGAACTCGTACGATAGAAAATGGAGAGATCAGATCGCTCAACTATAAGAGAAGTAGTTTCGTCTGGCTTCACAATCCCAAATGAAGTCTTTCAGTCGTTAACCTACAAGGTCTCGAGAAGAAACCTAAGATTAAAGGAGAACCGACTCTAGCAAAATCAACTAGTATCACACAAGAGGTGTGGGTATTATTTTTCCAGTTGCTAGATGTCTCCTTTATATAGTTTTCAAATCAGGGTTTGCAATCCAAGTTACCTTGGTAACAAAGCATTCAATATTCACCATTAGATGAAAAACCTGATTTAACGAAGCTAATATCTTTCAACCGTTAGATCAAAACTTAGATTGTCACACACAAGTGAAATGTATTTCATTTAGGTTTGAGTAACCGTACCTAAATGTGTACACTTATTTGGTTCACAAATAGTTAACCAATGGTTAGCCATATGACCACTTTCATATTAACCGTATTCATCTTCTTCACAACTAGTTCAAATGACTTCAAAAGAACTAGTTGAAGAATTGTTCAATTGCTTAGGTCTTTATGAATAGACACAATTGGAACAAAATCGGTTTGATTCACTTGAATCAATTCATGAACAATATAGCCACAGTTTGCTAAGATTGCATTCCTTATTAATTTATTGTTTAAGTTCATCAACTTCCGATTTGAGAAATATAACCATCTTGGGTACGCGTATGGGTATGTATACCATAGCTACCGGATTTGAGTTTAGAAACTCAGCAGAAATTTTCGGTCGAAAACTTCCGTGGGTACGCGTACCTAAGGTGACTGGTTTAACAATTTGCAAACTTACAAACTCAACAGAAATTTTCGGTTCGAAAACTTTCGCTGATACGGTTACCCAACCTGTCTCATTCACCAATACCGTATGCACACACTTGGTTTCCGTCACATGGATTTATACACTAATATGCGAACACATTATATATGCTTATTTCCGTTGTTGGTTACGTAATCTCAACTCTACATTTCAATCATTGAAACATTCTTCTTATAACAGTCGTTATTCACAACTATCGTCATCAAAGCTATTTTCAAGATTGAAACGTCATCATGACTTTCGTCACGGATTAAGATGAAAAGTGGTTAAAGCGAAAGCTTACCAACACATATTTAGAGAAAAATATAGGCGAATAAACTCGTCTCGAAATAACAAATGTGTATGTATGAAAACTATCATACTTATACGAATTTGTCTCAAGAATAGGAGATACAGAGGTAGACTTTTGAGTGATAGAAAAGTTCAAGTATCCACATAAATTTTAGTCGGATGAAGTTCCACTGGTTCCTTGAGTAGTTCTTCGTCTTCGTAAGATGATCGATGTGGAGTCTGGAGCTCAACCACACTTAACTGTCCTAGTCCGAGACTTAGCTATAAGTAGTCTAGAAATCAAGACATATATTTTTGACAAGTAAACTTGACAAACATGCTTGAGATAGAAATGAATCCGAGTTCGACCGAGCAATGCTCTAACAGATGTGTTGCACCTCTTACTAGGATCGGTTCCCCTTTACCCAGAGTTGGTCATACACAAAATCACAAACTCGGTCATACCATCTCAGGTGATTACTTAAGATCGGTTTCACTAATAAAAGTCATACCAATACAAAAGTCAGGCCTTTCTGAATAATTTTACCAAGAACACAAACAAGTCATGAGCGGTTATACTAATCACACATATTGGTTTTTCAAAAGATATTTAATGAATAACAATACCAATAATGCATGGCGATTTCCTTTTCGATTCACAAAACATGTTCATGAATTTACTTCCTTAAAAAACATGTAAAACATTGTTTCCTAGGATGAAATCCTCATCCCATACCCATACGTAATCATAATAGTATTCAAATGATTATGTCGATGTCTTATCTACAAAGTTTATTGGTGAAGCAATAAACTTCGTATTGTATTCCTTAATACTATGTATATCTAGAGTTCAATCATGCTTCGCAGTTTTGTTTTCAATATGCACGACTTGAAAGATACGTTAGGGAATGAAATAGTTCAAATCAAATATCACTAACCTCAAGTGGAAGTATGATGTTTTCTTTCTAGATCCTTGCTTGTTCACTTCTTCAAGTCTTCACAATACTTGTAATGTCTCATATCCTAATACTTTCAAGCTAACCTATACGAAGTTGACTCTAGTACATAATCAAGCGACTTTTTAAATGAGTTTTGATTCACTAAAATATGACAACCAAACTTGACATACTAACACTTGGTGGGTTCAACCGAGTTATGCTCTAACAATCTCCCCATTTATCAATTTTAGTGACAAAATTCTTGCATCATATGAATAAACAAATTACAAGGATTCATTAGACATACGCTTGATTCCCTAATTCAACAGCACAATAACCTATATACATTCAATCTTTTGAATGACGTTGTTGACATTATAATAACAAAGCTAATACTCCCCCTAAAGGTAAGATAGGTAGATTTTCAATCCGCACATCTTTGTTATTCACTTGGTAATGATATGTTACTCCCCCTTAGTCTATGCTTTCACTCTTTCGTTAGATAAACGTTTAAGCACCAATGTCCTTTCCCTTAGTGATACCAATCAATATAAATCAATGCCAGTATCACTTGTTTACTCCATATATTTCTCCCCCTTTTTGTCACAAAATGATCAAAAAAACAAAAAAATAAAGGACAAACCGAAAAGAATCTTAGAAATCTAACAAGACTTGCAACCTATAGAGTTAAGCACGAGGGTTCTACACACCATTTTTGATAACCAATATCAAAAACGAAACTACAAAGTAATTTTATTTTGATATGTTATCAAGTAAACAATTGTCCGAAACAATTTTCCCTAATAGTTTAGCAAACCAAAAATCAACTAAGCACCTTAGTTCCTTTGCTAAACCGATTGTACAAATACAATCCCTTATTCGATAAGACCAAGATAAAGATAACTCTATTTTTCTCATCAGAATCTAATTATCCATATAACTTAGACCTTTAACTTTTAAAAAAGACATGTACTAGGTTAGTTAACTAGCATTTCTAGTTAAGGCATTCAATTAGACTTGAATAACCGAAACCTCCACTTTGATAAGTTTAACTAAGATCAGATTAACTTAGTTTCTCTTATCCGGAATCGAATTGGACTAAACAACTCATCCCGTAAATCTTTTTCTTTCATTAATCCATAAATAATTCACACAAATCAAATAAATCAACTTGCATAATTATTTATCTTAACCGGAAGCAATTGAAACAACATAGACATTAAAGCACCACAATTGCACCGAAATTTTGTAGGCCTACCACACAATAAAGCAAGATAACAATAGTTTTTCTTAACGGGAAACAATTGAATCACACACACATCCGTACACACATAATGGAATAAAACATCAATTGTACCGATTTTTTTTTAAGCAAAAGCAATAAATATATGAAAAAAAATCAGGCTTTTCTTAAACAGGAAAACAATTAACTAACAAGATTGTTACCTCAAATTTCGCATCGTCTTCTCCAATATGTTTGCATCTTCGTCCAGGGAGAATTGATATCGAAATATCATTCTGTTGTCATCCTTATGCAAAACAAAAAAATAACAACAACCAACCTTTACCAAACAAAGGTTGAAAATCGTTTTTAACAATTGCAAGTAAAAGTTGAAAACCGGCGAAACACATATGCTTTTATGCTAAACCAAAACTGATTCAACATATTGTGACTTTTTCATATTTTGTTTCTATCAGAACCCCTCATGATCGTTTGATAAAGCCTATCAACATGGGCTAGAACTTAATCCTGCTAAATCAAAAAGTCACCCAAATCATAAGGGTTCACAACATATGAGATCGAATATCAAGGTTAGAAAACCGAAATCAAACATCCCATAAACATACATAGCAATAATATAAAGCATTCAAGCACATGCTATGTAAATCAAAAACTATCACAAGAAAAATCATAAATCAAATAATTTTATTCATAATAAGTTAGTTTTATTCATAATAGACCAATACAATTATTGAAAGAAATCAAAAGTTGATGTATATTTTCCATTTTTGAAACTCTAATTTCAGCTTTTTAGAGCATCCTTAAAAGTTGAAGCCGGATCAGAAGATTTTACAGGATTCCAATCATCTTATATAATCCCTAGTCTTGATTCAAGACTAACAACATTGTCATTGACTTCCTTAACTTCCTTTTGCAAATCCTTTTCCATGTTCCTTACTTCACATAAGATTAGATCTAATTTTAGTGAAAGATTCTTGAGAAGATTATCATTGAGAGAAGAGATCTCTTCATTAGGAACATCCTATTGAAATTCTAGAGATGAATCAGAATCGCCATCAGAAGACTCGAGACGTAGTTTCTTGTTAAGAAACAATATAGTCCAGACTTTTTCGGTTTTGCGAGAGTTGCAACTAGAGGTAGACATTCTGTCAGATCTCTATTAAAATGAAGTAAGAGGTCTTCCCTCTTATAAGTTCGACAATTTTTTCTTAAAAAAATCGTCGAGAATATTATTTCAATTAAATTCTTAACCGAAAAATCAATTTTTAGGAATATTTTTACACAAAATATTTACATTTATATCCTTATTGTATACTATTAAGGGCAATAAGTAAGGATCCATGATAACCGGTTAGGTTGCTGATAAGCATGTAAATGCTACATTTTAAACCCATATTTATATTAGATAGGACTCAATATTTTGGTTAATAATATTATTTTAGTGATTTTGTAGAAGGTACAAGTGAATTCGATCATCCAGCGAATAAACAACAAAATGTGAGATTTAATGGTGTTTGCGACGAAAATGGCAAAATATGGTTGGCCTGGTACTTCCATATATCAACAACCACAATGATGAAATGGGTTGGCCTGGTATTTCCATGTATCAGCAACCACAATGATGAAACGGGGTTGGCCTGGTATTTCCATGTATCAGCAACCACAATGATGAAATAAGGTTGGCCTGGTATTTTCATGTATCAGCAACCACAATTATGAAATAGGGTTGGCCTGATATTTCCATGTATCAGCAACCACAATTCTGAAATGGGTTTGGCCTGGTATTTCCATGTATTAGCAACCGTAGCTAGCCCGGTATCTCCATATATCAGCAGCATGAAAGACATTTCACTGCCAGAGGACCAAGGGTATGAACCAAAGGAGACAGAACTTAATGAATGAGATGGTGGGCGGTCAAGCCAACAGTTATGATGTTGTGCCACTTAAGCCGCCACACAGCCAGAGATAGTGGCAAATCAAACAAAGAACTTCATACTTTTACTTTTATGAAGACACTTCAGTCCACTAAGAGCAACAAATGAGTGAGAGCAGGCACCTGAGTTCGAGTACGATGGAGGTTCGAAGACAGAATGAAGGTGGACTTTGGTTGCCGATGCCAGTGGTGCTTTCGACTAGTGTGATGCTGCTGGATTTGCGTCTCTTGGCCTGAAGTGCAGTCAACTGAAGTTAGGTCGTTGTTGACATGGTTCAGTTAAGAAAATATTCGAGTCGCAGGAGGATTGAAAGTTTTGGCTGGAAATGCTAATGAGAAGTGCAGCAACAATGAGGTTATCGTACTGTGATGGGTTTTACCCAATCTCGGCATGGGTTAATAGTCCAAATGAGTTTGGGACTATGCATGAAGACAAAACTGAGGGTCCTTACAGCTTTCTAGTGAATGCCATTGATGAATGAAGAAAGTGGAGACATGCATACGTTGGCTGGCTATCTCGGTGGGTTCACTTCAATGGAAGGTAATGGTGCAGTTCTCAGTTATTTGATGCCAAGTTGGAGATGCAAATGATGATTTTCGTAAAGCAAGTAAAGAAGAAATGTGCGCTTCCATGGTTGTCGTGGTTGAGCGAGAAACTAAGATGAATAAGTTCTCAAGATGGCTGATATGATGGTGATGGATGGTGTCTGTAACAGCGCATGAATGGACTTATGAGGTTCCTATGTGATCCGAGATGTGGGATTAAGTGATTTCTCTGTTGAGAAATGAGCACAACAACAAGAGAGAGCTGTTGCAGCCGATGGTCCAAATCAAGGGGATTTTCATGGTTTTATATTCTCAACTGGTGTTAATTTTGGTGGTCGTATCATGGTTGCACTACTCATGACAGTGGTGGTCATTCTTGGTCTCTACAACAGCTGGCTCAACTGGATTTCATGGGATTGTGCTCGATGAGACGGAACATTCGGAGAAAGTATACTGTGATCGGATGGTGCTAACGATGGCTATATGTAGAGTTTATTTATACGACGTGACTGGGATGAAGATGGAGTTTCTATGGTGATTCGATGGAGCTGAAGAGGAGATGAAGCATCATCAGTTCAGCATATAGGCTAAACTTTATTCAGCTGAAACTTTGGTCGCAGGCAGTGGTGTTCGTGGTTGGATTGATTAATCGGTCGAGATGGAAAACTGAGAAGCTAGAAGTTGAGATGGATAGTAAGAAGTGGGAGTTGCTGCCATGGTCGGGAACAAGGAAGTCAAGGCGTGACTGTTCGATTGGTAGTAATGGATTGGCGTTAGTCTGTCCGAGGAGATGGGAATAAAGACGAATTCTTAGTGGTACCGTGGTTTATACTGCCAAGAGTTTGGACTTAAAATGTAGGGTTCAGGTTGAGCTAGTTCAATGGAGAAAGGTGGCCGGTATTCAAATGGAGGAGATAAAAGAAGGTGCAGTCAAACTGGTTGATGTCGTTCATTCAGTTGATATCAATGGTGAACAGTTGCAGGCAGTGATGGGTTGATTTGATGATTGCATGGGTTTTGAAATGGAGTGTTGGTGCTGGTTTGTATATTTTGAGCTGATCAGTGAACGCATGAATGATGATGATCATGACTGCCGTTCTCTTCTTCACGGGGCTTAGATGTAACAACTACAATGGAGTTTGGGTGTTCTTGCATGGATGACGAGAAGACAGCAGAAAATTATAGTCAATGAGAATATGGAGCAAAGAAGTTAGGGAGCTGGTGGTGTAAATTTTGATTCCAGTGAGATGGCCTAGTCTGGAAGATGGTGCGAGCTTGTGAAAGGAGACTTAGATGGTCAGGAAACGAGAAGTGTTGCTGTGATAGGAGTTGGTGCAGTGGCATGTACTACAGTCGATAGACAGTGTTGCTGTCAGGGTTTGTTGACCTGCAGTGTCCGTGAAGATACAAAATATGGTTTGCCTTGGGTTCAATGCTTGTGGTCGGCGTTTGGAAAAGAGTTCAGATTTGGGATTAAAACCAGTATTGGACCGGGGGATTGAGCCCATTATCCTTGAGACAGAATTTTGTTAGGTCTTGTTTTGGTTTCTCGGAGCACTATATGAGAACTGAGGAGAGACAGAGAAGGAAAGAAAGGCCGGGTAGGGAGCCGCAACTGGGAGGAAGGAGACAGAGGCGCAGCTGCACAGCTGTGTTTAGGGTTTGAAGTTTGTGTACTCCATTTTCATTCTTGATTAGCTATTGACTTTATATATGTTTATGGCTTTTGAGAAAGCCATGTCTAGCTAATCCACGTTAGGGTTTAGATAGAAACCAATTTGATTATATAAACTCTTCGATGATATTTCTAATAATGATTCATTAACTAGTAATTTCTCTTCATATTGCTTGGCATTTAATCGATTATGTGATTCTCTTGATTATTTATGCTTTTCAATTGATATTTCGTACTTTGGTTAAATTCCTTGACATGATATGCTTTAGGATTGATAGGTAATGCTTTAGAATTACTACCCGTGAAGTGAAGGAGATTACAACGGAGAAACTATTAATATTTTGAGAATTAAACATACCATCTTCCGAGACATGAGATTGAGTTCGACATTTATCTTGAGTAATAAATAAGAAATTAGTAGATTTTTATATGATTGAATTGGTGGAAATCGAAAACCTTATGAACCCTTTCCCATGTTTACTGTCATTTTGTCCCGAATATCTGAAAAATCGTCAAACATCACCTTATTAATTTGTTAGTTTTTGGTATTAGTTAGTTGCAGTATTTTCACACTCCTCGTGGGAACGACCTGTATTTGTCATTATCTACTAGTTATACACTGTGCACTCGCAGTATTTTATTGTAGGTTTCCGAACCTACCAAGTTTTTGGCGCCGCTGCTGGGGAGTGGTTGCATAATACACTCTGATTGATATCAATTTTTGTATATAGCTTATTTTTATTTTTTTTGTTTATAATTTATTTTTCTTTTTATTTTATATTTTTTTAGTTCTTTTTACGCAGTTTGTTTGAATATTTTCCAGGTAACTTATTCTGCAGTGCTACAAGCGAAAATATGCACTCGCAAAGCTTTTGCAAGGACCACTTGGAAGATCCACTAGAGGTTTGCTTAGCTCATTTTGGGTATGATTTTGATGATGATAGTGTTATTTGTGAAGTCAATGCCTTATTAGACTCCACACCACTACTAGACACTAATAAATGGAAGCCCAAACTAGAACCTCTAGTTTTTCCCAAGCTTCGTCTAGTTCCATCAGGTTATGATTGTTTTCATATTGGTGATATTAATAATGAAACCGCTGTGGATGAGAATGGGTCTATTAGTCGTGATATTAGTGCTCCATTGATCCCTTGTTCCACGGATGAATTTGAGCCAACATCTGTTCGTGTGTCTCATTTTGTTGAATTTGAACCAATATCCGTGGAAGTTATTTCCGCCGATTTAGAACCTGATTTAGCGCACGCACCTCAGCAAGAAGCTATTGAAAAATTTATATCTCATTGTGTGAATGATTTACATATCCCGACAATGCATGAATTGGTTACTAAAGATTATTTTATAAGGGGAATGGGTTCACATATATTTTTGGATGAATATAATGTTTGCAGGTGCATATTTTCAGCCGAACCGACTAGTTGGGTTGATCCCAACTTTTCAGACTCTATATATATGAGCGGCAATTTACTTTGGGGTAGCAACCTCAATTTTTTTGAGAACGTGGTACTAGCAAGCAGGGAAACAAATAACTGTCGCTTCATGGGAGTCAACCATCAGATTTGTTCCCTTTTCTCTATCTTTTATTTTTCTGTGTAGTTTTTGCATATTGTATTTTAGAATTTCGCACCTTAATTTCTACGTTGGATGACTAAATTACATTGAGGATAATGTAATGTTTAAGTGTGGGGTGTAGTGCCGCTTTTGTTAGAATTTTTCTTTATAAAAAGAAAATCTATTGCAAAATATCTCTGTTTTGCTCGAGGACTAGCAAAATATAAGTGTGGGGGTGTTGATAAGCATGTAAATGCTACATTTTATACCCATATTTATATTAGCTATGACTCAATATTTTGGTTAATAATATTGTTTTAGTGCTTTTGTAGAAGGTACAAGTGAATTCGATCATCCAGCGAATAAACAACATAATGTGAGACTTAATGGTGTTTGCGACGAAAATGGAAAAATGTGGTTGGCCTGGTACTTCCATATATCAGCAACCACAATGATGAAATGGGTTGGCCTAGTATTTCCATGTATCAGCAACCACAATGATGAAACGGGGTTGTCCTGGTATTTCCATGTATCAGCAACCACAATGATGAAATAAGGTTGGCCTGGTATTTTCATGTATCAGCAACCACAATTATGAAATGGGATTGGCCTGGTATTTCCATGTATCAACAACCACAATTATGAAATGGGGTTGGCCTGGTATTTCCATGTATCAGCAACTGTAGCTGGCCTGATATCTCCATATATCACCAGCATGAAAGACATTTCACTGCCAGAGGACCAAGGGTGTGAACCAAAGGAGACAGAACTTAATGAATGAGATGGTGGGTTGTCAAGCCAACAGTTATGATGTTGTGCCACTTAAGCCGCCACACAGCCAGAGATAGTGGCAAATCAAACAAAGAACTTCATACTTTCACTTTTATGCAGACACTTCAGTCCACTAAGAGCAACAAATAAGTGAGAGCAGGCACCTGAGTTCGAGTACGACGGAGGTTCGAAGACAGAATGAAGGTGGACTTTGGTTGCCGATGCCAGTGGTGCTTTCGACTAGTGTGATGCTGCTAGATTTGCGTCTCTTGGCCTGAAGTGTAGTCAACTGAAGTTAGGTCGTTGTTGACATGGTTCAGTTAAGAAAACATTCGAGTTGCAGGAGGATTGAAAGTTTTGGCTGGAAATGCTAATGAGAAGTGCAGCAACAATGAGGTGTGATGGGTTTTACCCAATCTGGGCATGGGTTAATAGTTCAAATGAGTTTGGGACTGTGTATGAAGACAAAACTGAGGGTCCTTACAGCTTGCTAGTGAACGCCATTGATGAATGAAGAAAGTGGAGACATGCATACGTCGGTTGGCCATCTCGGTGGGTTCACTTCAATGGAAGGTAATGGTGCAGTTCTCAGTTATTTGATGCCAAGTTGGAGATGCAGATGATCATTTCCGTAAAGCAAGTGAAGAAGAAATGTGCGGTGCCATGGTTGTCGTGGTTGAGCGAGAAACTAAGATGAAGAAGTTCTCAAGATGGCTGATATGATGGTGATGGATGGTGTCAGTAACAGCGCATGAACGGACTTATGAGGTTCCTATGTGATCTGAGATGTGGGATTAAGTGATTTCTCTATTGAGAAATGAGCACAACAACAAGAGAGAGCTGTTGCAACCGATGGTCCAAATCAAGGGGATTTTCATGGTTTTATATTCTCAACTGGTGTTAATTTTGGTGGTCGTATCATGGTTGCACTACTCCTGACAGTGGTGGTCATTCTATGTCTCTACAACAGCTGCCTCAACTGGATTTCATGGGATTGTGCTCGATGAGACGGAACATTCGGAGAAAGTATACTGTGATCGGCTGGTGCTAACGATGGCTATATGGAGAGTTTATTTATACGACGTGACTGAGATGAAGATGGAGTTGCTATGGTGATTCGATGGAGCTGAAGAGGAGATGAAGCATCATCAGTTCAGCATATAGGCTGAACTTTATTCAGCTGAAACTTTGGTCGCAGGCAGTGGTGTTCGTGGTTGGATTGATTAATCGGTCGAGATGGAAAGCTGAGAAGCTAGAAGTTGAGATGGATAGTAAGAAGTGGGAGTTGCTGCCATGGTCGGGAACAAGGAAGTCAAGGCGTGACTGTTCGATTGGTAGTAATGGATTGGCGTTGGTCTGTCCGAGGAGATGGGAATAAAGACGAATTCTTAGTGGTGCTGTGGTTTATACTGCCAAGAGTTTGGACTTAAAATGTAGGGTTCAGGTTGAGCTAGTTCAATGGAGAAAGGTGGCCGGTATTCAAAGGGAGGAGATAAATGAAGGTGCAGTCTAACTGGTTGCTGCCGTTCATTCAGTTGATGTCAATGGTGAACAGTTGCAGGCAGTGATGGGTTGATTTGATGATTGCATGGGTTTTGAAATGGAGTATTGATGCTGGTTTGTATGTTTTGAGCTGAGCAGTGAAGGCATGAATGATGCTGATCATGACTGCCGTTCTCTTCTTCACGGGGCTTCGATGCAACAACTACAATGGAGTTTGGGTGTTCTTGCATGGATGACGAGAAAACAGCAGAAAATTATAGTCAGTGAGAAGATGGAGCAAAGAAGTTAGGGAGCTGGTGGTGCAAATTTTGATTCGAGTGAGATGGCCTAGTCCGGAAGATGGTGCGAGCTTGTGAAAGGAGACTTAGATGGTCAGGAAACGAGAAGTGTTGCTGTGATAGGAGTTGGTGCAGTGGCATGTACTACAGTCGATAGACAGTGTTGCTGTCAGGGTTTGTTGACCTGCAGTGTCCGTGAAGATACAGAATATGGTTTGCCTTGGGTTCAATGGTTGTGGTCGGCGTTTGGAAAAGAGTTCAGATTTGGGATAAAAACCAGTATTGGACCGGGGGATTGGGCCCATTAGCCTTGAGACAGAATTTTGTTAGGTCTTGTTTTGGTTTATCGGAATATGAGAACTGAAGAGAGACAGAGAAGGAAAGAAAGGCCGGGTAGGGAGCCGCAACTGGAAGGAGATAGAGGCGCAGCTGCACAGTTGTGTTTAGGGTTTGAAGTTTGTGTACTCCATTTTCATTCTTGATTAGCTATTGACTTTATATATGTTTATGGCTTTTGAGAAAGTCATTTCTAGCTAATCCACGTTAGGGTTTAGATACCAATATGATTATATAAACTTTTAGATGATATTTCGAATAATGATTCATTAACTAGTAATTTCTCTTTATATTGCTTGGCATTTAATCGATTATGTGATTTTCTTGATTATTTATGTTTTTCAATTGATATTTCGTGCTTTGGTTAAATCCCTTGACGTGATATGCTTTAGGATTGATAGGTAATGCTTTAGAATTACTACCCGTGAAGCGAAGGAGATTACACCGGAGAAACTACTAATATTTTGAGAATTAAACATACCATCTTCCGAGACATGAGATTGAGTTCGACATTTGTCTTGAGTAATAAATAAGAAATTAGTAGAGTTTTATATGATTGAATTGGTGGAAATCGAAAACCTTAGCAATCCTTTCCCATTTGTTTATTGTCATTTTGTCCTGAATATCTGAAAAATCGTCAAACATCACCTTATTAATTTGTTAGTTTTTGGTATTAGTTAGTTGCAGTATTTTCACACTCCTCGTGGGAACGACCTGTATTTGTCATTATCTACTAGTTAGACACTGTGCACTTGCAGTATTTTATTGTAGGTTTCCGAATCTACCAGTTCTCACCTTTTTGGTTGTTGAATTTCTTCCCTTGAAGATTTCAACATTCTTACATGGTTGAGGAGACATTACGTTTTTACTTTTAGGTTCAACCTTTAATCTTGATGTTTGAAGAACTTATTCTCCCCTTTTGAAGAGATCTTTGATCTACACTTAGATCTCGATTTTCCGGTTTTATATAGTTTCTCTCTCTTTTTAGTATCAGGTCATTGCCTTGAAAATACCCTTTTTGCTTGCACAATAAGCAAACACCAGAATTGTTGCGTTTTCTGGATCTGGATTTCACAGATTTATTTAGCCTTACCTCCTTGTTTGTTGACACATTCATACAAGGTGAAGATTTGTCAAATCAATTTAGTCTATATCTCATATTCTGATTTTCTGCTTTTAACTTCCTTATCTCATCTTGACAGCACTTAATATCGAGAATGAGTTTAGATACTTGTACCTTTTCGGAGCATTGAGTAACCTAGATTTTCTTCAGTCGCTTGTTAAATTTTTCTTTATCATTCAGAAAAATCAGTTTGAGTTGATCGAGCGATGATTTTATTTCAATGATGTCAGATTCAAGAAGGTGAGTTCTTTTATCTTTACATGGAAATATTTCTTTGAAAATCGAAGGAGTAAACTCTTTTTGAGTATCTAGAGTTGGAAGAACTTCAGAGTCATAGACTTCTGCAACGGTTGCAACATGATCTATCTCATCAACTTGATCATTCTCATTAGGACAATTATAAAGTGTGGCAGTGTAAGTATTTCTTTTCCATTGTATGTCCTTAGTTGGACAGTCTGGAGAAATATGACCGAACACTCTACACTTGTAGCATTGAGGAATAATATCATCATCATCCCAGGTGTCTTCACGTTTATGTGAAAGAACAGTTTTTCCTTTTGACACAGGTGATTCTCTTTTTCGATGTCTCAACAGTTTCTTGAATCGTTGAGTAATAAGAGACAAATGATGATTAAGTTCATCTTCATCTTCAGCACTTCGATCTTTCTGATCTTCTGAAACTTCTAAATATTGAGTAGAAACCCTTTTTATGGATTTGTAGGCCAGATTGTCTTTTTGTTTAGAAAAATTTTCTTGATCAAATATATTCAGTTTTCCAACTAGGGAACTTTTAGATAGAGACAAACGATCATTAGCTTCAACGATTGCATGCTTTTTAGAATCATATCAAGATGGCAACGATCTGAGAATTTTGCATACTATATCCTTTTCAGAAATAGTCTTTCCAAGAGAGAAAGAGGCATTGATTATCTCAGAGAGTCTAATATGAAACTCTTCAAAAGTATCGTTGTCATCCATTCGAAGATTTTCCCAATTGGACATAAGAGTTTGAAGTCTAGCTTCTTTCTCTGATGTGTTTCCTTCGAATACGGTCTGAAGATTATCCCAAGCTTCTTTTGAAGTTTGACAAGTTGATACATGATGTTGTAGATCACGACTTACAACATGTATTATAGCATTCAAACCATCTGAATTCTGCTTTGCAAGAGCCTTTTATTCGTTTGAAAAATCTAGTAAGCGTTTAAACTCGGTTTCCGAATTTTCTATCTTTGTATGAATATAACCATCGACGACTAATAGCCATGTATTAAGGTCTCTATTGAAGAAAATATTTCATAGCAAATTTCCACCATAGATGGTTTGTTCCGTCAAATATTGATGATACGTTAATTGAAGTCGATTCATGAGAACTCGAATTCATTCTTATAGGTTGGATCGCACCAAACACAGATTGTTAGATCTTTCCGTGTTTGCCTGCTCTGATATCAATTGAAAAGGCGAGGGTACCCAAATATACCTCAAGCTAAAACTTTTCCTACCTATAAGTCCTTTATCCCGAAAGTGATTGTCTATGGACTGAGTCGAGACAATACACCTAATCGGTTCACACTTCGTGTGATCGTCAATGGATACGAGATCGAGACAATACAACAACGAAGTATGTTTACTTGATAAAAGGTTCAGACTTAAGCAAACACAATAGGATTACTTATAAAGTAAATAGGAATTAACGTTCGTGTAATTTCCTTTAAATTATAATAACAACAATTATAATTGCGGAAAATAAAAGTAAATGGCAAAGAAAGATTTTGTTAACGAAGAAACCTCAAATGCAAAAAAACCCCGGGACCTTGTCCATAGTTGAATACTCTCAGGATTAAGACGCTATACAAAATAAACCAACTTTGTATAGTTGAGACCAAGCAACCAAACCTATAGTTGACTTAGTTCCGTCTGTATTCTCACGCCTCCAATTATGAATAAGTCACGTACTTGGAACAATTCCTTTGGTTCGTGTTCCAAATAGTAAAGAAACAACAAATCTGATTGTAGCAACTCTCTTCAACCAAGTGATGTGAGTTCGACAAAGGCTCTTCTGTTTATCTCAATAAACTCCTTCATCAGGTTCTTAGATCTATCTTATTCTCAACTACCGAAGTAATTCTTAAGATTTTGCGATCAATACTTTTAATCACAAAGAATTGTATTGATACCGATCTACACAACTAATCAATCCAATCTACCACAAGGATAAACTGATTATAGTTGGATCCTTTATACGGAAACAAGCATTGTGTACACCAAAGATTATGAACCCCAAATCAGAAATCTTCAATATCTTCTTTGTCTTCAAATCTTCGTAGATCTTCAATAAACACCTGCACACAACAACTTGAATCTCTTGTGATCAATCACGCACAAAACAGAGTCTGTTAACAATGGATTATCACAAGACATCTTTAGATCTACAAATAGTCTAAAGATCCCTGTCGAAACTTTGATCTAGTTTGAGTGAATCTTATATCATAAGAGAAGATTCTCAAGCATAAACAAACTACGTGCAATCATAGTTCAACCACCGTTAGTCAATCAAATCAATCGAAAATAAAAAATAAACCGCAATTATCTAGCTTCCCACCAACGGTACTAATAGAGCTTCTCAATCCCAAAAAAGACTTAAATTGAGCGGCCGTAAGAGATTTCGCCTAATTAGGTTACTTTCCTCTCCGAATAGGCGGCTTCACCAGTAACAACACAACCGAGGAAGTTTGCTGTCACGAAGGATTAGATTGCTAGAAATGCAAACTTCAAGTATTTATAGACAAGGAAGTTTGGACACCAAGGAAATTCCAAAACCAAAAATATTCTCAAGATATTCATTAAAGCTCATATTGGGTTTCCATAATTCCTGGAAATGCTCTGTCCAAAATAT